>NC_138774.1:134624573-135324573 GCF_965119305.1 Pelophylax lessonae
GTCCATTTACAGGGAGGGATTCAAGAAAAATGTCACAGGGGGAGACACTGAACTAACCCATGGCGCAAAGTTAGTACAAATTACATTTCTCCATTTTAAGCCATTGTCAATATTAGTACAAACTGTCGTTTTACAGAACGGTAATAAGCTTTAGCTAGTTAAAAGAAGTATAATAATTATTATTCCACAGTGAGACATACAGTAGCTTTGTCAAATCTTGTATAATAGATTCTACATATTCCTGACAGAATACAAATACCTAATATAAAGTATGTACATATTATAGTAAAGACGATGTAGAGCTTGCTAAATTATTGATGTGATTTTCTTCTTTTCCAAATAAAATTTTCTGTGCACTGGGACACATAAAGGAATTGTGCCTGCAGTAAACTGGATTTCAAAGATAGAACAGAGGAAACACAGCACTTCACCTAACAACACAAGTATATCCAGTCTGAGGTGTTATATTTTAGCCCTCAGTTTGTTTGTTTAGTAAAGAAAACTCACATTTGAAACAACATTGTTTTAGTCCTGCAGAGCCAGTCTTCAGCATCTTTCCATGTTTTATTTAAAGGAAAGCTCCAAGAAAACATACAATTCATAAACACTTTATTAGAACACTTATTAAGTTGTTTGTGTGTTTACTCCTGGTAATGCTGTTTGTTGAAAAAAGCACTAACCTGTTTTAACTCTGAATCCCTATTTTTGCACCCTTTCCAGGCTACAATAAAACAGTATGCATCCAAAAGTTCACCCTCACCCAGGTTATTAAAATGAAGCTTCTCAGACACAAATGCACCCCACAGAGTTGAAGGCCCTCTTTGACAAAACAGATGCAGCAGGGCAGACTGCTTCCTGAAATGTGTGTTGTGCTACCTCTTGATACCCTTGCCAGCCTTCTTTTCTTGACCAGATAAGGAGCGTCACATGTCTACATTATTTCTTCAGTAGACAAACACTCCATCTTCCCATAGCAGGGGTATTGATTCACCTTGTGGAAGTTATTTCAGTGATATCTATAATGTACACATTTAGGAGCATATACATGGTTAAGAGACTTCCACTCCTATGCACAATGCAATAACCCCAAACATGACCGGACTGTAGCTGAAAATAGTCATAGGCTAAATGATCTTGAATGATTACTAATGGTGCTTTACTGAACAACAGATAAACATGCACAGCTATAGTAATACATGTCTACTGAAGTTAAATCCACAAGGATTTCACATCAGTATAACATCTAAAATCACAACAGCAACATCGAGAAAATTGTTTTTTTTGTAATGCAAAATTAAAAGAGTTAATAAAAGGGTTTACAATGTCCATAATTGGATATCAGAGTCTCACCTAAACCCAATTTAAAGCTTTCTGGCAGGCATCTCTAGAATAAAACCTGTGTCTATTTTAACCATCTGATTGGGTCTGATAATAATCTCAGCTGCCTCAGAGGACTATCAGAGACCCCTCTGAGACAGCTGGGGAGATGAGACATTGATATCCAACTATGGATGGTGCTTAGACTTACAAGGATTTTATTATACAGTATATGTAACAATTATGATATTTGGAACTTTGTATGGTCTGTAGAAGTTCATAAGACAGGGGTTCTTTTTTTATATTAACCACTTCAGGCCCCGCCTATTGTCAAATGATGGCTGGGCAGGACATTTGTCATTCCAGGGGGGCAATATATGATGTCCTCCTGAAGCACCTCTTGCAAGCATCCCACAGGCCGCGCTGCAGCGCAATCTGTCACCGGCTGTGTCTACCTGAGACCTGCCTGTATCATGTAATCACTGTGACCAATCACAGAAGATCACATGACAATTGTAAACAATGAATGGCTTTGATTCATGAAATTTACTGGTGTAAGCAGCCATAGTGAGTCGAAAAAAAAAAAAAAAAAACCTGATCACTTTCCCAAAGTAGTATATATATATATATGTAGCAGGATTCCCAGCCATTTTGCTGGATATGGGTCCCCCTTGGCCACCGGGGGCAACAAAAGTACCCTTGTGCATATTCCTCCAAGTGTGAGCGCTGAGACAATGATCAGTCCAGTATATACATACTGTCATCAGTGCGTGTCCCTTATCACTGCCACATGAGTTATATGATGACACTGTACTGCACTGGTAACAGTATGTAAAAAAATATTGTCAAAAAAACCCATTATTCTTTAATGTCTTCATTTTCCAAAAAATTGTGACAAAAACTTACAACTTCAAAAAACTTGCCAGGCCTCTTACTAAATACCTTGAACTGTCTTACATTCCAAAATGGGTAATTTGGGGAACATTTGTACTGTCCTGGCATTTCCAGGCCTCAGGAAATGAGATGTATCGTCAGCACATCAGGACTCATCTGTTTTAAAAAAATACTTGCCACAGTTTGTATAACTTTTATACTGGCTAAATAGTAAACACTGATTTGGGGTATTTTCACCAAAGATGGGTAGAAGAATACAGTTTGGCCTAAATTATTTATTTGCAAAAATAATAACAGTAAGGAAGAAAAAAGTTTTTTTTATTTTTACATTTTTTTGGTATTTTTTTTTTAGCAGCAAAAAAAATCCAGTGGTAATTAAATACCACTAAATGAAAACTCTATTTGTGTGAAAAAAATGATAAACATTTCATATGGGAACAGTGTTGCATGGCCACACAATTGTCATTCAAAGTGCAACAGCGCTTAAAGCTGGAAATTGGCCTGGGCAGGAAGGGGGTGAAAGTGCCTTGTATTAAAGTGGTAAATCTAATCACCAATAAAACAGTAACAATATATATTACAAATGCAAGTTGTGTGATGCCAGCATGTGGTGTAGCTCACATTGTCCATAAGAATCCTACTGTTCCATAACACTACACTCCGCTTAAAGGCATCTCCAAACATGTAATGAAATAAATTGGTGTTTTCCCAATGTTACCCTCAAAATCACATAAAAGGGAGGACCTCTTCCTGCTGAAAAATACTTTAGAAACATTTTTTTTTTTTTTCATTAGTCCACCAAGTCAGTGGCCAGTTCCCCATGCCCTTTGTTCAACATTTTCTTGCATATTAGAGCAGCCTATGTATGTCGCCAGTATGGAGCTAGTGCTAGGAGCTCTAGGTGAAACCTTCCGATAAGGATGCAATAGTTACTGTAACCTTCCCCATATACTCCTGCCCCCTTACCATCAATCCCTTGCTGTTTGTCGGTGTTCCATTGCAGTAGGAGAGGACTCTGTGCACAAGGTGGCGTAGAGTGGAGTAGTGGAGATCCGGACCCATCAGAGGAAAGAAGCTGTGGCAGACGGGACCGGAAGGTTCACAGGAGTCGGCTTCTGTGGCCTGAGAGCGGGGGCCTGGCTGGGACATGGAAAAGCCAGAGGGAGGCAAGAAAATCCAGACGGGGCTCGGAAGGGCTTGGGAAAGAGAAGTGCAGGAGAATGCAGAGAGTCTGGGCAGCAGCCTGAATCGGACACGGTCAGCCGAGTTGAGACCCGGCGGGAGCGCTGGGACCAGCAGGTGACAGACAAAACATACAAACAAAAAGACAGAAATAAAGTACATATATACAAAATTGTGGATATTTGCATTATGGATTAGGCTGGTTTTGAGAACATTATGGCAGCCTTATTTTTTTTTTTTTTTTTTGTGTGTTTGGAACTACCTAACACTGATCAGTGACTGCTCCCTGCTACAAATCCTCTGCATATAACTGCGGACAAATCCATTACAGAGCAGGCTAGTCTGGTACTGTGGGCTCACAATAGAAGTGCAGAGGCTACAGGGGAAACTTTATAAGAGACCGAAAACAAGGAAGGAGTGCAGTCTATAAAAGAATAGAAGGAGAAAAACAAAAACATGAAGGGGAAAGCAGCAAGCGAAAGGGCAGTAGCAAAGTCCTCTAAAATAAGTTCAAGCCCAGGAACAATTAAAACGTATATGTCTCAAGAAGGAGGCCCAGAGAAGCATATAGCTGAACAACAAGAAAATTGCATGAAACTGGCAGAGGAAATGGATAAACAAAATAGAACAACAAGCATAAATTCTTTCAGCCAATCAAGAATGGAACATGACTTGGAAAGTGACTCAGAGATGGGCCAAATGGAAGAAGAAAATATTCAGGCCCAACTGCCTGGAGGAAGCTCCTTGCCTACTCCGGTATGAGCCCACACACCTCCACCATTCGCATACCCCTAGCCACACTGGAGGTTCTTATTCCCTACCTTTCTGTTCAAAAGTGTACAGACCATGGCTTGTCCTGGCTGGATGAAATCACCACGGAGCGCGGCCTACAAACACTAAACATACTCACACAGAAATGTAACCTCCCATCCTCCGTAGCATATTCCTATGCACAAATTAGGGCCTTCCTGAATAAACAACCGATCCCCATTATTCAAATCAACACTCAAGTGAAAGAATTATATCATGCTCCGAAAGAAGGAAAAAAAGGTATTTCAATCTTTTATAACATTATGAGAAACAAAATGTTATTTGAGAAGACCCCTCCCTGATGATAAAATGGGAAACAGACTTGGGCAAAAATTTTCCTCCCAACAATGGTCCCAATCCTTCGCAACAAACAATGTACAAAGCCTCCCACTATATCAACTATTGGGATCTTTCCCAAAAGGTGATTGCCAGATGGTACAAAACTCCAACCCAACTGGCAAAATATATCCCCCCCATATTCCCCACTCTGCTGGAGACATTGTGGTCAGCTGGCCAACCTCCACCATGTCTTTTGGTCATGTATTGGCCTCACAAGCTATTGGAACAAAATCTTTCAAATTATAGCTGACATCACGGGCTTCCTAAATCCCCCCGACCTTGCCCTGGCTATTCTCCACATAAACATAACCGACTACCCCCCTCCATACATGACAATAATATTACACATACTGCTCGCAGCCAAATTAGTCATAGCCAGGCACTGGAAATACAATGAGGCTCCCAACCCCTCTGAAGTTGTCCCGCAGGTCAACCCCCAACTATCAATACGAAAAACTGCTTGCAGCCGGGACCCAACTTACACTTACCTCATTTAACAAAGAATGGTATGCCTGGACAGTATGGTACTCTTGAATTATTGTTTTCTGACTGATAACAATTCTTGGTATATTCTTCATTATAGCATAGAAACTTAAGTATGTTATATGCCACCGGATGTCTAACTTGTTCTTGTTCCTGTTATTGCTTTATGTTATGTTAAAAAACAATAAAAATTATAAACCACTTGCATTGTTAAACACTGATATAAAACTATATGCAAAAGAATTAGCTACAATATTAAAATAAGCAATGCCCAGATCGATCCATAAGGATCAGACTGGGTTTATCCCAGGCAGGGAAGGTAAGGACAATGATATAAGAACATTCGTATTACTTCATAAAATAAAAGGCACTAGATCCCTAACTATATTCCTGTCAATTGATGCCGAGAAGGCTTTTGACAGGGTAGATTGGGGATTTATGATGGACACAGTTGAACAAGTGGGAATAGGTCCCAAAATGGCACGGTGAATTACAGGTCCCTCTCAAAAAATTAGCATATTGTGATAAAGTTCATTATTTTCTGTAATGTACTGATAAACATTAGACTTTCATATATTTTAGATTCATTACACACAACTGAAGTAGTGCAAGCCTTTTATTGTTTTAATATCGATGATTTTGGCATACAGCTCATGAAAAACCAAAATTCCTATCTCAAAAAAATTAGCATATTTCATCCGACCAATAAAAAAAAAAAAAGTGTTTTTAATACAAAAAAAGTCAACCTTGAAATAATTATGTTCAATTATGCACTCAATACTTGGGGATCCTTTTACAGAAATAACTGCTTCAATGCGGCGTGGCATAGAGGCAATCAGCCTTTGGCACTGCTGTGGTGTTATGGAGGCCCAGGATGCTTCGATGGCGGCCTTGAGCTCATCCAGAGTGTTTGGGTCTTGCGTCTCTCAACTTTCTCTTCACAACATCCCACAGATTCTCTATGGGGTTCAGGTCAGGAGAGTTGGCAGGCCAATTGAGCACAGTAATACAATGGTCAGTAAACCATTTACCAGTGGTTTTGGCACTGTGAGCAGGTGCCAGGTCGTGCTGAAAAATGAAATCTTCATCTCCATAAAGCTTTTCAGCAGATGGAAGCATGAAGTGCTCCAAAATCTCCTGATAGCTAGCTGCATTGACCCTGCCCTTGATAAAACACAGTGGACCAACACCAGCAGCTGACATGGCACCCCAGACCATCACTGACTGTGGGTACTTGACACTGGACTTCAGGAATTTTGGCATTTCCCTCTCCCCAGTCTTCCTCCAGACTCTGGCACCTTGATTTCCGAATGACATGCAAAATATTTAATCAATATTAAAACAATAAAAGGCTTGCACTACTTCAGTTGTGTGTAATGAATCTAAAATTTATGAAAGTCTAATGTTTATCAGTACATTACAGAAAATAATAAACTTTATCACAATATGCTAATTTTTTGAGAGGGACCTGTAAATCCTTATATAATCATCCCACAGCATCAGTGAAGGTGAATGGGAATTTATCATCACCCTTTGAAATGTTTAACGGAACAGGACAGGGATGTCCAATATCATCTCTATTATATGTACTGTCATTGGATTTATTTCTTGCCATTATACAAAATAGCAGGGACATTTCAGGGATGATGCCAGGGGATGAAGAACATAAAGTTAATATCCCGTTTTACATCCCCCAGAATTACGCTCCAAAATCTAATAAAAGAACTGAAAAAAATATGGGGAACTGTCAAATTTAAAGATTAACCCTGTAAAACTGGTAATCTTGAACCTACTGTAAATCTTAGTAAAGAGGAAGAACTAGTGATACAGGGTGAATTCCCCCTTACATTGGGGGGTGGGGGGAGAACTATATTACCTTAGGATTACATTTATTTATTTATTTATTTCAGGTACTTATATAGCGCTGTCAATTTACACAGCACTTTACATATACATTACACATTCACATCAGTCCCTGCCCTCAAGGAGCGTACGATCTAATGCCCCTAACTCACATTCATGCATACATAGTATGGCCAATTTTATACAGGATCCAATTAACCTACCAGCATGTCTTTGGAGAAATTAACAGCAAACCTCGGGGACCTATACCAGGCAAATTACATAACATTGTTAAATGAGATAAAAATAGAAATTAAAAAAATAACCATGAGACCACTATCTTGGATGGGACATATATACATGATAAAGATGGTAAAACTTCCCAAAATACTGTACAAGTTTCAGATGCTACCAATTGTTATACCAATTTTTTTTAAAAAAAGGGAAAGCACAGGGTGGATTATCAGCACCAGATATTAAAATATATTATAATGCTATTGTTTTAACATGAATGAAAGAATGGTCTAATATAAAGAGTGATACAAACTGGGTGAAGATAGAAAACACATTAAACGGAACTTAATTAAATAAGAATATTTGGATACCACAAAAATACAGAAGGTTTGATGTAAATACACATGGAATAACATGAAAGAACAAGTTTTTAAAGTATGGGATATGATTTATAGACAAGCAAAATGGGAATATAATTTGCCACTAATTTCACTGGCAGGAACATTTTTCTTTTTATTACCAGGAAATGGGGCACAATTTGGGGAATGGATCAAAAATGCACAACAGGAAAAGGGAAAATTTGCACATAACAGGAATTGAAGCACAAAAGAGCGTTGATATTAGATGAATGTAGGTATTTGCAATTAAAACATTTTGTTACAACATTACCACAGTCAATTAGAACTGAGGAGAATTTGAACCCAATAGAAAAAAATGTAATTCACAAAACAATTCGAAACATATAATATATCTCGGATATATAAAATATTTACGATGTTGGGGGAACCAAAAATATCTCCATTCATGAAAAAATGGGAAAAGGAGTTAGGGACACGTATAAATGAGAAACAAGTGAACAAGGTTTTAAGAGCTGTACTTGAGTTGGCAGTAGATATTAATACAATAGAAAGTAATTACAAATGCTTGCCAAAATGGTATATTACACCAGATAAGGCCCAAAAATATCAGCTGGATAAATCACCCCTATGTTGGAGAGGATGTAACCAAAAAGGCAGTATGGCACATCTTTGGTGGGAATTTAAGAAGATATGGGATTATTGGCAGGAGGTACAGCAATATATAGGGGTAATAACAGGAATTGAAGTTCCAGATGACCCATGGAGCTGTCTATTCCATAATATAAACATTACGAAAAAACAATATAAAAGTACTTAGCTCTACACTTATTAAATGCAGCAAAAGGAGTAATACCAAAAAAATGGCACGTGCCAGAAAAAATCCACAATCAGAGACTGGTTTAAAAGGATTGAATATATACTGTATATATATATATATATATATATATATATATATATATATATAATGGAATTTTTATGTAGTAGGGAAAAGGACCAGACAGAAAGATTCACCAGTATATGGGGTAGTTGGCTGTAATTGAAAACAAAGCTGAGAAATACAGGGAAATAAAAATGGAAGTGGGAGAGGGGAGACAGGGGAGTGGAACAATGTAGAAGAGTGGGCGGTACATCTAGGGCACAGGAGAGATGTGGGAGGGGGAGGGTAATGGGATAAACAGGAAGTAGGAAAGTATTATATTTATTCACTGCGTACTATCCCATGATGTGAAATGATTTTAAATGAAAAACAAAAGTTTCAATTAAAAAAAAAAACAAAAAAACATTTTATTGCATAATAGCCTTCAAAATGGATAAAATTGATCTTCAAAATTCACCCCTATTGACTTTACTCAGTTCAGATTAAAGTTTACAATAATCTGATTTTTATGATGAGTTTGACAAATGGCCTGCGAAACAAACCAAAGCACATTCATTTATCTCTATCTACTACCAAATAAATGAATATAGAAATGACTTTAAGTTATAGAAATTTGACTTTTCTGTCTCATTTCTGCAACAAATATTGCATTGGGTTTTTAAGCATTATTCTTTTTTGTCAAGTATTTTCTGTCTTAACTAAAGCCTTGTATTTTGTCACAATAGTTAAGACTATAAAATAAAAAATAAGGCTGTAAAAATAAAATTTCTTATGGTAACACAGAGAAATTAGTTATGCAATTTCAACTATTCTATTACTGGTAAACTAAAGACCAAAGTATGAACCAATTAAAGGCTTTATGTACCTACTACAATTTGGAATTGTACCAGCAACAAGACAAACTCAGCAGGAGGCATGTCTGCTTCTTAAGAATCCATAAAACCAGTCTCTCATTTTCAGGAAAACCAGAAATAACAAAAAAAAAAATGGAAAGCAGCACATCAGAAAAAATAATGTCTATAAAGTAAAATATTACTCTTTCTACTGGGGGATGTGGATATGATTATTTATTATATATACATGTTTTTCTTTGAAATATGTAAATCTACTTGCTTTAGCTTATGTGGTCATTTAAAAAAGTATTATTTTATGTTGCTCATCAAACACCATTATTTAGCTTGTATTTATTGGCTGCAGTGTACATCGTTGCATATAGTGCAATTGTTGCACCATTTTATGCACTCACCAGAAAGCCTTGTATCATTATCATGGAGTTTGGTGACATCAAATCCAGGGCTATGGAAGGTAGGTAAACTTCATAGAGGACCAGCACTGTGCAAAAAGAGCTCACCAGTGGGAGCCCAAGTAATGCTTGCATAGTGTAGTATTTATTAAAACCTGAAAACATAAAGCTGCAGCATACAGGTAATAAGGCCAAAACAGAAACTTACAAAAGATGGCTGCGACACGGAGGTGATGACATCAGTGTGTAATCCTCTCCCGACGTGTTTCGTGCGCATGCATGTTTTCAAGGGATCCGTCTACCCTAGGGTACAGTGGCGGTCCTCTATAAAGTTTACCAACCTTCCATATCCCTGGATATAATGTCACCAAGCTCCATGATAAAAGGCTCATAATTAGTGTTGAGCGAACACGGACTGTATTATTCGTGTTCGTACCGAATAATTGGATTTTTGTTACCCGAACACGAACACGGACACTTTACTGTATATTCGGGTAAAAATCCGTGTTCGGTCGTTTTATTTCCGGGTTTTGCATGCTTTGGCGCTCTTTTCATGGCGGGCTTTCAACAGCCAATCAACAATCGTTTAACTGGTGTGCCTTAAGCCATCCCAGCCATGCCTGCAAATGTCTCAGTAGCTGTGATTGGCCGTCTGAAGCATGTGACCAAGTCTTTATAAGTTCGAGGCAGCCGCAGCGGCGTCATTATGCTGCTTAGATCAGGGACAGAGCACACATCAACGTGCTGGCTGCTGATTAGGGAAAGATAGGCAGGAAAAAAACATTTGTGTCCGGATAGAATTGAGGGACAGGTCGGAGTGTTTAGGCAGGGCGAGTTGTAGGCATTTTAGGGATAGAGTCTGCTGAATTATAGGGTCAGTGTGTTCTACAAACTACAATCGATATTGCTGTGTGGGGCGGGGTCTGCACTTAGTTCTCCTGATCTACGATCTCTTCTCAATCCTGTTAGGGACAGAGTCTGCTGAATTTTAGGGAAAGTGTGTTCTACAAACTACAATCGATATTGCTGTGTGGTGTGGGATAGGAGATAGGCAGGTGTCAGTGATCCACATCCATTTTTCTGTGTGTGGGCTGCAGTGAACACAATCTTTTTGGGGTGCAGTGAACACAATCCTTTTGGAGTGCAGTGAACAAAATCTTTGTGGGGTGCAGTGAACAAAACCTTTGTGGGGGTACAGTGAACACAATCTTTGTGGGGTGCAGTGAAGACAATCCTTGTGGGGTGCAGTGAAGACAATCCTTGTGGGGTGCAGTGAACAAAATCTTTGGGGGGTACAGTGAACACAATCTTTGTGGGGTGCAGAGAAGACAATCCTTGTGGGGTGCAGTGAACAAAATCTTTGGGGGGTACAGTGAACACAATCTTTGTGGGGTGCAGTGAACAAAACCTTTGTGGGGTGCAGTGAACACAATCTTTGTGGGGTGCAGTGAAGACAATCCTTGTGGGGTGCAGTGAAGACAATCCTTGTGGGGTGCAGTGAACAAAATCTTTGGGGGGTACAGTGAACACAATCTTTGTGGGGTGCAGTGAACAAAACCTTTGTGGGGTACAGTGAACACAATCTTTGTGGGGTGCAGTGAACAAAACCTTTGTGGGGTACAGTGAACACAATCTTTGTGGGGTGCAGTGAAGACAATCCTTTTGGAGTGCAGTGAACACAATCTTTGTGGGGTACAGTGAACACAATCTTTGTGGGGTGCAGTGAACAAAACCTTTGTGGGGTACAGTGAACACAATCTTTGTGGGGTGCAGTGAACACAATCTTTGTGGGGTGCAGTGAACAAAACCTTTGTGGGGTGCAGTGAACACAACCTTTGTGGGGTACAGTGAACACAATCTTTGTGGGGTGCAGTGAACAAAACCTTTGTGGGGTACAGTGAACACAATCTTTGTGGGGTACAGTGAACACAATCTTTGTGGGGTGCAGTGAACAAAACCTTTGTGGGGTACAGTGAACACAATCTTTGTGGGGTGCAGTGAACAAAACCTTTGTGGGGTACAGTGAACACAATCTTTGTGGGGTGCAGTGAAGACAATCCTTTTGGAGTGCAGTGAACAAAATCTTTGTGGGGTACAGTGAACACAATCTTTGTGGGGTGCAGTGAAGACAATCCTTTTGGAGTGCAGTGAACAAAATCTTTGTGGGGTACAGTGAACACAATCTTTGTGGGGTGCAGTGAACAAAATCTTTGTGGGGTACAGTGAACACAATCTTTGTGGGGTGCAGTGAAGACAATCCTTGTGGGGTGCAGTGAAGACAATCCTTGTGGGGTGCAGTGAACAAAATCTTTGGGGGGTACAGTGAACACAATCTTTGTGGGGTGCAGTGAACAAAACCTTTGTGGGGTACAGTGAACACAATCTTTGTGGGGTGCAGTGAACAAAACCTTTGTGGGGTACAGTGAACACAATCTTTGTGGGGTGCAGTGAAGACAATCCTTTTGGAGTGCAGTGAACACAATCTTTGTGGGGTACAGTGAACAAAACCTTTGTGGGGTACAGTGAACACAATCTTTGTGGGGTGCAGAGAAGACAATCCTTTTGGGGTGCAGTGAACACAATCTTTGTGGGGTGCAGAGAAGACAATCCTTTTGGGGTGCAGTGAACACAATCTTTGTGGGGTACAGTGAACACAATCTTTGTGGGGTGCAGTGAACAAAACCTTTGTGGGGTACAGTGAACACAATCTTTGTGGGGTGCAGTGAACAAAACCTTTGTGGGGTACAGTGAACACAATCTTTGTGGGGTACAGTGAACACAATCTTTGTGGGGTACAGTGAACACAATCTCATACTTCTGAAGCTTTGAGGGTGCTGCCTGTTCTATACTCCTCCTCCTCCTCCTCATCCATCCTTTTAGGTGTACAAACAATAGTAATTGGGGCCTAGTGTGCTTCTGTACGTGTGAAAAACATACACTTTTTTTTGATCATATTTCCTATTCCGCTATTCAATAAAAACCTTTGGGGCTCAATTAAATTGCGGAATAGTCTGTGTCGGTACGTGTGAGATCCACCTTTCCAAGTTTTTGGGGTTCATCTCATACTTCTGAAGCTTTGAGGGTGCTGCCTGTTCTATACTCCTCCTCCTCCTCTTCCTCATCCATCCTTTTAGGTGTACAAACAATAGTAATTGGGGCCTAGTGTGCTTCTGTACGTGTGAAAAACATACACTTTTTTTTGATCATATTTCCTATTCCGCTATTCAATAAAAACCTTTGGGGCTCAATTAAATTGCGGAATAGTCTGTGTCGGTACGTGTGAGATCCACCTTTCCAAGTTTTTGGGGTTCATCTCATACTTCTGAAGCTTTGAGGGTGCTGCCTGTTCTATACTCCTCCTCCTCCTCTTCCTCATCCATCCTTTTAGGTGTACAAACAATAGTAATTGGGGCCTAGTGTGCTTCTGTACGTGTGAAAAACATACACTTTTTTTTGATCATATTTCCTATTCCGCTATTCAATAAAAACCGTTGGGGCTCAATTAAATTGCGGAATAGTCTGTGTCGGTACGTGTGAGATCCACCTTTCCAAGTTTTTGGGGTTCATCTCATACTTCTGAAGCTTTGAGGGTGCTGCCTGTTCTATACTCCTCCTCCTCCTCATCCATCCTTTTAGGTGTACAAACAATAGTAATTGGGGCCTAGTGTGCTTCTGTACGTGTGAAAAACATACACTTTTTTTTTATCATATTTCCTATTCCGCTATTCAATAAAAACCTTTGGGGCTCAATTAAATTGCGGAATAGTCTGTGTCTGTACGTGTGAGATCCACCTTTCCAAGTTTTTGGGGTTCATCTCATACTTCTGAAGCTTTGAGGGTGCTGCCTGTTCTATACTCCTCCTCCTCCTCTTCCTCATCCATCCTTTTAGGTGTACAAACAATAGTAATTGGGGCCTAGTGTGCTTCTGTACGTGTGAAAAACATACACTTTTTTTGATCATATTTCCTATTCCGCTATTCAATAAAAACCTTTGGGGCTCAATTAAATTGCAGGATAGTCTGTGTCGGTACGTGTGAGATCCACCTTTCCAAGTTTTTGGGGTTCATCTCATACTTCTGAAGCTTTGAGGGTGCTGCCTGTTCTATACTCCTCCTCCTCCTCTTCCTCATCCATCCTTTTAGGTGTACAAACAATAGTAATTGGGGCCTAGTGTGCTTCTGTACGTGTGAAAAACATACACTTTTTTTTGATCATATTTCTTATTCCGCTATTCAATAAAAACCTTTGGGGCTCAATTAAATTGCGGAATAGTCTGTGTCGGTACGTGTGAGATCCACCTTTCCAAGTTTTTGGGGTTCATCTCATACTTCTGAAGCTTTGAGGGTGCTGCCTGTTCTATACTCCTCCTCCTCCTCCTCCTCATCCATCCTTTTAGGTGTACAAACAATAGTAATTGGGGCCTAGTGTGCTTCTGTACGTGTGAAAAACATACACTTTTTTTATCATATTTCCTATTCCGCTATTCAATAAAAACCTTTGGGGCTCAATTAAATTGCGGAATAGTCTGTGTCTGTACGTGTGAGATCCACCTTTCCAAGTTTTTGGGGTTCATCTCATACTTCTGAAGCTTTGAGGGTGCTGCCTGTTCTATACTCCTCCTCCTCCTCTTCCTCATCCATCCTTTTAGGTGTACAAACAATAGTAATTGGGGCCTAGTGTGCTTCTGTACGTGTGAAAAACATACACTTTTTTTTGATCATATTTCCTATTCCGCTATTCAATAAAAACCTTTGGGGCTCAATTAAATTGCGGAATAGTCTGTGTCGGTACGTGTGAGATCCACCTTTCCAAGTTTTTGGGGTTCATCTCATACTTCTGAAGATTTGAGGGTGCTGCCTGTTCCATACTCCTCTTCCTCATCCTCCCTTTAGGGTAGGAAAAAATTTAATCGGGCCTAGTCTGTGTTTGTACGTGTGAGATACACAGTTTTTTATCCTATTCCGCTATTCAATACACACCCTTTTGGTGTAAAAAACATTAAATTGCGGCATAGTTTGCATATTTGACTGTGAGATACACCCGTGCGATACTGTTGTTCTTTTGTTCCGCTATTCAATAAAGACCTTTCTAGGGCAAGATCTTAAATTTCAGAAATATGAGGAGAGCGTCAAATAGGGGCCGTGGCCTGGGTCGTGGTGGTGCTGCTGCTAGAGCTCCTGTTGCAAGGAGAGGACGTGGTCGATCTGTGCCAGCTACACGCACAAGTGAAACACCTTCCTCAAGTGTGAGTAGGCGACAGAACCTGCATCAGTATTTGGTAGGGCATCATACGCCCCTAGAAGTGATGAGGCCAGAACAAGTGGAGGTCGATAGTAGATTGGTTTGCTGCTGACAGTGCCTCCAGTTCCTTCACATTGTCTCCCACCCAGTCTACTGCAGAAAGGTCACAGTTGGCACCTGCAGCCGATGTCCAACCGTCTTTCACCTCACCCCCTTGCAAATCAGGCAAGCAGTCTGAGCCCCAAGCCATACAGCAGTCTCTTCTTCTTTTTGATGACTCTGTCAGCAGGGTTTCCCAGGGCCATCCACCTAGCCCTGCCCCAGAAGTGGAAGAGATTGAGTGCAGCGATGCCCAACCACTTATTTCTCAAGATGAGTACATGCAAGGATCATCGCAGCACGTCTCCGATGATGACGAAACGCAGGTGCCAACTGCTGCGGCGTTCAGCATTGTGGAGACCGACAAGGAGGGCAGGGGTGAAGACTGGGTGGAAGATGATGTGGAGGACGATGAGGTCCTCGACCCCACATGGAATGAACGTCATGCAGGTGACCTGAGTAATTTGGAGGAAGAGGCGGTGGTCGCACAGAGCCACCAGCACAGCAGAAGAGGGAGCAGGGTGCAGAAGCGGAGCGGCCGTGCCCTAGACACTACGCCCGCTACTGCCCAACGCAGCAAGGGAACGAGCGCACCAAAGTCAGCTCAAAGGAGTTCTCTAGCGTGGAAGTTCTTTAGAAAATGTGCTGATGACAGGACACGAGTGGTTTGCACCCTGTGCAATCAGAGCTTGAAGCGAGGCATAAACCTTCTCAACCTGAGCACAACCTGCATGATCAGGCATCTAAGTGCAAAGCACGAGCTGCAGTGGAGTACACACCTTCAAAACCAAGAAACGTCTCTGGCTCATCCTGCTTCCTCTTCTGCTGCAGTCTCGGCCGCTCCAGCCACATCTGTAGTGATACCGGCACCTGCCACCCCGCAAACAGACGATCTGTCAGCAACACCACCACCTGGGTCACCAACAACCATCTCCACAATGTCCCGTGGAAGCGTTCAGCTTTCCATCTCCCAAACACTTGAGAGGAAGAGGAAGTACCCCCTTACCCACCCGCGATCCCTGGCCCTGAATGCCAGCATTTCAAAATTCTTGGCCTTTGAAATGCTGTCATTCCGTCTGGTGGAGACGCACAGTTTTAAAAACCTTATGTCGGTGGCTGTCCCACAGTACGTCGTGCCCAGCCGCCACTACTTTTCCAGGCAAGCCATCCCTTCCCTGCACAACCAAGTGGGGGAAAAAATCAGGTGTGCACTGCGCAACGCCATCTGTGCAAAGGTCCACCTAACTACCGATACGTGGACCAGTAAGCACGGTCAGGGGCGTTATATCTCCCTAACGGCACACTGGGTAAATGCAGTGGCGGATGGGCCTGAGGCGGATAGCAATTTGGCGCATGTCCTTCCACCACCGAGGATTGCAGGGCGCTTCAGTTTGCCTCCTGTTCCTAACTCCTCCTACTCCGCTTCCTCATCCTCTACCGCCTCCTCATCCGGACAGCGTAACACCTTCACCACCAACTTCAGCACGGCCAGGGGTAAACGACAGCAGGCAGTTTTACAACTTGCCTGTTTGGGGGACAAACCACACACCGCGCAGGAGTTGTGGAGGAGCATGGAACAGCAGACAAATGAGTGGTTGCTGCCAGCGAGCCTCAAGCCCGGCCTGGTGGTGTGCGATAACGGGAGAAATCTCATAGCAGCTCTGGGCCTAGCCGGTTTGACGCACATCCCTTGCCTGGCGCATGTGCTGAATTTGGTGGTGCAGAGGTTCCTTAAAAATTACCCCGATATGTCAGAGCTGCTGCAGAAAGTGCGGGCCGTTTGTGCGCACTTTCGGCGTTCTCACCCTGCTGCTGCTCGCCTGGCAGCGCTGCAGCGTAACTTCGGCCTTCCCGCTCACCGCCTCATATGTGACGTGCCCACAAGGTGGAACTCCACCTTGCACATGCTGGAAAGACTGTGCGAGCAGCAGCAGGCCATAGTGGAGTTTCAGCTGCAGCACGCACGCGTGAGTCGCTCTGCGGAACAGCACCACTTCACCACCAATAACTGGGCCTCCATGCGAGACCTGTGTGCCTTGTTGCGCTGTTTTGAGTACTCCACCAACATGGCCAGTGGCAATGACGCCGTTCTCAGCTTAACTATCCCACTTCTATGCCTCCTTGAAAAAACAATTCGGGCGATGATGGAAGAGGATGTGGCACAGGATGAGGAGGAGGAGGAGGATGAAGAGGTAACATTTCCAAGGCTTTCAGGGCAGTCATTCGCAAGGGGCTCCGAGGGTGGGTTCCTGCACACACAAACGCCAGGGACACAATTGTCCAACAGGGGCACAGTTCTGGAGGATGAGGAGGATGAGGAGGAGGAGGAGCTGGAGGAGGAGATGGAACCATGTTCACAGCAGGGTGGCACCCAGGCCAGCTCATGGCCATCACTGGTGCGTGGCTGGGGGGATACAGAGGACACGGACGATACACCTCCCACAGAGGACAGCCTTTCGTCGCCTCTGGGCAGCCTGGCACACATGAGCGATTACATGCTGCAGTGTCTCCACAACGACCGCCGAGTTGCCCACATTCTAACTTGTGCTGATTACTGGGTGGCCACGCTGCTGGATCCCCGTTACAAGGACAACGTACCGTCCTTAATTCACTCACTGGAGCGCGATCGCAAGATGCGCGAGTACAAGCGCACGCTGGTAGACGCGATGCTGCTGGCATTCCCATCTGACAGCGGGGCCACAGTGGAAGCACAAGGCAGAGGAGGAGGAGGAGGAGGTCGCCAACTCAACCAGGGCACCGCCAGCACCTCAGAAGGCAGGGTTAGCATGGCCGAAATGTGGAAAAGCTTTGTCAGCACGCCACAACAAACAGCAGCACCAGCAGCTCAGATGGAACGTCTTAGCAGGAGGCAGCATTTTACCAACATGGTGGAGCAGTATGTGTGCACACGCCTACATGTAGTGAATGAGGGGTCTGCCCCCTTCAACTTCTGGGTCTCCGAATTGGGCACATGGCCTGAGCTTGCCCTTTACGCCTTGGAGGTGCTGGCGTGCCCTGCAGCCAGTGTATTATCTGATTGGGTATTTAGCACGGCTGGGGGTGTTATAACAGACAAGCGCAGCCGCCTGTCCAGAGACAATGTGGACAAGCTCACGTTCATTAAAATGAACCAGGCATGGATCCCACGGGACTTTTCCGTACCTTGTGTAGAATAGCAATGGATACCGACCTTACCCAGCCATTGTTCCATTTTTGCTCTTTCTCACTCTTTTGGGGTGTACCCTCATTTAAAATTTGTGAAAAGAAGCAGTGTTGGCTACCTCGTCCTCCTCCTCAGGGCCAGATTAACGTAGGGGCTATTGGAGCTGCAGCTCCATGCAGGCCCCTACCTTTTATATAGGCCCCGGGTTGGCCATATTCACTGTTACCTCTCTTCTGTCACTTGTAAACACAGAAGTCTGGCTTCTATGCTCGCTTCCCCAGGCAGCACCCTCAGAACCTCCCCACACAGCGTGAAGGCCGGACAAGGAGGGACAGTTGCCGATGCATGGATGTGTTTATGGGCTTCAGAGACAGCATCCCATGTTGAATTAGGCATGCATGGCTGCACCCTTCCTCCTCTGGGTGCATGCCAAGGCACGGCCCTTAAGGCCCTTCAAAATCCTCAGCACCAAGACCATGATGCTCTTAATCCGGCCCTGGTCCTCCTCCACCGCCGCTTCCACCTACACCGCCCATAGGTGTGCGCAGCCTGTTGCATTAGGGTGTGCACCCCAAAGTTGAAATACACATGCATGTGTTTGCCTACATGTACATGGCCCCGATACATTACTCTCCCTGCTGGCAAAGAGAAATAGAGCAGAGCAGGTGCGAGGGAGATCTTTCCCATCTCCTCACTGGCAAACAGAGCGATAATGCTATGTGCCCTAGGTGATTAGGGTGTGCCCAGGTACACCAGGCACACCCTGTGCGCACGCCTATGACACCGCCACATCCACCACCACCTCAACCTCCCTCCTACTCCATATGGGCCTCGTCCTTCAGAGATGAAGAACATTGTTTCATTTTTCTGTTTTTTTTGTTGTTTTAAGTTATTTCCCTATCCACATTTGTTTGCAGAGCACTTGCCATGCTCTTAACTACGTTTTGCTGCCATTTGCAGCACTCTAGCCCTTTCCATTGGTGTTTTAGAGCCATTTTAGTGCCTTAAAGTTCGGGTCCCCATTGACTTCAATGGGGTTCGGTGTCCGGGAAAAGTTCGGTAAAAGTCCGGGACACGGACCCGGACTTTTTTTTAAAGTTCGGCCGAACCCGTCGAACACGGACATCTAGGTGTCCGCTCAACCCTACTCATAATGGCTTGCTTTCTGGTGGCTGCATAGAATAGTGAAGGGATATCACAAGTAAGGAGCACTGTGTAACACTCTGGGCCTA
The DNA here is from genome assembly GCF_965119305.1 of Pelophylax lessonae. Lineage (NCBI taxonomy): Eukaryota > Metazoa > Chordata > Amphibia > Anura > Ranidae > Pelophylax > Pelophylax lessonae. Next base: position 134,643,890 of record NC_138774.1, read on the forward strand.
AAGGTTCATGATTATATGCTGTTTTTTATTCACTTTATGGTGAGTGTTCTGGCACACTTCCCTGTCACAGTTGGTTTTTAGAATCTAGAAAGGACTCTCTGCTTACTAGGATTGTTCACATTTGAGACTTTAGTCATTTGCTGAACACATGGACACGTATTGATTACTGTGAAGCACTGTACATATAACTGTTACTATATTGATTATTGGAGGTTGTATATTCACCTTTATGTGTGTTAGCCGCTAATTTATTATTTTGTCAGTGCTCACTTTCTTCCACTTTATTTGCATTGTTGTATACTGTAGTGGTGGGGTGAAATAATCAAAAGTAGACATCTGCACCACTAACAGATGAATGACAATGTAGTTGTGGTTGATCATACCTGAAATAAATGAATAGTATGATACTGATCAAGGCAAAACAGACTAAAACAGGACCCTTGCTTTTGAGTTTCCTGAATAGGTAAACTGGAGGAAATGTCTCTGAGTAATTGGTTTAACTGTTACTCCACTTTCAAATGTGTTTCTACCATCTTAGAATGGTGTAACAGTCTAGATCATAGAAAAGGAAAGCTGGAAACACAAATTTTATAGAGAAATCAACCAGAATCAAAGAATGATCTGAAGAAAAGTTGAAAGCAGCAGTACACAAAGAGATATATTTAGATAGCCCTTAAATTGAATCTGTATACAGACTTTGCACACAGGATTTAAGATTTGAGGATAAGTGGATGATTGATAGTCTTCCCCCTCCATTCATTGATAAAATTTAATTTCAAGAAGCTGTAATATTGCTTCTATGAGTGGAGCAGGTTGGGTGGGGCATAATCAGGTTCTCTTGATGAGAGCCTGTGACAGAAGTTTAGTTTTCAGTTTCCAAGCTGGAAGATTACGGTGATAGGAGTGGGGTTCATGGACAGGGGGGGGATTTCAACTTAAAGAAGAGGCATCAGCACAAGGGAGACATCCTACTAATTGTATTATGCCCCTTGTGCTAAATTGTGTTTATTTTTTATTTTATCTGCAGTTAGTCCTTAAATCTCTTTAACCGGTTGCTGACCGCTTAACGCAGCAGTGTGGCTCTCCCAGGCAAACTGACGTAGGGATACGTTGGTCGCTTGGAGGCAGCTAGGGGGAGAGCACGCGCTTGTCAGCGGGGAAGCCGATGCAGCGGGCAAGCGGTTCCAATTGCCGCCTGACACCTGCGATCGTTCCCCGCTGAGACAGAAGAACGGTCAGCTGTTGTAAACACAGCTGACCGTTCTTCTCCCTGGAATGATCATAGAGCCCCTGTGATCCTTCTATATAGGATCACAGGTCTCTATGGTCATTCCACAAATTATGCCCCCCCCCAGTTAGAAACACACCCACAGGTACACATGTAACCCCTTGATCAACCACACTGTTAACCCCTTCCATGTCATTATTACAGTAACAGTGCATATTTTTAGCACTGATTACTTTAGTAATCTCACTGGTCCCCCCAAAAGTGTCAAAAATGTCAGTCAGGGGTTTGATCTGTCCGCCGTAATGTCGCAGTCCCGCTAAAAAATGCAGGTCGCCACCATTACTAGTAAAAAAAAAAAAAAAAATGACATAAATCTTTCCCGTAGTTAGTAGATGCAATAACTTTTGTGCAAACAAATCAAAATAAGCTTATTGCAATTTTTTTTTACCAAAAATATGTAGCAGAAAACAAACTTGGCCTAAAATGTTAAAAAATTTAGATTTTTAATTTTTTTTTTGGGAATGTCATATAGCAAAATGCGATTTTTTTTTGCAGAATTGTCGCTCTTTTTTTGTTTATAGCGCAAAAAATAAGAATCGCATAGGTGAAGGTGATCAAGTACCACCAAAAGAAAGCTCTATTTGTGGGTAAAAAAGGACATCAATTTTATTTAGGTACAGCGTCGCACGAGTCGCAAAATAGAGCCTGGTCATTAAGGGGGGAAATCTTTCGGTCCAGAAACGGTTAATGGTTTTAATGACTTTAATGTCTAGCACAAGCCTCCTTTAAGCAACTCCATTAAGTGGTTGCTTGTTTTCCTAGACATTTACCAGGAAATTTATATAATAGGTACTATAGTACAATTTTTTTATCACATTAGTACTCTTCCAACAGTTGGATTGATTTTAATAGGAAATACTGCCTCTAGTGAATTTTTCTTTTACTAAATCTACTTATTTCAAAGTAATGAAAATTGTGCAATATTAATAAAAGAGAATGAAACCAATATGAAAACGTCTTCAAAATTAGGTGTAATTGAGTTTCTATCAGCTGGGGATATGAATCATAAGTGAAAGGCTTCAAATGTAAAAGGGAGTAAGAAGATAATTTCAATATCTTCTGTTCCTTAAATGAATTATTTACTAATCTCTCCACAGGACGCTTATCTCCAAGTTAGTTGTCCTTAGCCGTTAGTCCATAATAAAAGCTTGCTCTGAGTCAGTCCCTTGTACAAATTTGTGCAGCTTGTTCCTCTAATAATTAATTGATTTTTTTCTTTAAGTTATACATTGCTTTGAGATTTGAAATAATAATAATATATTAAAGGATTAGATTACTTTGGAATTTAAAAGAAAAAAAGTATTAAAAGAACATTATTCCCTTATTACATGAGGATATAACTGTGTTATCACAAAAGCTAAATAGAATTTGCACTTTTTTGATACTGTACAGGGGAAAGTAGGATAACATCTTATTAGCTTTTATAAACGTATTCTTGTTTTAACCACACTGATTTCTTCTTAATGGGTAGCTGTAATCACAGAACTCTTTTTAGTGTTTTTAGTCAGTTTGATCCTAGACCACTTAAAGAGTTTGAAGTACAAATAGCTATTCCATTAAAGGATTACTGAATCAAAATGGAAGTGATTGCATATTATTGTTCTTAAAGGCCATATTAAATATCTCAGTGATTTATTAAAGTGTTTTTAGTTCCTTTTGCCCCTTCACCATAGCCTAATTGATTATAAGAATCCAAAATGTGAAACACCTACATAAAAGTATATATCTACTGTATCTACAGTATCCATCTATGCTACCAGTCAAAGGCTGTAGAACATTATTTTTTCCATTAGAACATTTTTAAGGCATTATTGATATTTAGGCAGTTTGTGTCATCTAAACAACATGGAATGGTAAAGTAAGTTATAAAATTAGCAGATGTAATAAAAAAGTTTTGGTTTCCAGAAACATAAAAATATAGTTTTTGGTTATACAAAAAGGTCTTTCTCAAAAAATAGGTAGCGGGTTAAGAACTTACAGCAAGTAGATTCAAACAATTTCTACAGGTATACTAATTTTTGTACGTTACTTACAGCCCCTCTTTCTGTACACAACCATGTAACAAAACTGTGTTTTTACACTTTCTGAAGCATTATTATGATACTATCACCATTCTTGAAAAAGTAAATTGTTTTTATAGTGGTGATAAAAAAGTTATTAACAAAGAAAGCCAGACAAGCCATTATGACCCTTGAAAAGTGTAGTTCTTTCCTATGGAGTATAGTTTCCTACCCTATGAAAGTGCACTCGGAACTGGGAGAAACTCTGATAGGAACAGCAGGCAAAGCCACAATAGAACCACCAGGCATTTTTCTGGCAGTCAACAGCTTGTATGATAAGTACCTAAAGCACAGCTTCACAGTGGTCAAAGCAAGCAAGTTTCAGCTCTGTGAAAGTACTTGCAGTTTGCAAGGTCAAGTAGCTATTGCTAAAAAAGCAAAATGAGAAAAAAGTTTTTTTTTTTCTTGGGCCAAGGACCCATAACGTTGAACTACTAAAGATTGGAAGAAAGACCAATGAATCAAAACTTGGAAACTTTATAAACCCCCTACCTACTGTGCACTTTCACCTCCTACCTTCCTAGGCCAATTTTCAGCTTTCCGCCCTGTTGCACTTTGAATAACAATTGCGTGGTTATGCAACACTGTACTAATATGAAATTGTTATCATTTTTTTCACACAAATAGAACTTGTGTAGATGTCCCTTTTCACACTTGCTGGTTACCAGCTCTCCTCTCCTCACGCTGTGACAGCATGAGTAAAGTAATGCCGATAACCAGCAAGTGTGTTTACATTCTTGGACACAGCTGATCACATGGTAAAGGGCTGCTGTGATTGCCCTTTACCCTGATTACAGAGTGTGCCAGATGTGCACTACAGTGGGTGTGCGTGGTTCTGGGAGGACATCAATAGACACCCTCCCAGAACTGGATGACCATGCTGTAGCTGTCATTCGGCTATAGCACGGTCATCAAGTGATTAAATCACAAAGGAGTTTTGTATGTCATTGAGTAGCTTAAATGATGGGCCTTCAGTGTGTGAAACCACCAATCCGACATGGAGGAGGAAGCATGAAGACTGGGACTCTTTTGCTGAATATATAATAGTTGATTTACTAAACACAAATAGAATGTTAACTTTGTCTTAGAAAGTGTATTTTGCAAGGGAAGATTCCCCAGAGGTTGACTCTGCTGACTTTCATCATCCAATCATGTGCAAGCACTATTGATTTTTTTTGTATCCTTTAGTAAATCAACTCCATAGTCTGAGACTTGCATAGAGTGACTGGCCCCCTTAACCAAAATACCTACCAGAGCATATAGCAGCACAATACGATACACTCCTGTCTACACTAAGTCTATCAGGCATTTATCCTACAACAAGATAATTATTAAAAATGTATCTAAAGACTATTTCATAATTACCTTAGTTAGTAGTTAGTAACTGGTACAGCCTTCCAATTTAAACCCCAATTGAGCTGGTTTGGGATTACCTTAACAAAATGATGAAAGCAAAACAAGCTACTAAGGCAACACATTTGTGGAAACTGGCAAAAGTGTTCGGAAAAACTTTCTGAATGATATTTAATTTTTATTTCACAAAGCACTGCTGTTAGCACTATATAAATCCTGTATATAATAATAATTTCTACTGTAAAAGAACCTGCCCTACTTGCCAGCAATATTTTTTTTCTGAATGGAAACTGAGGCGCATGTTCAAAGCTAAGTTTACATTTCCAGAACGCCTTTGATGCTGGGATGAAGTAGCTTTTGTGTGCGTGTGCTGGAGTTATGTCATCCACCAATCAAGATCAAAAATCCAGAAGAAGATGTCAGAAGTGGTGACAAACCAATGAGAAAGATTGTGACCATTACATTGCACTACATTGGAACTGGTCTTTTATAGTGTTGACAATTCAGGCAGTGCCAATTCCTGCCTTCAAGGAACTTACTAAGGTCCTTCCCTCATCAATAAATATACATGTTTATGTTTATCTCCACTGGTTTATGTTTTATGCTTAAATTGTGGAGTACATTAAGAGCACTTTGGAATTATGTCATTTTAGCAGCTCACCAACTAACACCACAGACCATATACTGTAGTACATTGATTAGTCTGAATTGTGAAGATTTTGTCCTAGATTTTATCTTTTGTCTCACTGCAGGCTGATAAGTTCTGGCAAGTGAGGATATGCACTTTTTTTTTTATTTTACATTTAGAAGTTTTTCCTGGATAAGGCTCGATGTATTAAAAATAAATCTTTGTATTTAAAAATGACTTATCTAAATGCCCCTTTTTTATTTTACTCAGCAGCCATGTTACACTCCATCCCAAAGCCTTCTCCTCTTCTGTTTACTTCCTGGTTGGAAGAAAGGTCAAGAGGAAAGATAGCCAACAATAATATAGCAGGATTTATTTCACAAAGTTGGTTTAAATATAAAAAAGTTGCACTCACAAGCATTGCTTATTCCATGTAACAGCAGCCATGTAACAAGCTCCATGTGGAGCTACCAGCACAGAGTCCAGTTGGACAGAAGTATTTAAAAAAATGTATAGGTAGTTGGACTTTATATACCCCTCTAGTGAACATAATAAAGTGCAGAAATATAAAAATACAAATTTTATTTCAAATAGTAAAACATCTATAAAATCACATATTCCATGTAGCTGTTTGCATAGTAGTACCAACAATCAGCATCTACTGTTGGTATGTATAGTTGTTATTCAGTCTTTTGGAGATGAGGTTGACGTGTTTTGGGGGAGTTCCTGCTTTCTCAGGACCTCCTATCTCTTAACCACTTTAATACAGGGCACTTCCCTCCCTTCCCGCCCAGGCCAATTTTCCCCTTTTAGCGCTGTTGCATTTTGAATGACAATTGCGCGGTCATGCAACACTGTACTTACACCAAATTTATATCATTTTCCCCCCACAAATAGAGCTTTCTTTTGGTGGTATTTGATCACCTGTGCGATTTTTACTTTTTGCTAAACAAATAAAAAAAGACAGAATAGTTTGAAAAAAAAAAAAAAGTTTTTTGTTTATGTTATACAATTTTGTAAATAAATAAGTTTTTTCCTGCACTGATGAGCACTGATGAGACTGCACTGACAGGCACTGATGAGGAGGCAATGATGGGATGGCACTGATGGGGTGGCACTGATGGGGTGGCACTGATAGGTGGCACTGATAGGCGGCACTGATAGGCAGCACTGATAGGCACTGATATGTGGCACTGATAGGTAGCACTGATATGCAGCATTGGTGGGCACTGATAGGCGGCACTGCTGGGCACTGATAGGCGGCATTGATGGGCACTGATAGGCGGCACTGACGGGCACTGATAGGTGGCACTGACGGGCACTAATGGGCACTGATAGGCAGCACTGGTGGGCACTGATGGGCACTGATGGGCGGCACTGATCGGCACTGACGGGCGGCACTGATGGGCACTAATGGGCACTGATAGGCGGCACTGGTGGGCAATAATGGGCACTGGTGGGCGACACTAAAGGATGGCAATGATGGGCACTTGTGGGCAGCACTGATAGGGAGGACACTGGTGGGCATCACTGATGGGGAGGGCAATGGGGGGCTCCCTGAGCCCTGATTGCCATCCCTGGTGGCCATAGTGGGCATCCCTGGGGTCATAGTGGGCATCCCTGGGGTCATAGTGGGCATCCCTGGTGGTTCTAGTGGCATCCCCCCCCCCGAGGGTCTGCACTGGTAATCAATGATCTGATTACCAGTGCCGACCCCCCCCCCCTGTCAGGGGAGCCGCCGATCGGCGCTCCTTTACTCGTGCCTGTCAGGCACGAACTAAGGAAAGCCGATCAACGGCTGTTCCTGTTTAACTATGTGACCAGCCGTGATTGGACACGGCTGATCACATGGTAAAGAGCCTCCGTCAGAGGCTCTTTACCGAGATCGGAGGTGCAGGGTGTCAGACTGACACCTCGCATCACCGATCGCCGCTCTGCGCGCCCCCGGGGGGCGCCCAGAGCGGTGTTATCCTGCCGCCGTCATATGACGTCCGGTCAGGATAACTCAACCACATTCCCGCCGTCATTTTGTAATAGGGCGGGCGGGAAGTGATTAAACAAGTGTGAGTGAAAAATGTATCTAAGAATAGAAAGTACAAAACACAAATATTATATACAACATCTTCATAAAGTATATAATACATATATAAACCAATTATAACTAACCCCAGAGGTAGCTGAGGAGAAGGAGAAAAAAAACCCACAACTTACACTAACACATAAACCCTTTTCCCCAAATAATTATAATCATATAGATATAAAGATATGTACAAGTATAGTATACTGCTTCATCACTAGCCCTATATACATTCTAATTAATGGAATATACAGTGCCTTGCGAAAGTATTCGGCCCCCTTGAACTTTGCGACCTTTTGCCACATTTCAGGCTTCAAACATAAAGATATAAAACTGTATTTTTTTGTGAAGAATCAACAACAAGTGGGACACAATCATGAAGTGGAACGAAATTTATTGGATATTTCAAACTTTTTTAACAAATAAAAAACTGAAAAATTGGGCGTGCAAAATTATTCAGCCCCTTTACTTTCAGTGCAGCAAACTCTCTCCAGAAGTTCAGTGAGGATCTCTGAGTGATCCAATGTTGACCTAAATGACTAATGATGATAAATAGAATCCACCTGTGTGTAATCAAGTCTCCGTATAAATGAACCTGCACTATGATAGTCTCAGAGGTCCGTTTAAAGCGCAGAGAGCATCATGAAAAACAAGGAACACACCAGGCAGGTCCGAGATACTGTTGTGGAGAAGTTTAAAGCCGGATTTGGATACAAAAAGATTTCCCAAGCTTTAAACATCCCAAGGAGCACTGTGCAAGCGATAATATTGAAATGGAAGGAGTATCAGACCACTACAAATCTACGAAGACCTGGCCATCCCTCTAAACTTTTAGCTCATACAAGGACTGATCAGAGATGCAGCCAAGAGGCCCATGATCACTCTGGATGAACTGCAGAGATCTACAGCTGAGGTGGGAGACTCTGTCCATAGGACAACAATCAGTTGTATACTGCACAAATCTGGCCTTTATGGAAGAGTGGCAAGAAGAAAGCCATTTCTTAAAGATATCCATAAAAAGTGTTGTTTAAAGTTTGCCACAAGCCACCTGGGAGACACACCAAACATGTGGAAGAAGGTTCTCTGGTCAGATGAAACCAAAATCGAACTTTTTGGCAACAATGCAAAACGTTATGTTTGGTGTAAAAGCAACACAGCTCATCACCCTGAACACACCATCCCCACTGTCAAACATGGTGGTGGCAGCATCATGGTTTGTGCCTGATTTTCTTCAGCGGGGACAGGGAAGATGGTTAAAATTGATGGGAAGATGGATGGAGTCAAATACAGGACCATTCTGGAAGAAGACCTGATGGAGTCTGCAAAAGACCTGAGACTGGGACGGAGATTTGTCTTCCAACAAGACAATGATCCAAAACATAAAGCAAAATCTACAATGGAATGGTTCACAAATAAACATATCCAGGTGTTAGAATGGCCAAGTCAAAGTCCAGACCTGAATCCAATCGAGAATCTGTGGAAAGAACTGAAAACTGCTGTTCACAAACACTCTCCCTCCAACCTCACTGAGCTCGAGCTGTTTTGCAAGGAGGAATGGGCAAAGTTTTCAGTTTCTGGATGTGCAAAACTGATAGAGACATACCCCAAGCGACTTACAGCTGTAATCGCAGCAAAAGGTGGCGCTACAAAGTATTAACTTAAGGGGGCTGAATAATTTTGCAAGCCCAATTTTTCAGTTTTTTATTTGTTAAAAAAGTTTGAAATATCCAATAAATTTCGTTCCACTTCATGATTGTGTCCCACTTGTTGTTGATTCTTCACTAAAAATTACAGTTTTATATCTTTGTGTTTGAAGCCTGAAATGTGGCAAAAGGTCGCAAAGTTCAAGGGGGCCGAATACTTTCGCAAGGCACTGTAGATAGATAGAATTACTTATTACAAAAATGGCACCACAAAATGGTTCAGCTATGCTAAGTCTAATTTGGTAATGCAATGAGTAGGTACTCTCATGTGGTAAAGTCTTGCTGGCTCATGAGGAATAACCAACTCCACATGGGGTACTAAGGGAGGTAGAGAAGGTCGATTAAATTACATTTATGGGTATCTGGTTGTATGGGAAAAAGGAAAAAAATAAAAGTAGAGAGGGAATGACAAAAAAGATTAAGTAAGCGTAACATCTTAAGAAGGGACCTGGAAGACTGGAGTCAGGTTACCATATTTTACCTCAATACAAGGAGAGGAAACAGGAGATCATGTCGCTGATACCATATATCAGCCAGAGATAGAAACCCCCCTTCAGGAAGTGGAGAAGATTAACCTGCTAAGGACAATAACTTTTTTTAGAGAAAGGAGAAGATGGGACGACCACGGAAGAAGGTATCCTGAAGAAAATGTCTCAAAAAGAGGGAGACCAAGGAAGAAAAGAACAAGGAGAGGGAATAAACTCCAAAAAAGGAGTGGACAAGGAGATTTTCCAGGAAAAGAAGATGATGAGTTTAGGCAACGGAGATACAGAAGAGGGACGTGACCCTAAAATAATAAACCTCTCATAATTTTAATTAAAGGAAAAACACTTTAACCTACTTAAAAAAAAGGACTCTCTTTCTCACCAAACAACTCCATGACAGAATTTGAGGTCTTCAAAGACCTAAATCTCTTCCTAAGGAAGGTCCTGTATAGGACATTCTATGAAAGATCCGGTGGTATAGAAACTGAGCCTACTACAGCCTTCAATATACAGGAAAAAGAGGCACTAGAAGATCTAGTAGAACTCCTGGAGGAAAATGCGGATACCTATTCTGACTCTAGCGATGAAGAATAAAGCGAGAAGTGGAAGAAGGAAGCTGATCTAAGGATAAGATCCACTGAGTAGTAATACATGGATAAGCATGTTTTTAGATCTCCTAAGGTCTGATCTCAAGAGGATAAACTGGAATATATAATCTTCAGATAATCTAGGTAAAGATTAACATATGGCACTCCTAGAACTAAAAATGATCCCAACATTGTAATCAAGAATAATGTTTAAGGGGGAAATTTCGTCATTATGAATGATGATGACTACATGGAAGAAATAGAACGACAACTCAGGAATGAGTCAACTTACCTCAAACTAACCAGGAACCCTTTTCCTTGATTTATTTCTCAACTCAATTATAAGTTGGTACTGGTAGAAGAAGCTGGACTTATCTTTCTCTAAAAAAGTATTAAGATATAAAAGTGTGGCGCAAATAATTAAATACATTTAAATATCCCTAAATACATATAAAATGTAATGTTGTAAAACTATTAGTCAATTATATATACAAATTGGTGTTAAAATTATATATTGTAATCCGTGAATAAAATCCATAAAATAAGTAGCAAGTGATGTAAAATGATAACACAAATGTAATCCGTGAATAAATTGAAATAAAAATTCACCAATCACCAATGTAAAAAATATAAAAATGGCAATCTGTGATCGGTAATTCACAAAATGGTTTGTCAGTTGTTTCACCTTCACTTGTGTAACCCCCACAAGGTGGGTTCTCACCTCATGGAGTGTGACCTTGCTATTACTCTTGGTCAATGACAGCATAAAATATTCCAGCAGGGAAAGGGTGGGTAAACTCCTCCAATGCTCTGGCTCCCAATCTGGCTTTATGAGTTCACCAGCTCTCATGCATGGGGAAAAGAAAACATATACCCATGGTGCAAGTACCATTGATTAAAGCATGTTTATTGAAAACTAAGGTAAAACACTCACATTTGCCAGGTGCTGAAGTGCACCAGACTATCAAAGCCATATAAAAATGGCAGACAAACAGACAGAGAAGCTCCTTGGGACACTCACTGTTAAGCCCAGATATCAGCGTTCCTCTCACTGCAGATGGACTGCTCCATCTGCTCACCAACACAGCCTCCGACCCTATCCTACACATGATGACACAGGGACTAACGTGTCTTCCTTCAGGAGCAGCAACATGAAGAGTAAATTTCACAGAGGGTACTCGGAGACGGATATTCTTAGCAGAGAGCCGGGCGTTGTCACTAGGTAGAAATTCGGGACTCACACGGCGCAAACAATCTGCAGCTGTTGAATATGAGTTGTTGGAAACATCTGCCACCGAAGGAGCAACAATGGGAAAAGATAAGTCAGGTACTTTAGCTGGAGCAGACACCGGTAACCAAGATGAAGGGTCTGGTGAGGTGGCTGGAAGAAAGGACTTAGGAGTGGGGTCTGTTAGCAAAGTTAGGGGAATAGGAGTTGAGGCTTTAGTTTCTACAGGGGACATGATGGACTGTGCTGAACAGGAACCTGGAATAGGCACTGAACCTAGTAATGTGGGAACAATGGCAGGGTCTAAAGCAGCTGACAGGAATAAGGGTGCTGGGGTCTCAGAAGACAGGGTACACAAAGCTGGGACCTCAGGTGGTACAGTGGTCGCAGATGTTGGGACCTCCACGTATCCAGATGGTAGCAGACATGGAGCTTTGAGCTGTACACAAAGTAAAGGGACTGGTGGTTTAGGCAGCAAAAAAGAGGAAGGAACTAGAGGTGGACAACACTGGAAGGGGGCCCACAGTAGGAGTAGGCAGGGGAGCAGATTTTTTACAAAAGACATCTAGGAAGGTCTGATGATGTTGAGGGAGCATCTGTGACCTTAGCCATGGGTACAGAGAGAGGTGGGAGCACCTTAGGGAGACAAGTCTGATGGCATTGGGTGCCCCATGACAAAACCTGACCAGAGTTTCAATCTAAATAGGGTGAATGTTTTTGCTACCATGACAGTCCAAAAATGATGTGACTAGAAGACTTAGGAAGGATCAGGAAGGAGATTTCCTTACAATGAAGAACACCAGCATGCATAGTTATGGAGGTCGTTTTGAATTGTAGGGGTTCTAAGGCTAAGGTAGAGCCATGGACTGCAGATACTGAGAGGGGCTTTGCGACGGGAATGAGAGGAATGCCCAATTCAGCAGCCAAGGACTGCTCCATGAAGTTTCCGGCTGCCCCAGAGTTCACATATGCAGCTACTTGATATGATTTCAGGGCCTAATGAATGGAGACAGGTAAGACAGATCAAGGGAAAGTGATGGAATTCAGGTTCTGGTCTAGATCACCCCCCTCCGAGGGACTTAGACCTGAGAATTTTCCTGGGTGGACAGAACAGGACTTTAATATGTGACCGTCAGTTCTGCAGAAAAGGCATAGGCTGAGTTTGATCGCTCTTGTGATGTTAGACATGCCTGACCTAGCTGCAGGGGTTCTTCAGATGCCAGAATATTTGTAAAGGTGCATTGCTCAGGAGCTTCCTGGAAAACAGGTGTTAAACGATCCACTGGGGGGGGGGGGGGGGTGACATGGACAAGCCTTTTCCAGACCTTGCTCCTGGAAGTGGACATCATTTTGGATGCTAGAGGCGATTAAGTCATCCAAGGTAGAGGGCAACAGAGGGATGCAGTGCCAGAGATAAATCACAGTAATTCAATTATACAGTCCTCAAAAGGTGCAGATGGTATATTTGATCCGATTAAGGAGTCCTTTAACTAGATAGAAAAGTTCCCACATCAGGTAGAGTGATGGTTAGGGAAAACACTTCACCATTCTGGGAAACATTTGACCCTCAGATATTCTTTCATGAATCGGCAACAACAGGGACGATGGTTAGGCTGGGTCACCCCCCCAGTGTCAGAACGATCCAAGGCAAACCTCCAAAGAAAAAAGGCCCTGATTGTGTAGTATTTCTAAACTTTATTGCAGATAAAACCAAGTAACACTCACATGCTGGTAGATCAATACAGGCAGGTGTGTATCAAGATGGCTGCGGTGTAGCATGCGTGTTTGCGTCGTATCCTGTACGTCTGACGCATTTCGTCATCAAAAGGACATCATCTAAGGCGTGGCTATCATCCACAAGCACACATTGAAATGCAGCACAAACTGGAAATGATCTGGAAAACAAAGGACGCCAGCTGGCTTGCGCTCCACGCTGAGTTTCAAGATAGATATATCCAGCCGAATTGCGAAACAAGGAAAAAACTGAAAAAAAAACCTTATTCAGCATCACACAAGTATATCACTACATAATCAAAGTTAATAAAAAATCCACTAATTTGATAAGGAAGATAAAAATATCCCACATGGAGCGCCACCCAGTGGTCTAAAACATAAAAGAGCCAAATTACTTGCGTTTCAGACTTCACTCTACAGATAGAAATAATAGAAATAAAAAACAAACCCTAATAACTAATTAAAAATTAAAAGTGGCCTTTTATTGTGGCCAGCCTAAGGCACACCTGTGCAATAATTAAGCTGTCTAATCAGCATCTTGATATGCCACACCTGTGAGGTGGATGGATTATCTCAGCAAAGGAGAAGTGCTCACTAACACAGATTCAGACAGATTTGTGAACAATATTTGAGAGAAATAGGCCTTTTTTGTACATAGAAAAAGTCTTAGATCTTTGAGTTCAGCTCATGAAAAATGGGGGCAAAAACAAAAGTGTTGTGTTTATAATTTTGTTCAGTGTATTAACTCATACCAGAAACAGGAACATCATTTAATTACGTAAAGTAATTTTCATACTGTAAAATAAAATTATATCGAATAATACATTCAAACAGATCAAAAATTCATATAGATTCCATAGATCTTTTATTTTGTTTTTCTACTCCCTGAATTATCAGTGATTCTGATAATCTACCATGGTATTTTATTAATTATTTGTTCATTTGACCTCATGTGGATTATAATCGATTCTAGGTTTTTTTTTTTTTTTATAAATTCCAGCTTCGTTATGTACCAATATAGCATTAATGTACCTCAGAAAAGAAAAAGCTTTCTCAATATTCTAGGACAGGCGTTAGCTCAGTCTCCAGGTTATTCAATAGAAAGCCCCTCTATTACTTCCTGATATTCTTCCTGAAATGCGGGACTGGAAAACTGTTGGTGAACCAAGGAAACGGTTAAACAACTGACTTAATTAACACATACCTTGCACCTGTTACACTATTATATAGTTTTGATAAATGCAAAGGAGATTGTACAGAGGTTAGGCAATGCAAGATTGGATATTATCACGTACCTGGAGATGAGCCTGACACTGTGAGGAAGGCCTCCCTTGCGCCTCCGACTCGGGACCCCTGATAGTGCAGACAGGGGACACCGGAGTGTAGAGTAGCACGAGTGCCTGGAGGTTTGCTTGAAGCGGACAATGGCCACTGGTGAAGGTCGCCAGAGAAGTCCGATGAGCAGGGTGTTGAGCAGGCAGCAGGTGCTGGAAGCAGGGGTTCCTGGGTAACAGGAGGAGCCTCCTGGGCAGGATGGACGGATCTGGGAATGACAGAAGCGTGGTAAGACAAGCCGGGTCAGGAGCCAATTGGGAACGTAGAAGCCAGTAGGAGCAGACAGGAAGAGAGGTCACGGGACAAGCCAAGGTCGGTGCAGGTGGAGAGCAGAGAATCGTCAGGACAAGCCGGGTCTGGAACTAGGAACAAGATGCAGGTAAACAGGTAACAGGTATCCAAGGCTGAAAACAAAGCAGCACTAGAGCAGTGTAATGGCTGGGTTTAAATAGTCCCTTTGGCACCAATGTCTAACGCACGTTCGCGTACTCGCGAACGTGCGTGCGCGGTTGCGCGAGTTCACGCATGCGCATTGCCCATTGTCAGGTTTCTGACAGGAACACGTCTTTGCACAGCAAACGTTCTCCTACAGCTATGAAGTTTCCTGGAAAGCCAGATGATAATACAGGAAGTCAGGGCTCACAAAGCATTTTTTTAAATTTTGAACCCAGTGGTGGAGATTGAAAGCTGCCATGGACTAGGTAAGTGAGAAATAAGCACATTGGAATGTCTTGGGCAGAAAATACATTAGAAAAGGATTCTATTTATGATGAAAAGTGAAATTCTGCCTGAAAGGTGAACTTAGTCTTTAATGGAAAAAAGTAAAAGTTGTTGCAAGATAAAATTGACAATGAAACTAAGAAGAAAAGTTAGAGGTTTAGGAATTTTTACAGGAAAGGTTTTAGAGAATTTAAACGTAAAAAAAAAAAAAACATGCAATTTTTTCGGATACAGATACGGATCATTCTAATATGACATTTGCAGCGTCTAGTAGAGAGTTATCACATGGGTTGGTCTGCAGTTCAATTACTGCTAAGGCTTGTTTGGAAATGTTTTTTGAAGTGTTAAACCTATTTTCTAGAGATGTATTTAAATAGAAAAAGTCATTTTTTTAAGGACTAATAGACATGGAAGACTGGGCACCGCCACAGGAAACATGTATAATCAGCAAAAAAAAAATGAAGAAAAAAAAAAGTACAGTCAGGAGAGGGTTTTATATGCAGCTTTGAGGATAACATGAAAAATACACAAATGCTCTAAATAGCATGCTTGGGTGATGCCTAAAGACTATATGTAGTGTTAAGAAACAGTGCGGTTTTTGCATAGCATCTAAGCATCATCATACATTGTCAGTTCATTCTGGCTGTGGAACATTTTTTAATTTCATAGTTAGCTTGGCTTATGTATAGCCACATCACTTGATTTGATTAACTGCCATTTAAAAGAGGATCGTTTTAGCAGCAACATGCTGTTTAATCCAATAGCAATAGGCCCACTCTGACAGCACATGGAAATTTACCAAAAGTTTGCTGAGCCTGTCTATGTTTTTGCTGATGCAAAACTGTTCTGCTTTTCATCAAACTCTAATTTAACCCCTTCATGATGGAGAATGCAAAAATTCCTAACACAATTGTGCAACTTTGACAAGTGTTAGTAAAACTGTACATATCATCACAACTACTTTGTGTATCCAGGTGGATTATTCCTTGTTTTTTTTTTTTTTTTTTTTCAACACAAATTGGGCTTTAATTTGGTGGTAAAAAGTAATGGACATCTCTTGTTTTTTTTTTTTTTTTTTTTATTATTACTAGGCCTAAAAATGTAGCTGTATATTTCCTGCTACTGCCATACATTACTACCTAAGAACAACCCAAAATAAATTCTCCTGCTCCTGCTGATTGCACCAATACCACATATGTAGGTGTATTGTTATTTGTATGTTATTTGATGTTTGTGCCCGTAGTAGGGCCCAGAAGCAATAATGTGAATTTTTCTTTTTTTATAGTAATAAAGAGAATATGACCAGCGCTACGGACTTAAATATATGTTGGGAGGATGATAACAGATTAGAGGTGTAAGCTGCCCCAATCAAACCTTAGGTGTAAGGTGAGAAGTGCTAAAAAAAGTGAAGATTGGTGATGGCGCTACCTATAAGATAAATGAAACCATATATAGTGCCCCTAGTGACGTGAAAGGGGGTATATTGGTTAGGTGACCCACAAATAGTGCAATGTCATAAATAAAAATAAATGAAATATAAATGAAAATGTGGGAACAAATATTTATTCAAATAAACCAATGAATACAGGAAATAAAGTGAACTGATAACGTGACAGAAAACCCACAACCACAAGTATGTGAATGGATTATGAATAAATTGATAAATGTGCCACATACATGTGTATAAATATTGGTGAAAAAAATGTGGATGGGTGAAATTCCACGAGTGGCCACTGGGTGGCGTAAAATGTTCGTACAACCTGTATGCTGGTATATGGGGAGATTCCTCTTCGTAATGGGCGAGCAGTCAAAGGTCAGCGGCGGATGCCTTAAGTGCTCACATAGAAAGCAGAATGCCCCATTTCTTTTTTTATGCTACCTAAAAAGCACTGTCACCAACTGACACTGATAACACTGATAATACTTTTTTTTTTTAAATACTACCTAAAATATGTATTTTTTTTTAACTTTTTTTTCTTTTTATGCACTTTTGTTGTTTAAAATGTTCTCCCCTGGCAAGGAGATAAAGATATAATGTATATTTCTCTCCATTTAGAGGATTAATAAAATACAGGAGTTGTCTGCCCAGTGACTAATCACTGCTATAGCCAATCAGAAGCTGTTACAGAGATCAGATAATTGGGAACCAGGACTCCAGAGCAGTGCAGTTGAATAAACTACATCCTAGTCCACTTATCATCTCAAACCATCGCTCTTTACAACTTTTGTCTATATTTTAGAAGGTTTTTTGAGAGAGAGAGTACCTACACTTAGAATACTGTAGCTGTTACAATAAATATTTGCAGTCTTTTATTCTCTATGCTCCAAACAATCAACTTACTTCTTTTCTCTATAGTGTAGAATGAGGCACAATACAGGCGGTCCCCGGGTTACAAACAAGATAGGGTCTGTAGGTTTGTTCTTAAGTCAAATTTGTTTGTACGTCACAACATGTACATTTTTTTATGTGTAGCTCCAGCCAATATAATAATCTTTACGTTTTTTGGATAGCATAGGGAAGGGTTAACACTACTGTGCCATTTGTTTTGCTGTCTCTACCCCTGTTCAGAAGATTTCACCTCACTTTCCCATGAGAACTCTTAGGGCTCTTTCACACGGTCCGCATTCCTTTGCGGACCGTGCTCTGCTCAGCGGGGATTGATCCGCCGATCCCCGCTGAGCTGGCGGATGACAGCGCCGTCTCCGCACACAGTGCGGAGAGGGAGGTGTCAGAGCCCCGCTGCTCCCTATGGGGAATCGGATGAGAGCGGACCGCCTGTCCGCTCTCATCCTATCCCATCCGATCCGATCCCCAGGACGGATGGAAAATAGGGTTTCCATCCGTCCGGATTTCACGGACAGGATCAGATGCGGATGGCAGCGGGTGTCAGCGGACATGTCACCGCTGACATCCGCTGCTCCATAGGGCTGAATGGAACATCCGATCAGATCCGCCTAAAAAACTGACAGGCGGATCTGATCGGAACGCCCGTGTGAAAGAGCCCTTACAGGAGTGAACTTCCCTTCCTAGGGGGAAATTTCTCCTCACTTCCTGTTGTCTCTCTCTGTTTGTAAGTAGGAGTCATTTGTAAGTCGGATGTTTGTAACCCGGGGACCGCCTGTATGTTGTTTCCTTGTAGAAAGCTTACAAGCAATACTTACGGCTGATCTTAAAGGAGTTGTAAAGTCAGAAAGTTTTTTTTTTTATCTTAATCCATTCTATGCATTAAAATAAAAAGCCTTCTGTGCCTAGCAGCAACCCCAGCACCCCCTAATACTTACCTTAGCCCCATCTCTATCCAGTGATGTCCATGAGTCCCTCAGTCGTCCAGGACTCTCCCTCCTGATTGGCTGAGAAAGAGCCGCGGCACCATTGGCTCCCGTGGCTGTCAATCAAAGTCAGTTAGCCAATCAGGAGAAAGAGGGGTAGGTAAAAATCGCATCTCCATGTCTGAATGGACACACGTAGTTGCAGCTTAGCTCAGGAGCCCCCATAGCAAGCTGCTTGCTGTGGAGGCACTCGACAGGAGGGAGGGGTTAGAAGCAGTGAAGATAGGAAGATCCGGGGGGCCCTGTGCAAAACCACTGCACAGAGCAGGTAAGTATAACATGTTTGTTATTTAAAAAAAAAAAAAAAACAAGACTTTACAATCACCTTAACTTTTTACTTGAGTTTTTTGTGGCTTTCGCAGTCTAGGTGGGTTGCAAATGGAATGTTTCTGTTTTATTCAGCCAATGCAAGGTACAGAGCAGCAGGACAGTTAAACACCCATATTTATGACTTTAGTACGAGCAGTATGCAATGAAAAGAAAATAGCTGTGTTTTTTTTACTATTGGGAAAAACAGAGATGAAAGGGGAGTTAAGAGACTTTGAACGTAGCATGGTTGTTGGTGCCAGAAGGCTTAGTCTGAGTATTTAAAAAACTGCTGATCTACTGGGATTTTCACACATAACCATCTCTAGAGTTTACAGAGAATGGTTCAAAAAAGAGAAAATATCTAGTGAGAGGCAGTTGTGTGGACAAAAATGCCTTGCTGATTTCAGAGGTCAGAGGAGAACGAGCAGGCTTCATTTGAGATGATAGAAAGGCAACAGTAACTCAAATACCCACTTGGTACAATCAAGGTATGCAGAATACCATCTCTGAATGCACAACGCATCGAACCTTGAAGCAGATGGGCTACAGTAGCAGACCACACCGGGTGCCACTTTTGTCAGCTAAGAACAGGAAACTGAGGCTACAATTCTCACATGCTCACCAAAATTGGACAATAGAAAATGGGAAAAACATTGCCTAGTCTGATGAGTCTCGATTTCAGCTCCAACATTCAGATGGTAGGGTCAGAATTTGGCATAAACAACATGAAAGCATGGATCCATCCTGCCTTTTGTCAACGGTTAAGGCTGGTGATGATAGTGTAATGGTGTGGGAGATTTTTTTCTTGGCCCCTAATACCATCTGAGCATGGTTTATGGAATACCTGAGTAGTAATGCTGACTATGTACATCCCTTTATGAATACAGTATACCCATCTTCTGATTACTTCTTCCAGTAGGATAATGCATCATGTCACAAAGCTCAAATCATCTCAAACTGGTTTTTTGTACATGACAATGAGGTCACTGTACTCCAATGGCCTCCACAGTCACCAGATCTCAGTCCAACAGAGCACCTTTGGAATGTAGTGGAATGGGAAATTCACATCATGGATGTACAGCTGACAAATATGCAGCAACTGCATGATGCTATCATGTCAATATGAACCAATTTCAACACCTAATTCAAACTATGCCACAAAGTATTAGGGCAGTTTTAAAGGCAAAAGAGGGTCCAACCGAGGACTGGCAAGGTGTACCTAACAAAGTGGCTGGTGAGTGTACATATACCATCTCACTTGTCAAAAGATTGTTATTCTGGTCAAGATATCTTGTGATTTACACACATTTTCCACACTGCAAAACCAGACTCATGATATATACTATGTAGACACAAAGTTTTAAGCTGAACTCTAGTTAGCCTAAAAATAAAACACATTTAAATGATCCACCTCCTAATTTTAGGAGTCTAAAGCCTCGTACACACGATCAGATTATCGAATGATCTGTCATCCGTTTTTTGTGGCATGCTAGTCTGATGTGGAAGTGAAGAGGTTATTTTCATACGAATTTTCCCGTACGACAGAATTCTACTTCAGAAGTGATGTCATGTGTTGGATTGCTTTGTATTCTTTTCCTCTGAGCATGCCTAGTCTTGCTCTTAAGATTTTTTTCCGTTGAAATCTGTACTAATGAGACGAAAATCGGACGTTGTATTACGGACGACAAAAATTTTATAGCCTGCACATCAGGATTTTGTCAGCCGAAAAGTCGGAGTTGGCTGTCGAAAGCACCATACTAACAATGCGAAAATTGGCAGATCGGTCATCGGACAAATTTTTCCTACAGATTTTCTTATCGTGTGTATGGGCCTTAATGCTTGTTTAGTCTAGGTGGATGTAATGCAGATGTATTAACTCATGCCCCAGACAGCTGACCCTATTCTTTGCTCAATCTCAAGCTCCGGAATATGTGCCAGGCCTCAACATTCTTGCATACAATGCAGGACCAGCATCCTACAGTACATTGTGCATGATGTCACTTGAATACCAGAGCCATCAGGAAGGAAGCCTGCAGGGCTGTGGAATAAGGGAATACTCTCTATAGCATGCCCCTAAGACTAAACAAGTGGGAGAGCCAATATATATGGAAGTAGGGTGGGAGTACCAAAATATACATTTTGTAAGCTGACCAAAGTTTAGCTGTAACGTTAATTTCCTTATTCAGCAATCCAGCTTTTTCTAACCCTCCAGGTTCCTTACTGGACATTGCATCAGCATCATTACCTTGTTTAGTGTAAAGAGAGTGTCCAGTAACCAGTAGAGCAGACCTAGGAAGCTGGATATGTATAACACGAGAACCACTTGTCAAAATGACACATCCTTTGGCATGTGAAACAGCAAACAAACATGTGTATGTAGATGTTTACCTAGTGTTCCACATTCTGACTTGGATCTACATATTTTAGGGTCTTTACAAGTATGACTCACTGCCTATTGCTTGATATGCCCAGGTATAACACAAAGGTAGTTTAAAGTATAACTAAAAGCAACATTTCTTTTTTTTTTAGTTTTGGATTAAATGGAGATGGATTAGAACCTCTGTCAGTTTTAATTGATTTCTACGCCCCCATTAAGGAGATTCATGCTCTTCATTTGTCCTGTTTACCATTATCAAGTGAAAGTAAAAGAAAATGCCAAATTTTGGGTTGTCCCCAGAAAAGTATTAGAGGGAAAATCTTCCAATGGGGACAGTAGTTCTGGTGACCCTAAGGAAAATCTTCCAATGGGGACAGTAGTTCTGGTGACCCAAGGAATTCCCTTAATTTGCAAGGATTTTCTCTCACTTCCTGTTTAACCACTTTACCACCGGAGGATTTTGCTGTCTTACGTCTGGGTCACTTTTTGCGATTCGGCAGTGCGCGACTTTAACTGACAATTGCGCGGTCGTGCAACGCCATACCCAAATTAAATTGACGTCCTTTTTTTCCCACAAATAGAGCTTTCTTTTGGTGGTAATTGATCACCTGTGCGATTTTTACTTTTTGCGCTATAAACAAAAAAAGAGCATACATTTTGAAAAAATAACAATATTTTTCACATTTTTTTATATGAATTTCCCCCCCCCAAAAAAATGTAAAAATCAAATGTCTTTAAAATTTTTGGCCAATTTGTTTTCTGCTACCTATGTTTGGTAAAAAAAATCGCAATAAGCGTATTTTGATTGGTTTGCGCAAAAGTTATTGCGTTTACTAACTAAGGGAAAGATTTATGTAAATTTTGGTGTTTTTTTTTTTTAACGAGTAATGGCGGTAATGTAGTAATTTTTTTTGCGGGACTGCGACATTGAGGCGGACAGATCGGACCCCTGACTGACATTTTTGACACTTTTGGGGGTACCAGTGACATTACTGCAGTAATCAGTGCTATAAATATGCACTGTTACTGTAAAAATGACACTGGCAGGGAAGGGGTTAATTTTATTGGAGAGGGAGGGGTTAATGTATGCCTGGTGCTTACTGACGTGTGTGGGGGGAGGTGACTGTGTGACACAAGGACAGATCGAGGGTTCAGCTATGCTGAACCCTGCAATCTGACCCTGCCTGTCACTTAGGAGATCCACCCGCTTGTGTTTACACAAGCGGGCGGATCTCCACACTCGATTCCCCGACGATCGGGGAAGAGCAGCGGCGATCGCCGCTGCTCATCCCCTGGCCCGACTCCCGCTGTGACTGAATACAGTGGGAGCGAGACTCAGGCGGCGCGTGCGCGCCGCCTAGAAGGGGAGTGTCTGCCGACGTAGTACTACGTCGTCAGACCTACAAGAGCCACTTTGCCGCAGTACAGCTCTAGTGAGCAGACGGCAAGTGGTTAATTACAGTATGGGATAGGAAGTCAGGGAAAATATCTGCAATGAGACACAGATGGTGAAAACAAAAATCAGATAGGGGTTATAACCCTCCCTTACTCCATCCCAAATGAAAAAAAAAAAAAAAAAATCCTATATTTCTACTTCAATGTATGTGCAAAAAGGTAAAAATATTAAGCACAGCTCTAAAAAAAAAAAAAAAAAAATTGCATAAAACAGAAAAGGGAATGTATTATGATGAGGGTATTCACTGACAAAAAAATGTAATGTTCAAATTTGAATATGCTCTAGCTTTTTGTTAGATTTGTGTATAGGTATTGTAAGAATTCTATGAACATTAATACTAGAATATAAATGACTCCCATTGAGTACTCTTCTCACTCCCCTTGTGCTTTGAAGTGCTAAGTGTGATAATTTATTTGCTCCACGTTATAAGGTCATATTTTTGATCCATTATTCTCACACAGGCTGTACAATCACACACTATGTGCCAACTATTTCCCTGGATGTTAAATAATGAAATCTTCTCTGTCTTTGATTTTCTTTTTCAAGCACTAGAAATTACACTTAAACAAACTTATATTTCCTTTTTGGAAAAACTAAATAACCAAAACAAAAATAGCCAGGTAATAGAGTTGATTTGGAAAAAAAAAACATGTAGAAAATTATTGGCTATTTACTGTCCTCAACTGAAAACAACTTCACCTCCTTAAATATCATTCATACTCCACGTTGAATGAGCATTTCTCTTTAGTTCATCAACCCTAGTATTTTAAAGTAATCCTGTGGGCAGACTCTTTTCTTTTAACTGTTTGCATTTTAAACTTGGGTATCCACAGAAATTGATTTGTATAAAATACTTTATGAATATTAAATATACTATTATTATATGCTAAAAATCTCGATACAAAGGACACTGTATTTAGAACTAAACCTAACTGCATAACATGAAATACCATCAAATTTAATGATATCTTAAAATACAACTTTACCCAATAATAAACAAAAATTGTGTACCCTTCCTCTCCTAGGACTTACCAGCCTGGTTCACAAGGAATGCAAGCTGATGTCTTCATATCAAGGGGGCAGTGGGTGTGCATTCTCCCTTGCTACACTGATATAATCCCACATGCCCTTCAATAGTAATGGGCTCGGACGTGTTCGGATCAAGCCCATCAGGAAGCCGTCACTGCACACTGCCCAATTGTAGGCAGTGAGGCATTTCATGACCGGCAGCTGCACATACACATGGTGCCTATGATTGGCAATGTGCAGTGCCGGCTTCCTAGCGGGCTCGATCTAAACACACCCGAGACCATCGCTGCCCTTCAGCATTGGAGATGTTTTGAGACGCATTTTCACCAATAAACAGGGGTCATTATCACAAAGCACTGTTGCCCATTTTTTTTCGCCCATTTTCCCACCCATATCTTCCTGGGTGCATAAAACTATGCCACATGCAGACGGTTTACTTATTGACAAATGAGGTTTAAACAGTGATCCTATTGCTCAATCTTTTCACTTGTGTTGTCAATTTTCGGCCTTTTGACTAAGTTTAAGTGTAGTATCTGTTCTTATCAGTGATCCGGACCAAGGTTTGGTGGTGGCTATGCAAACCTTCTGGGGTGATGGGGGCTTTGGAAGGTAAGTACCGGGTACCAGCTGGAACAGAAATGGGGTGCCCACAGGCAGTTGGGGCACTGGAGTATTTCACTTGGGAATGCTGGAAGAGCCCATTACACCTCATGATCTGTGCAGTCTACCTTGTCTGGCCATGGGCTGGAAGGCAGAGAGTCCACGGTGTCTGTGCCCTCTGGGAGTGGCACCCCAAAGGTGCTCTTAGCAACACTTGGGTGCGGGATTCCAATGTATGAATTGGCACATACTCACAGCTCCAAACACATTTTCTGCACTGCTCCATTTGGGGTTGGGTCTTTTGGCTAAAGTCTGGGGCAATTTTTGCCTCAGGGCCCGGCCAGTGAACCATGCACAGCCACTTATTTATTTCATTTTTCTCTCATGTTTTGTCACTTTCACTTATGTGTATGTGTATTTACCCTGATTACAGAGTGTGCCAGATGTGCACTACAGTGGGTGTGCGTGGTTCTGGGAGGACATCAATAGACACCCTCCCAGAACTGGATGACCATGCTGTAGCTGTCATTCGGCTATAGCACGGTCATCAAGTGATTAAATCACAAAGGAGTTTTGTATGTCATTGAGTAGCTTAAATGATGGGCCTTCAGTGTGTGAAACCACCAATCCGACATGGAGGAGGAAGCATGAAGACTGGGACTCTTTTGCTGAATATATAATAGTTGATTTACTAAACACAAATAGAATGTTAACTTTGTCTTAGAAAGTGTATTTTGCAAGGGAAGATTCCCCAGAGGTTGACTCTGCTGACTTTCATCATCCAATCATGTGCAAGCACTATTGATTTTTTTTGTATCCTTTAGTAAATCAACTCCATAGTCTGAGACTTGCATAGAGTGACTGGCCCCCTTAACCAAAATACCTACCAGAGCATATAGCAGCACAATACGATACACTCCTGTCTACACTAAGTCTATCAGGCATTTATCCTACAACAAGATAATTATTAAAAATGTATCTAAAGACTATTTCATAATTACCTTAGTTAGTAGTTAGTAACTGGTACAGCCTTCCAATTTAAACCCCAATTGAGCTGGTTTGGGATTACCTTAACAAAATGATGAAAGCAAAACAAGCTACTAAGGCAACACATTTGTGGAAACTGGCAAAAGTGTTCGGAAAAACTTTCTGAATGATATTTAATTTTTATTTCACAAAGCACTGCTGTTAGCACTATATAAATCCTGTATATAATAATAATTTCTACTGTAAAAGAACCTGCCCTACTTGCCAGCAATATTTTTTTTCTGAATGGAAACTGAGGCGCATGTTCAAAGCTAAGTTTACATTTCCAGAACGCCTTTGATGCTGGGATGAAGTAGCTTTTGTGTGCGTGTGCTGGAGTTATGTCATCCACCAATCAAGATCAAAAATCCAGAAGAAGATGTCAGAAGTGGTGACAAACCAATGAGAAAGATTGTGACCATTACATTGCACTACATTGGAACTGGTCTTTTATAGTGTTGACAATTCAGGCAGTGCCAATTCCTGCCTTCAAGGAACTTACTAAGGTCCTTCCCTCATCAATAAATATACATGTTTATGTTTATCTCCACTGGTTTATGTTTTATGCTTAAATTGTGGAGTACATTAAGAGCACTTTGGAATTATGTCATTTTAGCAGCTCACCAACTAACACCACAGACCATATACTGTAGTACATTGATTAGTCTGAATTGTGAAGATTTTGTCCTAGATTTTATCTTTTGTCTCACTGCAGGCTGATAAGTTCTGGCAAGTGAGGATATGCACTTTTTTTTTTATTTTACATTTAGAAGTTTTTCCTGGATAAGGCTCGATGTATTAAAAATAAATCTTTGTATTTAAAAATGACTTATCTAAATGCCCCTTTTTTATTTTACTCAGCAGCCATGTTACACTCCATCCCAAAGCCTTCTCCTCTTCTGTTTACTTCCTGGTTGGAAGAAAGGTCAAGAGGAAAGATAGCCAACAATAATATAGCAGGATTTATTTCACAAAGTTGGTTTAAATATAAAAAAGTTGCACTCACAAGCATTGCTTATTCCATGTAACAGCAGCCATGTAACAAGCTCCATGTGGAGCTACCAGCACAGAGTCCAGTTGGACAGAAGTATTTAAAAAAATGTATAGGTAGTTGGACTTTATATACCCCTCTAGTGAACATAATAAAGTGCAGAAATATAAAAATACAAATTTTATTTCAAATAGTAAAACATCTATAAAATCACATATTCCATGTAGCTGTTTGCATAGTAGTACCAACAATCAGCATCTACTGTTGGTATGTATAGTTGTTATTCAGTCTTTTGGAGATGAGGTTGACGTGTTTTGGGGGAGTTCCTGCTTTCTCAGGACCTCCTATCTCTTAACCACTTTAATACAGGGCACTTCCCTCCCTTCCCGCCCAGGCCAATTTTCCCCTTTTAGCGCTGTTGCATTTTGAATGACAATTGCGCGGTCATGCAACACTGTACTTACACCAAATTTATATCATTTTCCCCCCACAAATAGAGCTTTCTTTTGGTGGTATTTGATCACCTGTGCGATTTTTACTTTTTGCTAAACAAATAAAAAAAGACAGAATAGTTTGAAAAAAAAAAAAAAGTTTTTTGTTTATGTTATACAATTTTGTAAATAAATAAGTTTTTTCCTGCACTGATGAGCACTGATGAGACTGCACTGACAGGCACTGATGAGGAGGCAATGATGGGATGGCACTGATGGGGTGGCACTGATGGGGTGGCACTGATAGGTGGCACTGATAGGCGGCACTGATAGGCAGCACTGATAGGCACTGATATGTGGCACTGATAGGTAGCACTGATATGCAGCATTGGTGGGCACTGATAGGCGGCACTGCTGGGCACTGATAGGCGGCATTGATGGGCACTGATAGGCGGCACTGACGGGCACTGATAGGTGGCACTGACGGGCACTAATGGGCACTGATAGGCAGCACTGGTGGGCACTGATGGGCACTGATGGGCGGCACTGATCGGCACTGACGGGCGGCACTGATGGGCACTAATGGGCACTGATAGGCGGCACTGGTGGGCAATAATGGGCACTGGTGGGCGACACTAAAGGATGGCAATGATGGGCACTTGTGGGCAGCACTGATAGGGAGGACACTGGTGGGCATCACTGATGGGGAGGGCAATGGGGGGCTCCCTGAGCCCTGATTGCCATCCCTGGTGGCCATAGTGGGCATCCCTGGGGTCATAGTGGGCATCCCTGGGGTCATAGTGGGCATCCCTGGTGGTTCTAGTGGCATCCCCCCCCCCGAGGGTCTGCACTGGTAATCAATGATCTGATTACCAGTGCCGACCCCCCCCCCCTGTCAGGGGAGCCGCCGATCGGCGCTCCTTTACTCGTGCCTGTCAGGCACGAACTAAGGAAAGCCGATCAACGGCTGTTCCTGTTTAACTATGTGACCAGCCGTGATTGGACACGGCTGATCACATGGTAAAGAGCCTCCGTCAGAGGCTCTTTACCGAGATCGGAGGTGCAGGGTGTCAGACTGACACCTCGCATCACCGATCGCCGCTCTGCGCGCCCCCGGGGGGCGCCCAGAGCGGTGTTATCCTGCCGCCGTCATATGACGTCCGGTCAGGATAACTCAACCACATTCCCGCCGTCATTTTGTAATAGGGCGGGCGGGAAGTGATTAAACAAGTGTGAGTGAAAAATGTATCTAAGAATAGAAAGTACAAAACACAAATATTATATACAACATCTTCATAAAGTATATAATACATATATAAACCAATTATAACTAACCCCAGAGGTAGCTGAGGAGAAGGAGAAAAAAAACCCACAACTTACACTAACACATAAACCCTTTTCCCCAAATAATTATAATCATATAGATATAAAGATATGTACAAGTATAGTATACTGCTTCATCACTAGCCCTATATACATTCTAATTAATGGAATATACAGTGCCTTGCGAAAGTATTCGGCCCCCTTGAACTTTGCGACCTTTTGCCACATTTCAGGCTTCAAACATAAAGATATAAAACTGTATTTTTTTGTGAAGAATCAACAACAAGTGGGACACAATCATGAAGTGGAACGAAATTTATTGGATATTTCAAACTTTTTTAACAAATAAAAAACTGAAAAATTGGGCGTGCAAAATTATTCAGCCCCTTTACTTTCAGTGCAGCAAACTCTCTCCAGAAGTTCAGTGAGGATCTCTGAGTGATCCAATGTTGACCTAAATGACTAATGATGATAAATAGAATCCACCTGTGTGTAATCAAGTCTCCGTATAAATGAACCTGCACTATGATAGTCTCAGAGGTCCGTTTAAAGCGCAGAGAGCATCATGAAAAACAAGGAACACACCAGGCAGGTCCGAGATACTGTTGTGGAGAAGTTTAAAGCCGGATTTGGATACAAAAAGATTTCCCAAGCTTTAAACATCCCAAGGAGCACTGTGCAAGCGATAATATTGAAATGGAAGGAGTATCAGACCACTACAAATCTACGAAGACCTGGCCATCCCTCTAAACTTTTAGCTCATACAAGGACTGATCAGAGATGCAGCCAAGAGGCCCATGATCACTCTGGATGAACTGCAGAGATCTACAGCTGAGGTGGGAGACTCTGTCCATAGGACAACAATCAGTTGTATACTGCACAAATCTGGCCTTTATGGAAGAGTGGCAAGAAGAAAGCCATTTCTTAAAGATATCCATAAAAAGTGTTGTTTAAAGTTTGCCACAAGCCACCTGGGAGACACACCAAACATGTGGAAGAAGGTTCTCTGGTCAGATGAAACCAAAATCGAACTTTTTGGCAACAATGCAAAACGTTATGTTTGGTGTAAAAGCAACACAGCTCATCACCCTGAACACACCATCCCCACTGTCAAACATGGTGGTGGCAGCATCATGGTTTGTGCCTGATTTTCTTCAGCGGGGACAGGGAAGATGGTTAAAATTGATGGGAAGATGGATGGAGTCAAATACAGGACCATTCTGGAAGAAGACCTGATGGAGTCTGCAAAAGACCTGAGACTGGGACGGAGATTTGTCTTCCAACAAGACAATGATCCAAAACATAAAGCAAAATCTACAATGGAATGGTTCACAAATAAACATATCCAGGTGTTAGAATGGCCAAGTCAAAGTCCAGACCTGAATCCAATCGAGAATCTGTGGAAAGAACTGAAAACTGCTGTTCACAAACACTCTCCCTCCAACCTCACTGAGCTCGAGCTGTTTTGCAAGGAGGAATGGGCAAAGTTTTCAGTTTCTGGATGTGCAAAACTGATAGAGACATACCCCAAGCGACTTACAGCTGTAATCGCAGCAAAAGGTGGCGCTACAAAGTATTAACTTAAGGGGGCTGAATAATTTTGCAAGCCCAATTTTTCAGTTTTTTATTTGTTAAAAAAGTTTGAAATATCCAATAAATTTCGTTCCACTTCATGATTGTGTCCCACTTGTTGTTGATTCTTCACTAAAAATTACAGTTTTATATCTTTGTGTTTGAAGCCTGAAATGTGGCAAAAGGTCGCAAAGTTCAAGGGGGCCGAATACTTTCGCAAGGCACTGTAGATAGATAGAATTACTTATTACAAAAATGGCACCACAAAATGGTTCAGCTATGCTAAGTCTAATTTGGTAATGCAATGAGTAGGTACTCTCATGTGGTAAAGTCTTGCTGGCTCATGAGGAATAACCAACTCCACATGGGGTACTAAGGGAGGTAGAGAAGGTCGATTAAATTACATTTATGGGTATCTGGTTGTATGGGAAAAAGGAAAAAAATAAAAGTAGAGAGGGAATGACAAAAAAGATTAAGTAAGCGTAACATCTTAAGAAGGGACCTGGAAGACTGGAGTCAGGTTACCATATTTTACCTCAATACAAGGAGAGGAAACAGGAGATCATGTCGCTGATACCATATATCAGCCAGAGATAGAAACCCCCCTTCAGGAAGTGGAGAAGATTAACCTGCTAAGGACAATAACTTTTTTTAGAGAAAGGAGAAGATGGGACGACCACGGAAGAAGGTATCCTGAAGAAAATGTCTCAAAAAGAGGGAGACCAAGGAAGAAAAGAACAAGGAGAGGGAATAAACTCCAAAAAAGGAGTGGA
Source organism: Pelophylax lessonae (assembly GCF_965119305.1). Lineage (NCBI taxonomy): Eukaryota > Metazoa > Chordata > Amphibia > Anura > Ranidae > Pelophylax > Pelophylax lessonae. Next base: position 134,674,305 of record NC_138774.1, read on the forward strand.
CAAGGAGATTTTCCAGGAAAAGAAGATGATGAGTTTAGGCAACGGAGATACAGAAGAGGGACGTGACCCTAAAATAATAAACCTCTCATAATTTTAATTAAAGGAAAAACACTTTAACCTACTTAAAAAAAAGGACTCTCTTTCTCACCAAACAACTCCATGACAGAATTTGAGGTCTTCAAAGACCTAAATCTCTTCCTAAGGAAGGTCCTGTATAGGACATTCTATGAAAGATCCAGTGGTATAGAAACTGAGCCTACTACAGCCTTCAATATACAGGAAAAAGAGGCACTAGAAGATCTAGTAGAACTCCTGGAGGAAAATGCGGATACCTATTCTGACTCTAGCGATGAAGAATAAAGCGAGAAGTGGAAGAAGGAAGCTGATCTAAGGATAAGATCCACTGAGTAGTAATACATGGATAAGCATGTTTTTAGATCTCCTAAGGTCTGATCTCAAGAGGATAAACTGGAATATATAATCTTCAGATAATCTAGGTAAAGATTAACATATGGCACTCCTAGAACTAAAAATGATCCCAACATTGTAATCAAGAATAATGTTTAAGGGGGAAATTTCGTCATTATGAATGATGATGACTACATGGAAGAAATAGAACGACAACTCAGGAATGAGTCAACTTACCTCAAACTAACCAGGAACCCTTTTCCTTGATTTATTTCTCAACTCAATTATAAGTTGGTACTGGTAGAAGAAGCTGGACTTATCTTTCTCTAAAAAAGTATTAAGATATAAAAGTGTGGCGCAAATAATTAAATACATTTAAATATCCCTAAATACATATAAAATGTAATGTTGTAAAACTATTAGTCAATTATATATACAAATTGGTGTTAAAATTATATATTGTAATCCGTGAATAAAATCCATAAAATAAGTAGCAAGTGATGTAAAATGATAACACAAATGTAATCCGTGAATAAATTGAAATAAAAATTCACCAATCACCAATGTAAAAAATATAAAAATGGCAATCTGTGATCGGTAATTCACAAAATGGTTTGTCAGTTGTTTCACCTTCACTTGTGTAACCCCCACAAGGTGGGTTCTCACCTCATGGAGTGTGACCTTGCTATTACTCTTGGTCAATGACAGCATAAAATATTCCAGCAGGGAAAGGGTGGGTAAACTCCTCCAATGCTCTGGCTCCCAATCTGGCTTTATGAGTTCACCAGCTCTCATGCATGGGGAAAAGAAAACATATACCCATGGTGCAAGTACCATTGATTAAAGCATGTTTATTGAAAACTAAGGTAAAACACTCACATTTGCCAGGTGCTGAAGTGCACCAGACTATCAAAGCCATATAAAAATGGCAGACAAACAGACAGAGAAGCTCCTTGGGACACTCACTGTTAAGCCCAGATATCAGCGTTCCTCTCACTGCAGATGGACTGCTCCATCTGCTCACCAACACAGCCTCCGACCCTATCCTACACATGATGACACAGGGACTAACGTGTCTTCCTTCAGGAGCAGCAACATGAAGAGTAAATTTCACAGAGGGTACTCGGAGACGGATATTCTTAGCAGAGAGCCGGGCGTTGTCACTAGGTAGAAATTCGGGACTCACACGGCGCAAACAATCTGCAGCTGTTGAATATGAGTTGTTGGAAACATCTGCCACCGAAGGAGCAACAATGGGAAAAGATAAGTCAGGTACTTTAGCTGGAGCAGACACCGGTAACCAAGATGAAGGGTCTGGTGAGGTGGCTGGAAGAAAGGACTTAGGAGTGGGGTCTGTTAGCAAAGTTAGGGGAATAGGAGTTGAGGCTTTAGTTTCTACAGGGGACATGATGGACTGTGCTGAACAGGAACCTGGAATAGGCACTGAACCTAGTAATGTGGGAACAATGGCAGGGTCTAAAGCAGCTGACAGGAATAAGGGTGCTGGGGTCTCAGAAGACAGGGTACACAAAGCTGGGACCTCAGGTGGTACAGTGGTCGCAGATGTTGGGACCTCCACGTATCCAGATGGTAGCAGACATGGAGCTTTGAGCTGTACACAAAGTAAAGGGACTGGTGGTTTAGGCAGCAAAAAAGAGGAAGGAACTAGAGGTGGACAACACTGGAAGGGGGCCCACAGTAGGAGTAGGCAGGGGAGCAGATTTTTTACAAAAGACATCTAGGAAGGTCTGATGATGTTGAGGGAGCATCTGTGACCTTAGCCATGGGTACAGAGAGAGGTGGGAGCACCTTAGGGAGACAAGTCTGATGGCATTGGGTGCCCCATGACAAAACCTGACCAGAGTTTCAATCTAAATAGGGTGAATGTTTTTGCTACCATGACAGTCCAAAAATGATGTGACTAGAAGACTTAGGAAGGATCAGGAAGGAGATTTCCTTACAATGAAGAACACCAGCATGCATAGTTATGGAGGTCGTTTTGAATTGTAGGGGTTCTAAGGCTAAGGTAGAGCCATGGACTGCAGATACTGAGAGGGGCTTTGCGACGGGAATGAGAGGAATGCCCAATTCAGCAGCCAAGGACTGCTCCATGAAGTTTCCGGCTGCCCCAGAGTTCACATATGCAGCTACTTGATATGATTTCAGGGCCTAATGAATGGAGACAGGTAAGACAGATCAAGGGAAAGTGATGGAATTCAGGTTCTGGTCTAGATCACCCCCCTCCGAGGGACTTAGACCTGAGAATTTTCCTGGGTGGACAGAACAGGACTTTAATATGTGACCGTCAGTTCTGCAGAAAAGGCATAGGCTGAGTTTGATCGCTCTTGTGATGTTAGACATGCCTGACCTAGCTGCAGGGGTTCTTCAGATGCCAGAATATTTGTAAAGGTGCATTGCTCAGGAGCTTCCTGGAAAACAGGTGTTAAACGATCCACTGGGGGGGGGGGGGGTGACATGGACAAGCCTTTTCCAGACCTTGCTCCTGGAAGTGGACATCATTTTGGATGCTAGAGGCGATTAAGTCATCCAAGGTAGAGGGCAACAGAGGGATGCAGTGCCAGAGATAAATCACAGTAATTCAATTATACAGTCCTCAAAAGGTGCAGATGGTATATTTGATCCGATTAAGGAGTCCTTTAACTAGATAGAAAAGTTCCCACATCAGGTAGAGTGATGGTTAGGGAAAACACTTCACCATTCTGGGAAACATTTGACCCTCAGATATTCTTTCATGAATCGGCAACAACAGGGACGATGGTTAGGCTGGGTCACCCCCCCAGTGTCAGAACGATCCAAGGCAAACCTCCAAAGAAAAAAGGCCCTGATTGTGTAGTATTTCTAAACTTTATTGCAGATAAAACCAAGTAACACTCACATGCTGGTAGATCAATACAGGCAGGTGTGTATCAAGATGGCTGCGGTGTAGCATGCGTGTTTGCGTCGTATCCTGTACGTCTGACGCATTTCGTCATCAAAAGGACATCATCTAAGGCGTGGCTATCATCCACAAGCACACATTGAAATGCAGCACAAACTGGAAATGATCTGGAAAACAAAGGACGCCAGCTGGCTTGCGCTCCACGCTGAGTTTCAAGATAGATATATCCAGCCGAATTGCGAAACAAGGAAAAAACTGAAAAAAAAACCTTATTCAGCATCACACAAGTATATCACTACATAATCAAAGTTAATAAAAAATCCACTAATTTGATAAGGAAGATAAAAATATCCCACATGGAGCGCCACCCAGTGGTCTAAAACATAAAAGAGCCAAATTACTTGCGTTTCAGACTTCACTCTACAGATAGAAATAATAGAAATAAAAAACAAACCCTAATAACTAATTAAAAATTAAAAGTGGCCTTTTATTGTGGCCAGCCTAAGGCACACCTGTGCAATAATTAAGCTGTCTAATCAGCATCTTGATATGCCACACCTGTGAGGTGGATGGATTATCTCAGCAAAGGAGAAGTGCTCACTAACACAGATTCAGACAGATTTGTGAACAATATTTGAGAGAAATAGGCCTTTTTTGTACATAGAAAAAGTCTTAGATCTTTGAGTTCAGCTCATGAAAAATGGGGGCAAAAACAAAAGTGTTGTGTTTATAATTTTGTTCAGTGTATTAACTCATACCAGAAACAGGAACATCATTTAATTACGTAAAGTAATTTTCATACTGTAAAATAAAATTATATCGAATAATACATTCAAACAGATCAAAAATTCATATAGATTCCATAGATCTTTTATTTTGTTTTTCTACTCCCTGAATTATCAGTGATTCTGATAATCTACCATGGTATTTTATTAATTATTTGTTCATTTGACCTCATGTGGATTATAATCGATTCTAGGTTTTTTTTTTTTTTTATAAATTCCAGCTTCGTTATGTACCAATATAGCATTAATGTACCTCAGAAAAGAAAAAGCTTTCTCAATATTCTAGGACAGGCGTTAGCTCAGTCTCCAGGTTATTCAATAGAAAGCCCCTCTATTACTTCCTGATATTCTTCCTGAAATGCGGGACTGGAAAACTGTTGGTGAACCAAGGAAACGGTTAAACAACTGACTTAATTAACACATACCTTGCACCTGTTACACTATTATATAGTTTTGATAAATGCAAAGGAGATTGTACAGAGGTTAGGCAATGCAAGATTGGATATTATCACGTACCTGGAGATGAGCCTGACACTGTGAGGAAGGCCTCCCTTGCGCCTCCGACTCGGGACCCCTGATAGTGCAGACAGGGGACACCGGAGTGTAGAGTAGCACGAGTGCCTGGAGGTTTGCTTGAAGCGGACAATGGCCACTGGTGAAGGTCGCCAGAGAAGTCCGATGAGCAGGGTGTTGAGCAGGCAGCAGGTGCTGGAAGCAGGGGTTCCTGGGTAACAGGAGGAGCCTCCTGGGCAGGATGGACGGATCTGGGAATGACAGAAGCGTGGTAAGACAAGCCGGGTCAGGAGCCAATTGGGAACGTAGAAGCCAGTAGGAGCAGACAGGAAGAGAGGTCACGGGACAAGCCAAGGTCGGTGCAGGTGGAGAGCAGAGAATCGTCAGGACAAGCCGGGTCTGGAACTAGGAACAAGATGCAGGTAAACAGGTAACAGGTATCCAAGGCTGAAAACAAAGCAGCACTAGAGCAGTGTAATGGCTGGGTTTAAATAGTCCCTTTGGCACCAATGTCTAACGCACGTTCGCGTACTCGCGAACGTGCGTGCGCGGTTGCGCGAGTTCACGCATGCGCATTGCCCATTGTCAGGTTTCTGACAGGAACACGTCTTTGCACAGCAAACGTTCTCCTACAGCTATGAAGTTTCCTGGAAAGCCAGATGATAATACAGGAAGTCAGGGCTCACAAAGCATTTTTTTAAATTTTGAACCCAGTGGTGGAGATTGAAAGCTGCCATGGACTAGGTAAGTGAGAAATAAGCACATTGGAATGTCTTGGGCAGAAAATACATTAGAAAAGGATTCTATTTATGATGAAAAGTGAAATTCTGCCTGAAAGGTGAACTTAGTCTTTAATGGAAAAAAGTAAAAGTTGTTGCAAGATAAAATTGACAATGAAACTAAGAAGAAAAGTTAGAGGTTTAGGAATTTTTACAGGAAAGGTTTTAGAGAATTTAAACGTAAAAAAAAAAAAAACATGCAATTTTTTCGGATACAGATACGGATCATTCTAATATGACATTTGCAGCGTCTAGTAGAGAGTTATCACATGGGTTGGTCTGCAGTTCAATTACTGCTAAGGCTTGTTTGGAAATGTTTTTTGAAGTGTTAAACCTATTTTCTAGAGATGTATTTAAATAGAAAAAGTCATTTTTTTAAGGACTAATAGACATGGAAGACTGGGCACCGCCACAGGAAACATGTATAATCAGCAAAAAAAAAATGAAGAAAAAAAAAAGTACAGTCAGGAGAGGGTTTTATATGCAGCTTTGAGGATAACATGAAAAATACACAAATGCTCTAAATAGCATGCTTGGGTGATGCCTAAAGACTATATGTAGTGTTAAGAAACAGTGCGGTTTTTGCATAGCATCTAAGCATCATCATACATTGTCAGTTCATTCTGGCTGTGGAACATTTTTTAATTTCATAGTTAGCTTGGCTTATGTATAGCCACATCACTTGATTTGATTAACTGCCATTTAAAAGAGGATCGTTTTAGCAGCAACATGCTGTTTAATCCAATAGCAATAGGCCCACTCTGACAGCACATGGAAATTTACCAAAAGTTTGCTGAGCCTGTCTATGTTTTTGCTGATGCAAAACTGTTCTGCTTTTCATCAAACTCTAATTTAACCCCTTCATGATGGAGAATGCAAAAATTCCTAACACAATTGTGCAACTTTGACAAGTGTTAGTAAAACTGTACATATCATCACAACTACTTTGTGTATCCAGGTGGATTATTCCTTGTTTTTTTTTTTTTTTTTTTTCAACACAAATTGGGCTTTAATTTGGTGGTAAAAAGTAATGGACATCTCTTGTTTTTTTTTTTTTTTTTTTTATTATTACTAGGCCTAAAAATGTAGCTGTATATTTCCTGCTACTGCCATACATTACTACCTAAGAACAACCCAAAATAAATTCTCCTGCTCCTGCTGATTGCACCAATACCACATATGTAGGTGTATTGTTATTTGTATGTTATTTGATGTTTGTGCCCGTAGTAGGGCCCAGAAGCAATAATGTGAATTTTTCTTTTTTTATAGTAATAAAGAGAATATGACCAGCGCTACGGACTTAAATATATGTTGGGAGGATGATAACAGATTAGAGGTGTAAGCTGCCCCAATCAAACCTTAGGTGTAAGGTGAGAAGTGCTAAAAAAAGTGAAGATTGGTGATGGCGCTACCTATAAGATAAATGAAACCATATATAGTGCCCCTAGTGACGTGAAAGGGGGTATATTGGTTAGGTGACCCACAAATAGTGCAATGTCATAAATAAAAATAAATGAAATATAAATGAAAATGTGGGAACAAATATTTATTCAAATAAACCAATGAATACAGGAAATAAAGTGAACTGATAACGTGACAGAAAACCCACAACCACAAGTATGTGAATGGATTATGAATAAATTGATAAATGTGCCACATACATGTGTATAAATATTGGTGAAAAAAATGTGGATGGGTGAAATTCCACGAGTGGCCACTGGGTGGCGTAAAATGTTCGTACAACCTGTATGCTGGTATATGGGGAGATTCCTCTTCGTAATGGGCGAGCAGTCAAAGGTCAGCGGCGGATGCCTTAAGTGCTCACATAGAAAGCAGAATGCCCCATTTCTTTTTTTATGCTACCTAAAAAGCACTGTCACCAACTGACACTGATAACACTGATAATACTTTTTTTTTTTAAATACTACCTAAAATATGTATTTTTTTTTAACTTTTTTTTCTTTTTATGCACTTTTGTTGTTTAAAATGTTCTCCCCTGGCAAGGAGATAAAGATATAATGTATATTTCTCTCCATTTAGAGGATTAATAAAATACAGGAGTTGTCTGCCCAGTGACTAATCACTGCTATAGCCAATCAGAAGCTGTTACAGAGATCAGATAATTGGGAACCAGGACTCCAGAGCAGTGCAGTTGAATAAACTACATCCTAGTCCACTTATCATCTCAAACCATCGCTCTTTACAACTTTTGTCTATATTTTAGAAGGTTTTTTGAGAGAGAGAGTACCTACACTTAGAATACTGTAGCTGTTACAATAAATATTTGCAGTCTTTTATTCTCTATGCTCCAAACAATCAACTTACTTCTTTTCTCTATAGTGTAGAATGAGGCACAATACAGGCGGTCCCCGGGTTACAAACAAGATAGGGTCTGTAGGTTTGTTCTTAAGTCAAATTTGTTTGTACGTCACAACATGTACATTTTTTTATGTGTAGCTCCAGCCAATATAATAATCTTTACGTTTTTTGGATAGCATAGGGAAGGGTTAACACTACTGTGCCATTTGTTTTGCTGTCTCTACCCCTGTTCAGAAGATTTCACCTCACTTTCCCATGAGAACTCTTAGGGCTCTTTCACACGGTCCGCATTCCTTTGCGGACCGTGCTCTGCTCAGCGGGGATTGATCCGCCGATCCCCGCTGAGCTGGCGGATGACAGCGCCGTCTCCGCACACAGTGCGGAGAGGGAGGTGTCAGAGCCCCGCTGCTCCCTATGGGGAATCGGATGAGAGCGGACCGCCTGTCCGCTCTCATCCTATCCCATCCGATCCGATCCCCAGGACGGATGGAAAATAGGGTTTCCATCCGTCCGGATTTCACGGACAGGATCAGATGCGGATGGCAGCGGGTGTCAGCGGACATGTCACCGCTGACATCCGCTGCTCCATAGGGCTGAATGGAACATCCGATCAGATCCGCCTAAAAAACTGACAGGCGGATCTGATCGGAACGCCCGTGTGAAAGAGCCCTTACAGGAGTGAACTTCCCTTCCTAGGGGGAAATTTCTCCTCACTTCCTGTTGTCTCTCTCTGTTTGTAAGTAGGAGTCATTTGTAAGTCGGATGTTTGTAACCCGGGGACCGCCTGTATGTTGTTTCCTTGTAGAAAGCTTACAAGCAATACTTACGGCTGATCTTAAAGGAGTTGTAAAGTCAGAAAGTTTTTTTTTTTATCTTAATCCATTCTATGCATTAAAATAAAAAGCCTTCTGTGCCTAGCAGCAACCCCAGCACCCCCTAATACTTACCTTAGCCCCATCTCTATCCAGTGATGTCCATGAGTCCCTCAGTCGTCCAGGACTCTCCCTCCTGATTGGCTGAGAAAGAGCCGCGGCACCATTGGCTCCCGTGGCTGTCAATCAAAGTCAGTTAGCCAATCAGGAGAAAGAGGGGTAGGTAAAAATCGCATCTCCATGTCTGAATGGACACACGTAGTTGCAGCTTAGCTCAGGAGCCCCCATAGCAAGCTGCTTGCTGTGGAGGCACTCGACAGGAGGGAGGGGTTAGAAGCAGTGAAGATAGGAAGATCCGGGGGGCCCTGTGCAAAACCACTGCACAGAGCAGGTAAGTATAACATGTTTGTTATTTAAAAAAAAAAAAAAAACAAGACTTTACAATCACCTTAACTTTTTACTTGAGTTTTTTGTGGCTTTCGCAGTCTAGGTGGGTTGCAAATGGAATGTTTCTGTTTTATTCAGCCAATGCAAGGTACAGAGCAGCAGGACAGTTAAACACCCATATTTATGACTTTAGTACGAGCAGTATGCAATGAAAAGAAAATAGCTGTGTTTTTTTTACTATTGGGAAAAACAGAGATGAAAGGGGAGTTAAGAGACTTTGAACGTAGCATGGTTGTTGGTGCCAGAAGGCTTAGTCTGAGTATTTAAAAAACTGCTGATCTACTGGGATTTTCACACATAACCATCTCTAGAGTTTACAGAGAATGGTTCAAAAAAGAGAAAATATCTAGTGAGAGGCAGTTGTGTGGACAAAAATGCCTTGCTGATTTCAGAGGTCAGAGGAGAACGAGCAGGCTTCATTTGAGATGATAGAAAGGCAACAGTAACTCAAATACCCACTTGGTACAATCAAGGTATGCAGAATACCATCTCTGAATGCACAACGCATCGAACCTTGAAGCAGATGGGCTACAGTAGCAGACCACACCGGGTGCCACTTTTGTCAGCTAAGAACAGGAAACTGAGGCTACAATTCTCACATGCTCACCAAAATTGGACAATAGAAAATGGGAAAAACATTGCCTAGTCTGATGAGTCTCGATTTCAGCTCCAACATTCAGATGGTAGGGTCAGAATTTGGCATAAACAACATGAAAGCATGGATCCATCCTGCCTTTTGTCAACGGTTAAGGCTGGTGATGATAGTGTAATGGTGTGGGAGATTTTTTTTTTGGCCCCTAATACCATCTGAGCATGGTTTATGGAATACCTGAGTAGTAATGCTGACTATGTACATCCCTTTATGAATACAGTATACCCATCTTCTGATTACTTCTTCCAGTAGGATAATGCATCATGTCACAAAGCTCAAATCATCTCAAACTGGTTTTTTGTACATGACAATGAGGTCACTGTACTCCAATGGCCTCCACAGTCACCAGATCTCAGTCCAACAGAGCACCTTTGGAATGTAGTGGAATGGGAAATTCACATCATGGATGTACAGCTGACAAATATGCAGCAACTGCATGATGCTATCATGTCAATATGAACCAATTTCAACACCTAATTCAAACTATGCCACAAAGTATTAGGGCAGTTTTAAAGGCAAAAGAGGGTCCAACCGAGGACTGGCAAGGTGTACCTAACAAAGTGGCTGGTGAGTGTACATATACCATCTCACTTGTCAAAAGATTGTTATTCTGGTCAAGATATCTTGTGATTTACACACATTTTCCACACTGCAAAACCAGACTCATGATATATACTATGTAGACACAAAGTTTTAAGCTGAACTCTAGTTAGCCTAAAAATAAAACACATTTAAATGATCCACCTCCTAATTTTAGGAGTCTAAAGCCTCGTACACACGATCAGATTATCGAATGATCTGTCATCCGTTTTTTGTGGCATGCTAGTCTGATGTGGAAGTGAAGAGGTTATTTTCATACGAATTTTCCCGTACGACAGAATTCTACTTCAGAAGTGATGTCATGTGTTGGATTGCTTTGTATTCTTTTCCTCTGAGCATGCCTAGTCTTGCTCTTAAGATTTTTTTCCGTTGAAATCTGTACTAATGAGACGAAAATCGGACGTTGTATTACGGACGACAAAAATTTTATAGCCTGCACATCAGGATTTTGTCAGCCGAAAAGTCGGAGTTGGCTGTCGAAAGCACCATACTAACAATGCGAAAATTGGCAGATCGGTCATCGGACAAATTTTTCCTACAGATTTTCTTATCGTGTGTATGGGCCTTAATGCTTGTTTAGTCTAGGTGGATGTAATGCAGATGTATTAACTCATGCCCCAGACAGCTGACCCTATTCTTTGCTCAATCTCAAGCTCCGGAATATGTGCCAGGCCTCAACATTCTTGCATACAATGCAGGACCAGCATCCTACAGTACATTGTGCATGATGTCACTTGAATACCAGAGCCATCAGGAAGGAAGCCTGCAGGGCTGTGGAATAAGGGAATACTCTCTATAGCATGCCCCTAAGACTAAACAAGTGGGAGAGCCAATATATATGGAAGTAGGGTGGGAGTACCAAAATATACATTTTGTAAGCTGACCAAAGTTTAGCTGTAACGTTAATTTCCTTATTCAGCAATCCAGCTTTTTCTAACCCTCCAGGTTCCTTACTGGACATTGCATCAGCATCATTACCTTGTTTAGTGTAAAGAGAGTGTCCAGTAACCAGTAGAGCAGACCTAGGAAGCTGGATATGTATAACACGAGAACCACTTGTCAAAATGACACATCCTTTGGCATGTGAAACAGCAAACAAACATGTGTATGTAGATGTTTACCTAGTGTTCCACATTCTGACTTGGATCTACATATTTTAGGGTCTTTACAAGTATGACTCACTGCCTATTGCTTGATATGCCCAGGTATAACACAAAGGTAGTTTAAAGTATAACTAAAAGCAACATTTCTTTTTTTTTTAGTTTTGGATTAAATGGAGATGGATTAGAACCTCTGTCAGTTTTAATTGATTTCTACGCCCCCATTAAGGAGATTCATGCTCTTCATTTGTCCTGTTTACCATTATCAAGTGAAAGTAAAAGAAAATGCCAAATTTTGGGTTGTCCCCAGAAAAGTATTAGAGGGAAAATCTTCCAATGGGGACAGTAGTTCTGGTGACCCTAAGGAAAATCTTCCAATGGGGACAGTAGTTCTGGTGACCCAAGGAATTCCCTTAATTTGCAAGGATTTTCTCTCACTTCCTGTTTAACCACTTTACCACCGGAGGATTTTGCTGTCTTACGTCTGGGTCACTTTTTGCGATTCGGCAGTGCGCGACTTTAACTGACAATTGCGCGGTCGTGCAACGCCATACCCAAATTAAATTGACGTCCTTTTTTTCCCACAAATAGAGCTTTCTTTTGGTGGTAATTGATCACCTGTGCGATTTTTACTTTTTGCGCTATAAACAAAAAAAGAGCATACATTTTGAAAAAATAACAATATTTTTCACATTTTTTTATATGAATTTCCCCCCCCCAAAAAAATGTAAAAATCAAATGTCTTTAAAATTTTTGGCCAATTTGTTTTCTGCTACCTATGTTTGGTAAAAAAAATCGCAATAAGCGTATTTTGATTGGTTTGCGCAAAAGTTATTGCGTTTACTAACTAAGGGAAAGATTTATGTAAATTTTGGTGTTTTTTTTTTTTAACGAGTAATGGCGGTAATGTAGTAATTTTTTTTGCGGGACTGCGACATTGAGGCGGACAGATCGGACCCCTGACTGACATTTTTGACACTTTTGGGGGTACCAGTGACATTACTGCAGTAATCAGTGCTATAAATATGCACTGTTACTGTAAAAATGACACTGGCAGGGAAGGGGTTAATTTTATTGGAGAGGGAGGGGTTAATGTATGCCTGGTGCTTACTGACGTGTGTGGGGGGAGGTGACTGTGTGACACAAGGACAGATCGAGGGTTCAGCTATGCTGAACCCTGCAATCTGACCCTGCCTGTCACTTAGGAGATCCACCCGCTTGTGTTTACACAAGCGGGCGGATCTCCACACTCGATTCCCCGACGATCGGGGAAGAGCAGCGGCGATCGCCGCTGCTCATCCCCTGGCCCGACTCCCGCTGTGACTGAATACAGTGGGAGCGAGACTCAGGCGGCGCGTGCGCGCCGCCTAGAAGGGGAGTGTCTGCCGACGTAGTACTACGTCGTCAGACCTACAAGAGCCACTTTGCCGCAGTACAGCTCTAGTGAGCAGACGGCAAGTGGTTAATTACAGTATGGGATAGGAAGTCAGGGAAAATATCTGCAATGAGACACAGATGGTGAAAACAAAAATCAGATAGGGGTTATAACCCTCCCTTACTCCATCCCAAATGAAAAAAAAAAAAAAAAAATCCTATATTTCTACTTCAATGTATGTGCAAAAAGGTAAAAATATTAAGCACAGCTCTAAAAAAAAAAAAAAAAAAATTGCATAAAACAGAAAAGGGAATGTATTATGATGAGGGTATTCACTGACAAAAAAATGTAATGTTCAAATTTGAATATGCTCTAGCTTTTTGTTAGATTTGTGTATAGGTATTGTAAGAATTCTATGAACATTAATACTAGAATATAAATGACTCCCATTGAGTACTCTTCTCACTCCCCTTGTGCTTTGAAGTGCTAAGTGTGATAATTTATTTGCTCCACGTTATAAGGTCATATTTTTGATCCATTATTCTCACACAGGCTGTACAATCACACACTATGTGCCAACTATTTCCCTGGATGTTAAATAATGAAATCTTCTCTGTCTTTGATTTTCTTTTTCAAGCACTAGAAATTACACTTAAACAAACTTATATTTCCTTTTTGGAAAAACTAAATAACCAAAACAAAAATAGCCAGGTAATAGAGTTGATTTGGAAAAAAAAAACATGTAGAAAATTATTGGCTATTTACTGTCCTCAACTGAAAACAACTTCACCTCCTTAAATATCATTCATACTCCACGTTGAATGAGCATTTCTCTTTAGTTCATCAACCCTAGTATTTTAAAGTAATCCTGTGGGCAGACTCTTTTCTTTTAACTGTTTGCATTTTAAACTTGGGTATCCACAGAAATTGATTTGTATAAAATACTTTATGAATATTAAATATACTATTATTATATGCTAAAAATCTCGATACAAAGGACACTGTATTTAGAACTAAACCTAACTGCATAACATGAAATACCATCAAATTTAATGATATCTTAAAATACAACTTTACCCAATAATAAACAAAAATTGTGTACCCTTCCTCTCCTAGGACTTACCAGCCTGGTTCACAAGGAATGCAAGCTGATGTCTTCATATCAAGGGGGCAGTGGGTGTGCATTCTCCCTTGCTACACTGATATAATCCCACATGCCCTTCAATAGTAATGGGCTCGGACGTGTTCGGATCAAGCCCATCAGGAAGCCGTCACTGCACACTGCCCAATTGTAGGCAGTGAGGCATTTCATGACCGGCAGCTGCACATACACATGGTGCCTATGATTGGCAATGTGCAGTGCCGGCTTCCTAGCGGGCTCGATCTAAACACACCCGAGACCATCGCTGCCCTTCAGCATTGGAGATGTTTTGAGACGCATTTTCACCAATAAACAGGGGTCATTATCACAAAGCACTGTTGCCCATTTTTTTTCGCCCATTTTCCCACCCATATCTTCCTGGGTGCATAAAACTATGCCACATGCAGACGGTTTACTTATTGACAAATGAGGTTTAAACAGTGATCCTATTGCTCAATCTTTTCACTTGTGTTGTCAATTTTCGGCCTTTTGACTAAGTTTAAGTGTAGTATCTGTTCTTATCAGTGATCCGGACCAAGGTTTGGTGGTGGCTATGCAAACCTTCTGGGGTGATGGGGGCTTTGGAAGGTAAGTACCGGGTACCAGCTGGAACAGAAATGGGGTGCCCACAGGCAGTTGGGGCACTGGAGTATTTCACTTGGGAATGCTGGAAGAGCCCATTACACCTCATGATCTGTGCAGTCTACCTTGTCTGGCCATGGGCTGGAAGGCAGAGAGTCCACGGTGTCTGTGCCCTCTGGGAGTGGCACCCCAAAGGTGCTCTTAGCAACACTTGGGTGCGGGATTCCAATGTATGAATTGGCACATACTCACAGCTCCAAACACATTTTCTGCACTGCTCCATTTGGGGTTGGGTCTTTTGGCTAAAGTCTGGGGCAATTTTTGCCTCAGGGCCCGGCCAGTGAACCATGCACAGCCACTTATTTATTTCATTTTTCTCTCATGTTTTGTCACTTTCACTTATGTGTGTGTTTTCTTCTCAACAAGATGGAGGATTTGAGTTCTCGGACTTTCCCTGAAGTCTAGGGGGAGGATGTGTGGCCCTCAGGCTCCTTCCCCTCTGCACCTGGGGGGGGAATCTCTCTTTGGGAGAGCCCCTCGACCAAGTATTCGGGGTTGGCTTTGGGTTGCCCAGAAGAATGGGGTCCACCAGGCCTTCTGGCTAGGTGGACCACTGGAAACCATTTGTCCCTGTCAGGAGCCTTGTGCCCTGGGGGATCAGGGTAGAGATCCTACCCCTTCAGGGGGTGGAAAAAGCACACCCCTAAGTGCACTTTTTTGTGTGTGTTCACATGCACCCTTTTTTGTGTTCACTTACGGGTTTTTTCATTTTAGGTTTTTGCACCACGGTGCAAAAAACTTGGCTTGTCAATTCTGGATTAGATGCCATGGGACATCTTGCAGAAATTGGTGAAACTTGGAAGACAAAAAAAAAATCACTATGACTGACTGTCAGCGACAGCGCAGTCTCAGAACTAGGACACGGTACACTGATTTTCGCATTCCAAAAAGTAAATATAATATAAGCATACAAGTTATTACTTGATACATTTGTGATAATTTTCTTAAAGGGGTTGTAAAGTCAGAATGTTTTTTATCTTAATGCATTCTATGCATTAAGATAAAAAAAATCTTCTGTGTGCAGCAGCCCCCCTAATACTTACCTGAGCCCATCTTTATCCAGCAATGTTGCTGGAGTTCCTGCTCGGGACTCCCCTCCTCATTGGCTGAGACAGCAGCGCGGTGCGATTGGCTCCTGCTACTGTTAATCAAAGTCAGTCAGCCAATCAGGAAAGAGAGGGGTGGAGCCAGGTAGTGGCTCTGTGTCTGAATGGACAATGGGAGCTGTGACTTGGCTCAGGTGCCCCCACAGCAAGCTGTTGACTGTGGGGACACTCAACAGGAGGGAGGGGCCAGGAGTGCAGGCGAGGGACCCGAGAATAGGAGGATCCGGGCTGCTCTGTGCAAAACCAACTGCACAGAGCAGGTAAGTATAACATGTTTGTTATTTTAAAAGAAAAAAACAAGTGTTAAATAATTTTAAGTGTATAAATTGGATATAGTTAGCATTAGTGTTTATAGTATGTAATTCTGCTTCATATGCCAGCAAACTGAAGTAAGGGTTCCTCATCAGCTATGTGGTTTGTCAATGTATGACATACAGTATTATCATTATTGTTGAGAGTGTTTGGCTTGACACAATAAACACTGGGCCCCTTAGTTCAATTCCCAGTCAGAACATTATCTTGACGAAATTTGCATGATGTTTGAAGATATTTTTAATTTTTATTGTTTCACTTTAAGCATCATTAAAATCACTGCTCCTGTAAAAATTATCTTTTAAAACAATATTTTTTGCATTGATACATGTCCCCCAGTGCAGTACCTGGGTCCCCATACACTTTTTATGACAATAACTTGCATAAAAACCTTTAAAATGAGGACTTTTGATTTTTTATGTTTGTGTCCCATAGACTTTAACAGGGTTTGCATGTTCACTTGAACTTTCCCCTGTTTGAGATGTTATGGTGCGAACCTAACAGGGGGGTCTTCGGCCCACCACTAGTTTCTTTGTATGCATGTGAGTTATTGACCTTAGACTGCAGGCTCATTGGGGGAAGGAAGTACTGTCAGTATATAGTATGTACTGTAAAGTGCTATGTAATGTGTCAGTGCTATATACCTGTAAATAAATACATTTTTGTTATTGAATATTAGCCTCTTTGAAACTATGTCAGTTGCCTCATAGTGTTTTAATGTCATTTGTTAGTGTTAAATGATGCATTTCTCTTACAGCTGACACAGAATAATGGCAATCACTCTATTCAGATTTGCAGCTGTGTCTGTAATTTTGCTTTATAGTATCTCACAAAAGTGAGTACACCCCTCACATTTTTGTAAGTATTTTATTATATATTTTCATGTGACAACAGTGAAGAAATTACACTCTGTTACAATGTAAAATAGTGAGTGTACAGCTTGTGTAAATTTGCTCTCCCCTCAAAATAATTCAACACACAGCCAATAATGTCTAAACTGCTGGCAACAAAAGTGAGTAAACCCCTAAGTTAAAATGTCCATATTGATTAGTGTCAAAATATTGTGTGGCCATCATTATTTTCCAGCACTTCCTTAATCCTCTTGGGCATGGCGTTTACCAGAGCTTCACAGGTTGTCCCTGGAATCCTCTTCCACTCTTCCATGATGACATCACAGAGCTGGTGGATGTTGGAGACCTTGCGTTCCTCCACCCTCCATTTGAGGATGCCCTACAGATGCTCAATAGGGTTCAGGTCTGGAGACATGCTTGGCCAGTCCATCACCTTTACCCTCAGGTTGTTTAGCAAGGCAGTGGTCGTCTTGAAGGTGTGTTTGGGGTCGTTATCATGTTGGAATACTACCCAGTCTCCAAAGGGAGGGGATCAGTATGTCACAATGCATGTTGGCATTCATGGTTCCCTCAATGAACTGTAGCTCCCCAGTGGTGGCAGCACTCATGCAGCCCCATACCATGACACTCTTAGCACCATGCTTGACTGTAGGCAAGACACACTTGTCTTTGTACTCCTCACCTGGTTGCAGTGACACACGCTTGAAATCATCTGAACCAAAAAAGTGTATCTTGGTCTCATCAGACCACAGGACATGGTTCCAGTAATTCATGTCCTTAGTCTGCTTGTCTTCAGGAAACTGTTTGCTGGCTTTCTTTAGAAGAGGCTTCCTTCTGGGACAACAGCCATGCAGACAAATTTGATGCAGTGTGCGGTGTATGGCCTGAGCACTGACAGGCTGACCCCCCCACCCCTTCAACCTCTGCAGGAATGCTGGCAGCACTTACACATCTATTTCCCAAAGACAACCTCTGGATATGTTGCTGAGCATGTGCACTCAACTTCTTTGGTCGACCATGGTGAGGCCTGTTCTCAATAGAACCTGTCCTGTTAAACCTCTGTATGATCTTGGCCGAAGTGCTGCAGCTCAGTTTCAGGGTCTTGGCAGTCTTCTTATAGCCTAGGCCATCTCTATGTAGAGCGACAATTCTTTTTTTCATATCCTCAGAGAGTTCTTAGCCATGAGGCGCCATGTTGAACTTCCAGGGACCAGTATAACCACTCTGCAACCGCTCACAGTAATACTACTGCGGCAGAGTGGTTCGTTATCGTCCAGCCACGTAGTATTAACGTGACTGGACTCCTCCCCTTCTGGGCGGCGCTTGCGCGCCGCCGGAGGCTCGCTCCCGCTGTTTTCATTCACAGCGGGAGTCGGGCCAGGGGAGGAGCAGCGGCGATCGCCGCTGCTCTTACCCGATCGTCGGGGATCGAGTCTGGAGATCCGCCCGCTGTGTGTAAACACAGCGGGCGGATCTCCATAGTGACAGGGAGTGACAGATCGGACTGTTCAGCATAGCTGGACATCCGATCTGTCCATGAATCACATAGTCACCTCCCCCCCTACACGTCAGTAAGCACCAGGCATACATTAACCCCTCCCTCTCCAATAAAATTAACCCCTTCCCTGCCAGTGTCATTTTTACAGTAACAGTGCATATATATAGCACTGATTACTGCAGTAATGTCACTGGTACCCCCAAAAGTGTCAAAAATGTCAGTCAGGGGTCCGGTCTGTCCGCCGCAATGTCGCAGTCCCGCAAAAAAAATTGCAGATCGCCGCCATTACGCGTTAAAAAAAAAACACCAAAAATGACAGAAATCTTTCCCTTTGTTAGTAAACGCAATAACTTTTGCGCAAACCAATCAAAATACGCTTATTGCGATTTTTTTTACCAAACATATGTAGCATAAAACAAATTGGCCAAAAACTTTTAAAAAAATTGGTTTTTACATCTTTTTTGGGGGGAATTTCATATAAAAAAATGTGAAAAATATTGTTATTTTTTCAAAATAAACGCTCTTTTTTTGTTTATAGCGCAAAAAGTAAAAATTGCACAGGTGATCAAATACCACCAAAAGAAAGCTCTGTTTGTGGGAAAAAAAGGACGTAAATTTCGTTTGGGTACGGCGTCGCACGACCGCGCAATTGTCAGTTGAAGTCGCACAGCGCCGAATCGCAAAAAGTGGCCTGGACGGAAGACAGCAAAATCCTCCGGTTGTAAAGTGGTTAAGAGAGCGAGAGCAATAACACCAAATTTAACACACCTATTCCCCATTCACACCTGAAACCTTGTAACACTAAAGAGTCACATGACACTGGGGAGAGAAAATGGCTAATTGGGCCCAATTTAGACATTTTCACTTAGGGGTGTACTCACTTTTGTTGCCAGTGGTTTAGACATTAATGGCTGTGTGTTGAGTTATTTTGAGGGGACAGCAAATTTACACAGTTATACAAGCTGTACACTCACTACTTTACATTGTAGCAAAGTGTCATTTCTTCAGTGTTGTCACATGAAAAGATATAATAAAATATTTACAAAAATGTGAGGGGTGTACTCACTTTCGTGAGATACTGTACTTACTTCAATGTTAAACATATTTTTCTATTATTTTGTTCACCCACTTTCAGTAGTAATTAAAAGCTATACTCAATAAAGATATTTTGGAAAAAAAAAAAAAAAAGCTATTTGGTGTTGTGTAAGACATCATTTCTGTGGATGAAGGAATCCATTCTTTTTTTTTTTTTTTTTCTTCAGTCAGCCCCAACTAATTTTCTTCCTTTTTGTTCATGCTTCCTCTCCATTTCCCACTATATATTTTTCAGATATACAGAGGAGCACATAGAATATGGTGCAGCTGTGCATAGTAACCAATCAGATTCTAAGTTTTAGCCCCCGTTTACATGGGCACAAGCTGATATGTGATTTGGCATGTCAAATCGCATGCCAAATCGCAGCCTATTGCCTGCAATAGCACTGTCCCAAGCAGTGCGACGCCGACGTTGCGGTGCCACACCGCTTTCTACAAGTAGCTCCTGCACTACTTTTGCCCACTTTGGGGGCTATTTCAATAGACATCTGTACATGAACCCGCTCAGATGTCATTCAAATTGCCCCCCGGACTTGCGCTGAAATGAAGGTTTGAAATCGTACAAGTTCACAATTTCAAACCCACGTTGAGTGTAAACTGGTGCGTTTCATGTTCTGGTTCCTGCATCGCATTTGACTCACAGGCAGTTTACACTGATATCTGCGAACAGCTGTGGGTGTCAATGTAAAATTAATGACACCTTCAAATCGGTTCACAGAACACAGTACGAACTGTGGAATCAGATCACATGAATCTGAACACCTATGCAATCCAATTCCAGTGCAGACTAAAAAAAGGGTTTTGCACAATTTTGGTGCAAATGCAATGTGATTTCATCTATACAAACTGTATGGCTGAATTTGCATCACACAGACAGTGCATATGATGTGCACAGCAATGTGCTGCAAATGACTTGCGATGTCTGGCATTTCATAAGTGTTAACCCAGCCTTATTGTCAAAGCCTAATTGAACAAAGCTAAAGTTAGAACCTGATTAGTTCATAGTAATGCACAGCTGCACCAATATTCTGTGTGCACCAAGTTTAATAAATCCTCCCCACACTGTCTGAATCAGTTATTAAAAATAGTTGTGAGTTATCAAGGTGATAGGAAAGGCAAGGTTTATTTCATTATATCTGACCTTGAAAATACAAATGGTTCTCTGAATACCAATAGTTCCAAAAATAGGCAGCTTCCCTTTCATTGCTTTAAAAGATGAAAGGGAAAAATACAGTGCAGTTTTGCAAAGTGCATTTGCACTCTGCAAGAACAGTTGCTCTAGACGTCTAGAGCTTTGTAAATGAGCAGAGACTCTGCTGACTTCCATCATCCAATCATTTTTTTTTTCCTTGCGCATGATTGGGTACTCTTTGCAGAGTGAAGCTTTACCTCATTTACTAAGCTCTGAAGCAACTGCACTTTGCAAAGTGCCTTTAGTAAATCAACCCCTACGTGTTACAGTTAAAAATCTAAAATATTATCAAAAACATTATCAATAAATGATAACTGTAGGAATGTTATTTTTTTTTTTTTTTTGCAGGGATGGTCAATGAGGACACAGTTGAAGGGTATTTTTTTATTTTTTTTATTCCAATGAAAATTTTTACTGTTCACTGCTAAAAGTACTAGAATTGGCTAATCAAAATATACAGCAAACTGTAAACAATACTTTACCATTAACCTCCCTGGCGTTATGAATCTTTCGGATTTTAGGTGCTGAAAACGGTACCATTATTTTGCATGTAATTCTTAAGAATGAGCAGCCCAAACCAACTATTTACATAAGATTTTTTTTTACTGTGCGTTCTTCTTTATAGCATCTCGGGTATGAAGCACAAAATCATAAATTATAATATAATAAATAACTATAAATAAGTTAAAGTATGTATGTATGTATACATGTATGTATATATATATATATATATATATACATAAAAAGTACAGTAAAACTGCAGGAAAGGGCACTGGGGGGCAAACTAATGTGAATTTATTTGATTTTGTACTGTATCAGTGTGTTTGGTGAGTTTTACTTTTGAATTTGCCGCCGGTTCCACCCCCCTGCGAACGTCACGTTGCAGGAGACGGAAGCCGGGGCACACAGAGCATTGGGAGGAAGATCCGGCCGCCGCACACCGCCGGGATACATCGCTGGATCCCGGTGACAAGGTAAGTAACCCCTCTACCAGGATCCAGCGATCTTCCTAGCGGTACCCCGAGTGTGGCTCGCGGTTCCCGCTTTTGGCACTGAAATTTAACCCCGAGTCACACTCGGGAATACCGCTAGGAAGGTTAAAGTGGTTCTAAAGGCTGAATGTTTTTTTTTTATCTTAATGCATTCTCTGCATTAACCACTTGTCGACCGCCGCAAGTACATTTACTGCGGCAGTCAGCCCCTCCTGGACAAAGCGACGTAGTACTACGTCGCTCGCCCAGGAGCCTGTAGTGGGCTAGCGCGCACCGCCGAAAGAAAGCTCCCGCCCCCGCTCGTTCACGGCCATCCCAGCGTGAGTGACCGGCGGATCCGATGTCCGCCGGTCACTCGCGATCTCCCGCTGGAGAGGGAGAAAGGCAGGCGGCTAATGTAAACAAAGTCACCTGTCATTCTCCCTGGTGTAACAGCAGAGACTATACAATCCTGCTATGTAGGATCGTATGTCTCTGTGGTTACATAAAAAGCCACGCCCCTTGAAAGTTAGAAGCACACCACTAGGGACACACTTAACCCCTGGATCTCTAATAAAGTTAACCCCTTCCCTGCCAGTGTCATTTTTACAGTAACAGTGCATATGTATAGCACTGATTACTGTAGTAATGTCACTGATACCCCCAAAAGTGTCAAAAATGGTAGTCAGGGGTCCGATCTGTCCGCCACAATGTCGCAGTCCCGCAAAATAAATTGCAGATCGCCGCCATTACTAGTTTTAAAAAAAAATTAATAAAAATGACATAAATCTTTCCCTTAGTTACTAAACGCAATAACTTTTGCGCAAACCAATCAAAATACGTTTATTGCGATTTTTTTTACCAAAAATATGTAGCAGAAAACAAATTGGCCTAAAATGTTAAAAAATTTTGATTTTTAAATTTTTTTGGGGGGAATTTCATATACAAAAATGTGAAAAATATTGTTATTTTTTCAAAATTGATGCTGTATTTTGTTTATAGCGCAAAAAAATAAAAATCACACAGGTGATCAAATACCACCAAAAGAAAGCCCTGTTTGTGGGGAAAATAGGCCCTGGTCTTTGAGCAGCCAAATCCTCCGGGGCTTAAGTGGTTAAAGTAGAAAGCCTTCTGAGTGCAGCTCCCCCCTCCTCCCAGCCCCCAACCATCCCCTCCCCCTTATACTTCCCTGAACCAAATCACGTTCCAGAGATCCAGCATAGGCTCAGAGACAGCAGTGGGAGTCATTGGCTCCCACTGCTGTCAATCACAGCCAGTGAGGAGGGAGCAGGGGGTGGGGTTGAGCCGCATTGTGTGTCTATGGCAGCTTGGGAGCGAGCCTGTATGAGTGCCCCCATAGAAGGCGGCTTGCTATGGTAGGCACTCAATGGGGGGAGGAGCCAGGAGCACTAGCAGGAGACCAGAGAAGAGGATTGGGGCTGCTTTATGAAAATCCATTGCACAGAAAGAGTACGTTTTTTTTTTGTTCAATACGTTTTTATTGAGAAAAATATGCCTAAGATACAAAACAATGTCCAAATCATATCCGTATAAAGGCATAAAGGCATAGACATACAGAAACAAAATTGAACATGTTAGAAACAATGTGTGAATCATCAACAATAAGTTTCTGAAGCATAGAAAGATAAGCAGCATGTATAACACCATAACCGTAAATGGTAAGCATTTTTCACTGTTCATCATAAATAATGGTTATAAAGAGCATATTTTAAGAGGGTTAGAGTAAGGAGAGGTGAATGGTAAAAGGAAAGAGAAAAAGAGAAAATAGGAGTCAGGACAGAGAAAGGGGGGGGGGGGAGATGGAGGGTGGCGGCCGGCTCGCATGGCTGATATCCATACGTAAAGCATAAGAAGACAATACATAGTGTACTATTTAGTTTCATGACACCAGGGCAGCATAGGTGGAAGAATACGTAAAGGAGATACAGCAGGCCCATATCTTATGGGCTCTTGCAGATTGATTTCTATATTCCAACTTCATGTCCTTCATGTGGTAGAGATGGTCAACCAACTGAAGCCATTGTGAAATGGAAGGAATGGTTGAGCTCTTCCAGTATCTGGGAATCAAAGATTTAGCAGCATTTAAAAGGTGAGGGGTGATGGAGTTACGATATAGGCGTGCTGGCATCTCCGTACAATGAAATAGAACCGTCCAGGGATCCCGCATAACTGGGGAACCCTGTATTTTCTCAATCAAATTCAAAACCTCAGTCCAGTATGGTTCAATATGGTTTAATAACCAGACACAACCACCATATGTGAGCATGGGTGGCAGATTCACCACCAACCCGCCAACACAAGTCGGAACATGTCGAAAAAATCTTTTGAAGCTTAGCTGGTGTGTGATGCCAGCGCGTTAATTGTTTATACTTGGTTTCTGTGAGCTTAGAGGCAGTAGATGAGATGGGAGCAAGCTAAAGAATCTTGGATATTTGAGAACCCGTGATTGGGATGTCCAAGTCTTTTTCCCATAGCAGTATGAAGAGGGGGTGGTAAGTGTCTCAATCCGATGAAAACTTTTTATACAACAGTGAGATGAAGTGATGAAGTTTCAGAGATGGAAGTGAGTGGAAGGAAGTCTTATCGACGGATTTAAGCGTAGAGAAAAAACCTGGAGGGATATGAAATGGTATCATCTGGAAAAGGAAGAGTACCCTGGCCAAAATGTTAATTTTAAGAACATGAATTCTGCCTAACCAAGAGTTAGCTAAATTATGCCATTTATTCAAGTCTTGTCTAATAGAATTAAGTAGAGGGATGTAGTTGTAGTGGAAGAGTTTGGAGGGGTCGGCTGTAAGATGTATGCCTAAATAATTTAGAGATTTAGGTTGCCAAGCAAACGGGAAGTGTGGGCGAATGTTTAGAGCCAAATGGACAGGGACAGTTAAGTTCAAGATCTCGCATTTAGAAAGGCGGCGGGTGACAAGTCGCTGAGGAAGTCCCTCCCCTTATGGGACGTCACGCGTGTGGATGGGAGGAGCCGTGACATCACCCGCCGTCTCACGGAGCCGATCGAGGAAGCCTACGACTGTTACATTCAGCAAGAGAGGATGTGATGTGCCTGCTGTATGCCGTTATTAAGTAAGAGGCTTTCTTATGTTTTAATTAATAAATGTGTTAGACATACTTCATTATGTGTGATCCCTTGCCTTTCTTTGAGTCACACCACTAAGAGAGCAAGCTTTTGGATTGTCTGATCGGTATCCCCTGGAGGTATTTGGAGCAGCTGGGATCATCCCATCCATCCATTCTGCCAAAGGTGTTATCATCAGTGTTCAGTTGCAAGTGGAATCTGTCCTGGTGTTTTTGACCCTTTGTGGTCAGTGCTTTGAGGTGAGAGGCCATTCTATCTGGTGGTGGATTTGTAGTTTCAAGACCACAGCATTGTCTCTGAGTGCATCTTTATCCACACGGGGCCCTTCCTCCTTTGTGCCTGCTGTATGCTGTTATTAGGTAAGAGGCTTTCTTATGTTTTAATTAATAAATGTGTTAGACATACTTCACTATGTCTGATCCCTTGCCTTTCTTTGAGTCACACCACTAAGAGAGCAAGTTTTTGGATTGTCTGATCGGTATCCCCTGGAGGTATTTGGAGCAGCTGGGATCATCCCATCCATCCATTCTGCCAAAGGTGTTATCGTCAGTGTTCAGTTGCAAGTGGAATCTGTCCTGGTGTTTTTGACCCTTTGTGGTCAGTGCTTTGAGGTGAGAGGCCATTCTATCTGATGGTGGATTTGTAGTTTCAAGACCACAGCATTGGCTCTGAGTGCATCTTTATCCACACGGGGTCCTTCCTCCTTTGCATGGACTGTATTTCCTATTCAATTTATTCATTTTAGTTTTAGCGCTGCACTAATTTCCTATTATTGATTTTTTTGGTTATTTAGATTAACTTTGAGTGTCAGCTGCTTTTGTCTTTAGTGGAGGTGTATGCGCTGATATATTTTCACTTTTATGTATAGTTTCTGGTCTGAGCCTGCCCACCGAAGAAAGAGTGTTAGTGTATTTATCAAAATGAGAGAGAAGCAAATCTTGAAAATTACGATGATAAGTGACCAAAAGGCCATCAGGGCCTGGAGCTTTCCCAGAGGGCATGAAGTGGAGAGACGTACGCAATTCTTCAGTCGTAATCGGGAGTTCAAGGGGTTGTAAGAGATGCAGGGACCTTAGGAAGGTTGGCATTGTTCAAATACTGTTGAATCAATGCGTCCCTTTTTGTCGGGTCCGAAACTGAATGTTGTACGTGATATAGCGTTTGATAGAAATCCTGAAAGGTAGTTGCTATGGCTTTAGTCTCATAAACCACTTCATCCCTGGCAATCTTAATTTTGGGTAAAAAAGGAGGCAGTTTGTTGCTGACGGAGAGATTTAGCTAATAGCTTACTAGGTTTGTTCCCCCACTCATATAGTTACTGCGAGACCCTGTGATATATATGTTTTTTTTGCTCAATGTGGTATAAGGATTTCAATTCTTCTCTTTTTTGAGTTAATAGGTGAAATATCTCTGGGGAAAGTGAAGCCTTATGTCTACTTTCTAGTGCTGCTGAAAGGTACGTTCTCTTTTTTTCCTGGCCCCGAGTTCTATGAGAGAGCCCCGCACAGTAGCCTTGTGGGCCTCCCATAAAGTGGAGGGTGACAGAGGATCAAGTGCGTTTTCCTCAAAGTAAGAGGAGAGGACCTTACCAATGTGAGTTCTATCCACCGGATTCAGCAGCAGAGCATCATTCAGTCTCCAATTAGCCTGTTTCGCTGGCAAAGTGGGGATGTGTGTGGTTAAACTAACGGGGGCATGATTGGAAAGAGAGAAAGAATGTATGGTGGCGCAGGAGACAAGATGTAGATGGTGGTGATCAATAAAAAAAATAGTCAAGTCTGGAATACATGGCATTTCTATGCGAATAGTATGAGAAGTCCTTATCAGATGGATTTGAGATCCGCCAGGCGTCCATGAGTTGGAGCTCATGGAGACGATTGCGGAGAAATGTTAGGCGTTTATGGGAAATAGCCAATTTGCCCGTGGAAGTGTCTATTAAAGGTTCTAGAGGTGTATTAAAATCACCTGCTAGGAGTATGCAACCCTTCGCAAAGGTGCTCAGTTTGCTCAGTACCTCAGATATGAAACCAACCTGATTGTGTTTAGGGCGTATATGTTCGCCAAAGTGCAGAGTGTGTTGCCTAGGGTGCCCTTCAGAAATAGGAATCTACCGCCCCTATCCGATTGTGTAGCGTCACATTTAAACTAGGTCCCCCTACGAAACCCAATGGCCATCCCTTTACCATGTCTAATGTCAGAGAGACTATAATGCCATTCTGGAAATGAGGGAGAGTACAATTTGGTAGATGTAATGTGGGTAAGATGAGTTTTTTGCAAAAAATGTTGCAATGCAGCCTGCGGAGATCCCTAAAAAGGGCATGTCTCTTACCTGGGGCGTATATTCCCGTACCTTGAAGAAGATTAGGTTGATGGAAGCCATGGGTTTCTCAGGAGGCAATGGCCACTGGAGCCAGTACGAAGCTGGTTGCCTGGGGAGGAAGAGAGAGGGGAAGGGGAGAGAGTAGGGAGGGAGGTCGCACTCCACAGGAAAGGAGAAAAGAAAGAGGAAAAGAGGAAGGTACAACAGAGGTACGAGAACATTAGAAGACTCTGAATCATAAAAACAAAAAACATAGAAAAAACCTGACAATGCATGCATAGAAATGCAGTGCTTCGGTGGGGTAGAAAGAGTAAGTTTAACATGTTTGTTATTTTTCATTTTTTTAAAGGGGGTTTACAATCACTTTACACGTTTTTCTACCAATTGTAAAGCCCTTTTAGAGAGGGTTGTATTTTCCAAAACGTCCATTTTTATGTTTACATTTTCATAATCACTTTAAATTGTTTCTTTTTATGTATATCCTCACCCCCTTATTAATTTCCATCTCTTTTTTGAACAGTTGCTTCAAACTTAACCATTTTTTTAATATAGGATTAGAAGTATATCTCTGTCTCTGGAGTGTGCGTATTTCCAAACAAGGTGAAATTTTAAAAATGTTGATTACTATTAGTAGTAACATTATAATTACTATTATTATTAAAAAAAATGACCCAGCAAAAAGATAGCAAGATAAAAATAATAATAATATATGTGGTTGTTTTTGCAAGAATTAATGTGCTTTGAAGTTAGCTTGTTCAGTCAAAAGAGGAAAGGACTTACATGATTTGTAGAGCTTGGTTGGATTACAGCAGCGCTTGAGCAGGTCCGCACATCTCCCTCTCCAGGAAGGGACTGGTGTGCTGCTTCGTTCCCTGGCACTTAAATACCCTCCGCGCATGCGCAGTACTACGCATCGGGATCATATGGTGTTGCGGCCGTCACATACCTCTAGCTTTAACGCGCATGCGCGGTATGTGTTGCGCGCACAGCTTAGCTGAGATTCTCAGCCGTGAATGTATGTGACACCGCCGACACAATCTGAGGAGCTGGATAACTTGAACAGGACCCAGGGAGGAGGAACAAAAGATGGAAAACTGGTCCTTCTCTTCTCCAAAACGCCCCAGCTACTTATCTGCTGGGGCTTTGTGTGCCGGGTGCAAGAAAAGCGGGATTTAGGAGAAAGACTTATTTTTCATGCAAATTGGATTGGCATGAATAGCTTTTTTTCTAATAATAATAATAATAAATTCCAAGCAGAAGAAAATAAATAATTATTATTGCATATTACAATTATTTTACAGCAATCATTTTTTACGAAAAAATCAGAAATGACAAGAGGACACGTGAAGTGTCATGGGAGCATGCTGACAGGGGTAGAGAGGGGAATATCATGTCATGGTATATAACTTGTTTTGATGGGATTTTAATTGTGCTATGTATGAAGGGGTTGGGTTCGTATCTCTTTTTGGGGTGTTTAAAACTGTATTTGGAGTTTTTTTTTGGAAAATAAGTTAGATGTAGGTGTCACATTTTTTTGGAAGGTATGTATTCTGAATTCCTTAATCTGTTTTTCCGGAGGTGAATCCTGGCAGAAAGGGACGATAGCTTTCTGTTTAGTTTAATCCTGGGAAAATCATGGCTTTTAGATGTTTTATCCATCTCATTTCGATTTGGAGAAGCATCTTGTTCCAGTCCCCACCTCTTTTTGGGATATGGATCCTATCTAGGACCATGAAAGTAACTTTTGGCATTTTATATTTGTGAAAAAATGCCACATGTCTGCCCAGAGGTAGGTGGTAGTTGCCGATTTCCATGCT
Source organism: Pelophylax lessonae (assembly GCF_965119305.1). Taxonomy (NCBI): domain Eukaryota; kingdom Metazoa; phylum Chordata; class Amphibia; order Anura; family Ranidae; genus Pelophylax; species Pelophylax lessonae. Next base: position 134,703,114 of record NC_138774.1, read on the forward strand.
ACTCATATACTGTATATATACATAAAATGCTCCACAGTCACATTGCATGAGATAAACTATTCCCCCTGTTTTGCAGTTTGCAAAATGTTTTGGTGTAAAGGATTCCCCATTTGGTAGTGTTGTGGAGGTGCATTTAATAATGACCCGACATTGTGCACAACTTCCACATGGGAAAGTTCCCTTGTCCTTACATGGGTCTTTTTTTTGCACATTCTTTAAACTCGCTGTACGAGTTTCTCTTTTATTGATCCTGACTTCCTGAATGTTATGGGAGGGTTTTCAGGGACTAGTTCTTTTAGGTTTGGGTCCTCCGTTAGAATGGACCCATGTTTTTTGAGTATGTTGCGTATCCTCTGATGTTCATTGGTGTAACACATTATAATTCTAGTTGTTGGTTGTTTTTGAGTTTCGTGAAGAGGATATCATGCCTGTCTTTCGTTTTGACACGGTTGAAGGCTTTTCTGAGGGATGTCTTCCTATATCCTCTCAGTAGCAATCGTTCAGTGAGAGTGTTAAGGCCCGTACACATGTACCGATTGTCGGCCGTAAATATTCGGCCGACGACCGATCGGCCGATCGTAGGCTTGTTAGTATGATGCTTCCGACAGCCGACAGCGCATTTTCGGCCGAACAGAATCTGTTGTGCAGGCATTAAAATTTTTGTATGCCGACACCAGAACGGCCGATTGTTCACCAGTCAGTACAGAATTCGGCCGACAATCAGCAGATTTGCAAGACTGGGCATGCTCAGAGAAGAAAAAACACAGGGAAAGTTAACCATCACATGACATCACTTCTGCAGTCGGCTGTTGTTGGCCGACAAAATTCATGTGCAGTCTTTTGGCACTTTTCAGCGGACAGGACAGCACCAGACAAAAGATGGCCGATCGGTCGGCCGAGGATCGGTACGTGTGTACGGGGCTTTAGCCTTGTCTTGGAAGTCTTCTGGGCGACTACAATTTCTTTTCAGTCTCAGGTATTGGCTGTAAGGAATTGATTTCTTCAGAGGGGTTGGATAGAAGCTTTTGGCGTGTAAGATTGTGTTGCCAGCCGTTTCTTTCCTATACAGTGTTGTCTGTAAGTTTCCTTCAGTGTATTTCTGTACCCAGGTGTCTAGGAAGGACACTTTGTTTCTATTGTAGTCCATGGTGAAGAACATATTATATGAGTTTGTGTTCCCGAACGTCCTACAGAAGGAGCGAGATCGCACCGCCGCGGGCACGTGCAGCGGCGTGATCTCGATGTGCCTGTGTCCCTCGGACACAGAGCAACAAGTTTTGGCAGGAGGGCCCTGTGATTGGCCCTCCTGATCACATGACGGCTGTGTCCAATCACAGCTGTCATGTAATGTAAATACAGCCGTTGTAACGGCTTTGATCTCTTCTTCTCCTCACACAAATCCTGTCAGTGAGGAGAAGAAGACGATCTGTGCTGTAGCCAGGGGATCAGTGAGTTTTACTAATTACTCACTGATCACAGGGGGGGTCTGTGCTGGTAATCAGAACATTGATTACCAGTGCAGCCCTGGGGGGGTGCCACTAGAGCCACCAGGGATGCCCACCCATGACCACCAGGGATGCCCACCATGGCCACCAGGGATGGCAATCAGGGTTCAGAGAGCCTGCCAGTGGTGCCCTCCCTATCAGTGCTGCCCACCAATGCCATCTATCAGTGCTGCCCACCAGTGCCCATTATTGCCATATATCAGTGCCGCCCACCAGTGCCCATTATTGCCCACCAGTGCCACAGATCAGTGCCCATCAGTGCTGCCTATCAGTGCCCACCAATGCTGCATATCAGTGCTACTTATCAGTGCCACATATCAGTGCCCATCAGTGCTGCATATCAGTGCTACCTATCAGTGCCCATCAGTGCTGCATATCAGTGCCACCCCATCAATGCCACCCTATCAGTGCCACCCCATCAGTGCCTGTCAGTGCGGCCTCATCAGTGCTCATCAGTGCAGGAAAAAACATATCTATTTACAAAATTTTATAACATAAAACAAAAAAACTTTTTTTTTTCAAACTTTTCTGTCTTTTTTTATTTGTGCACCAAAAAAAGAAAAAAACTTGTGGTGATCAAATACCACCAAAAGAAAGCTCTATTTGTGGTGAAAAAATGACACAGATTTGGTTTAGGTACAGTGTTGCATGACCGCGCAATTGCAAAAAAATGCAACAGCGCTAAAAGCTTAAAATTGGTCTGGGAAGGAAGGGGGTTTAAGTGCCCAGTATTGAGGTAGTTAAAATGTGAACCCCCTCCCCACACACACACACACACACTGCTGTCACTGCTCTGCCCTGTTTCCTTCTCTTTCTCCACTGCTGCATGGTCCCACACTGCTCAAAAAAGTCTCCCCCACTCTGTACAGAGTACTTCTGTTCATTTATTCAGTGCAGAGAATGGGATTGGGGTTCTTGGTCCCCAGTTCCTTTCTCTGTCTCAAAAGCAATCCTTGAGGTTTCACCAAAGTCTCTGCCACCAACAGGACTATTTAAAATAAATAAAATAAAATTGCAAAAAAAAAAAAAATAATGCAAATCAAAAAACCTATTGAAGGCCTTGTTCAGACAGGCATCAGTGAATACCCCTGCACCTATGTTCTCCCACACAGAAATGCACAGATTTTGGGGGTGAGTGATTTATTTATGTGGCTGCAGCCATCTAGAGCTGTGTGCAGGCAGCTTATGTTACTCTATGGGGATGCAGCAGCTGTACAAACACAGCCACAGGTTATAATCTGATGGATGTGCAGGTGCAGGTGAGTAACCCCAAATGCTCACTGTCTGCACTCATTGCCATGCACTCGCACCCAGATGCCTGTTAACCACTTCTGGACTGGAAGGATTTGCCCTCTTAATGACCAGGCCATATTTTGCGATTCGGCACTGTGTTATTTTAATGGACAATTGCGCGGACGTGCGACGCTGTACCTAAATAAAATTGATGTCCTTCGTTCCCCACAAATAGAGCTTTCATTTGTTGGTATTTTATCACCTGTGCGATTTTTATTTTTTGAGCTATAAACAAAAAAAGAGCGACAATTCTGAAACAAAAAAACAATATTTTTCACATTCTGCTATATATAACATTTCCCCAAAAAAATGTAAAAATCAAAATGTTTTAACATTTTAGGCCAATTTGTTTTCTTCTACGTATTTTTGGTAAAAAAAATCGCAATAAGCGTATTTTGATTGGTTTGCGCAAAAGTTATTGCGACTACAAACTACGGGAAAGATTTATGTCATTTTTATTGTTTTTTTTTTACTAGTAATGGTGGGGATCTGTGATTTTTTTTGCGGGACTGCAACATTGTGGCGGACAGATCGGACCCCTGACTGACATTTTTGACACTTTTGGGGGGACCAGTGACATTACTACAGTAATCAGTGCTAAAAATATGCGCTGTTACTGTAATAATGACACTGGCAGGGAAGGGGTTAACACTATAGGGCTTGTTTCTAACTAAGGGGGGGGCGTGGCTTGTGGAATGACCATAGAGACCTGTGATCTTATATAGAAGGATCACAGGGGCTCTATAATCATTCCAGGGAGAAGAACGGTCAGCTGTGTTTACAACAGCTGACCGTTCTTCTTTCTCAGCGGGGAACAAACGTCGGTGTCAGGCGGCAATCGGAGCCGCCTACCCGCTGCATCGGCTTCCCCGCTGACGAGGGGGAGGCGGGAGCATGCCGCCGGTGGCCCGCGCTCGCCCCCGAGCTGCCTGCACGCGACCGACGTATACCTGCAGCGTTTCGCGCAGAAGCGGCTGCCTGCCGCAGTATAACTGCGGTGGGCGGTCGTAAAGTGGTTAAATTAGAGCCTGCAGCTATGTTTGCACAGTTGTTGAGTCCCCATAGTGTAACATGGCCTGTCTGCACTATCTGCTCCAGGTGGCTACAGCCGCATAAACAAACCACTCATGCCGCATAGGTCACAGCATCCATGTGAATGTGCCCCAAGACCTCATTCACACACACAGTGATTTTCTGCACCCAAGAGTCATAGGTGTTTGAATACAGCTGCAGGTAACAGTCTGTAAGTATCACCAACATGCTGACAAATATTGCAGCTGTATGGATGTAATCTCACACCTTAAATGCAAACTGGGCTGCTCATAAATCACTTTATGAATGTAACTGCTTGTATGTGTGGCTACATGCGTACAGCCAAGGTGTCTGTTAGCCTGTCATTCATTTCTACAGGCTCCTTCTCATGGCTGTACACAAACACTTTTGACTCCAGGGCACAGAAATACACTCATTATTGATACACAGGCTCTTTGTGACCATGTGTATCATGCACCTGGTGAAGACCGGAATGTTGTGAAGGCTTCTCTTGCACCTCCTGCCTAACACTCCTGAAGGTTGGGACAAAGAGTGTAAAGACAAGGAGTGGCATAAGTTCCGTAGCAGCTAGCTGATGTTGTCCACTCTGTAGGTGGGTAGAGCTGATAGTCGCAATCCTCGGAACAGGATGCAGGAACAGCTTGGCACCAGAGCAGAAGATGGAAGCAGAACCAGGAGACGAGCAGCAGTCAGTGGCAACCCAGCAGTGAGACACCGAATCAGCGGGCAAGTAAGTCCAGAAGAAAGGCCAAGGTTGTTAACAGCTGGGCAATGCAGTACAAAGTCAGCAGGCGGATCAGATCCAGTACACAAGTCAAGGTAGGAGTAGTAAGTAACAAGCTAGAGAACAAGCAGAGGCAAAGTCCAAGGCAAACCAGGTCATATGTGAGTAAGCAGGAACAGTGCATCGGATCTTGGGAACACAGGAACGAGCTGAAGTCCAGAACTTCACAGGGATAAAGAATAAAGCATAAGTAACAATAATTCTGATCATGAATAAAAAAAGGAAAAGGAAAATGAACTCCAGTGATGAGCAAGAGGAAACTTTGGAGGAGGAACCACAAGTACCAGCATGCACAGAGATCCAAACTTCCCAGCTTTCTGACAGCAGAGGAGCACCAATATGTGAGATAAGACAAATTGGCAGCTTACCAGATGGGTATGGCTTCCAAGTTAATGGAATTTTTGTTACTTATGCTTTATTCTTTATCACAGTTATATCATCTACATGTCTGTATCACATTTTGTTAGCACTGCACTTATTGTTATATTGCTGTTTTAGTTTTTCCTATTGACCTGTGCTAGCTGCTGATCCACTTACTATGGTTTATTTATTCATTCATTCACCCTTTTATGTTTATCACTTTAGTAGCGCAGTTTTTTTTGTGTTTTTTTTAACTGCTCACAGTGATAGAGCAGTTTAAATAGGCCACTGGGAACCAAGTGCTAATTGGTATGTGCACACGTGCGTGCAAGCGTTCATGATCGCGCACACATATGGGCTTGATGAACTGGCACTGCATTAGTGACATTGGTCTTTTGCTTATAAATATTAGCATGTGGGCAATGTGCACGAGCATGAGCATGAATCCACACTGACCTTTTTGTAGTAGAGATTTGGTTTACCTTACAGTGTGTAATAGGCCAAGTGTTCATTGCTGTCACTGTAACTTACTGCATTGCAATAAAATGTATGCCTGCATCATTTTATCACAATGTACACCAATGCAGTGCACACATGGCACTGTGAATGGGTGTTAGCAAAATGAATAGGTCAAAGCCAACCTCCTGATTGTTTAACATTTGTAAGTACCTTAAATTTACACAAATTCCTCAAAAAGGAACAATTTAAAATGTACAGACATGTTTTTTATTAACTCAATACAATTTAGCTTTTAGATTTAGTAGGAATTTAACATAAACATTGTAAGTTTTGCTGTGTTTGTGTCTGCTAATAATTAGTTTATTTGTTGTGAAAATATCATTTTGATAAACATTTGTGGAACTATTGGAAGACCTAGGAAATCAGTAGCATTTCTATTTATTCTACAAGTCATGTTATTTCAGAAAATGTATGGTTTTGGGGGACTTTTTACAAACTCTGACAGTTGTAAGTGAAAAATGACAACTTTCAGATTTTTAGCATAGTTTTCTTATTTACCATTTTGCAAAAAGGCACATCTTAAAATGCGCAGTTTTTTTTTTTATTATTTAATTTACTCAATACAGTGTCATCCTTTAGATTTAGTGGGAGATTAGTACGTTTTTGTAAGTTTTGCTGTGTTTGTGTGCCCTAATGATGATTTTGGTGTATATTTAACAAAAACATTGTTTTGATAACATTGGTGCGACTATCCCAGGACCTAAAAGATCATTATCTCCTTTATTTTATTCTAACAGCCCTTTGCTTTCAGAAAGGGTATGGTTAGGACATATTTTAAACATTCTGAAAGCTCTAAGGGAAAAATAAAAAAAAAAAAACAGTGGAAATATTGCAAAAATGTCTGGCCACCTGAGTTTAAAAGTGGAGCACAAGGCCTAACAGTGAAAAGATTAAGGGGGAACAGTAAAAATATACAATGCCTTATATAGGAGTGTAAAGTGGATCACCTGTATGATGTACTTCTGCAAAAGTTACACTTACAAAAGCAAGTAATTGCCACTTAATGACAGTTGATAGCTGACCTGCTTCTGTTTGTAAAAAATGTTATGGGGTCTGTCTTCATATTGTTGCTAAATGTCAACAAACTGCCCAGGGATGCTGAGTGTTGTCATTGGCTATATACTATAAGTTGACCATACAATTTTAGACAGACCCCACACTGGTAGGTGGCAAGAAGCTGTCCTTTGGAAGTTGTAGTGATAATACTAATTCTGGTGTGTGGCTGAACTGGCCAAATCTAGGCATTTAGTATGCCATCCGGTGAACCCAATGCCCTGATCCAAAGTAAGCTGATTATCAACATACAGTAGAAAAAACCCTAGCTGAAGGGATGGATCTATCTATTGAGAGTAATCTTGAGCTTTGGCGGCAGCAACGCAAGAGAAACAACAGCACATTGTTCCTATTCATCAACATGAAAAGGATTGCTTGAAAGGAGAGTATGATAAAAGATTAGTTGCGTGAGGGGCAAGCACCCATCAGGTATATGATTTATATCTGTTTTTGTTGACGTTTATATTGATGCATTTCTCAAACATTTATTCATATAAAGTCCTCTAGAGCATGGTGTAATGACATTTATTTATATAGGACTAAAACAGACTAGTCCACATATTCTTTTATATTAAAAGCACACCATATTTCCCATTTACACCTAACAATTGCCGCTGTATCCAATTGTCCATAGCAATATGAAAAGAATTTAGGTCAGTGACAATAGCAGCTCAATTGAAAATCCTAGTAGGCTATTAAGCAATAGTGAAATAGTTGAAGTTTAGTTCAGAGTTGCCCTTTAAATAAGCCCACTTTATTGTATTACAGGTACCAGATGATCGTTTTCTATAATCATGGTTCATGGTCTCACTGAAATTTCTATTTATGTTGATGATGGATTTTTTTTACAGATTCTATCAATCTTGTCAAGTCACATCCTTTTGTTCGGATAGCTTCTTTGTAAATAAAGAGCATGTCGGATGCAGGATTTCCCTTGCTGCAGCATGCCTGTGAAGTTAATAACATTTGCTGTATCTGGATGTATCTGTCTTTGTGGTAGTAAAACATTTTCACACTTACCCAGAATTTTGCTAAGAACTGCAAGGCCTGCATTTTGTATTCTGACACGTTTTAACCAAAGAAATATATTATTCTCATTCCAGTTCAACATTTGCAATAAACACAGTTATGGCAAAAATAAATGGAAAGAGTAACACTACCTACAGTATAAATATGCAATATGTTGCATACAGAGAGCAATAATGGAACTCTATTAGTCTTTGTACACAAATTGCTTTAATTAACTACTTAAAGTGTTTACTAAACCCAGGACCCTGCATTCACTATATCTGGTCTCCCACAGTACTCAGAATATGGAAATGTATTTGTTATAGTAAATATAAACTGCTGAATACTTTTTATAATCCGCAGTCTTGTGATTTCTATCAGTGTCCATCAGAGCACTGCTTTAAACTTGTAGGAAGAGTTTTCATTCTCCTCTGACTGTCCTATGAGGCTGTATGACCCCCTGATCCCCTGTCTTGACAGTGCTGATTAACCCTGTGCTGATCACATGCACCCTCTCAAAAAAAAAAAACTCTGTAGCAACTCTCACCCCCAAGGCTCTGTGCTATCAGGAAATGGATTGGGGACAGTAAAATAAGGGAAGGATCACAGAAGACAGGATCAAATTACCCAATTGCAGAGGATTCCCTTTGGTTCCACAGTGAGTATAACAAGCATTCTTTACTGCATATACAGACTGATTTTAGTGTTGTGGGTATAAAGTAACACTTTAGTTTCAGGGCCTTTTTCTCTCTTAATCCCCTGATTCCCAGAACATTTTATTTTTCGTTTCATTTCATTTCGAAGATTCTGTTTTATAGTGTTTGTAACCTATCCTAACATACTATATTATGTTGGATTGATTTTGGCAGCAGATTAGTATAAATATACTTTTTTCTTACAATTTTTGGAGAAGCACAGTCTCCATTCATTATACCATTTTTTGCTTTTGTTACCACAATAATATCACTTTTAAGGAAGTGCAGAGTTCTCTCATTCTCATTGCTATATTCTCTTGATGGTGAATAAAGGGATATGTCTTTTGGAAGTCATGACAGATTCCACTTTCTGCTGTTGTCATGCCTCCAGCATAAGGAAGTAATTAATTCTATTGGAACTTGCAATACCAATTTTGTCCACAAGATGCCACTGTGACATAGACTGTTATACAGCACTTTATGATACTTCCTGTACTCTATTGCTGGATATTAGTTCCTCCCCTCTCTGAGGAGAATCTCGTTTAGATTTACCTCAGGAAAGAGCAGACAGAATCTGAGGTTCCTGTGGGAAGATTCCTGAACCCCTTTTGAAGCATCGCTGGTATGCCTATGAACTGTTGGTTATATACTCAATGCATATACTGTTAATGTTTGCATACTGATTGTATGCCTTTATATGTTTATTTACAGTTTCACCTATTCACAATCCTATTCGCATTTCCATCTGACTTGTAACCTGTTCATGTGACTACTATTCGTTCACTGGAATAAAGATTTAAGTTACAAAAGGACTGGTTATTGCAGGATTAAGGTTTAGCTGTATGTTAAGCTGCACAAGCCTGGGGCATACGTGTAGTGAGAACAGAACAGCTGTGTTATCCTCTTTTTTAGCTCTGCACAGGGCATATGTTTCCTTAACTGCACGAATCCCGGTGTAACGTTAGAATTCCATACCTCGTTAGATTTCCATAACCTCGTCACTTCCTGTCCGAAACAGCTGAGCAGCGTAACAGTGCGCATGCTCAGAGCCCGAAAACACCATTGAACAGCTGTGAAGTTGAGGAGTGCGCATGCTCGAAGGGAATGAAATAATCACGGTATTGTGTGTAATGTTATACTTGCGGCGGTTACATAAAAACAGTTCGGCTGCAACATCAATCATCTCCTCTGCTATCCCCGTCACCTCCCTGATGTCGGCTAGTAAATATAAAAGCGGCGGCGGGTGTATGAATTCGAAATGACGGAGATCTTGGCTCCGTGATGCACTTTTATATTTATTAGCCGAGAGCAGGGAAGTGAGAGGGGAAGGAGCGGAGATGATTTATGTTGCAGAGGAGCTTAATGTAATGTAATGTAATGTTAATGTAATCGCGGCAAGTGTAAGTACCGTGAGAAATCCATACCCTCCGTAGGTGCACCGGAAGTGACGAGGGTATGGTTTTCTCACAGGTATGGTTTTTTCACGGAACACCGGGCTTCACCTCTACAGAGCCAGGGACCACTTATGCAGAGTGCATTCTTTAACTTCCTTCCTGTGAAAAGCACCAGTTTAAAGAGATATCCCACCCCTGGTCACAGTGTGAGGCTAAGGCTTTAGGGCACTCAAGGTAAGAAATGTAGTTGTGCCTACCCTCTGTCCCCTAGCAAACCTCTAGATAATCACCTCTAAGAGCATCCAGCCAGCCCTCTCGTAGAAGATCCCCCCTTTTCCACTTACAGCAAATTCCTACCCTACACTTCCCACAGCACATTCTCAACTACAACTCACAGCACATGCATTCCTCCCTGGTCACCTCCTAGCACAAACCCCTAGTCTGCACACAGCCACCTAGTCTGCACACAGCCACCTCCCCCCATTCAAAGTACCCCCACCCAAAACTCATCCCTCAACTTATAACATGCCCAAACTCACAGCACATCCTTTTTTACACAAAGCACACCTTCCAAACCACTTTAGCTTCTCTTTAATTCTTGTACACACTCCCACACCAGCTCTCTACCCCACCACCCATTGACAGTGCACACCATCGACCCTGGTTTACTAAGCAGCAATGCCCCCAATACCCCTTACTGTGAGTCCATCCCCCCTCTGACAAACCTAATCAGTAAACTCACTCATTCTATTAAAATCTATTACCATATGACTGCCTCACAACCTTCCATTTACATCTAGTCCTTCCATGCTGCCTTACCACCAGCCTTCAGACATTGATATCTCCCTAACAATCTCTCAGCTTCCTATACTAACATGCATCCCTCCCTAGTCCTCTCACCATCAATCGCTGGCATTTACCCCTCTTCTGCCCTTAAACCCCTGCTCTGCTTACATCTATCCCTTTCCAGCTGACATTCATACCTCCTCAGTTAAGATCCATCCTTGCCCAGCTGTCTCATCCCACCATGACATCAATCCAAACAGCTATCATCCACCCCTTCTTGTCCATATTAACCCCCTCAGCTAACATTCATACCTCTCTGGCTACTTCACCATCCCTCTGTTGGCATCCTTTACTTCCCAGCCCCACCCCCATGACAGCCACTCTCTCTGCTGACATTCATCCCTCCTCGATTAACATCATTCTTGCACAGCTGTCTCATCCCCCAGATGGCATTAATCCCAACCTGCTATCCCCCATCCCTTCTTGTCCAAGTTAACCCCCTCAGTTGAAATTCATACCTCCCTGGATAATTTACCACCCCTCTGTTGACATCTATCACTCCCCAGCCACCCACCTCCATGACAACCAATCCTCTGTGGCTGCCTAAATTCCACTTACATCCATCCCTCCTTGGCCACCTCACCCCATCCACTTGCATCTATCCTTGCCCAACTGTCTCACCCCCCCCCCCACACACACACACACACACACTTTGCTGACATTAGTCACTTCATCACACCTCACCCCTATCCCTGCCTGACTGATTCATATCCCACTGATATTCAGCCACCCCACCCAGCTCTACCCCCACATACCTACTAACCACTAAAACATTTGTTAATTTGGCATATCAGCATACATGCTTGGCCTGAAATGGTCACATTTGTCTAGCATTCTTAACAAGCAGTAAATGAGCCTTAAAACAAGCCCTGCAGGGCTGTTGAGCAATATACCCTCAAAGTTTACAGCAAAAGTACTAAAATAAATCAAGTAATTTCTCACCTCGGCTTACCCTTTCCCCCCAACAGTTGATTTTCCAACTTCCAGCTTTCTAATCTCCAATGTAAACACAGAGAAGTAGCTCTGGGATAGAGGGCATGGTAAGCTGTTGAGATGACTGACTTGAACAATTTTATTGCTTCTGCTTTTACTTTGAGAATGACTAGTGCCTGTAGGTATAAAAATCACTTAGGACTTATCAGTCCTTTTCTTTTATGAACAGTTTGTCTGTTAGGACTACAGAACTCCTACCCCCTCTCTTCATTTCCATAGCAAATGGGAGGTGTTCTGTAGTTCATATAGGTAAACTGAATGGGGCTTATAACAGCATTTTTAGAAAACAGGACTCAGAAGACCATTGGAATACTTTTTTTTTTTTTTTTTTCAAATTATTGAACAGATATAACACAATGTGTTTAATTGTATATATTACAAACAAAAGGAGTATGTAAAAAAGTTAATTGTTAGTATTTATGTACACATTTGTTAAAAGAAAAAAAATATATACCCAGGTTTATATTAAACCTTGGTATGCATGTAAGCAGCATAGGCTTTGACCAAAAAAGTGCACAAAGTCAAAAACTTGCAGTTGGAGTTTTCAGTTCCGAGAGTTTAGGGGTGATATTTATGGAATCAGGAGTTTTATTCTTTACACAGAAGAGGACATGCAAATAGAGTTAAAGCCCACCTACTGGAAAAACATTCTGTTTTAGACTTACTTTTATTACCTTTGTCACCAATTGGGCTATTTCTCCAAATTCAGAATTGTAAGTAAAGGATAGATTTAAAACCTCTGTCAAGATTTTATTGTAGTGTGCCCATGAGGCAGATTTTTACCTACTTCCTGTTAGGTAATGGTGTAAAAATTGCAGAAAGATAAGGGAAATGTTTTTAACATGGACAAAACAAAATCTGGTAGAAAAATCTAAACAGGTACAAAGGCAGCATTTGATATTATGTTTTTTTTTTTTTTTTTATTGATTTTTTAGATCAGCACCAAGGACAGTACCTACAGAAATGATGAGTGCCCTGTGTGCTGGTGACTGATCTGTTCCTTGAAACTGTCACTCCTATGTCATTCTATACATTGGGATAAAAAGCCTTCTGTGTGTAGCAGCCCCCCTCAGCCACCCTAATACTTACCTGAGCCCCCTCCCTATCCAGCGATGTCCATGAGTGAATCATCCATTCGCAGCTCTCTGTCCTGATTGACTGAGACACAGCAGTTGCGCCATTGGCTCCTGCTGCTGTCAATCAAACTCAGCCATACAGGAGAGAGGAGGGGTGGGGCCGAATGGTAGCTGCAGAGCTGCAGTTTGGCTCGGGTTCCCCCATAGCAAGCTGCAGTTTGGCTTGGTTGCCCCCATAGCAAGCTGCTTGCTATGGGGGACTCAACAGCAGGGAGGGGCCAGGAGCTCCAGCCGGGGACCTGAAAAGAGGACGATCTGGGCTGCCCTGTGCAAAACCACTGCACAGAGCAGGTAGGTATAACATGTTTGTTATTTTATTGGAAAAAAAACAGACTTTTCAATCACTTTAATATGAGCGACTCCACCTGTCACAGGCACCCATTAAAATTGCAGACTGTTCCTGTCCTTCTCCCCTGTTCCATTCATAGAGGTTGTACTACCAGTTCCTGCAAAAAAGTGCTCTATGACTAGATGATGAGTCTGCCTTCTCCATTCTTTGAGAGCTTGTTATTGCAGGAACTGATAATACAGCTTAAGCAAAAACATACCTTTTGCTAAATGTGAATTCCAAAAAATTGACAGAAGTGACAAAAATTGCATAGGCAGTGATAAAAAATTGTTAGTTAGAAAATGAACATTGAAAGTCCAAATAAAGTGAAAAAAAATTATTTTGTGAAAAAATATTTGAAAGTCCAAACATAAATATTCAATTGAGTTGATAAAGTGAACGAGTGAACTTCCACTACCAAAAATTGTGTGAAAGGCGGGCGCTGTGTTTAGCTGGATGGCTTTGTTTTATGCCTGATACTACTTATATGTCTTAAGAGCAATATTTTTTTTCTTAATAAAGTACCATACAATATCACATTATGGCGTACCTTTTGTTATGTTTTTCGGAGATTATTATCCAGTTATAAGCTGTTACCATCTGGAGGATCACATAGGAGAGGTCTGTCTGCCATCACATTATTATCATATCCCCAGTGTTGTTGACCCTTGGGGCCGCTTCTCTCTGGCAAGCAGGTTTTTCTTGTGGTGGCGGACACAAATTTTGGTGGTGGCAGTTCACTCGTTCACTTTATCAACTCATTTGAATATTTATGGTTGGACTTTCAAATAATTTTTGACAAAATCATTTTTTTCACTTTATTTGGACTTTCAATGTTCCTTTTCTAACTAAAAATTTTTTATCACTGCTTATGTAATTTTTGTCACTTCTGTCAATGTTTTGCATTTCACATTTAGTGCAACGTATGTTTTTACTTATGTTTGGACAGTGTACATCTCACTTTGAAGTTGCAGCTTTGGATTGGTTTATTTTGCGCAGTTTATTTGTGTGATTATAGTGATGGTACAGCTTCTATGACTAGTGGAGGGGAAGGAAAGGGCAAACCTAGTCGGTACTTTTGAAAAGTACCTGTGATAGATGAAGCTGTTTGTATTGACTCCTAAAGCACAAGAATATGATATATATGTTGGGGTATCTTTGAGACAGAGGAATGAAGATTTCAAGGAACAGAGCAGCAATCAGCACATGGGACACTCATCATTCATGTAACAAATAATGCTAATGCTCATTTAACCACTTCCTAACTAGCCGCCATACTTATACTGCGGCAGGTCGGCTCTGTCCCGCAAAATGACGTACCTGTATGTCATTTCGCGGGACAGCTAGTGGGGGCGCGCGCATGCACTGATTGGCCCCAGGGGGAGCCAATCAGTGGGTCTGGCGGCAAAAATGTCTGCCGGGCACTCGCGACTGCTCCCTGTGGAGACAGAAGAGTGGTATGCCAATGTAAACATGGCATGGATATGGGGGGTGTCATGGCGCTCTCTGGTATCCTTAGGTGGTACAAGGAGGATGGGTGAGTAAGAGGAGGGGGTGTGGGACAGCGAAGAGGGGGAATCCAGTGAGTGATGAAGGGGGGGCTACGTTCGGCGGCAGCCAACTGGAGCGTGGAGAGGCTCTGAGAAGTAGAAGACAGGAGAGAGCGGCGCCGGCTTAGTGTAGCATAAATTTATTTAGCACTGTTAAAAGTAGTAACTCACTCTGAAGTTAGGTGAGACAGGGACGATGAGTCTGGTGGGATCATCCATCTTTTTCTCCCAGGGAAGTGGCTTGGAAGGAGGTGATTAGATGCCGATGGTATAGATGAGCTGCTGTGTGGCTGCTTGTTGTTGCTGGCCGCGGCGGAGCGTTCGCAACAGGGCTCCGGCTACCAGCTTCCGGTCTTTGGTAACGTGACTTCCTGGTAGGAGAAAGATAGGGGTTGCACGCGTTCGGAGCATCCGTGCTCCTTCGTCAGGCAATGGGAGTGACTCAGATAGGGCAGGGAATTTATACCCTGTTTCTGTACTAATCACAAACACATCTGTCCGGGGGAGGCGGAGCTAAAATGTTTATGCAGCGTGACTAGAGTGATTGTCCTCTTAGTGAAACACAATTGGGGATATATGTCTCTGGGGACAAATGTATCAAAGCACATAATGGTAGTACGGCATTAAATTTACAGATAAGAAAAAAAAAAAACAACATATATGGTGAATCTGATAAAAACAATCGTAACATGGCAAAAGACATATTAAATCCATAGATGGGAAATGCGTGTATATATATCTATATAAAAAAAAAAAGGTAAAATGGGAATGAAATTAAAAATAAAAATAAAAATAAAAGTAAAAATAGAAATAGAAATAAAAATAAAAATAAAAATAAAAATAAAAATAGAAAATATATAAATAAAAAATATAAAATATAATAAAAATTAAAAATAAAAATAAAAATAAAAACAAAAATAAAAATTAGTTAGGAGAGAGGGGGAAGGTATATACGTAGGTATAATACAGAAGGATGTGGATATTAATAAGGTGATGGGTCAGTTCATCTTATCCATAGATATATGGGGTGTCACGTGTGTCAGGAGAGAGTGACATCTCAGTAGTGTGTATATGTATGCACAATATTTTGTTTTAGAGTGTGATATTAATTTCTAGCCTCTCGTTTTGGCCTCCTGGCGCTAAAGTGTCCAGGGTATAAATCCAGTAATTTTCTCTGGTACACAGTCGCTTGAAACGTTCAGCGGGGGGAAAGTGTGCGGGGATGGCCTCCAGTACCCACACTTTGAGTCCATCGGAGCTCTTGGAGTGATATTCAGTGAAGTGTCGGGGGACACTATGTTTATCGGAACCTGTTTCAACTAGGTTCCGATGCTCTCCAAAACGTTTGCGTAAGGTCCGTATGGTGCGGCCTACATAGAGTAGGTTGCAGGGGCACACGAGGCAGTAGATAACAAATTCCGTCGAACAGGTATAGAAGTCAGTGAGGGAATGGACTTTCCCATTATTCGTGAACTCCTTTAGACCATGTCTTACATGTTTGCATGTTGTGAACGCTCCGCCGCGGCCAGCAACAACAAGCAGCCACACAGCAGCTCATCTATACCATCGGCATCTAATCACCTCCTTCCAAGCCACTTCCCTGGGAGAAAAAGATGGATGATCCCACCAGACTCATCATCCCTGTCTCACCTAACTTCAGAGTGAGTTACTACTTTTAACAGTGCTAAATAAATTTATGCTACACTAAGCCGGCGCCGCTCTCTCCTGTCTTCTAATGTAAACATGGCAGACTGCTGTTCTGTCCGTAATGAACACTGGGATAATGTGTTCCTCTTATTTAGGAACACAGGTCTCTGTGTTCATTGAGCAAGCCCATCCCCCCACACAGAAAGCACCTTCTAGCGACATATTTAACCCTTTGATCGCCCCTGGTGTTAACCCTTTCCCTGCCAGTGTCATTAGTACAGTAACAGTGCATATTTTTAGCACTGATTACTGTAGTAATGTCACTGGTCTCCCCAAAACCTTTGTGCAAGCCAATCAATATACACTTATTGGGATTTTTTTTTACCAAAAATATGTAGCAGAATACATATTGGCCTAAAATTATGACAAAAAAAATGTGATTTTTACATATTTTTTTGGGGGGAATGTTTTATAGCAGAAAGTAAAAAAATATTGTTTTTTTTTCAGAATTGTCACTTTTTTTTGTTCGTAGCGCAAAAAATTAAAATGGTAGAGGTGATCAAATACCACCAAAAGAAAGCTCTATTTATGGGAAAAAAGGACATCAATTTTATTTGGGTAAAGAGTTGCACGAAGCACGACAAACTGCAATTGTCTGTTAAATTAACGCAGTGCTGTATCGCAAAAAATTACCTGATCTTTAAAGAGGAAGTAAACCCTCCTCTGTAACTTTTACCTATAGGTAAGCCTATGATAAGGCTTACCTATAGGTACTGTAAATATCTCCTAAACATGCACCGTTTAGGAGATATTTACCTTACATGCACCCAGTGACATCACTGGCGCATGCGCTCTGAAGGAACGGCCGCTCGTGCCGTTCCTTCAGAGCTCTGTGCCGTGACCGTCGGCTCCCGCGCGCGTGCGCGGGAGTGACGTCACCGCGGCTCCAGCCAATCAGATGGCCGGATGCCGCAATCCCAGAAGACGGGCGACTGGACATGTCGCCCGTCATGCAGGTAAGCGGATGGCACGGCGGGGGCTCGTTCTAAGGTAAGTATTTCATAATGAGCTAGTATGCGATGCATACTAGCTCATTATGTGTTTCTCTTGCAGGTTTCAAAAAAAATAAAAAATGTTTTGGGGGTTTACAACCTCTTTAAGTGGGTAAAACCTTCTGGTCCAGAAATGGTTAAATAAACAAAGAAAAAAACTTTTCATTGGGAGGTCTAAGCCTTCCTTTTTCTATTAAAAAATGTGAGGTCTAAAGACTTCATTTTTCTATTAAAAAATGTGATTTTACTGCTTTCTCTGTCCCGACTGAAGACATTTGTCTCACTTTATGTCCTGGTGACACAAAAGAATGCGAGTGATATATGTTCTAGGGGGAAACAGAGGCTCATTTACATTTATGAGCATTGATGCACAATGTTTTAAGAAAGCTTAAACTTACATTGAGCATTTAATGCACAAAAAAGTGCACCTTAACTTTTTTAGTCAATACTGAGTACTGTGCTGCACAATACATTCACATCTAAGTATTGTGGGGCACATAGGGATATTTGCACTGAAACACAAATTTACAGCTAATTGTGGTACATGTACATCGTGAGTTGCTTTGACATGAAAATGAATGAGCTCACATAGGTGTGAACTCAGCCTATGCGGCTCCTGTATTTCCCTGATCTACAGTATCTAAACTAGAGCAAAAATACTGACAAAAAGAAAAAAGTCCCATTTGAAATACCACTGCACAAATGTATGTGAATTTTCCCAGTGAAAATAAACCCTGTTGCAATGTGCTTGCATGAAGTCTTTAATCATCCAGGCAAAAAATAAGGATAATAAAAAAGCTGTTTAAGTGAGAGCCATATATTTTAATATGGAGATTGTTGACACTGTGTAGAATCATTAGATAATAATAAATGCCCTGCAGTAGCATATTCCGCTAATAGTCAAGCCACATATTACATTGCTACATAGTAATGCTGAAATAATGGATAGTTTTCATTAATAAAACATTAAGACGCCTATTCATCAATAAGAAAAAAGAAAACTCATGGTGTATACTAACATACCAAGATTTACACCTAAATACATTAACATTCATATTATACTTTATTATTATTACTTATATATACTTTTCTATATTAATGTTTGGAAATGTATGTAAAGCTATATAAACGTAATGATTTAAAAAAAATAGCAGAATTTCACATATAAGCTATTAAAAAAAAAAATTGTAGATAACCTGTGAGATGTGTCAAGCCATATGTAAACATATTGTTAGTATTATTTTGTAGTTTATTCTCTCCACGGCCAATGAGAATTATTCAAAGTTGCTATCTTAAAAAAAAAACATCAGTTTTGGTTAAATGTTGAAAGATTAAATAACTCACGCCCTTTTGATATCTTCTGGAATCACTGGTAACCAATTTCCTAGTCTGCCAATCTGTACATCTATTACAAACAGACCTCCATATCTCTGCTAGAGTTTCATTTGATGTCTTAACCCCATCCTGACCCCTCTCAGTGGCTCTGAAACTGGGTCTTAATGCTGACCCTCTGATTACATGATCACTGTGATTGGCTGTCACAGCGGTCACATGATAAGGAATCAATCCCGCTGGATTCCAATCATAAACAGTGGCTGGTAGCTGTCTGTGATAGCTTGGTCACTCTAATGGGAGTGTGAAGTTGGTGTGCTCTCAGCACAGAAATGTTGGCCACCATGGACACATATGTCTGGCTTGTAGGTGTTAAGTCCCATCCTTCCTTATGCCATTCACATAAAATACATTGTTGGCAAGACATTAAAGAGTGAGCCAAGATTGAAATAGGAGCTGTACACTGTGTAGTTACCCACAGTATGGCAATATAAACATAAGATTATGGCTATTTGAGTAATTTTATATTTCAGAGCCCAAAAAAAATCACTCTTAGGCCCCTTGAGAACAGGCGCTTCTGTGGAATAGAATCCGCTTGGGGAATTACTTAGTTGATCCTTGCTAAGCAGGCAGATGACAGGTCTTTATTTGCTCACTGTGCAGAGCAGAGACGGACTAAGTCCCACTCTCCTCTATGGGGAAATTGGGTGATAACGGACCACCTGTCTAATTACATCCAATCATATCTGATCCGACGTATGCAAAATAGGACCACCATCCATCTGTACTTTGCAAACAGGATCGGATGGCAGTGGATGTCAGCGGACATGTCACCGCTGACATCCACCGGGACTTGTTTGGACAGCCTGTGTGAAAGGGCCCTTATGCTACTACAGGAGATTGTTGAGTAATTGATGAATTAGTTTTATGAGATTAGCCCATGTGGTAGGCACTGCCCAAGAATTTCCTCAAAGAGCAATTGTAGAGCAATGAATCTCCTACTTTCAAAACAATCAATAATTACCACTCTGTATAGCCACTTGCCAACGACCTAAGTGGGAAAATACGGCATTACTTTGGCGTTATATATTGGGGTTATGGCTGCAGCTAGATGCCATAACCCCGGTATCATTTTTTCCCTAGGCTTCAGTCTTTCTCATAAAAGTAGTCCATGTGACACTTTTAGAGTCACTTTTAGAAGCAGCGGGAGGGGTCAGGATCGGGTTTCGCCGCTTTCTGGTGGTGTACTGGATGAATCGGGAAGCCCGAAAACCGATATGGCACTGACATTTTTTTTGATCTTTTGCTTTTAAGGGTAGTGGAGAGACCTGTCATGCTGTATTGTTATTGTATTTTTTTTTTTTTTTAAGGGACAGTGTAAAAATTTTAAAAATGTAATAACATTTAAAAAAATGCCCTCCATCCCCGCATGCTCGTGTGCAGTGGTGAACACATACGTAGGTCATTCCCACATATGTAAATTATGTTCACACAACACATGTGAGGTAAAGCCATGAACGTCTGAGGGCGAGCAATAATTCTAGCACTAGACCTCGTCTGTAACTCTAAACTGTTAACCTGTAAATATTTTTTAAAGCATTGCCTATGAAGATTTTTAAGTACCATAGTTTGGCACCATTTGGCATTGTGTGCAATTTTAAAGCATGACATGTTAGGTATCTATTTACTCGGCGTAACATCATCTTTCAGTTATAAAAAAAAAATTGGGGTATACAGTATATTATGTGTTGTTTTTTTTAAATTCATTAAAGTGTATTTTTTACATAAAAATTGCGTTTGAAAAACCATTGCGCAAAAACCGTGTGACATAAAAAAAACTGCAATGACTGCCATTTTATTTCTGGGGTCCCTGCTAATATATATATATATATATATATATATATATATATATATATATATATATATATATATATAATGTTTGGAGGTTAAAAGTACTTTTGTAGCAAAAAAATACATATTTTTACTTCATAAACGACAAGTGTCAGAAAAAGCCCTGGTTAGCAAGTGGATAGTATAATATATTGACTCAGAATATACAATTAAAATACAATGGTCAAGAATAGTGCCACACACCCTCAATTATAATGCCTAAAACAAACTTAAGTAAATAAATAAAATAAAGCTGCACACGAAAAAACCCAAAGAATATATCAATTATTTCTAATATTCCACCTCATATCCAAAAAAGAATTATTTTGTCTTGCTTTAAACTGTACAACCACCACTATATGGAATGTCAATCACCACAAGTATAAGAACACCTTATACTAGTCATAATATCCTTGTGTACTCTGATCCAACCAAAAAAAGGGATCCTAGATGGTATAACACCCCAGAAAAAGTGCATAACTATCAGAAAGAAAAATCAAAATACTGCTGGAGGGGATGTGAAGAAGTGGGTACAATGGCACATATATGGTGGGATTGCCCTAAAATTAAAAAATACTGGAAGGAAGTTCTTGCCCAAATTAAGAAAATTACAAATACAGAGGTTCCAGAGGAGCCTTGGTTTTGCCTATTCCATGGTATAAAGCGTTCAATAAAGCAATATAGGCTAACCATTATACCCCATTTAATGAATGCGCAAAGGGCTTGATTCCTCTCCATTGGCAGAGGGAGGAAACTCCAACAGTGGGAGATTGGATTAATAGGGTAGAAAGGATAAGAATGATGGAATACTTAAGAAATGGGGGGAGGATTTGACAGAGGAATGGGTAGATATATGGGAAGATTGGAATGACTTTAAGAAGACAAGTGAATATACTAAGTGGAGAGTAGGGAGGGAGGATGAGGGGTAAGGGTAGGGGAGAGAGGGGTGGAAGGGATAGGGAGGAGGGGAGGGGAAGAGGGAGGTAATGTGATAAAAATGAAATTTGGTGATGTTTTTTATTATATATTTTTGTATTTTTGAAAATTAAGCAATAAAATAAATTAATACAAAAAAAATTGACATGGTGTAGTAGTATTAAACTGTTTTAATACTAAAAATGTGTAGACTTACAGTTAAAATCTTAGTGGACATCAAATGAATGGGACCACTGGGGCATACAAGCAACAGATCTGACAGATCTGAACTTCCGGTCCCGGCCGCAACCAGAAGTGACGTCACCTGGCTCCTCCGGACACAGGTCTGAATCAGGCCTGCAATAATGGAGAATGAATGTTTATCATAACCATTAAAGCACTCATGATAACCATTACCCCACATTTGTGCAAGGTAAGAAAGCACCATTATAGATAAAAAAAAATTCTTCCTGGAATTCAGCTTTAAAAATTTTCCCCACCTAGTGGAGAAAGTGATTACTACACAATGACTGTTGCTGAAGATGTTTCCACAGAGACATTCACTTCTGATCTGAAATAGAGCAGAGAGAACATATTCTCTTCTTTTTAAGAAAATTAAGTGCAAGTAGCTCAACAGTCCAGACATGCGAGGGGCATGGACTACCAGCGCCGAAGATGGACGCTTATTCACACAGCTTGTTCTCAAGGGGAAGAACCAGAGTGACTCCAGCCTAAATACGAAGACAATCCACAGCCATCCTCAGCCCTGACATCGCGGACAACCCAGTCAGACATGTATGCTACATTGAAAAGGGCATGGAGAAATGCACCACGACTGTAAATGACCTAATCAACATGTATGATGACATAAAAGAAGTACAAGCCTGGGTTCAGGCCAAACTGGCAGACCTGGAAGACAGATCTCCCTGTAACAATGTTAAACTGTAAGGGGTACCCAAATCTATCCAGCCAGCAGATCTTCCCAGATACGTTAAAGAGCTCATACACACAACCCTCCAGATGTCTCCCCATGGGATCTCATTATCAATCAAATCCACAGAATTTCAAAGAAGCCCCACCAGGCAGCATGAGTCCCTAGAGATGTATTGATGAGGGTGCATTTCAGAAGAGAAATTCCTCTCACGTGCCAAAACCATCTTACCACTTCCTCTACCTTATGAGGGGATACAATTCTTCCCAGACCTTTCAAAATTTACCCTACAACTAAGGAGACTGTTTAACCCGATCACCACATGTCTCCACAACCACAAAATTCAATTCAAGTGGTGCTACCCAGCAAAGCTGATCATTACACGAAAAGGCACATCACACGTGATCAACAATCTCAGGAACGGCATGCAACTCCTGCACACCTGGGGTATCATACTAGAACCCCTACAGATACCATTCCACCCCTAAGCCAAGGCAAGTCATCAACTGCATGCCATAACCAAGGGAGAAAGTCCACTGGATAACAGTAATGATACAGCTTCTAGATGGGTCAACATCACAATAACGAATCTCTACCCAACTACAATTTAGCAACTCCACAGTCCTACTCAGTATTTGACTGATATTTCCCCCCACAGCAGTTAAGCTTTTTTTTTTCCACTCCGCCTAATGTTCTACTTGGTGATATACACACCCAAAAAAACTGTACTCTAAATGTTCCGATGATGATGTAGTGATGAGCCGAACACCCCCCTGTTGGGTTCGCACCAGAACATCTCAAACAGGGGAAATGTTCTAGCGAACATGCGAACTCCATTAAAGTCTATGGGACACGAACATTAAAAATCAAAAGTCCAAATTTTAAAGGCTCTGCCCCCCCACCCCAAAGCTCCTTGACCCCATGTCGATGGGGACAGGGGTCTCTTGACCACAACCCTGGACTGTGGTTGTGGGGGTCTGCGGGGGGAGGCTTATCAGAATCTGGAAGCCCCCTTTAACAAGGGGGCCCCCAGATCCCACCCCCCCATGTGAATGGATATCGGGTACATCATACCACTATCCAATCACCAAAAAAGTGTACAAAAAAAAGACAAAAGCCAGTTTTGGACAAGTCCTTTATTAAAAAAATAAATAAATAGTGTCCACCAATGATCAGGTCGCCCGCCCAAAAAATAGAAAAAAAAAATAAGCTCCTGCTTCTTCGGACTCTTCCCATGCTATGAGCTGTTTTGAGTTTGACAGCTCTTTTATAGGGATCTGACATTATGAGCCACCCCAAAATGCACTGCTCAGGTGCAGTAAATAAATTACTGACGTCATGTAATTTATTCACTGCACCCGAGCAGTGCATTGTGGGGCGGCTCCTGACATCAGATCCCTATAAAAGAGCTGTCAAACTAAAAACGACTCATAGAGCAGGAAGCGTCCAGAGGAGCAGGAGCCCCCCCACCCCAAAGCACCCACCCCCCGTGTTGAGGGCATGTGGCCCTGTATGGTTCAGGAGGGGGGTGCTCACTCGCCCCCACCCCCACCCTGGCCAGCGATGCTGTGTGCGCAGATAACGGTCTGGTATGGATTATAGGGGGAACCCCACTGTGTTTTTTTTATTTTGGCATGGGGTTCCCCTTAAAATCCATACCAGACTCGAGGGGCCTGGTATGGACTGGGGAGGGGCACCCCACGCCATTTATTTTAGCAATAATGACATAAACTGAAGTGCAAATAGATAGATAGATAGATAGATAGATAGATAGATAGATAGATAGATAGATAGATAGATAGATAGATAGATAGATAGATAGATAGATAGATAGATAGATAGATAGATAGATAGATAGATATACACTGCCCTACCTGATCTCAACAAACTGTAAAAAGCAAAAATCTCTCTCCCTACCAGCAATGTAATATTAACTATAGAATTCCACTTGTAAATCACTCTCTGGCCAAGGGATTCAAACCCACAACCTTGCAATTGCAAGTCTGGTATTCTACCACCTATGCCACCTTCAAGCAGGCTTAGACTGAACACACTCTCCCTGCCTAACTAACTAACTTATATCTCACCCTACACACAGTGGATGAGATAGAAGTTAAGGAGAGTGTGCTCAGTCTAAGTAGGCTTGAAGGTAGCGTAGGTTGTAGAATACCAGGCTTGCAATTGAGATGGTTGTGGGTTTGAATCCCCTGGCCAGCAAGGTGATTTATTGGAATCAGAGGTCTGAGTCCATGATAATGCGGAAACTCAAAGTCCCCATGAAGAAGCCCATTTGTTTGTCATTCGACGAACGAGCGAACAGCCAATGTTCAAGTCAAACTTACATTAAACTCGAAGCTCGTCCCTAAACACAAGGTATCCATTGAACCCAGAGGTCCTACTCTGCCGCCACACTGAACATTAAGACCTATATCCTGCCTGACCCTCTCAACTAACTGCTAGTGTTTGAGAACCCTCTGAACACCTGGCTTCCACTAAAGATGCCACTTAACATCTTATCGCTCAATGGCAACCGTTTAACCACCCTGCAAAATGACATTCACTATGGAAAACAGCCCAATCCCTACACTGTGATATAATTTGCATCCAGGAGAAGCACTTTTTATATTTAAATCTGTTTTATTTTTTTAAAAACAACAGCATACAATACAGAATGCGTAAATCACATGGAAGAGAGGGATATCTTCCCAAGTTTAAGGTTACAGAACTGGTAGCAACACGTTAATATTTTTGGAGCTTACAAAAAGTAAATATTTCAATCTGTAAAGTGTGAACTATACGGTAGTTAAGAGTCTCGGCGTCTAACCCCAATGGGTTGATGCTAGGTTAAGGAAAGTAAGTATAAAGGAGAAGGTAGGTGCAGAGGGATAGAGTTAGGAGGACTAGATAAATGTGCATACACCTAATGGTCATTTAGCAACACATAAGTGCAGAATTATGTATAGGAGAAGCATATTTTCCACTTTGGCTTTGTTTGGTCTGAATAAGGGAGGGAGATGATTCCTTTGAGCAGTGTTTGTCGGTATAGGGCCTTGCACTAGTTATGTGAGTTTAACACTTCTGGGTTGAGCTAATCATGGGGACCAGTGTTTGTGGAATTTATCTTCCTTCGGGTGAGATTTGGAAAAGAGATATTCCATTTGGCAATGCTCATTAATGGTAATGATGAGCGAGGTGACAGTTGGTGGTAATGGGTCTTTCAATGCCCGGGCTAGTACTATGCGTGCTGCAATTAAGATATGGTGGATACTTCTGGTTCCGGCGCCTGATGAGGTAAGCGGCTAGAGCGGCGGCTCCGGACTAACCTCGATATAAGAGCCTTTCTACAGCTCTCCTGCCCAACGGTGACTCCCAAAACCAGCTCTGGTAACCCAAGCTGTGCCGCGCCAATGGACCAGTATTTTATTTACAATACACCGAGCACTGGGGAAGCCCGCCCAGACTCTGGGCCTCCCACCGCATGCTCAGCCAATATGGCCACCGCACCTATGCTGCCACAAGCGGGACACGCAGCTCCTCTCCTGCAGTCAGCAGGGATCCCTATCTCCCCACTGAGGAAGATCAATATGCTGGCATTGCACAAGTCGTAGCTGTTCTACTCTCCCCGACCATAACATCAGCAGTGGATGCTGCAGTATCTGCGGGCATAATACAGCTACGCAGGGAGATAGGGGAGCGGGCAAAACGGTTATCTGACCTGGAACACAGGCTATCAGAGGTTGAGGATGGAATCCAATCCAATATGGCCAATGATCAAAAGATAGCACAGACCCAGTACTATATACTGGATAAACTGGAGGATTTAGAAAACCGATCCCGCAGAAACAACATGCGTATAATTGTTGTTCCAGAATCTGTCACAGTGGCCTCATTATCGGATCTGTGCTCTACCCGCATACCCAAGGCCTTAGGGTTGCCAGCATCATGCACAGTTGAAAGAGCCCACAGATTGGGTCCACCTTCCAACGATAGGCACACACCGCGCCCTGTTATCGTGCGGTACCTGAACTATGCTGACCGGGTCTCCATTTTAAAATCATTTTGCAATGCCAAATCTCTTCAAGTGGATGGCCATAAATTCCTTCTCTTCGCAGACTACTCACAAGAAGTCACAAGGCACCCGCCTGTGCTGCCTTATTCCAAAATGGGATAAAATTCACCCTGGCCTATCCAGCATTCTTGCGTTTTAAGACAGCTTCGGGCGAGACTAAAGCCTTTACTTATCTGGGCGAAGCCATCAACTACCTACAGGCGCACATGCAGATCTCCATGGAAACCCAAGCCTATTCACCACCTATTTCTTCCCCTGGAAATAGGGATTTACGCAGCCCTAGGAAAGAAGAACCAAAAAGGGCACGATATGCACCTAAGTCTCGCAATGACAGACCTCGCTGAACTCTCCTCTGCAGACCTTACGCCATATGCTGGAACCTCCATCATGAATCATGCTGATAAGGTTGTTGGGTCACAACAATCTCGCTGAGTCTGGTTTCTATTCACGTTTTCTTTCTCTTATGTTAATGTTTCAGTCTTGTCCTACCTTAGGATCTTCACTGCTATCTCCAGGGTTAGAAAGAATAAATGTTGTTGTATTTTTACCACTATCTGCTCCTTTCCCGCACAGCCTTACTGGAATGTTCTAGATCGACTTCCTGGAAACACCTCTTAGGAGCTGCTTCCGGCTCTTTGATTCATGTTCCTTGATGTCTATGCATCTTCAATGGAAGCTGGTATCATCTCAGAGGTCTACGGTCACCCCGGCGTGGGAGCTGAATTCGATCACTATCCGGTAATGCCACATCAGGGAAATGGGCCTCGTCAGGAAAAAAGAGAAGTCCCAGACTTCATTTGTATGTGCCTTCTGATCTTTTTTAGTTTTGTATATTTTGGTTTATTGTTTTGTGACCATGTTTACCTTCTCCCACCCCATTCATTACGAGGCATGCAATTACATTTACCTAGTTCCCCGCTTGTTGCAATCAATATTTCTCTACTACCTATGTACTCCCCCATACAGCTCACTGACCCTTGCAAGATCCTTACTCCTTCACCCCCCTTGATATTAGACTCATCTCATGAAATGTCAAGGGTTTGCGGTCCCCCCATAAGAGGATGGCCGTATTGCGCCACTTAAAAAGACTAAAAGCAGATTTAGCTCTCCTGCAAGAATCGCACCTTACTTCCTGTGATTTTCACCGCATGAATAAACTTTTGGTGGGGTAGGTCTTCGGCTCTGACTCACCCAAACACAAGGCTGGTGTTCTGATGCTAATCAATAAAAATCTTCCCTGTGAAATTGTAACTGCCACGCCAGACACGGAGGGACATCTTCTGATTCTCTAAATTAAAATCCATGACAATGTCTATGTCATTGCTAATGTCTACGCCCCTCAATCCCTCACTAAAGCATATTTCCATTCGCTTACCTCTCAACTCGCTCCTTATGTACATCTGCCTCTTCTAGTTGGAGGGGATTTCCATTCTATCATGCACCCTCTAGAAGATAAATCTAGGGATAGAGCCACGCACTCTCCTTCTAGCAGCCAGATTTCCTCATTACCAGACTTTGTGCGCTCTCTAGAACTCACGGACCACCTGGCGTCTTTTACACCCACTGGGTAGAGAATATACCTTTTTCTCCCCTCCTCATAATAGTCTATCCAGAATCAATTACTATTTTTTTGCAATCCTCAAAATCTCCTCAATCCCTTTAAATGGTAATATTGCCATTTCCGACCTCGCTTCAATTTCCTTAACCCTTGTCGATCGTTCAGAAACACCCTATTCAAGAATATGGCGTTTCCACTCATACCTGGCGGATAATGCAGAACTGAAGAAGTCTCCATCCATAGAGGGAAGACACACGTACGGGGAGAAGGTGGAGCCTTTGACACCACCCGCTGTCATCCAGAGCCCTGCGAGGTCCGTGTAGGACTCGCTGCTGCCGCCTGTGATGTTCGTTTTGCCTGCTTTTTGCTGACATAGAGTAAGAGGCTTTCTTTTATGTGCTTTCAATAAAGTTATTATCAGAGTTACACTATGGGTTTTCCCGTTTTTATGTTCCCTAACATGTGAATGAGTGGAAGCTGTGGAGGTCTGTGTTGTCCCAGGATTGCTGTTTTCATATTGGGAGAGGAGGGCTGTTGCTGATCCATTGCTGATCCATTTTGCTCATTAAGGATACTCTGTCTAAACTGATCCAGGATTATTGTTTCCATGCTGAGAGAGGAGTGTTGGGCTTTTTTCAAGTTGCTGTAAGGTGAGAGGCCAATCTACATGGTGATGGTCGACTGTGCACTGTGAACACTTGTGTTCCCATTCAGGAGTATTCACCTTCATCTCAGGGGCTTTGCATGGACTTTTCTGTCCCCATACAAATTTACAGTTGCTATAATATGCTATTTCTTCAGATGTCATTTTAATTAGATGTGGAATAGAAGCGCTGCACTATTTTTTCTTGCATTTCATGATACAGGGGTGGTAATTTTGACTTGAGTGTTCAGCAGCTATTAATTATTAGGATCTTTCTATGCACTGATATTACCTTACTTTTCATAAGCACAGTTATTGTCCTTAAGACAAGAACTCAGAACACTCCTTCTCCACTCTTTTGAAAATATGCAGCACAAAATAAAAGCCACATCGTACTCCACCTTAAACAAAGCGGGCAAAGTCCTAGAACGCCGAATCAAGGGGCAGAGAATTAAAACGAAAATAGCACACTTATATACTCTGCATACTAAGGACAAACTACCAAATCCCCAAGACATAGATAAAGCCTTCAGTGCTTACTACAGTGACCTGTACAACATATCCACATTCCAACCCTCAAAGGAAGATATAAACACATTCCTACACCAAATTAAGCTCCTGGAGTTGACAGCGGAACAATTAGCCCTCCTAAATAACCCCCTTCACAGAACATGAAATCCAAATGACTATTAAAACCCTAACCGCAGGTAAAGCACCTGGCCCTGATCGTCTTTCTGGGAATATTATAAACAATTCCCCTGGCAATTAACGTCACACCTAACAACCCTATTTAACAATACTGCCCCCTCTTCTAAGTTTCCCCTTGAATCATTTCAAGCCTTGATTATAACACTCCGATAGGCAGGGAAGGAGCTGCCATCACCCTAGAATTTTCGCCCCAATTTCCCTACTGAATCTAGATCTAAAAATTTATGCCAAAACAATTGCAACACGACTAATTGACATTATGCCCACTCTTATCCACCGGGACCAGTCAGGATTCACTAAAGGACGACAAAGGTCAGACACCACTAGAAGACTAATCAACATGCTACACCATGCTGAATCCAGCAGGACACCTTCTCTACTTCTACACTGAGCAAAATTATAAACGCAACACTTTTGTTTTTGCACCACTTTTCATGAGCTGAACTCAAAGATCTAAGACTTTTTCTATGTACACAAAAGGCCTTTTTCTCTGAAATATTGTTCACAAATCTTCTCCTTAGTGGAGATAATCCATCCACCTCACAGGTGTGGCATATCAAGATGCTGATTATACAGCATGATTTTTGCACAGGTGTGCCTTAGGCTGGCCACAATAAAAGGCCACTCTAAAATGTATAGTTTTACTGTATTGGGGGGGGGGGGGGGTCAGAAATCCAGTAAGTATCTGGTGTGACCACAATTTGCCTCACTCAGTGCAACACATCTTCTTTGCATAGAATTGATCAGGTTGTTGATTGTGGCCTGTGGAATGTTGGTCCACTCCTCTTCAATGGCTGTGCGAAGTTGCTTGATATTGGCAGGACCTGAAACATGCTGTCGTATACGCCGATTCAAAGCATCCCAAACATGCTCAATGGGTGAAATGTCCGGTGAGTATGCTGGCCATGCAAGAATTGGGATGTTTTTAGCTTCCAGGAATTGTGTACAGATCCTTGCAACATGGAGCTGTGCATTATGATGCTGCAACATGAGGTGATGAGGTGACCCTTGTCGCAATGGTGTAGACCATCAATGTTTATATAAAAATGTTGCAAGGTGAAGTAATACCCTTCTAATTTTAGACCTGTCGACTGAGTTGTAATGTACGTTCGCTCAAAAATTGGAATATCAAATTTGTCACACAAGCAACTAATGTCTTATAATAGGTTGTAATATGTTCACAAATCAACAAAAAAAATGTGGTCTCGCCCCCCCAAGACACAGCATGTTCCCAGTTGGGGTGTCTGATGGGAGGGAGACTACATACTCTACATTATGTTTAGCAATCAGTATTGACCCTATAGCATATTGATGTTTGTAGCTTCTCTTCTATTTTTTGCAATTACTTTAATTAATATATGTATTACAATTTAATGCATGATGGACGATGTCCACATTGTTCTTTCTTTATCATTGTGAAATACTTAATAAAAACTATTGAAACAAACAGTCCAGACATGCAAGAAGAGTTTTCTTGTATGATTAGGCTCCTCTGGAAAAATAACATTAATAACATAATGATTAAAAAATAAAGAAACCACCATAATCACTGTGGCATTTTTTATTCTTCACTAAAAGTCCAGCTGCCTGTGTCACATGCGACTCTATGCCCAGGTAGTTTCTAACAGCGTTCCCCATTTCCCCTATTTCCTTATTAGGCTATCTTCAAATGTTTAAAACCATGTATAATGCAAAGAGTGATACTCCCTCTAAGTGTGATTCTCACTCTGGTGTCTGACATCTGTCATTTGTTCAACTCCAGCATGCTGGATTTGGTAGAACATAGGAAATATGATACATCATCTCACACACGCAACACATGGGTTGTCCCTCCTCTGCAGACTTCCCACGTGTGAAGAGGTCAGTAGCTCTACCCTTCTATTTCACAGTTCTGTCATTAAAACCTCCCACTAGAAAGTCTCAAGAGCAATCTCCTCCATAACGCAACCTTCAGATCACCAGCCAAAGTTACAAATGTTGGTCATCCTTTCTGTCCAACAAAAATAGGCTTCCCACATAAAATTGTAAATCAAAAGAACAAACAGCAATTCACAGCGCCGCCATAGCTTGTCTGGCAAGAAGTCCAAAAATATGTCCAAAAAAAATGATACAAAATGGAATATCCAGGATAGTGAAAAATAAAATAAGATAAAAAGTAGATTATGAAGTTATACACAAACATGCATCTAAATATGAAACCGTGTCTCTTATGTACGTCTGGATAGGAAATCAATGAGAAATCCTGAATGGGATCGTGGGATGGTCCTTGCTGCAGCAGTGGCCCCGTAGAGACGGGATAGAGACGCTGCAGCTGTCAAGTGGAACTGACCAATCGGAACGCGTTTCAGTACCTAGTCACGCCCACTTCCTCAGCCCACCCTGGCACTGACAGTCTTCCATGTTAACTCTGAGTTGAACCTGTTATTTTGTTTCTTATGTTTATTCATTAAAACGGTTTTACACTATTGGTCGGCGGTCGCTTGGTGCCTTTCTCTCCTTCCCCTCTTCCCACATAAAATGATAACTCTCAGGCAGTCTTCTCTCGTGTTTCTCAAAAAGACAATCCACATAACACTTGTCTGTGTATTATGGCAGGCTAACATTTTCTATCTTAGGGGACTAGTCCTTGGTGTATGGTGGGGTGAAAAATAAGTTGGGTGGCAATCACTTAGGTTTTGTTATCTTTTATTGCTGAACTCAGTTTTAGGAGAGAGGGTTTAAGGATGCAGGATGCCTAAAATAGCACCAAAGTAAAGCCATTCAGAAATAGCAGTAGTGGTAATAGCAGTAGTAGGGAGACACTTTATGAGCAGTCTCTTGGTATTTGCTGGTCCTAGGAGAGCAGCCAGACAATTCTAAAATACTGCAAGATCAGTTAGAGTGTTTCTTAATTAGCAGTGTGTTGCTCTCGAATAAATCGGGTTCTTTAATTTTCCAGAGTGGTCAAAAAGACCTTGATTTGAATCATCTTCCCAAAGCATATCTCTGTACAAGGACTAAAATGAAAACTTTGTGTAAAAAAAAATACTTTTTTTTTTCATTTTCCAAAAACTTATGGGAAAAAATAACATCTGACATGGACTCAAGATGGCTCTCAGCAAATACCTTGGGGTATCTACTATCCAAAAATGGGTAGTTTTGGGGGAGGGTGTGTTTGAACTGTTCTGAGGTGCTAAAATGCTAGTCCTTGATACAGAGGCTAGGTTGCCCAGGACAGGTGGGACAAGAAAATGGGTGTCACGTCTTATTCCATGTCTCCCACAGACACAACATCTTTTTTGGGATAACCTTTGGTTTGGGGTACCTGAGAGGACATCTGAAAAATGCCTCTCTTGTAGTCGGCTAATTGCATCTAGATTTGGGGTTTGGGCCACAGCACCTTCTGGATACAAAAGCTCTGTGATGACCGCTTCCTAAAATTTTAGGAAGGATCCAGTTGTTCCAGTAGCTTTGTGAATTACAAAAGCGTGATATAGAGCCAATTGAAATAGATATATAGGCACTTTTTTTTACCAGTATCTAGCTTTGTGGGGAGCTAAATACAGTTGCATCATTTGGTCATTGAAGTCCACTCCTCCCATTTAAAGATTATAGTCGTAGACACAGAGGGGCTTTTCAATGACACCAGATGCTGTGTAAATTTGGACATTTGTGTCTTGGTGAACGGAAAATGGGAAGAATACCTCCTGTTTGTTCTTCTACTTCACTGCGAGTAGTTCATTATTCCACAAACAGGCTTTCTCCCCCTGTCTGAGTGGGGAGTTATAGAGCCATTGGGGAAAGCTCCTGTGACTGAGTGCTACAGCAGCCAATTTCTTTAATGAACAACTGTTGAAAAAGTGTCATGCTTGTATAAAAGGTGTCCACGTGCAAACAATATACGTTAGGAACAAGGGTGACACCATTACCATACTATCCTGTCACTGTTCTCCATGTAGTCTAAGCATCCGGGGGGTACCAGCCGAGTGTCTTTTCCTTCATAAATTCTAAAACAATATGTATAGCCTGTGGCCCTTTCACAGAGCTTTGACCCTATATCTGGCAAGCATGCTGGGTATATATTGCCTAATTGCAAGCCTGCTAGTAAAATGTACTAGGTACCCGTCGATGCAGATATTTTGTTGAGGTGTATACGCATCTGCATATTTTCGGGGAAGGTAATTCTATGATGGGCTGAATTTTGTAGAGCCAATCATAGTCAGGGTCACTCTGAGGATGACAGAGGATATTGTCACTGAAATGCATTATATGCTCATATCTATGCTTGGCCGTTGCAGCTGTAAACACAGGTATATGATGTGGACCTCTGCCCCCCCCCCACCCCAAAGCACCTTGTCCCCATGTTGATGGGGAAAAGGGCCTCTTCCCCACAACCCTGAGCATGGGTTATGGGAGGTCTGCGGGCAGGGGGCTTTTTGGAATCTGGAAGTCCCCTTAATAAGAGGGCCCCCAGATCCCGGCCTCCCATGTTAATGAGTATGGGGTGTATTGTATTCCTATTCATTCACTAAAAAAAGTTTTAACAAAGGAATAAAAACACACACACAGTTTTTGACAATTCCTTTATTAAAAATAAAAAAAAACAATGTCCCCCAATGTAGATCTATAGAAACATAGAAAAGTAATAACAGAAAAAGACAGAGTAGTCCATCGAGTCTGCCCATATTTCATCGTCAATCATGATGTCCACCACACCTCTGGACCTTAAAAAAAAGCTCCTCATGTGACAAAGGCTACCGCCGTATGCCTGCTCAGATGCGTGAAAGTTCTTAAATAGGTAAGGGGCAGGGCCATCTGGCAATGTCACCTGGTGGCACAGCCCCTTGTGATGTCACCGACCCAGTATGCACCATCACCAGGTGACTCTGTCCCTCACCTATTTAAGAACTGTCACACAGCGGAGCAGGCAGACGGCAGGAAGGCATTCTCGAAAAGCGGAGCTTTATTTCCCCCCTTTTTATGAACTTGGCAGTGCAGCGGGCATTATGATTGATGGGTAAGGGTCGAAGGGTCTGGTATGGTTTTTGGGGGGACCCCCACACAATTTTTTATTTTACATTTTGGTATGGGGTTCCCCTTAAAATCCATGCCAGACCCAAAGGGCCTAGTATGGATTGGGGGAGGGGGACCTCCACACAGATTTTTTATTTCATTTTGGCATGGGGTGCCCCTTAAAATCCATACTGGACCCAAAGATGCAGCAACCAAAAAAAAAAACAAAAAACAATGTGTATACAGCACTAAGTATAATGTAATGCTGTTAAACGCTGCACTACACTATACTCACACTACACTATAATCACACTACACTGACACTCTACCCTCACCGCAATACCACTAACTAGCTATCACTGAGCCCTGCTCTTTCTCCAACAAACACTTCAAAAGGTCCTGGTGTGAAGGAACCTTTCGTAGTGTGGGGAAGGGAATATGAGCACTGAGCCCTGATTGGGCAAAAATCATCATGATTTTGTCCAATCAGGGCTCTAACAGTGCTCTTCAGATCTGATTGGGCAATGTCTTGCACCCGACCAGTGGTCAGGTGTGTTGCTTCAGCCAATCAGGGCCCTAGAATGCACTGTGTGACATTTAGTCAATTGTGGGACGCTCAGTGGGCTAACATCTCGCTTAGCGCCCCGCAAATTCGGGTGTTCGTCGAACAGGCGATGTCCAGGCCGAACTTTTGCTTGGCTCAAACTGTTTACCCAACTCTACTAATCACTGGAAACTCCTTCACAGTAACAGGTAGAGGCTATCAATCCATTGAGCTTAGAGGAGACCTGCAGAGCCTAGGAAAAGGTAACCAAATGCCCAGTCTGGTCCCAGCCTAGCAGCCAACACACTAGATTTAAAGGGGGATAAAACAAAAGTCCCTATTCCTTTTTTTCAGCTGTGGTCACATGATTGTAGGATGGGGATTACAGAAGATAGGGTTAAAAGAGAAATTTTAAGTACCATATTAGACCATTATCAAGTTTTACAGGCTTTAATTCAGCTTCTATGATTATCTATTCTCATTTTATATCAAATATCTCTAATTACCTAACATACTTTTAAACCACCTAGATGTTTTATCTAAAATGATTTAGTGTTGTCTAATTGGATAATTGTTTTGGAAACCGAGACTACCACAATTTAATTACAGTGTAATGAATGCATAAACAATAAAGTAGTAAATATAAAGCATAATGAAGAATTTCCTTCACATATCATGTTATTCATTTGTCAGTGCAGTTTTAATTCTTGATTATTTATTGTTCAGCAATGTCCTTACTTTTGCTGGAAGACATTTTTTTAATGCTGGCAATATTTAATGTTAAATAGGACAAGGACCTAACTTATGTAACTGTGAACTTCATTATGCTAGTGGCATTATGGTAGAACTGCCAGCTAAGGAGAATGAGAAACTAGGTTCAGCTGGAATTTAGAGAGACAGCCAATTCCATTATATTACTAAAACGAAAAATGGGCAAGCTGCAAAAGTTTTTCAAAGCTACTTCTTGTGCATAACTAAACATAATCTTAGCTGGTCATGAACATCAGAGGATGATAGGTATGATCTGACCACAATTTACACAATGTTCAGACATGCTTACTGCACAGTATAAAAGCAAACATTTGATATAACAGAGCGTTTGTGCTTAGTTTGTAGACAGAAACAAGATAGGCACAAGCAGGGATGTCTGGTTTTTCAGGCAAAAGGATACAAGTATAAAGGTTTTCTAAACTCTCTGAGTGCTATTTCTCAGGAAGAAAGT
This sequence comes from Pelophylax lessonae, assembly GCF_965119305.1. NCBI lineage: Eukaryota > Metazoa > Chordata > Amphibia > Anura > Ranidae > Pelophylax > Pelophylax lessonae. The sequence continues at coordinate 134,739,134 of NC_138774.1, forward strand.
AGTCGTTTGCCAGTTCTAATAAACATAAGATTATCATTAGACCTGGCTGAAAATGGCTAGGCTGGGGGATTATCAGCTTAACTCTATGGGTACTTTAAAATTAACTTGTATTGTGCATGTGTAGAGCAAAGTAACATGTTCATGTTATTTCTGGCCTCCCATAACTATTATCTCCCCTATAGTCCCCTTCTACTACAGTTGTTGGTAACAAAGTAAAATTACCAGTATTTCTAGGTAAAGAAGAACATATAAATCTTTCTACTTCATCTTATGTGAAAGTGCTTTTGCTGCTCAGACGCCCTTGTTACATATAAGCAATGAACGAATATTCAGCCCTCTGCTTGGCTTTAATTAGAGGGACTTTAGGGGTTACACAGGGCATCTCCTTCCTCTCACATATACTGTAAGTGGAGGGGTGGCAAAGCATAGGGAAGGTAAGTATAAGCAGCTGCTCTGCCAACCTACTGCTTTGCCTTGCATTAAAAAAAAAATATTTTTTTTTAACCCCTTTGCAAAAATTTAGCCAGGGAACTTTTATGGTAGGTTAATTAAGTGAAGTCAGACTCTCTAATCTGAGACCAATTCATGTAAAAAGGGAGGTATGGGACAGCACTCAAAGTACTCATAGCTTCTACCTGGAAAAGTGTAACCCGCTTAGTTTACAGCCATAACAGGATCTTTTTCACACAATCAACCAGACTGTCCTACCTGAGGATCCCGGCGCTCACTGCTTTAATATATATCACAAAGTAGCAAGAGCTACTAAGAGTCAATTCACCTATTTAGTATGGATAATGCAACACTATAAGACTGTACAAAACTCTGACCATTAACAACAATTTAGCATGGAACCATATTTTATAGAAGACTCTATTTTATTTTAATTAGGCCATTAACTTGGCCACAGATAGATCAAAATTTGACTGGTTTATCTATAGCCATTTCTGTTCAATATAATTGATAAATATTGTGCTTCCTTCAGAGCATGCATTGAATGGAATGGGCAGGGCCGCTAATAGGGGGGGACCCCCCTTGTAGGGGGCCTGAGCACACAGGGGGGCCCACACAGAGAGTGGGATTAGTGATAGACAACAAATACAAAAATCTTCCTCCAGCACCCGAATCTGATCTGTCCCTCTCCCTGCTATCAGCTTTTATCTGTTGAGAAAGAGACAGTGGTCCCTCAGTAATCCCCCTCCCTTGTGTGGCCCCCCTCCCAGCACTTATCTCTGCTCAGGAGTTTATTTGTAAATTGTAACTTTGTTTCTCTCTCTCTGTCTCTCTGATCACTGAGCTCCAACTGCCCAGCCTGTATATTTTTCTCATCTCATCTTCTTTTTTATATAACTTAGTTTTTTTTTTTTTTTTTAAATTTAGCAGGAATTATGCGAGTTATGTTATATTTGTGTCTGATAATAGTGATGTTGTTGTAATTTTAGCTAAATATATCTTTAATATTTTCTTGGGGGGGGGGCTGCCAAGTGGTCTGTACGGGGCCCCGCGATTTCTAACAGCAGCCCTGGGAACGGAGCATTGATCAGTGTATTCTGGAAGGGGGTCCCTTGTTAAAATACAATGACACAGCAGGGAGGACACACCTTGAATGTGTGGAAAGGGGAATCAGTTTAGTTTTTTTTAATTCAGCCAGCTGACTGAACGAAACTGAAACACAGCCATTAGTAAAGAAAGGGAATCTGCCATGACTGCCCGCTTTGCTTATCTCTGACACTGCTTTATATAAACACCAATAGGGAGCTAAAGGAAGGCACTTAAAATGTCCAGTAAGCATTTTTTTTTTTTTGCTCTGTAATAAAAATTTTTAACTGTTTACCCGTTTTTTAATAGTTTCATTGGAATGCCTACATTTGGTGTGTTTGTAGCAAATTCTTTTGACATACAGAGATTGGTTGTATGTGCTTTAACCCAAAAAATAAACAGAGGTACCCCATCAGGCCAAGTGCTGAAAACTGTTCTTTTCTGAGTTGTAAAATAGATCCTCCTTGCATACAACAAATCATTCCAAATTGATTTTCTCACTGGACACAATGACATTACTATGGTAAAATTTCCTCTTTCAAATTCTATTACATTTCCAATTTCTTCACACTCACCCTTCATTTTTCTATCATTTTCTTTTATAACTGGAAATCTTTCATCAAAGAAACACTTCAGAAAGAAACACAAGTATTTCATGCTGTAGAAAGCAGCTGTGGCATACATTATGCGTTGTGTAATAATGGGCAAGCAGATATTAACTGGCCACTCGTTCCTTGGAACAAGCATCAGATTTCATTAGGCTTTTGGTATTCAGCTGTACCCTTGCGTCAGAAACACCTGATCCAATATATGCAGCCAAATTATTCTCTTTTTTTTTCTGTAAGGTATTTTATTAAAGCTTTTCTTTTTGATACAATATACAGCTCAAAAACAATAATTCCCTCTGAATCGTTTTTTAGTCAGTGCTGTAAATAATGTCAAACTGCCATTTATAAACATAAATAACGTACAGAGAGCCAAACAGGATTAATTTATGAAGTCCAGCATAATATTTTTCACATTGCCAGAAACATGTGGGCAGACTTAATTCAGGAGTGACATTCTGTAGAAGCTCAGTTTTCAATGGTTTAACTCTGAGTTCATACGTGAGTTTGTACAATGGAAGCATGGAGTTTACCAAATGGATCTATTTTGTTATTGTCGGAGAGTGCGGGCTCTTCTCTGGCTTTAAACTAACCTTTTTTTTGCATAAAAGTACAATATACATAGCAAAGTTTTAGCATATTTAGATAGAGACATGTCCTCCAACACCCTAAGTAGGCAGGTTTTAGGGTTACTATATTGGACAACACTAGGGCAGTTGAAATAATGCCGTTCACGTCCATCCTGTATTTTATACAAATGAGCAAATCTCTAAAGCATGAAAAAATCAGCTGTTTTACCACAGACAAAAGGCCCGTACACGATAAGAAAATCAGAAGTAAAATTTTGTCCGACGAACGATCTGCCGATTTCCGGATCGTTAGTACAGTGCTTTCAACAGACGATTACGAATTTTCGTATGACAAAAGATGAATGTGCGAGGGGGCAGTGTCGACCGCGGATCAACTACATCTATGCCGCTTACCAGCCCTGCTCGCGGCCCCACACAGAGCTCCTTGTGCAGCGGAACACCTAATACATCACCTGGAGATGAAAAGGAGATGAACAGAGGTTATGCCGGTTAAAAAGCTGTCAGAGATTTTCCCCTCCACCGGAGCCGGTCTGAAGTAAAATGGGGGCGGGGACGAGATCTCCAACACCGATTCCAGCCCTCTAGCGGTGGATATCCACGACAATCAAGGGGATACCCTATGCTCGGTACTGACAGGAACACACCCGGCATCACATACCTGGAGATGAGCCTGACACTGTGAGGAAGGCCTCCCTTGCGCCTCCGACTCGGGACCCCTGATAGTGCAGACAGGGGACACCGGAGTGTAGAGTAGCACGAGCGCCTGGAGGTTTGCTTGAAGCGGACGATGGCTACTGGTGAAGGTTGCCAGAGAAGTCCAATGAGCAGGGTGTTGAGCAGGCAGCAGGTGCTGGAAGCAGGGGTTCCTGGGTAACAGGAGGAGCCTCCTGGGCAGGATGGACGGATCTGGGAATGACAGAAGCGTGGTAAGACTAGCCGGGTCAGGAGCCAATCGGTAACGTAGAAGCCAGTAGGAGCAGACAGGAAGAGAGGTCACAGGACAAGCCAAGGTCGGTGCAGGTGGAGAGCAGAGAATCTTCAGGACAAGCCGGGTCTGGAACTAGGAACAAGATGCAGGTAAACAGGTAACAGGTATCCAAGGCTGAAGACAAAGCAGCACTAGAGCAGTGCAATGGCTGGGTTTAAATAGTCCCTTTGGCGCCAATGTCTAACGCACGTGCGTGCACGGTTGCGTGAATTCGCGCATGCGCATTGGCCATTGTCAGGTTTCTGACAGGAACACGTCTTTGCACAGCAAACATTCTCTTACATTGCCCCCTCCCAATGGGCAGCCTCCTTGAGGCTCAACTAAGTACAACTTGGGACTTTATCCAGAAAAAATGTCTGTTGACGCCAGCTGATGCTAGCCAATGCTCACTGATGCTTAGAACACACTGTAACTTGAAAGAAGTGCTGAATCCTCAACTTTAAGTCCAGAAGACTCAGTGGAGTACTGAACTACTGACACTGCTGCACTGCAAAGTTACTGACTACTCCCTCCAGCCTTGCACTAGCTTGAGGTAGCTTGTTGTGAATTCCTGTATGGCTGCAACTCTCAACTGGTACTCTGTACAATTCAGGGCCCAAACTGCAAGCGCCCCCTTTACACTTTTATCTCTTCAGTGTCCACTGACTATGTACCCCCTCTGTCACTTCAGGGTCCTCAACCTGGGTACCCCCTTTACAGCTAGCTGACACTGGATCCCAGAACCTCTTCTGGAGTGGTCTCCTCTAACACTTCAGGCAGACACCAAGGGGCTATCCTTAGTACTCACGACCTGTGTAGGCTATACTGGGACTGGACCCTTCTCACTCTCCGCTGGTTCTCGGCACACCGGATCCCCTCAGCTCAACTCAGCACTCTCTGGATTCTCAGGCGACACCCCAAAATATCCGCTTCCTCAAACAGGAGGAGAGACAGCTGTTTTCTCCCTCCTGGGACTCTGCTCCCCCCATAGACACCCAGTCAGGCACTTCCCACAAACTTATACCCACTCCCAGAATCCCTTGCTGCATAATCTGCCTTCTGGGGTAGTTACAAGCCTAAATGTGTCCCCTGATTGGGTTTCCTCTCCCAGGGACCAGTGGGGAGACTCCCCTTTCAGCAGGCACACCTGAAAGCCATGACACCCTAGCAAAAATAAATCATGGCCCTGCTGTTAGGCAGACAAGGCCCACAATACATTTGCCTAGCACCTACCTGTAGGGTGCTACACCCACCCCACACCAAATTGAGCCAGGTCCCTCTAAATCTGAGGCAGCCGCCTCCTGTCAAAATTATGCCAAAAAATCAGGAGTGTCCCACAAACCTGGAAAGGGGAAAAAGTGAAAAAAAAAAAAAAACGAATTTACAAATAAATTAGTGTGAAAAAATAGATCTTTACACTTTGCTGTACATGTTTGATACACAGTTTAAGGTGCGTGATAACTGATGCACCCCTCACCAAATAAACTCACCTGGTGGGGAACAACAAAGAAAAATACAATGCAAACATCCTGACTGTCTAGCTCTAAGGTGGTCTCACCTGTATGGAGAAAAAGGAAGCAAAAGTTAATCAACTGCATCACATATAAAATACAAGCCTAACTATCTGAACAGTTGAGTGGAAAAACCCTTCTTCATTGGATTGAAAGTGTGACCTTTCCACTCCCTCCCTGACTGCCTCTGCTAGCCAGTGTCTTAACACACTAGATTACTGGATTTGCATAAAATCACATATGACTGACAGTAAAATCCTTAATATGTAAAATTATTAGTGCAACTGGTGAAATAGTCTGTGATAGTAAATAAATATATAAATAGAATCTTCAAAGTGCTTTTGTGCTCCAATGTTGTGCTCTTGGTAAAAGTAGGCAATTTTTGCTTCTTACCAGATCGCTTTAGGTCGCAAGGACCTAAATCGCCTTTGATCCCTTTAAAGGATGGATCAATCCTCCACCAAACTTGTCCACTCCAGGTAAGTAGTTGATGTTCTAGGGTGGATCAGGATCAGGATAGTGGTCTCAGGCAGATGTATGTAAAAGAAATGGTGGGGAAGCCAAAAAAATAGTTTAATTCCGTTTTTTATTAGAGAAATAAAATAAAAGTAAGAATTGGCTGCTTACAATGTGAAGTGCCTATCCTGGCACTGGGTGGAAGCGCTGTTTGCAAATTGGGATCTGTGGAGATGACACTCTAGGTGTTCTGTCCTAGGCAGTGTCTCACACACAGCCTCTGCTGCATTCCGGAATAGGCTGCTATTTATGGGGCTAGCTACTCAGTAATTAGTGGGATGATTAACTGATCCACCCCATTCTTTTTTTTTTTTTTCACCCCATTCTTTAACTCTATATTGGCATGGTTTCACATAGGGAAAATGCCTGGTTGTATATTTACTTACTATCACGGACTATTTCACCAGTTGCACTAATAATTTTATATATTAAGGATTTTACTGTAAGTCATATGCGATTTTATGCAAATCCAGTAATCAAATTATTTATATTTTATCACCATTGTCACAATTATGATTTAAATCATCACCTACGTCACAATATATATTACTACAGTTCGTATATTATTTGGTATATTTTATCATTTTATAAGGTATCATAAACTATTTATACATTGGTTATACATTTTTGATACAGATACTATTTATATCACTTATCTTGAATATATATTCATTTATCATCACAAGATATACACACAAGCCCACTATATTACCAGCACTCATTTTTTTCATTAGTTTTAACATTTGTTGTTTTTTTGGTATTTTACCATAAAATAAAAAAGAGCAGCAGGTATCCCACATCCTACATAGGGCTAGACACGAAAACTAGGCGCCTTCACCCTGATAAATAACTGTAGCTTTATGTTCGAAATTTTACGATGACTGGCCATCAAACAAGGTTCTGATTGTAAGGGCACTTCTATAAATTCTTGTTCCAAGGTCCCCTAATCCTTTTAGCTAGAATTGAAGTATGGATTGACCAATTTATAAACCTAGCTAGATGACATGCCCAATAATACCTCTGCATGTCTGATAGACCCATCCACCTCTTGGATTTCAGTAAAGATAAAAACTGAAAAAAAAAGTGTGAAAGGCTAATTCTTGGAGCGTTATTTTTACACAAAAAATATGTTCTTTACCTATATTGTGTATATTTGTTCCCTAATTTTAAACTGTATATTTAGATAAATACCAGGTTGAGCCTGCTGTTTCTAATGTCTTCCCTCCTCTTAATGTCCATGGAATAGCAGCCGATGCTGTGGCTATTGAGTTGTAACTCATATTTAGCATGCTCCACAAGGCCTTTTTGATCCTTCATAGCTTGTTTCCTCTGTTTAGGCCTCCATGACATTTTACCTCAGATAGGGTGGCAGCTTTAAAGCTGGGATTGTTGGTTGCCACTAGTAGTAATCATGATTGATAGGGGATCTCTCTCTCTCTGGTTACCGGTCTCATTTTTCATACAAAGCATAGATCACAGATTGCTTTTTCCGGGAACCCACAAATGCAGATCCACTCCTATTGTATTGACGTTTATTGAAGTGAGATTACAGGTTGCATCTGAGGTCTCCAGTTAACTGAATCACAATGTACAAATCATCAAAAAGGTATTTAGATTTTGTTTTTTAAACTGTGAGGCAGACATCCAGGTATAATGCTACATAGACAATATCAATATATTATCACTTTAACTAGTTCCTCAGTCTTAGAGCCGATGTGGGACAACTGCATCATCACACCAAAGCTGCAGCATAGAAGTGAGTATGATTGTTTTTTTTACAGTATGTAGCCTAAACTTCTCCTATAACTATTTCTTACTTCCTCTAATAATCTTTAACATTTATTATAGGCATTGTTTTGCAAGCTTCTCTAATTTTTAGTTAATACACTTCTCTCTCTCATCCTCTTTCACCACAGAGGAAAAATGTTATACATTTAGTAATAAGTAGAGTTGAGCGGACACCTGGATGTCCGTGTTCGGCGGGTTCGGCCGAACTTGAAAAAAAAGTCCGGGTCCGTGTCCCGGACTTTTTCCGAACTTTACCCGGACACCGAACCCCATTGAAGTCAATGGGGACCCAAACTTTCAGGCACTAAAATGGCTCTAAAACACCAATGGAAAGGGCTAGAGTGCTGCAAATTAATTTTTTAATAGCAGATTAGAACAGCAATCTGTAGTGAAATATAGCTGAACGCTGCACACAACAGACTGATAAAAATAGATTTTTTTCTCCCTCCTCCTCCTCCTCCTCAGTGGGCTCAAGTGAGGGCAAAAAGATTGTTCACTGCCCCACCCCCCCCCACACAGCAAAATCGATGTAGACTGTCCCTGCCTAATCTCCAGCCTGGCCCTAATATGCTCAATAAGATCGTTCACTGCACCACCCCCCACACAGCAAAATCGATGTAGACTGACCCTGCCTAATCTCCAGCCTGGCCCTAAAATGCTCTAATAACTTTCCCTGCCTGCACTCCGACCTGTCCCTGCATTCTTTTCGGACACAATTTTTCACAGAATCACTGTCTGTCCCTAATCAGCAGCCAGCACGTATGATGTGTGCTCTGTCCCTAAACTACAGCAGAATGACGCGGCGCGCTGGGGCTCTCAAACTTTTAAAGACATGGTCACATGCTTCAGATGGCCAATCACAGCTACTAATACATTAGTAGGCATGGTTGTGATGGCGCACACCAGTTAAACGCTTGTTGATTGGCTGTTGAAAGCCCGCCATTAAAAGCGCACCATTACATACAAAACAGGAAATAAAATGACCGAACATGGATTTTAAACCTGAACATACAGTAAAGTTTTCGGGTCCGTGTTCGGGTAACAAAAATTCAATTATTCGGTACGAATAATACAGTCCGTGTTCGCTCAACACTAGTAATAAGTTCCTGTAGGTCTAATTTTTGACTTTGATCACATAGCCACCATAAAAGGTTTGTGCTGTTTTTAAAACTTCAGCTTGAAAAGGTTATGTTGTATGTCCTGTGTGAAAGCATCCACCAACAAGATAGTTATCTTTTTTGGAATGAAGTAGCAGTACTTGTTAACATTATGAATGAGCTATGAATGCACTGAAGATAATGCTTAAACTAGCTGTGATGAGCAATAATATCTATTTCAGTGTTATACACTTTGACCAGATACTAAAGCAGTCCTAACTTTGAACAGACTTTGGAAGTGTATACCTGCCCTGTTCTCCTCAGCTTATACAAGGGCAATTCATCCAAACCCATACTACATCTTATTACTTTTAGGTATACAAAAACTAAGATGACTAAACTGAACTGCTACTCAATGTACATGAAGCATTTCAATTCCTTCCTTTTAAAAAGGTAGGGGGAGACAATGATATCTCTGTCAAGACCTAAGGACACATGAACTTCGTATTGAAATAATCTTCTAAGGAACTAATATTAGCTATACATGCAGCAATTTATTTTTATTTTTACGTGTTTTTCCTAATATTTCAGTTTTTTTTTTTTACTGTCACAGGAGTTTCTGTGTATGCGTTTTAAAACATTTTTAATTCAGAGATACAAGGAGAAAAAGAGAATGATAATTGAAAGAATCAGATCCAAACAAAATGCAGAAACACATCTTGTCAAATATGATCAGAAGTTTTCTGATCTGCTTGACTGCTTCTTTCAAAAAAAAAAATGATTGAACATAACATACAAAACTGATTTTTCCTTTTAATCAGCATATCAAAACATCCAAATAAACTGTAAAAACTGTAAAATGTAAAAAAATGGAAATAATAGTAAATTGATACTTTTGCCCATAACCGTCTTCTCCTACCTTTGTTAACTAAGACCACAAATGTAGAAATGATGCTTAGTTTAAAACACAAATATGGTTTTAACAATTCTGCAGAAGTATAATAAAAATATAAAGGAAAAGCTCAGCATTTTTTAATAAGTAAAAAATATTTACTGCGTATTGCCTTACTTCATCGAGCAAAAATGAAAGATAGCATTCTAGCAATTCTTTATGTTCATCTTGTATAACAATAGCTCTATCTAGTGGTAAAAACAGAAAAAACACTTGGAACCACATTGCATTTGTTTTTACAGTATACTATACAGTGTATATTAAAAATATGATATAATATTGCTTTGATAAGCTGCTAGCACCTGTGCACACTTTCATATGTGTGTTCCAATTGCCAAAAATCTATTGTTTATTATCTTACCCAAATCACATTAGGAACTACAATTAGAAAATCATAAATAAATGAATGAACAAACAAAAAAAAAACAATAATTTTTACTACTCTTTACTTTTTCATTTATTTATGATTTTCTAATGGTAGTTCTTAATGGTATTTGAATAAAATTGTGTTGCACAAAAAATATATAAATATATTAAAGACATAATAATATAGTATTCAAAAATAAAAAAAACAACTTTTGTGTTCTTTTTATTTTGAACTCTACTGTAATTAGGTGTAGCAATGTATTGAAATCCTCCAATCAGAAACTCAACATTAAAAGATATTTTTTGGGCATGTCGCACTATATAATTTCCATTTTAACAGATGTAATCAGACCCTTAAAAATATATTTAATATGTCATTCACTATAGGTCTGATTTTACTTAAGAAAAAGTGTTTTCATTCTGTACTATTTAACTTCCTACCTTCCCTTTTTCTTTTCCTAAATTACAACTTTCCAAAATCCATTTAGGGCTTGCACCCATCAGATGCTTTCAGGTGCATTTTCTTTTCTTTTTTTTCAAGCATCTTGATTACATACATTACAATCATTATTTTCAAATTGCTTTAGTTCATACCACTATGTTCTGTTCCAGTGCTCTAAAAAATACAGAAGCAGGCATTTTTTGCACCAGAATTCTTTTTTTGCAATGCACACAGATGCAAGAGGGACCAAAAAAAAAAAACCTAATTATCTAACTTAGAGTTTCTCAACCAGGGTTCCATGCAACCCTAGAATTCCTCCAGAAGTTGCTAGGAGTTTCTTAAAGAATTTCTCCCTCCTCGATTGCTGACACCATTGAAATTTTTTGCTATCTGTTAAGGGGTAATTTCCAATGAACACAAGTGAATGGAGCATTCTTCTCTCTGGCCATCAAACCAATGTATCATGAGTTGTAGATATAATAATAAGGCCTCTTGCACACGATACTCCTGTTTGAACATCTCACAGCTTGAAAAAGCTTAGTGCAGCTTTTTTTTTTTGTTCCTGAGCTAAAGTACAGCCCATTAACAACTTCAATACAGGGCACTTTCACCCCCTTCCTGCCCAGGCCAATTTTCACCTTTTAGCGCTGTTGCATTTTGAATGACAATTACGCGGTCATGCAACACTGTACCCAAACCAAATTTATGTAATTTTCCCCCCACAAACAGAGCTTTATTTTGGTGGTATTTGATCACCGCAAGGTTTTTTCTTTTTTGCTAAACAAATAAAAAAAAGACTGAAAAGTTTAAAAAAAAAAAAGTTTTTTTGTTTATGTTATACAATTTTGTAAATAAATATGTTTTTTCCAACACTGATGAGCACTGATGAGACTGCACTGACAGGCAATGATGAGGGGGCACTGATGGGGTGGCACTGATAGGCGACACTGATAGGTAGCACTGATATGCAGCATTGGTGGGCACTGATAGGCGGCACTGCTGGGCACTGATAGGTGGCACTGATGGGCACTAATAGACACTGATAGGCAGCACTGGTGGGCACTGATAGGTGGCACTGATGGGCGGCACTGATGGGCACTAATGGGCACTGATAGGCGGCACTGGTGGGCAATAATGGACACTGGTGGGCGGCACTGATAGATGGCAATGATTGGCACTGGTGGGCAGCACTGATAGGGAGGGCACTGGCGGGCAGCACTGATGGGGAGGGTAATGGGGGGCTCCCTGAGCCCTGATTGCCATCCCTGGTGGCCATAGTGGGCATCCCTGGGGTCATGGGTGGGCATCCCTGGTGGTTCTTGTGGCACCCCCCCCCCCAGAGGGCCTGCACTGGTAATCAATGATCTGATTACCAGTGCTGACCCCCCCTGTCAGGAGAGCCATCGATCAGCGCTCCTTTACTCGTGCCTGTCAGGCACGTACTGAGGAAAGCCGATCAACGGCTCTTCCTGTTTACTATGTGACCAGCCGTGATTGGACACGGCTGGTCACATGGTAAAGAGCCTACGTCAGTAGGCTCTTTAACGAGATCGGAGATGCAAGGAGTCAGACTGACACCTCGCATCACCGATCGCCACTCTGAGCGCCCCCGGGGGGCGGGCAGAGCGTATTATCCTGCCGCAGTCATATGACGTCCAGTCAGGATAATACAAACACATTCCCGCCGTCATTCTGCTATAGGGCGGGCGGGATGTGGTTAATTGTAATGTGCATGTGCACACAGGCACGTAAACAAATGCTGTGCATTCTTCAGTAAGAACAAAATAGAAAAATCTGCAATTTTGGTCAGTAATTTAAGCCTCATTGCACGCAAACACACACGAATGTGCGCAAATACATGCAAAAAAAAAATAAGCAAATACATAAAAAAAAAAGTCTGGAAAAAAGTAGATGCTCAAACAGGAGTATTGTGTGTAAGAGGCCTAATCGTTTTTAGCAGGGGTTCACTGAGACCAGAAAGTTATTTTTAAAGTTTAAATGTGTTGTAAAGGTTGAAAAACGCTGATCTAACTTATTTTACTGTTTTAACATACTTTTATTATAATTTTTTCACAAAATAACAACAAAAAATACAAAGGAGAAAAGCAAAATATCAACAAAAAATGGTGCAATACTATTATCGGTCATAGCATCATGTATTCAAGAGAGAGAAAAAAAATGGGGGGGAGGGAAAGTTAAGGAAAGGAATAGGAAAAGGGAAACCTCCCTTCCGACTCAATTTAATCACTAAACAAAGGGTCTCCATATGTATATGCCCATTATCTTCAATCTCTCGTCATTAGACGTCAAACTTATAGTAGCAAAGAGATCTTTCCCCATAACCCATTCCAACTTTACCACATGATCAGTAAATGTCATTAATACTAAACAACCTTTACATTGATACACATACCATGTCTAATCCATTGCCACTATACATCTTAAGTTATTTAACCATGGGTTCCATCTAATTCCAAATATTTTCTACATTGAACTTATAGTAGCCATAATTTATTCCATCTCACACTGCTGATTAAGCAATACAACAGTATCAGATGGAGATGGTACCTCCTGAGATTTCCATCTTCTTGTAATGGAGAGTTTTGCCGCTAATAAAAGATGTAGAATCACTACTCAATATTTAAAAGGAATCTCATGAATATTTTAAATGCAAGATAGCCATCTCAGGGCTAGGAGCCATAGTATATTCAACAATTTCTGAAATCATAGAGAATATTTTGTTCCAAAAAGCTCTAATCGATTTACACTCCCACATTATATGGAGTAGCGTCCCCTGTTCACTGCAATCTCTCCAACATAATGCTGAAGTTGAGGGATAAAATTTGGACAATTTGATAGGAGTTAAGTATCAAAAATTCTAAATTTAAATCTAAATTTTTTTATATAGTTCCCAATGGTTAATACATTTTGATGAAGCGTATGTGGCGGCAAAGACCTTTAACCAACTAGCTTCTGGAAAAGACTTCCCCAATAATTGTTCCCTTTTGAGAACAGTAGGTGCTTTAGAATAGGTGTTATGATTATTCAATATGTCATAGATAATTGAATTACCCTTTGCAGTACCCAAGGGCTCCTGATACAACTTATATATCGAATTTGGTAACTTAACATATAAAGGAAGGGTATTTTTCTGTAAAAACAAACGGATTCGAAAATATCCCAATTCTAAGATCTAACTTATTTTAATAAGCAAGGTTTATTTATAAGATGTCAAAAAAATGATAACCCTAAAATTTGTATTTATAACAAAACCAAACAGTCAAAATGCCAGCATATTTTGGAGTCTTTGACCACCCAAAACATGTTGTTTACTGCTAAAAGAAGAAGAGTGTAAGAATCTACAGTTAACTGTGTAAAAGAAAAAAAAAAACACACAGAAAAATGTGATTCTCCTAGTAGTCATTTTTTACTGCCAGCAATACTAAAGAAATATACTGTATTTCTTATAGGTAAAATATTTGCTTCCACTCCAGACAAATTACTAGATAGGCTCCCTTTCATTGGCCAAGGGGAAGAGGTAGGTGGATGACGTCAAAGTTTCCACCTCGGCTAATCAGATGAAGCCTTGTATTCATTGATAAAAATACAAAGCTTCTCCTAAATGGTGGATAAGCACTTAGGCCAACTCTCTTTAACCAGTTTGCCAACCACCTATCGCAGATATACTGCAGCAGGCTGGCTCGGCTGCGCCTGCCTCCATTAGGAAGCGGGAAAGCCGATACACGGGATCCACAGTAGATCGTGGTTCTCTATGGAATGAACACAGAGAGCCTGTGATCCTCCTATATAATAGCACAGGTCTCTGTGTTGATTCCAGAAGTACCTCCCCCATACAGTTAGAAAACACTCCCCTAGGCTCACACTTAACCCTTTGATCACCCCTGGGTTAACCTCTTCCCTGCCAATGTCAATATTACAGTAACAGTGAATTTTTTCAGCACTGATTACTGTAGTAATGTCACTGGTCCCCCCAAAAGTGTAACAAATGTCAGTTAGGGGTCCGATCTGTCCTCCGCAATGTTGATGTCCCACCAAAAATCGCAGATTACCGCCATTACTAGTAAAACAAATAAATAAATAACAATGACATAAATCTTTCCCCTAGTTTGTAGATGTGATAACTTTTGAGCAAACCAATCAAAATACGCTTATTGGGATTTTTTTTTTTTTTTACCAAAAATATATAGCAGAATACAAATTGGCCTAAAATGATGAAAAAAATTGATTTTTACATTTTTTTATTGGGAATGTTATATAGCAGAATGTGAAAATGTGTTTTTTTATCAGAATTGTTGCTCTTTTTTGTTTATAGCGCAAAAAAATAAAAATCGCACAGGTGATCAAATACCACTGAAAGAAAGCGCTATTTGTGGGAAAAAAAAGACATCAATTTTATTTGGGTACAGCTACCCAAATAAAGTAACGCAGTGCCGAATCACAAAAAATGGTCTGGTCATTAGGGGGCAAAACCTTCCGGTCCAGAAGTGATTAAAGCTGAATTCCAGGAATTTATCCACTTTGTAAAAAGTTCACATATACTGTACTATGAGTTAAGTCTAAGGAGGTGCGTGGTGTCTCCTGAATTTATCTCTATTATTTATATCTTATGGGCTTTTTGCTCTGCCACTTTGGGCTGAGAGAGAGAGGCACACAGAGCATCTAGGCATTTCCCTCCCCTTTGCTGCTGATTCTAGGAACCTTTTGTGAATGAGTTTACATAATACAAAAGCATCTGTGGGCATAAAAGCTGCAGTGACTCTAATATTGAAAATTCTGAGATCTAAAGGAAACTATAAACCTGTATGATTTAAATACTGTATGTAGCACTGTCCTAGTTAAGTTGCTAGGAATTTAAGCTAATTTAGTTATTTTTGGCTTCTCTGTAATCAGTTGAACAGTTGTTGATTGCTTTGGGCTGTTCTGTGTTTCTCAGGCTGCAGGTTTGATTATTTCCCCCCTGTATTCTAGAATCATAGTCAGCTGGAAAGCTAAATAAGCAGTCTGAGTATTTATGGAACTTCAGCCAGCCCCTGGGGATGTGTGCCCAGTAGGTGGCCGAAGAGTACATAAATCTGCTGAGGCTTTGATCAGCCCTGGTCTAATCCTGGTTCTAACCCTGGACTCTCCAGCCTGGTGGGTTCTGCCTCTCTGGACAGACTGCTGGAGTTTGCTGCTTGTACATTAAGGTCCCAGCTGTGGCATAGCTACGGGGCTTTCTACTAAAGATCCTTTTCTGAAGCTAATCAAGGGAACTCTCACCTAATGACCTGTTCTGGAGAGCTCAATGTAGTTGGAAGTTGGAAAGGGTCTAAATGTCCTGTGGCATTGTAAGCAGTAACCTCTCTCTCACTAAAAAGTGTCTGGAGGATACTGGAAGGAGGCATCCAGTGCAGTGATCCTGTGGCATTGTGAGTACTGACCTCAACTCAGGGTTCTAATGACTGTGTGCTGTTTCTTTGGGTGGAATAACCAGTGTTAGCCCTGTCTGGGTTAGCGTCTAAAAAGGGATCCAGTTCTGCCATCTGTACTTGCTCCTTCATATAGACTATACAAATATTCAGTAAATATACAGTATCCCATATTACCCTACACCCCATCTAAGTTCTTATAGCAATACAAATCCTAAAAATACATCCCCTAATTGATTGCTGAGCCAGAGTGAATAAACTATTGCTGTGTGCCTGGCTGCCTCTGCACTAATCTTGGGAATTAAACAGTTAGATTACAGCAGCTCCTACAGGTTTAGTGCTACAAATATTAGGGATAAGTACAAGAGATGCCATGCACCTCCTTGTACCTAACCCATAGTGTGCCTTAACTTTTTACAAAGGAGCTGAATTCCTGGAATTCAGATTTAATTCCAGCAGCAGATGGGAAGTTGCCTTTACTGCTGCCAGAACACTGCACTGCCTTTTGTATGTAGCTAAAACTGCTACAGTTCATTACAGCACACACAGAAACTATTTGGGGCTTTATTCACAAGCCTGATTCTGACTCCATCACCTTTATTTCTCCTTACATTGGCACCTGAAGCATCGTTTTTAATCACTAAGAAATTTTCAATATTTGCCTACTGCCATAGAACACATAGTATGCCTGATTTGTCTATATTAATATTTTCCTTACATCTGTTTGATTCAGGCATGTTTTTACAACACATCCAATAATCTAAACTCCCATCACAAAAAGGATAGGATCACCTCTTGTTACAAAACACAATCCCTCTACTGCTCCCCACCCCATAGCTAAACAAATATGGCACAAAGCTAGCAAGGAATTACTTAAGTGTCATAAAAGTGCATTGCATAACAAACTGGGGTAATATGTTAATAAGTCCCCTTCTCATCTATGTGAATGAGGGAGTACATTTTTGCCCTGTGAATGAGGGAGTACATTTTTGAACAGGTCTAGCAGCCCAAATTACTACTGATACTGACAATTAATGCTAAAATATACGTTGTAAAAATTGCCTTTACAAAATATATATTAAAAACACCCAACGCTTGCCATTTAGGCTAAATCTATGTAAATGCCCAATCAAGAGCACTTTTACTGTTAGAGTAGTATTAAACGTAAAACAAAAAATAAAATATATTGCAGCTTACCAATCATTAGATGTGGTGGCTGCATCTGTTTTCTTTTTTTAGACTTTTTTCCCCCTGTTATCAACTGGTGATCTAGACAGTAACATTCTTTCTCTGCTAGAGTGCCCCCCACTCTGGATGAAGGAGGAGAGGGGGCATCTTTAGACAGCAGCATTATTAGTCTGAGTGTAGAGGAGTGTTAGATGTACTAGCAAATTTAGATACACTAACACATTGAAGTCAAACTTCAGCTAATACCTTATAAGCAGTTACAGCAAACATTTTTTTTTTTTTTGGGATAAAGGTTTTACACAAATACATAAAAGCTGATCATTGTAAGCACCCTACTGTTAAATGGGTTGTCTTATCTCTGTAACTGATATATTTTTCTGGAGAGCTTGTTCTTTTGAAAAAAAAAAAACAGACTTACTGGCCAGATCAACAGATGAAAATAGAAGAAAAGCTAAAAAAGAAAATAAATGCAGCCATCACATCTAAGGAATGGTAAGCTGCAATATAATAAATGTTTGCTTTTCAGTTTAATATCACTTTAGGTACTAGTGGAACAAGTGAAGGCATCTAAGAACAACCGGCTAAGCCTTGACTATCATAAATGCCAAGATAGCAAGAAATTGAGCTGAACATTTGAAAATGACTTGCTAAGCTATTGCTAGACTTGCCAGGTTTCACAAATTTGTTGCAAAATTGCAGCAAGTCCGCATTGCATGACTCCAGATCAACTTTGTTTGCAAACATTCTGCAAGTCTGCTGCAAGTTCTGGTTTAATTATGTTGTGCAATACTAATCCCACCCCAGGGGTCACTGTGACTGAATTTTTATGCTATAGACTTGCAGAACTTTTGCTGTAGATTAACCATTTCAACTTTGCTCTTGCTAGAGACTTGCCATGCAAATTTGCTACATGTTGGAAAAGTGTCATCTAGAACTTGTGCTTCAAGTTCACTGCAAGTGTAAGTGAAAATGTGCAGCAAGTTAACAGACTTACAGTTCAACACTGCCACAAATTTGTGACAAGTTATCCTTGCCATCTGGGTGAGAACATTTCCAGACAGAATTTGGGTTACTCATCTGTGGACCAAGTAAATGTAACTAACTACTACTAACTGTGCCATGTCTTGAATGTGCGTGAATGTTTGCAGAACAAGTTGGGTTTGATAGCAGAGAAGGATTACAGTACAGCTTTCTTAAGCTTTACCTTCTTCTATCGTGGGTGGAGGTATTTGTTACCTAGTTACCTGGTTAGCAGATGAGAGGGGCTTACATTAGCCCCTGTAGTAAGTAAGGGGTTAATATTTGTCTAGCAACCTTCCCATGTCAGCACTACATAGGTTAATATGCACCCAGTGAATGTAGCCAGATTATAGCACTAAATTCTGTTAAGAAGTGAGATATTTAATATATATGAGGGTGTTCACTGATGATTAATAGGTTAAAATGAAAAAGGAAAAAACAAAAGAAAAAAAGGCAAAAGGAATACACAAACTTAAAGTGGTTCTAAAGACCATATGTTTTATTTATCTCAATGCATTTTATGCATTAAGGTAAAAAAAAAAAAAAAAAAACTTTTGGAGATTTTGTCTCCAAATATGGAAAGGTTTCTTCGCCGTAAGGGCTGTGAAAATGTGGAATAGACTCCCTCCAGAGGTGATTCTGGCTAGCTCACTAGATTGATTTAAAAAAGGCCTGGATTCTTTCCTAGGTTTACTTAATATAAGTGGGTATTAATTAGTGATCGACCGATATCGGTTTTTCGTTGCCGATACCGATACTGATATTTCGGCCATCGCATATCGGTATCGGCCAATATTGGCCGATATTTTAGTACATTTCAAATTTTGCAAAATAAACACAAAATTTGACACAAATCTGTTACTGAACATATCAAACTTTATTTATTAATCACTTGCCGACCGCCGCAAGTACACTGCGGCGGTCAGCCCCGGCCAGACAAAGTGACGTACCGGTACATCACTAGCCTGTCACTTGCTTGTGAGCCAATAGTGCGTGATGTCCGCCGGTCACTCGCGATCGTTCGCCGGGAAGGGAGAAAGGCAGGCGGCTAATGTAAACAAAGCCGTCTGTCATTCTCCCCTGTGTAAAAATGGAGATCAGACGGTTCTACTATGTAGGACCGTTGATCTCTGTTCTTACACCAGTAGCCATGTCCAATCACAGTTAGAAACACACTCCTAGGACACACTTAACCCCTCCCTCTCCAATACAGTTAACTCCTTCCCTGCCAGTGTCATTTTTACAGTAACAGTGCATATGTATAGCACTGATTACTGCAGCAATGTCACTGGTAACCCCAAAAGTGTCAAAAATGTCAGTCAAGAGTCCGATCTGTCCGCCGCAATGTCGCAGTCCCACAAAAAAATCGCAGATCGCTGCCATTACTCGTTAAAAAAAAAACAACAAAAATGACAAAAATCTTTCCCTTTGTTAGTAAACGCGATAACTTTTGCGCAAACCAATCAAAATACGCTTTTTGCTACTTTTTCTACCAAACATATGTAGCATAAAACAAATTGGCTGAAAAAGTTAAAAAATTTAGATTTTTACATTTTTTTTTTTGGAATTTCATATAAAAAAAATGTGAAAAATATTGTTATTTTTGCAAAATTTACGCTCTTTTTTTGTTTATAGCGCATGATCAAAAAATCGCACAGGTGATCAAATACCACCAAAAGAAAGCTCTGTTTGTGGGAAAAAAAGAATGTCAAATTCGTTTAGGTACAGCGTCGCGCGACTGCGCAATTGTCTGTTAAAGTCACGCAGTGCCGAATCACAAAATACCCCCTGGTCAGGAAGGGGGTAAAATCTGCCGGGGCTTAAGTGGTTAACAATGTTAACATTAAGGGCTCATTCTTCACACCTTAACTGCATGAGAACTGATAGGAAAACTTCAATTACAGGGACTTTTAGTTTCACATCATTCTGATAAACTGCTGTAGTAGTGCACTCACTTACTGCAATAATTTTAAATCACTACTGCAGTGCAAAACTGCTAGAAAATAAGCTAAACAACAGCAAGACAGTGGATTGGCGTCAGTGGACTACCTCTGCAGTAGGGCACTCACTGCAACTACTGCAGTCAGTGTTAAACTGCTAGAAAAAAGCTAGTCAACAGCTACACAGTGGATTTGAGTGGACGCTATTCTTTTCAATACTCCCAGTTAAGTAGAACAATATTATACTGCAGAAAGCAGAACATTTCAGCATGTCCCTGGTCACCTGTTAAAGGGCTTCTGTTTTGTTCATATAATGTTGCCACTTCATAAACATGTTCAGGAGGAGAGGAGGACAGAGGGGCAGAGAGAGAGTGGTATCTTCTAGCATGGGAAGCAAGTCTTTTGTAGCATGCCTCATTTTCTTTCCACCACTGAAGAGGATGACTTTTTCTGTCAATTACTGGTTCCTTCAAATAGAGATGAAGTTCATCATCCAGGCTCATAGTTGCAGATTCAGAAGAAATTGAATCCTCCATATGAGGCCCCAATAAAACACTGAAAATGTCCTGATTCGATCACGATGAAGATTCTCTTCTGTTTGTTGACGTATTTTTGGACATTTTTCTGTTTTTGCAGTATGCTTCTCTTTAAAAAAATAGTGTTCTGGACTTGTCTTTTCGGCAGGAACCTCCTGCACCTCCTGTTGAATATCTTCTGTCAGCCATTGTTTTGCCTTTGCCAATACATCATCAGAAGATAAAGCATGGTTCTTGTATCGAGGATTCAAAAGACTTGCAAGCACAACATTTTTCATCTCTTCATGCTTCTCAAAGCATATATCAATTAAAGCTCTTTGGCTTGACAAACCATAATTTGAAAGTTGGAGGGTGTTGTGTGCCATGACACTGAGGTCTGACATATCAGCAAGCCTCATTCCTTTCCGCATGTTTGCTCCACTGTCTCGAAGTAGCACAAGCATCACTCCGTCTTTGTTTATTCCCCAGTCTTCAAGCATGCCTAGAAACTTTTCGCTACTGTACTCAGTGTGGGATCCTTGCATCCCTTTTGTATTCAACACCAATTGCCTTTTTGTCCATCCGCTGTCAACGAAGTGGCATGTAAGAATCATTATGCCTCGTTTCCACTGAGCGGAACGGTTCGGATCGGTTCGGTACGGTACGCTATTTTGGGTGTTTCCATTATGAAAGTGGCCCATACAACCGAACCAAACCGCACCATTCCTGGTCCTGCTTCAGATGTAGGGCCATAGGAAATGGTACGGTACGGTTAGGGCGGAGCTACTGGCGTCACACGATAGATTCCCCTGATTGGCGGACAGGAAAACTTCAATGCTCACGTCAAATGAAAGAGCAAAACAAACCCCTCATTTGGTGTAAACCCCGCATGGTCCCTGGTGGCCCGACTTGCAGTGGAAACGCTCACCTGAATAGACCGGACCATTCTAACCCTCCCAAACTGTACCGACCCGAACCGTTCCGCTCAGTGGAAACGAGGCATTAGTGACTCTGACTCTGTTGTTTGTCCTGATCAGCAGTCAGTCATGAATGAGAGTGAGTTGCCAACATTCTTTGGTTGCAGCATAGCCTTTACTTTGTCAATGTCCTTTTGGTGAAGCTTTGCCAGCATTTCGGTTTGATAATACTTCTCACTCTTCAGTGTATAGCTTGGCTCAGGTATGGACATCAACTGCTTAAATCCTGAGTCAGACACCATTGTAAATGGCTGGTTATCAGTGACAATCATCACTGTGATTACTCTGTCCAGCAGTTGGGATCTTCCATCTGAATTTAGACAGTGACACCTGTTTTTTTTTTTTTTTCCAGAAACATATCTGTTACTGTTGCCTGTGATAGTGTAGGAGGTATTTCAAAATCACATTGATATTAATTTTGTTTTTTTCTGTGCTGCATGATATAGTTCAATATGATAAACTCTTAGATAAACTCTTAGATGGGCCCAAAGATTTGACTTATTTTTGTTTTTTGCAGTTACTGATCCCATGCTTATGTTGTTTGTACATGTGTTGCACACTGCTGCTTTTCCTGGAGAAGGTTGAGACGAGAAATAGTCCCAGACCACACTTTTACTTTTCCTCTCCTCGTCCATCTCCATTTCAATTTGAAAGACACAAAAAAGATTTAAAAAAATGGCTTGCTGAAGTTGCTGACACCTTGTTGTGGGTTGGTGGCTGATGCCTGGCAGTGTGGGTTGCTTGATGGCACCCTGCTGTGGGTTGGTGGCTGATGCCTGGCAGTGTGGGTGGCTTGCTGGCACCCTCTTGTGGGTTGGTGGCTGATGCCTGGCAGTGTGGGTTAGTGGCTGATGCCTGGCAGTGTGGGTTGCTTGATGGCACCCTGTTGTGGGTTGGTGGCTGAAGCCTGGCAGTGTGGCTGGCTTGGTGTTACCCTGTTGTGGGTGGGTGGCTTGCAGGAACACTGGCATGGGTGGCTGTCTTTGTGTCACCCTGTGGGGGGCTGGCTTGCAGGAACACTGTGATGGGTGGCTGGCTTGGTGTCACCCTGTTGTGGGTGGGTGGCTGGCTTGCAGGAACACTGTGGTGGGTGGCTGGCTTGGTGTCACCCTGTTGTGGGTGACTGGCTTGCAGGAACACTGTGGGGGTGGCTGTCTTTGTGTCACCCTGTTGTGGGTGGCTGGCTTGCTGGAACACTGTGGTGGCTGGCTTGGTGTTACCCTGTTGTGGGTGGCTGGCTTGCAGGAACACTGTGGTGGGTGGCTGCCTCTGTGCCACCCTGTTGTGGGTGGCTGGCTTGCAGGAACACTGTGGTGGGTGGCTGGCTTGCTGGAACAATGTGGTAGCTGGGTGGTTGGCTTGGGGTCACCATGTTGTGGGTGGCTTGTTTGCAGGAACACTGTGGTGGGTGCCGTGGCTGGCTTGCTGGAACACTGTGGTGGGTGGCTGGCTTGCTGAAACACTGTGCTGGGTGGCTGGCTTGGGGTCACCCTGTTGTGTGGATGGCTGGCTTGGTGTCACTCACCCAACCTGGCCTGTTGTGGGTGGCTGCTGGCTTGCTGGAACACTGTGGTCACGGTGGCGGGTGGCTGGCTTGGTGTCTTCTGGGTGGCTGGTTTGCTTGCTGAAACCCTGTTGTGGAGTGGTTGGCTGGATGCTGGCCTGCTGGCACCCTGTTCTGTTGTGGGTCTGATGGCTGGCGGCTGGCACCCTGTGGTGGGTGGCTGAGGCCAGGGCCTGTGGGTGGATGGCTGGCACCATGACCGGACCAGACTGCAGCTGGCTGAGCATGAGGCTGTCCGAGGCATGGGAGGCGGTCTTAAGGCAGGGAACATGTGCAGCGCACAGTAAAATGACGTTATGTATGGGCCACGCAGGCGTGGGAGGCGGTGTTAGAAGGCAGAACATGTGCGCGCAAGATACGCAATGACGTCATGAAAATATCTGCAATATCGGTAAGTTCAAAGGCCGATTCCTATATATCGGGGAAAGTGCATATCGGCCCCTGATATATTGGTGTTCCCGATAATCGGTCGTTCTCTAGTACTAATATTTATAGGTAAAGTAGATCCAGGGAATATCCAATTTGCTTCTTGAGGGATCAGGAAGGAATTTATTTTCCCTGCTGCAGCAAATTGGATCATGCTTTGCTGGGGCTTTTTCGCCTTCCTCTTGATCAACTGTGGGTATAGGATTGCGTATATGGGATTGTATGGTTGGATTTTCATTACTGTGTTTTTTTTTTTTTATTGATTGAGCCAGATGGACTTATGTCTTTTTTCAACCTGACTAACATTGTAACTGTGCATAAGAGCAGCGACTCTCTCTGCTCCCTCCCTCCTAATATGGCAGATTGATAGCAGCGGGAGCCATTGGCCAACTGCAGCTGTCAATTTTATTCCTGTGACGAGAGAGCGGGGGGGGGGGGTTGGTCTATCTAAGCAATTGCTTGCCCTTCCAGGCTTCACACATATTAGTTGCACAATTTCAACAAGACTCCAGATCTACTTTGTTTTCAAACATTCTGCAAGTCTGCTGCAAGTTCTGGTTCAGTTAGGTTGTTCAATAGTCATCCCGCCACAGGGGTCACTGTGGCTGAATTTTCATGCTGTAGGCTTGCAGAGCTCTTGCTGTAGACTCACCACTGCAACTTTGCTACAAATTGGAAAAGTGTCAACTAGAATCTCAAGTGCTCTGCAAGTGAACAACTTGCCAGTGAAAATGTGCAGCAAGTTAACAAGACTCTCAATTCAACACTGCCACACATTTGTGAAAAGTTATCCCTGCTAGCTTCAATGCTACACTGTCTGTGCCTAAGGCAGCTCAGGAGCGAGTTTACAGCGCCCCTATAGAAATCTGCTTTCTGTGGGGGCATTCGGTGAAGGGGAGATGCCAGTAGCGCCATCAGGGGACCACAGAACAGGAGGATGGCTTTGCACAGAGAAGGTATGACATGTTTGTTTTTTAAATACAAAAAATAAAAATTTGCCATCAGTTTAAATAAATTCATTTTGGCATGATTTACTTTTAACAATTAAGCCTCCCAGGTCTAAATTCTACACAGTTATTATACAACTGTGACCTGATTGACTGAAAAGTTGGTTACACACCATGGAAGCTAAAAATAACAGGAAGGTCCAGCTGCAGGCTGCGTCACTCCTGTAATTTCCAATTACTATATTTATTGCCTTTTGCAAGATTTTTATGTAAGGGGAATTTAGCTATTTTCACATACAGTAGATGATAGTCTGTATCTGGCACTTTTGTGCACTTGGTGTTATCATTGTGTTTATGTAACATCGAAAAAAAATTATTGCTTGTGCAGTGACCACATATTAGCAGCCTGCTTTTTTAAGGTAACAGTGAAATGAAGTCAAGAGAATATATGTACACATTAAATATCCAGTCATGTACAGAGGAGTTGAAAAAAAAATCTTTACAAGTCTGAAGTGAGCTCTGAATAAATAATGAACCAAAGCATATTAGGAAAGATATGGTTGGTAAGATTTAATGGTCATTAACAACTTCAGCTCTGGAAGATTTTACCCCCTTAATGACTAGGCCACTTTTTGCAAAACGGCACTGCGTTGCTTTAACTGACAATTGCGCGGTCGTGCAATGCTGTACCCAAATAAAATTGATGTCCTTTTTTCCCACAAATAGAGCTTTCTTTTGGTGTTATTTTTTATTATTTAAATCTTTTATTAATTTTTGTTAATTATATTGTTTACAATCATTATATCATTTAGACCCCGTTCACATTAGGTCGCTCCGACTTCGGGGGCGACCTGTGAAGTCACGTGCACCGCGACTTCAGCGCGACTTGCACAGACTTCATATAATGAATGTCTATGCAAGTCGCCTCCAGGTTGCCCCGAAGTAGTACAGGACCCTTTTTCTAAGTCGGAGCGACTTGTGTCGCTCCTATTAGAAACGGTCCTGTACTACTCAATAGACCCGACGGTGCGCGACTTGCCAGGCTGACCAAGTCACCTGGCAAGTCGTAATAGTGTGAACCGGCTCTTAACATATGAAGTAAAAAAGCAAAAAAACATAACATTTTAGTTTACTTAAATCCGCAAACTTTCTCCTTTACTTATAACTCTCCGAAATTATTGTTTCTCTCCAGATACACTCTAGGATCTATTTCTTTAATTTTAAATCAAACAAATTGATACTATATTAATGAAATTTATATGGGCAGCCAAGCGTCCTAGACTCAGTAAGAAAGTTCTTACACTCCCAAAGGAGGAAGGAGGCTTGTCAGTACCGGATATGAAGAAATATTATCAGGCCATTCAGTTGGGAAGATTTATGGACTGGTGTCGACATACGGAAGTCAAGTTATGGCCCAACTTAGAACAAGCACAATTTTAAATACCCCTCAGAAGAGCTCCATTTTGCTTCCGATTCTTGCCAGAATCTATGCAGTTACATCCTCTTATTGGACATACGATTAAAATTTGTTCAAAAATGTTTAAACAATTTAAGCTAATAAGAGAGGGCTCAGCTTTATTTCCAGTACTGGGAAACCCCAAATTTACTCCTGGATATCAAGACAAGGTATTTAAAAATTTGATGGAAACAGAATATTTCCAGGTAAATCCTTTTCTGACATCGACAGGATGGCCCTCAGTGAAAGAGTTAATGGAACTTACAGGCAACTTCAGATTGGATTATTGGAGAGCATTGCAACTTCAACATACTGTATTTTGAAGACTTTACCAATACCTAATCAGGAGTACTTAGACATGACACCATTTTAAGAGATTTGTTCACAAAGAGGCGTTCTGACACATACAATATCTAGGCTATATGCAATGTTAGTTACCAACTTTCTTATATTACTGAGTGGGAGAGAGAACTCAACTGCACCCTCTCCACAGAAGAGAAAGGTTGAATAATTTAATCTACATTTTCAACATCTATATGTAAAAAAATACAAGAGTTAAATTACAAAATCTTGACAAGATGGTATCAAACTCCGGTGAAAATGAATACAATCACACAAGTAAATACTGATAGATGCTGGCGATATGGAGAGGGAAGGGCAACGCTCTTACACATTTTTTGGTCATGTCCTAGTTGAAAAAATTCTCGGAACAGATTTGTGAAATAGCTTAGACTCTTACAGAGCACCGGGGTAGTGATGGACCCGACACTCTTTCTTCTCCACGCGTCTAACATCCCAAGGGATCAATAAAAACTCCATAATTCCCCAGCCATTAAATGCAGCTAAAATGTGTATTCCACTTAAATGGAAAAATACTGTAGCTCCTGAGATTAATATGTGGATTATGAAAGTTGAAGAGATTAATAAATTAGAAAACTTAGTATTAAATGCTAATCACCATTTAGACAAATATATTTTGACATGGAGTGTCTGGAATGATTTTGTCACCTCGAAGGAATGTGAATTGTTAAGTAATGCTTGAGGCTTTTGTGAGACAGACGACCCTTGATGCACACAGGTCCCCCCCCCCCCTTCCCTCCCTTCCCCCTTTTTTTTTTCCTTTTGGTGGTATTTGATCACCTCTGTGGTTTTTCTTTTTTGTGCAATAAACAATAAAAGAGAGACAATTTTGAAAAATCAAATTTTTTTATCAGTTTAGGCCAATTTGTTATCTGCTACATATTTTTGATAAAACAAAAATCCCAAAAAGCTTATACTAATTGGTTTGTGCAAAAGTTATAGTGTTTACAAACGATGGGATAGATTTTTAGACTTTTTATTTATTTATTTTTTTTATTATTAATGGCCGCGATCAGCGATTTTTATCTGGACTGCGATATTGCGGCAGACAAATCTGACAATAAGTGACACTTTTTGGGGACCAGTGACATTAATACAGTGATCAGTGCTAAATATTATGCACTGTTCCTGTATAAATGACACTAGCAGGGAAGGGGTTAAACACAACAGGGTGATAAAGGGGTTAAATGTGTTCCCTATATGTGCTTTCTAACTGTGTGGGGGATGGATTGAACAGAGCCACAGAGATATCGGGGATTCAGCTTAGCTGAATCGCACAATCTTCCCCTGACTCTCTGACAGGAGAGCCGTCTTGCATTGTTTACATTCCAGATGGCTCTCCTGTCAGTCTACCCAAGGATCACAGGGGACCGGCGGCAATCGCGCCTGCTCCTCCCACGGTCTGCCTCCCGCTGTGTCTAATCACAGCGGGAACACGGCTCCAGCGGCTCGCGCGCCGCCAAGACCGCTTGCGCATAATCACATAGATCTACGTGATTATGCGCAGCAGAGCCGCCCTGCCACAGTAAATCTGCTTGGGGCAGTCGGCAAGTAGTTAAAGTGATTGTAAAGGATAGTTTTTTTTTTAAAAAATAATAAACATGGTATACTTACCTGCTCTGTGCAATGTTTTGCACAGAGCAGCCCCGACCCTCCTCTTCTAGGGTTTCCCGCCAGCACTCCTGGCTTCTCCTCTTTTCAGTGTGCCACAATAGGAAGCCACTTCCTATTGTGGTACACCTGCGGGCTCAATCCTGAGCCACACTGTCTGTGCCCATAGACACAGACAGTGGGGCTCAGCTCCTCACTCCCTTATCACAAGGTTTTGACAGAAGCATAAGGCAACGGCTCCCATTGCTATCAATCTGCCCTGTGAGGAGGGAGAGCAGAGAGAGTTGCTACTCTCTTCCGGCACAGCGGTGATTGAGATTGGGCTCAGGGGGGGGGGGTGGCGGTTGGATTGCTGCATGCCGGAGGTTTGCAGAAAATACATTAAGGTAAAAAAAAAACAACCTCACAACTCGCAAAATAATTTAATTGTATCATTTTCAACTTTATCATCCTCATAGCAAGGCTGACAAGTAGAGTTGAGCGGACACCTGGATGTCCGTGTTTGGCGGGTTCGGCCAAACTTGAAAAAAAAGTCCGGGTCCGTGTCCCGGACTTTTGCCGAACTTTTCCCGGACACCGAACCCCATTGAAGTCAATGGGGACCCGAACTTTCAGGCACTAAAATGGCTCTAAAACACCAATGGAAAGGGCTAGAGTGCTGCAAATGGCAGCAAAACGTAGTTAAGAGCATGGTAAGTGCTCTGCAAACAAATGTGGATAGGGAAATAACTTAAAACAACAAAAAAAAAACATAAAAATAAAACAATGTTCTTCATCTCTGAAGGACGAGGCCCATATCGAGTAGGAGGGAGGTTGAGGTGGTGGTGGATGTGGCGGTGTCATAGGCGTGCGCACAGGGTGTGCCGGGTGTACCTGGGCACACCCTAATCACCTAGGGCACATAGCATTATCGCTCTGTTTGCCAGTGAGGAGATGGGAAAGATCTCCCTCGGACCTACTCTGCTCTATTTCACTTTGCCAGCAGGGAGAGTAATGTATCAGGGACATGTACATGTAGGCAAACACATGCATGTGTATTTAAACTTTGGGGTGCACACCCTAATGCAATAGGCTGCGCACACCTATGGGCGGTGTAGGTGGAAGCGGCGGTGGAGGAGGACCAGGACCGGATTAAGAGCATCATGGGCTTGGTGCTGAGGATTTTGAAGGGCCTTAAGGGCCGTGCCTTGGCATGCACCCAGAGGAGGAAGGGTGCAGCCATGCATGCCTAATTCAACATGGGATGCTGTCTCTGAAGACCATAAACACATCCATGCATCGGCAACTTGTCCGGCCTTCGTGCTGTGTGGGGAGGTTCTGAGGGAGATGCCTGGGGAAGCGAGCATAGAAGCCAGACTTCTGTGTTTACAAGTGATAGAAGAGCGGTAACAGTGAATATGGCCAACCCGGGGACTATATTAAGGTAGGGGCCTGGAGCTGCAGCTCCAATAGCCCCTATGTTAATCTGGCCCTGAGGAGGACGAGGTAGCCAACACTGCTTTTTTTCATAAATTTTAAATGAGGGTACACCCCAAAAGAGTGAGAAAGAGCAAAAATAGAACAATGGCTTGGTAAGGTCGGTATCCATCGCTATTCTGCACAAGGTACGGAAAAGTCCCGTGGGATCCATGCCTGGTTCATTTTAATGAACTTGAGCTTGTCCACATTGTCTCTGGACAGGCGGCTGCGCTTGTCTGTGATAACGCCCCCAGCCATGCTAAATACCCGTTCAGATAATACACTGGCTGCAGGGCACGCCAGCACCTCCAAGGCGTAAAGGGCAAGCTCAGGCCATGTGCCCAATTTGGAGACCCAGAAGTTGAAGGGGGCAGACCCGTCATTCACTACATGTAGGCGTGTGCACACATACTGCTCCACCATGTTGGTGAAATGCTGCCTCCTGCTAAGACGTTCCATATGAGCTGCTGGTGCTGCTGTTTGTTGTGGCGTGCTGACAAAGCTTTTTCACATTTTGGCCATGCTAACCCTGCCTTCTGAGGTGCTGGCGGTGCCCTGGTTGCGTTGGCGACCTCTTCCTCCTCCTCCTCCTCTGCCTTGTGCTTCCACTGTGGCCCCGCTGTCAGGTGGGAATGCCAGCAGCATCGCGTCTACCAGCGTGCGCTTGTACTCGCGCATCTTGCGATCGCGCTCCAGTGAGTGAATTAAGGACGGTACGTTGTCCTTGTAACGGGGATCCAGCAGCGTGGCCACCCAGTAATCAGCACAAGTTAGAATGTGGGCAACTCGGCGGTCATTGTGGAGACACTGCAGCATGTAATCGCTCATGTGTGCCAGGCTGCCCAGAGGCAACGAAAGGCTGTCCTCTGTGGGAGGTGTATCGTCTGTGTCCTCTGTATCCCCCCAGCCACGCACCAGTGATGGCCATGATCTGGCCTGGGTGCCACCCTGCTGTGAACATGGTTCCATCTGCTCCTCCAGCTCCTCCTCCTCATCCTCCTCATCCTCCAGAACTGTGCCTCTGCTGGACAATTGTGTCCCTGGCGTTTGTGTGTGCAGGAACCCACCCTCGGAGCCCCTTGTGAATGACTGCCCTGAAAGCCTTGGAAATGTTACCTCTTCATCCTCCTCCTCCTCCTCCTCATCCTGTGCCACATCCTCTTCCATCATCGCCCGAATTGTTTTTTCAAGGAGGCATAGAAGTGGGATAGTTAAGCTGACAACGGCGTCATCGGCACTGGACATGTTGGTGGATTACTCAAAACAGCGCAACAAGGCACACAGGTCTCGCATGGAGGCCCAGTTATTGGTGGTGAAGTGGTGCTGTTCCGCAAAGTGACTCACGCGTGCGTGCAGCAGCTGAAACTCCGCTATGGCCTGCTGCTGCTCGCACAGTCTTTCCAGCATGTGCAAGGTGGAGTTCCACCTTGTGGGCATGTCACATATGAGGCGGTGAGCGGGAAGGCTGAAGTTACGCTGCAGCGCTGACAGGCGAGCAGCAGCAGGGTGAGAACGCCGAAAGTGCGCACAGACGGCCCGCACTTTCTGCAGCAGCTCTGACATATCAGGGTAGTTTTTAAGGAACCTCTGCACCACCAAATTCAGCACATGCGCCAGGCAAGGGATGTGCGTCAAACCGGCTAGGCCCAGAGCTGCTATGAGATTTCACCCATTATCGCACACCACTAGGCCAGGCTTGAGGCTCGCTGGCAGCAACCACTCATTTGTCTGCTGTTCCATGCTCCTCCACAACTCCTGCGCGGTGTGTGGTTTTTCCCCCAAACAGGCAAGTTTTAAAACTGCCTGCTGTCGTTTACCCCTGGCCGTGCTGAAGTTGGTGGTGAAGGTGTTACGCTGTCCGGATGAGGAGGCGGTAGAGGATGAGGAAGCGGAGTAGGAGGAGTTAGGAACAGGAGGCAAACTGAAGCGCCCTGCAATCCTCTGTGGTGAAAGGACATGCGCCAAATTGCTATCCGCCTCAGGCCCATCCGCCACTGCATTTACCCAGTGTGCCGTTAGGGAGATACAATGCCCCTGACCGTGCTTACTGGTCCACGTATCGGTAGTTAGGTGGACCTTGCCACAGATGGCGTTGCGCAGTGCACACCTGATTTTTTCCCCCACTTGGTTGTGCAGGGAAGGGATGGCTTGCCTGGAAAAGTAGTGGCGGCTGGGCACGACGTACTGTGGGACAGCCACCGACATAAGGTTTTTAAAACTGTGCGTCTCCACCAGACGGAATGACAGCATTTCAAAGGCCAATAATTTTGAAATGCTGGCATTCAGGGCCAGGGATCGCGGGTGGGTAGGGGGGTACTTCCTCTTCCTCTCAAGTGTTTGGGAGATGGAAAGCTGAACGCTTCCACGTGACATTGTGGAGATGGTTGGTGACCCAGGTGGTGGTGTTTCTGACAGATCGTCTGTTTGCGGGGTGGCAGGTGCCGGTATCGCTACAGATGTGGATGAAGAGGCCGAGACTGCAGCAGAAGAGGAAGCAGGATAAGCCAGAGACGTTTCTTGGTTTTGAAGGTGTCTACTCCACTGCAGCTCGTGCTTTGCACTTAGATGCCTGATCATGCAGGTTGTGCTCAGGTTGAGAAGGTTTATGCCTCGCTTCAGGCTCTGATTGCACAGGGTGGACACCACTCATGTCCTGTCATCAGCACATTTTCTAAAGAACTTCCACGCTAGAGAACTCCTTTGAGCTGGCTTTGGTGCACTCGTTCCCTTGCTGCGTTGGGCAGTAGCAGGCGTAGTGTCTAGGGCATGGCCACTCCGCTTCTGCACCCTGCTCCCTCTTCTGCTGTACTGGTGGCTCTGTGCGACCACCGCCTCTTCCTCCAAACTACTCAGGTCACCTGCATGACCTTCATTCCATGTGGGGTCAAGGACCTCATCGTCCTCCACATCATCTTCCACCCAGTCTTCACCCCTGCCCTCCTTGTCGGTCTCCACAATTCTGAACGCTGCAGCAGTTGGCACCTGTGTTTCGTCATCATCGGAGACGTGCTGCGATGGTCCTTGCATGTACTCATCTTGAGAAATAAGTGGTTGGGCATCGCTGCACTCAATCTCTTCCACTTCTGGGGCAGGGCTAGGTGGATGGCCCTGGGAAACCCTGCTGACAGAGTCATCAAAAAGAAGAAGAGACTGCTGTATGGCTTGGGGCTCAGACTGCTTGCCTGATTTGCAAGGGGGTGAGGTGAAAGACGGTTTGACATCGGCTGCAGGTGCCAACTCTGACCTTTCTGCAGTAGACTGGGTGGGGGACAATGTGAAGGAACTGGAGGCACTGTCAGCAGCAAACCAATCTACTATTGCCTCTACGTGTTCTGGCATCCTCACTTCTAGAGGCGTATGATGCCCTACCAAATACTGATGCAGGTTCTGCCGCCTACTAACACTTGAGGAAGGTGTTTCACTTGTGAGTGTAGCTGGCACAGATCGACCATGTCCTCTCCTTGCAACAGGAGCTCTACCAGCAGCACCACGACCCAGGCAATGGACCCTATTTGACGGTCTCCTCATATTTCTGTAATTTATGATCTTGCCCTAGAAAGGTGTTTATTGAATAGCGGAACAAAACAACATTAGTATCACACGGGTGTATCTCACAGTCAAATATGCAAACTATGCCGCAAGTTAATATTTTTTTACCCCAAAAGGGTGTATATTGAAAAGCGGAATAGGAAAAAGGATAAAAAACGGTGTATCTCACACGTACAAACACAGACTAGGCCCAGATTAAAATTTTTTGTACCCTAAAGGGAGGATGAGGAAGAGGAGTAGGAGGAGTTGGGAACAGGAGGCAAACTGAAGCGCCCTGCAATCCTTGGCGGTGGAAGGAGATGCGCCAAACAAATTTAAAAGGTGTATCTCACACGTACCGATACAGACTATGCCGTAATTTAATTTTTTACACTCCAAAAGGGTGTATATTGAATAGCGGAATAGGAAAAATTTTATAATACGGTGTATCTCACACGTACAAACACAGACTAGGCCCCGATTACAATTTTTTGTACCCTAAAGGCAGGATGAGGAAGAGGAGTAGGAGGAGTTGGGAACAGGAGGCAAACTGAAGCGCCCTGCAATCCTCGGCGTTAGAAGGAGATGCGCCAAACAAATTTAAAAAGGTGTATCTCACATGTACCGATACAGACTATCCCGCAATTAAATTTTTTACACTCAAACAGGGTGTATATTGAATAGCGGAATAGGACAAATTTTACAAAACGGTGTATCTCACACGTACAAACACAAACTAGGCCCCGATTACAATTTTTTGTACCCTAAAGGCAGGATGAGGAAGAGGAGTAGGAGGAGTTTGGAACAGGAGGCAAACTGAAGCGCCCTGCAATCCTCGGCGGTAGAAGGAGATGCGACAAACAAATTTAAAAAGGTGTATCTCACATGTACCGATACAGACTATCCCTCAATTTAATTTTTTACACTCAAACAGGGTGTATATTGAATAGCGGAATAGGACAAATTTTACAAAACGGTGTATCTCACACGTACAAACACAAACTAGGCCCCGATTACAATTTTTTGTACCCTAAAATCAGGATGAGGAAGAGGAGGAGTTCGGAACAGGCAGGAGGCAGACTGAAGCACCCTCAAATCCTCAGCAGTATGAAATGCATCTTACGCGTACCGACACAGACTATCCCGCAATTTAATTGTTTTTACCCAAAGGTTTTGATTAAATAGCGGAATAGAAAATATGATATCAAAAGGTGTATGTATCTCACACGTACCGACACAGACTATCCCGCAATTTAATTGTTTTTACCCAAAGGTGTAGATTAAATAGCGGAATAGAAAATATTATCAAAAAAAGGTGTATGTATCTCACACGTACAGAACCTGACTAGGCCCCAATTACTATTTTTTTTACCCCCAAAGGCAGGATGAGGAGTAGGAGGAGTTCGGAACAGGCAGCACCCTCAAATCTTGAGAAGTATGAGATGCGCCCCAAAAATTGGAAAGGTTTATCTCACACGTACCGACACAGACTATCCCACAATTTAATTGTTTTTACCCAAAGGTGTAGATTGAATAGCGGAATAGAAAATATGATATCAAAAGGTCTATGTATCTCACACGTACCGACACAGACTATCCCGCAATTTAATTGTTTATACCCAAAGGTTTTGATTAAATAGCGGAATAGAAAATATTATCAAAAAAAGTGTATGTATCTCACACGTACAGAACCAGACTAGGCCCCAATTACTATTTTTTGTACCCCCAAAGGCAGGATCAGGAGTAGGAGGAGTACGGAACAGGCAGCACCCTCAAATCTTCAGAAGTATGAGATGCACCCCAAAAATTGGAAAGGTGTATCTCACACGTACCAACACAGACTATCCCGCAATTTAATTGTTTATACCCAAAGGTTTTTATTGAATAGCGGAATAGAAAATATTATCAAAAAAAAGGTGTATGTATCTCACACGTACAGAACCAGACTAGGCCCCGATTACTATTTTTTGTACCCCCAAAGGCAGGATGAGGAGTAGGAGGAGTATGGAACAGGCAGCACCCTCAAATCTTTAGAAGTATGAGATGAACCCCAAAAATTGGAAAGGTGTATCTCACACGTACCAACACAGACTATCCCGCAATTTAATTGTTTCTACCCAAAGGTTTTTATTGAATAGCGGAATAGAAAATATTATCAAAAAAAGTGTATGTATCTCACACGTACAGAACCAGACTAGGCCCCAATTACTATTTTTTGTACCCCCAAAGGCAGGATGAGGAGTAGGAGGAGTTCGGAACAGGCAGCACCCTCAAATCCTCAGAAGTATGAGATGCACCCCAAAAATTGGAAAGGTGTATCTCACACGTACCAACACAGACTATCCTGCAATTAAATTGTTTATAACCAAAGGTTTTTATTGAATAGCGGAATAGAAAATATGATATAAAATTGGTGTGATTTATCAATAGCACATGTGAACAGCAGTGTCTTATATCATTCAGCTCTGCTGCAGGCTATGGAGGGAAAAAAAAAATTCCCCTTTTAAGTTTGCAATTTTTAACTAGATTAGTACAAACTATGCCACAATTTAATTTTTTTAACCCAAGGCTGTATATTGAATAGTGGAATAGAAAAAAGTGTATAATTTTTGAAACCACTCAATAATAGCACATGTGAACACAGCAGTGTATGATCGGAGTCAGCACAGCACAGCTGAAAGAAAAACGCTGCACACAGTGACTGATAGAAAAAGACTTTTCTCCCTCCTCCTCAGTGGGCAAAAAAGATTGTGTTCACTGCACCCCACACACAGCAAAATCGATGTGGACCACTGACACCTGCCTATCTCCAGCCTCTCCCTAAAAGGATTGATAAGATCGGTCACTGCAAACCCCCCCCACACCGCAATATCGATTGTAGAACACTGACCCTAAAAATCAGCAGCCTCGCCCTAAAATGCCCTACAACTCGCCCTGCCTAACACACTCCGACCTGTCCCTCAATTCTATCCGGACACAAATTATTTTTGCCTGTCTGTCCCTAATCAGCAGCCAGCACGTATGATGTGTGCTCTGTCCCTGAACTACACAGCAGAATGACGCAGCGGTGCTGGCTCGAACTTATAAAGACTTGGTCACATGCTTCAGATGGCCAATCACAGCTACTAATACATTTGTAGGCATGGCTGGGATGGCTTAAGGCACACCAGTTAAACGCTTGTTGATTGGCTGTTGAAAGCCCGCCATGAAAAGCGCGCCAATGCATACAAAACCCGGAAATAAAATGACCGAACACGGATTTTTACACGAATATACAGTAAAGTTTTCGGGTCCGTGTTCGGGTAACAAAAATCCAATTATTCGGTACGAACACGAATAATACAGTCCGTGTTCGCTCAACCCTACTGACAAGAAACTTAAAGCAGTTGATGATAGGCAAGAAATATGATCTTGTTTTAACCCTCCTCTTATGTTAGAATTCCGTTACTATCCATGATGTTTAGGGTCAGTTTTGACCCGTGTTTTAAATCAGCCATAAAATACCCTCTGAATAATTATTTATCATCAAATTTGTTTCTTACCTCTTGGTTACCTCGTTAGGCTTCTTTATCCTTGAAAAGATTGCTTTTAATATTTTTGGTGTGACCCCTAGACCTTTCTTTTGATAGCATACCTCTCATTTTCAAATTTAAAAAATGGTAAAATAAAGTCAGCAACTCTGAAATGAATTTGTCCTATGTTTCTTCACTTTATTTAGAGAAGCAGACAAGCAGGAAAAGAGATAGGCCCCTCCCTAACTACAGCTCACAGGGTTGAGAGGGGATTGGCTGTCACTGTTACTAAGCAGAGAGAGTGTTTATGATTTCAGTTTTGGCACTTATTAGTGTCCTAAAATCCTATATTATAACTGGGTCAGAATTGACCCTAACACCATGAACGTCTTAATTTTCACCACAGTATTTTATAATTTAGTGAAAAGGATTATTTTTCTATTACATTGTTTAAATAGAGGTTCCTGACAAAGTAAAAAAATCTTGATGCAATAAACAAATTTATGTGATACTTATAGACATTCAAATCCTGAAACGGGTCAGTTCTGACCCTAACACAAGAGGAGGGTTAAACCATACACTATGTAGGTTTGTGGCCTTACTTTGGATCAACTGCTGGTTTTAGGTTCTTGGGAGGAAATTGTTATTATTTTTTGTTTTAAATTATCAGATATGGCTTCTCTTTGTAAACAAACCTGTAGGGGATCTGTCATATGAGCAGTGGGGCAGCATTTAGTGGATCGCTGTGGCAATCCCATCAGGCGGGGGGTCATTTTGATCAATAAAAATCTACATCTCTGGATAATGTGATTGATGTTGGATTTACTATGGAGGCAATTTTCTTAAAATGACTTTTTTCATAGTGTGGGTGTTATTTTCTTATACATTTGTTTGTCAATGCATAGCAAGTGGTAAGAGGTTAGTTCACTTTGAAAACACCCACATCCTTTTTTGGGGGAAAGGATGTGAGAAGAGGCTCTTGTTTCCTCAACATGGAGACACGATGCCTTGCGAGGTATGCTCCCAATGTTAAAGGCATGTGGTCTGGTTCGGGAGAAGGCAGGTGCATGCTCACTCTCCTCCTCTGGACAACTAGGCTGCATGCAGCTGCTGTGGCTAAGGATTCTGGGTAGTGTCATTAAGCAGATATGGTCATAACCATATTTGATCAATGACATCACCCAAGACCCACAGATGTTTTGTTTACAAACAGCAGCAGGCAGGGTTTTTTCATTTCACTTCTGTAGCACTACTGCTGCAAAATGACAGATCTCAGGTTGGTTACTGTTTGTAAACAAATCGGCCCAAGGATATGTCAGTTAGCATTAAGGGTGAGCTGATAGATTGGTCCAAACCTAGTTTCAGACCAAACTTTGACTGTTCAGGTATTCAGATGAATGTTCGAATCTTTGTCTGTCCAGACCCCTGTTTGGCAGGAACCAAGAATCATATATAGAAATTATGTTTCTCCTGCTTCTTTATATGACAGCTTCCTGCTGTCACTGATTGCTAAGGAATCAGCAAGAGCTTGCACCCTCAGCATCTTTAGGAACTGCTTATGTCAAGGAACATTGCCTTACATGGCCGGGATTCCCCAGCGACATAATCACAGGTGCAGGGAGAGCAGTAAAGCCTAGTTCACACATCAAGTTTTTTTTCATTCAACACAGCGAGCTGAATGAAAAAAAAAAATGTAGAGGTCAACGTATTAAGAATGCAATGTTAATACAGTGAACTCCACCACTGTGCTATTGTGTTCTAAAAGGGAGGCTGCTGTTTCACGAAAAATAATAAAAAATGATTGCTTATAAAAGGGAGGCTGGATTGGTTGCAAGTGCTGAATGGATGCCGACTGGCTGCTGATTTTCAAGCATGCCCATTCAACAAAAGCAGGTCATGAGAACAGCTTCTGTCGAAGGAGCTGTTGTACACAGACAGGCCATAAGTCGCCAAGAGGCTTCTACTGCAACAGCCTGATTTTGGATAATATTCAGCCTATGTACACGGGGCCTAACACTGGACATATATGGACAATGATATCACCACTAACTCCAACACTGCCCCTTCCTTTTTATAGCTGATGGCAGCTTTGGGAGCCTGAATACTTCACTGCCGGTTACCCTTGGTGAAGATGCTGATGCCTGCACCCAGAGCCAATTGACGGATCAGCTCGGGTTACCGACATCGCAGTATTTGTAGCTGCCAAATTTTATTTTTGTTTTGCCCAGACTGGAGCTCCTCTTTAACCACTTGCCGACCTCCGCAAGTACATATACTGCGGCGGTTAGCCCCTCACAGGCAAAGTGACGTATGGGTGCGTCACTAGCCTGTGAGGCTCTGGGGAGCGAGCGCGCGCCGCCGGAGGCACGCTCCCGCTCGGTCACGGACCCCCCAGCGCGTGTGCTCGGTGGACCCGATGTCCGCCAGGCACTCACGATCGTCCGTTAGAGCGGGAGAAAGGCAGGCGGCTGATGTAAACAAGCCGCCTGTCATTCTCCCCTGTGTAAGAACAGTGATCATATGGTTCTACTATGTAGGACCGTTGATCACTGTTCCTACACCTCAAGCCACAGCCAATCACAGTTAGAATCACGCCCCTAGGGACACACACAGCCCCTCCCCCTCAAAAAAAGTTAACCCCTTCACTGCCAGTGTCATTTTACAGTAACAGTGCATATGTATAGCACTGATTACTGTAGTAATGTCACTGGTAACCCCAAAAGTGTCAAAAATGTCAGTCAAGGGTCTGATCTGTCCGCCACAATGTCGCAGTCCCGCAAAAAAAAAAAAAAAATTGCAGATCGCCGCCATTACGCGTTAAAAAAAAGAAAAAAACAACAAAAATCTTTCTCTTAGTTAGTAAACGCAATAACTTTTGCGCAAACCAATTAAAATACGCTTTTTGCAATTTTTTTTTACCAAAAATATGTAGCATAAAACAAATTGGCCTAAAATGTTAAAAAATTTTGATTTTTAAATTTTTTTGGGGGGAATTTCATATAAAAAAATTTGAAAAATATTGTTATTTTTGCAAAATTGACACTATTTTTTTGTTTATAGCGCATGATCAAAAAATCGCACAGGTGATCAAATACCACCAAATACCACCAAAAGAAAGCTCTGTTTTCTGAAGCTCAAATTCGTTTAGGTACAGCGTAGCATGACCACGCAATTGTCCGTTAAAGTCACGCAGTGCCGAATCGCAAAATAGGCCCTGGTCAGGAAGAGGGTAAAATCTTCCGGGGCTTAAGTGGTTAAAGTGGGTGCAATTAATATGAGTGTTATAATGTTAGGTGGTTTAGGCACACACTGTTCTACACTTAGTTTTATGTGGCAAAGTTCTGTGAACAAAAGGCAGATCCAAAATCGCATGGCCAGGAACGAGTAAATGGGGGTCTTTGAGCACTCTAAAATTAAATAAGTCTCTCTTAAAAAAAAAAAACACAGATAAGAAAATAAAACCTTAAAGTTAATATCACCCCTGAAATGCAAAACTTTTTGTAAAGAGAAGACTTGTAGCAAAAAGAAAATAAAAAACAAAAAAACGCACGCTTTATTTAGATTTGTTGAGACAGTACACTTATAGAGCACTGCACTGTTTTATTTTTTTTCATAATTTATTTCATATGAGTGGAACACATAATTTGTGCTAGCTGGCTCCATATTTAGGTAAGGATTGCTGTGCAGGGAAACGTTTGCATTATATTGTAGATAAAAGTGACTGCTGACAAACTAAAAATTAAGACAAATAAGCCTACAA
Source organism: Pelophylax lessonae (assembly GCF_965119305.1). Classification (NCBI taxonomy): domain Eukaryota; kingdom Metazoa; phylum Chordata; class Amphibia; order Anura; family Ranidae; genus Pelophylax; species Pelophylax lessonae. Next base: position 134,779,195 of record NC_138774.1, read on the forward strand.
TAATATTAAAAAGAAACAAGCAAGGCTGATTGCCCAAAGAGCTAGCAACCAGAAGTAAAGCATTGTTTTCTGACTCTTTTCTTTGCACATTGTAGCTTTTGCTATCCTTTTCCTTCACCAGCTTCCAATATACTGACACTGGATGATCTGCACCCTCCCCCTTTTATTAGCCCTTTTAAGCCAGCTGACCTAAGGTAAATTACTCCTGAAGTGCATTATGATTTTAATTAATTCAGGTGTTAGCTTATCAGGTCCAGGCACACAGGCAATATTCTCCTTAAACAAATAAAAGACCTGAACCTTATCCCTAGTTATGATAAAGTGAAAGGGAAAGATTTGGATAACATTTATCATCAGGCTATAGTAATATAGATTTTAGCTTAAATTATAACTAAAGCCCAGTTTTTTTTTTTAATTCTGGATAGGGTAAAGAATGGATAAAACCTCTTGTGAATTTATGTTATCCTTGTCTTACTGGGAATCATTTCCTTCACTTCTTGTCCTATGTGGAAGTAAAAGGAAATCTCTCATATGGGAAATTCTCCACTTTTCAGTGGTCACGGGGACAAAGAAAGATGTTAAAGCTTGTATTAGATTGTAAGCTCTAACGAGCAGGGCCCTCTGATTCCTAATGTATTAAAGCGTATTGTTTTTGTACTGTCTACCGTCAAGTTGTTAAGCGCTGCGTAAACTGTCACGCTATATAAATCCTAAATAATAATAATAATAAAGCTCCTTAGTCTAAACACTGGCAGCAAGAAAAGCAAAGTTGGTGTTCTAATTTAGGATTATGTTTTATATATATATATATATATATATATATATATATATATATATATATATATATCTATATGTATATATATATATATATATATATATATCTATATGTATATATATATATATGTGCGTGTGTATATATATATATATATATATATATATATATATATACACACACACACACTATTTTACCAAATGATTGGGACACCTGCCTTTACACGCACATGAGCTTTAATGGCATCCAAGTCTTAGTCCATAGGGTTCAATGTTGAGTTGGCCTACCCTTTGCAGCTATAACAGCTTCAACAAGGATGTCCACAAGGTTTAGGAGTGTGTCTATGGGAATATTTGACCATTCTTCCAGAAGTGCATTTGTGAGGTCAGGCACTGATGTGGATGAGAAGGCTTGGTTCACAATTTTAGCTCTAATTCATACCAAAGGTGTTCTATCGGGTTGAGGTCAGGACTCTGTGCAGGCCAGTCAAGCTCCTTAACCTCAAACGCATTCATCCATGTCTTTATGGACCTTGTTTGTGCACCGATGCACAGTCATGTTGGAACAGGCAGGGGTCATCCTCAAACTGTTCCCACAAAGTTGGTAGAAGGAAATTGACCAAAATGTCTTGGTATGCTGATATTTTAAGAGTTCCCTTCACTGGAACTAATGGGCCAAGCCCAGCCCCTGAAAAATAAGCCCACACCATAATCCCCCTATCACCAAATGATTTGGACCAGTGCACAAAGTAAGGTCCATAAAGACATGGATGACTGAGTTTGGGGTAGAGAAACTTGACTGGCCTGCACTGAGTCCTGAATTCAACTTGATAGAATACCTTTGGGATGAATTAGAGCGGAGACTGTTGTGAGCCAGGCCTTCTTGTACACATTGGTGCCTGACCTCACAAATGTGCTTCTGGAAGAAAGGTCAAATACAGTATTCCCATAGATACACTCCTAAATCTTGTGGACAGCCTTCCCAGAAGAGTTAAAGCTGTTATAGCTGCAAAGGATGGGCCAACTCAATATTGAACCCTACAGGCTAAGACTGGGATGCCAATAAAGTTCATGTGCATGTAAATGCAGGGTGCCCAATACTTTTGGTAATATAGTGTATACAACATGAAAGCATGGATCCATCCTGCATTGTACCAATGGTTCAGGCTGGTAGTTGTGGTGTAATGGTGTGGGGTAAAATTTCTTGCCACACTTTGGGCCCCTTAGTACCAATGGAGCACTGTTTAACCACTTACCGACTGCCCGCCGTCGATTTACGTCGGTCCTTTGACGCTAAATACCAGGGTTATGGCAACAGATAGCTGCCATAACCTCTGTATTTTTGAAAATGGTGGGCAATCAGCTTTTAGACAAGACCACAATGAGCAAAAGCTTAATCCCAGCTATTTGCTCAAAATTTTCGAAAGGTGGGGGACCCCAGCCATAGTTTGATGGCTTTGAGGGTTAACTTCCATCTTCCTCTTTACTTCTCCAGAGCCTGGGACCCACATGCCTTAGCCTAAGATGCCATAAACAGACCCTAGGACTTTCATCTAGTTTATGTTTTTCCTCCAGAGACCTTGATACTAAAAGTACTCCTGAAGATCCAGAGAGAGAACGTATCGGCAATAGTCATTCTCTCCTTTTGGCCCAGGAGGCCATGGTTCATTTTGGCATGGAGTATCAAGCTGGAGAAGCCTGTTTCTCTGCCGGAGTGTCAAGACCTCTTGCTTCAAAATGGAGTTTATCATCCAAACCCCGGCAGATTGAAGTTACCTGTGTGAGGATTCAAAGGGGATCACTGAGGTGTCTAGAACTGTCAGAGAATGTGTTGGGGACACTGTTACAAGCCAGGAAGAGGTCAACCAGCACCACTTACCATTGGGTGTGAAAAGCTTTTTCACAGATGGCTGCAGAGAGAAAATGGAACGCCTTGTCTCAGGTATCTCAATATCAAATGTTTCGGACTTTTTTCAGACTGGGCTGGAAAGTAGCTTAGCGTAGAATTCACTAAGAATACAGGTATCAGCAATGTCTGCAATGTCAAATCATAGATGGACATTTAATCCATTGATCATCTGTTTCCTGAAGGCAGCAATGAAATTTCGGCCCCGAATCAAATGATACTTTCCCAAGTGGGATTTGACACTAGATTTAAAAGCCCTGATGGTTCCGCTATTTGATCCAGTCGCATCATGTAGCCTGTTTCACTTGACCTTGAGAACCATCTTTTTGACAGCTATTGCCTCCACCAGGAGAGTATCAGAGCTTTGTGCCTTTTCGATAAAGGAACCTTACTGTTTAGTCCTACTGGACAAAATAGTTCTAAGGCCAGTTCCAAAATTTTTGCCAAAGGTTTCTACCACCATTCATATGAATTGGGAATCTATTCTCCCGGCATTCCCAGATTATGGGGCAGATAGCGAGTGGAAAAAGCTAGATCTGGTTAAGTCGCTTACAACTTACATGGAGTGAAAAAGCGAGTTACAAAAGCAGGAACAATTTTTCGTTGTTTGGAGTGGTCTTTTTGTCCTTTTTTCTTCCTTCCCTATGCTTAGTGCCTTTGCTAGTTACATCCCACTGTAGGCTGACATGAGAAGGTTCAAGGAATAAGGAAAATAGTTTTTCCTGTCCTGCATCCTCCTCATGCCAGCCAAGAACTTCCCACCCCAAAGATGGCAATCGCGAGGTCTCACATTCAGAACACTAGCTGAGGGGAGAGGGGTGTCCTTTATAGGCTAATCAAAAGGTTGTCCTGGAGGGGTCAGGGGGGGCAGAGCTGACCCACTGTAGGCAGACATGAGGAGAATCCAGGAAAAGAAAATTACAGTAAGTATGGGTAGCAATTTTCCAAAATATATACACCATATTACCAAAAATACTGGGATGCCTGCCTTTACACACACATGGACTTTAATGGCAGTCTCGGTCCGTAGGGTTCAATATTTACTTGGCTCACCCTTTGCAAGGTCAGTCACTGATGTTGGAGGAGAAGGCCTTTCTCACAGTCTCCACTCTAATTCATCCCAAAGGTATTTTATCTTGTTGAGGCCAGGACTCTGTGCAGGCCAGTAAATTTCCTCCACCCCAAATTTGCACATCCATATCTTTATGAACCTTGCTTTGTGCACTTGTCCAAATCATTTGGTGGAGAGAGGATTATGGTGTGGGTTTTTTTTCAGGGGTTGGGCTTGGCTCCTTAATTTCGGTGATGGGAAATCTTAAGGCTTCAGCATACCAAGACATCTTGGACAATTTCTTGCTCCCAACTTTGTGGGAACAGCCCCTACCTGTTCCAACATGACTGCGTACTAGTGAACAAACAAGGTCCATAAATAGTGAAGGAGATATGCACTCAGATAGCAGCAGTCTGAGCATATAAGAAATATACTAATAGTGTCAAATCCTTAATATACTTGAAATAAGGAAGGATTGGGAAGCAAGGATTTTTTGGCACAAAAGGTTTCTAAAATTAATTTTTAATTGTTATTAATAAATTCATGTAAAAACTGGGGAATACAATAAATTAAAAAAAATGACCTTACATAAGACCCAAATACATTTATGTAGCAGTTTACTTAATACTTATTTCATTCAGAGTATACAGAGAAGATTTCGAGACTTAAATATAAGTAGATACTTCACATCAAGAGGATCTTAACGAAGGGTGACAGAAATTAAGACTGCCGTCCATACAAATCAGCTGATGCTGTATTCAATTGTTCAATAGATAAATATTCACATTGCTCAACATGTTTCGCCTTTTACAGCTTCGTCTGGAGCGTTCTAATGAGGTATTCTGTATAATGCTATAAAACAGGAAACACGCATTGGCGTCATTTGTAACTAACGAGGAGGGTATCGTGGACTTCAGAAGGATGGATCATATAATTGGTAGGAGATAAAGGCCATTGGAATTGTAACAACCAAGGGTTAATAAAAACCTGGCTGGCGTCAACAAGCCCAAGTAAAAATAGTTACTGTGGCTTGAGTCCAGACTGTAAACTCAAAGAGTGGGTACATCTATGTACTCCTAAATGAATGTCCACGGATCCCTTCCCGGATGGGTTGACCTACCCTTTGCAGCTATACCAGCTTTAGTTCATTGAGGGAACCTTGAGTGCCAACATGTACTGTGACATACTGTGACATACTGAAGAAGAGCATGATCCCCTCCCTTCTGAGACTGGGCTGCAGGGCAGTATTCCAACATGATAACGGCCCCAAACACACCAACAAGATGACCACTTCCTTGCTAAAGAAGCTGAGGGTAAAGATTATGGACTGGCCAAGAATGTCTCCAGAGCTAAACCCTATTGAGCATCTGTGGAGCATCCTCAAACAGAAGGTGGAGGAGTGCAAGGTCTCTAACATCCTTCCGTTCCTTGAAGTTGTTATGGAGGTGTGGAAGAGGACTCCAGTGGCAACCTGTGAGGCTCTGATGAACTCCATGCCCAAGAGGTTAGGGCAGTGCTGGAAATAATGGTGGCCACACAAAATGTTGAATCTTTGGGCCCAATTTGGACATTTCCGCTTAGGGATGTACTCACTTTTGTTGCCAGAGGTTTAGACATTCATGGCTGTGTGTTGAGGGAAAAGCAAATTTACACTGTTATACAAACTGTACACTCACTGCTTTACATTGTTGCAAAGTGTCATTTCTTCAGTGTTGTTACATGAAAAGATATAATAAAATATTTACAAAAATATGAGGGGTGTACTAATTTTGTGAGATACTGTATATATATATATATATATATATATATATATATATATATATATATATATATATATACATATACTGTATAGAATATATATTAAAAAATGGTCAGCAGTACTATGAATGTCAACAAATTATTAGTTGTACACAACCAAACTGTTGGATCGGAGCTGAGAATCCTCAGAATTAAGTCGATATACTAAAAGAGTTAAGCCTCTTGTGAGAATTTTCAAGTCAGTTACCCAACCATGTAAAAACCATAACACTCCTGTTCACTTTGACTACACAATCATGTGCAAATGCTTTTCACATTGTTAGATAACGGAAGTGCATAAATGACAGAGCCGGTCCAGGCTCCGGCAAGATCGTGACAATGGAGTCAGGATCCGCCCACATGCCTGGACTGGCACCCAGCTGAGCCCCTGAGAGCCTGAGCCAGCCGCTCCCATTCCACCCCTCCCCCCAACAGTAAGCATGGGAGGGGGGGGGAGCGGCTGACTGAGAGTCAGCAGCCCTCTGCTCACAGATCTGTGAGAACTGAGCGATCGGCTGTGTTTGATCGCTTGGTTCTCAGTGTTCGAGGCGCTGAGGGACAGATGCAGTATCGGAGCAATGCTGCATCCAGCTAGGTAATTATAATTCTACAAAAAAAAAAAAAAAATAATCCATCTCTTTTAACCAAAGTCAAATGGACCTCATTTTTTTAACTGTAAAATAAGGCAAGGTTAAGTGGCATGAATCTTTGTTTTCTGATAACATTTAACTGAATTAAAAAAGAAATCAGAACTTCTTTGCACATGATCGGATAACTGAAGTAAACACAGGTTGACATCATTTCACTTCACTTTCAGATCCTAGATATTTCTGAAAATTGCTATATAACTACTGGAAAAAAGTTTTGTATTATTTTGTGAATGGCATACACAGTCTTCTATTGCTATGCCCAAAGTGCAGTATATTTGGAAAATAGCCAGTTCATAAAAAGACCTCCCCTTGAGATAAGAATGCCACTTGAAGAAAGATTGACAACACTTGTCCTTTGAAAGAAAATATTATCCATGGTCTACTGATTTATTGTTTGGGTATCGTGCAGGGAACCTGTACAGGCTTATGTTGTCACACTGAGATCTTTATTCATATTCAAGTAATCAGGAGTACCGTTAGGCATTTGGTGAAATTGTGCCTAAAATGGCCCTCGTTATGTCATAAACATGAGTGAGACATTGTCAAGGTTAAGAAACTGCTTGTATTTTTTAAGAAAAGAAAGTCATAAAAGTTTACTGCTTGATTTCCAGATTACTCATTCAGTATGCTCATTTGACTGCAAATTCTTCGAAATAAGAGAACAGGGATTCTTAAGAATTATGTCTAAAAAATTAACATAAAAGGGTTGTTTTATTAGGAAACAGAAACTTTCTTACAAAAAAAAACAAAAAACTGCATAGCAGTTTGCCCAGTGAAATTGCATGTACATTTGTACTACACGGAAATGGAAAAAAAAAAAAGAAAAAAAAAAAAGAAAAAAAGTGTTAGGCTACTTCTTGTGCTGGAGGAATGTTTTTTTTTAGTAATTTAAAACAAAAAAAACCTTGTTTGTGAAGAAGAGGTATAGGTGATGCTGCCTATTTAATATGTGCAGTCCTCAAGTGAAATAAATTATATAGCTGATAAACTGAAAAATGTATGTAAAAATATACAGTATATACTGTCTGAGGTCCTATTGCACAAACCCCATATGAAAACAACAGTATAGTGCAGACATAAAAATGCTAATATGCTATAGTAGTTATATAGTAGTGATCCAAACTTATACATTTCTGACCACACTATGTCATAATAAATACAGTGCTACAAGAAAGTGCTCTGCGTGCAAAAATGTCCAAAAGAAGTGCAGTGATCAAATGAGTCCATAAAACATGTTAAAACTTGAAAAATTCATAAGCCCTTATAAAAAATGGTAAAGTGATATAGTGCTAAAATATTTTCCAAGGTGCAGCATCAGTCTCTTAGTGTTAAAAGCAGGAAGTGAATTCACTTGTGCTCCCCCCTCAGCTCCGCACTCACCAGAAGACTGAACCCCTGCAGGGGTCAGAGGCAACAACAAATGGTATAATACACGGTCCTGTGTCTCCTCCTCATCTCTCCAGGTCTGAATAATGGGGAATTAAAGTTCATGAGGAAAATCAACCTTAAGAATTTTTTTGCACTAAGGCCCCTTTCACACTTGGAGTCCGTCGGCGGACTCTGTTTTTCTCAGCGGGGGATCTTTCCACCGACCCCCCACTGAGCAGGCGGATGGCAGCTCTGTCTCCGCAATGCGTGCGGAGACAGAGCTGTCCGATCCCGCTGTTCTCTATGGGGGAATCGGATGAGAACGGACCGCCTGTCCATTCCCATCCGATCCCATCCACTGGATGGATAGAAAATAGGGTTTCCATCCATCCAGATTTGACGGACCGGATTGGATCGGATGTCAGCGGACATGTCTTCGCTGACATTCGATGCCCCATAGAGATGCATGGGGCATCCATTCAGATCCATCCGCCTAAAAAACTGACAGGCGGATCTGAATGGTCCGCATGAGTGAAAGGGGCCTTAAGGGAGAGAACAGTCACAACCAAGTGTCTTTTATCATTTCCTAATTGATTATTAACAAACACTCCCCATCTCCCAATACATTTAGATTAACTTAAACGAAAAAGGTACAGATAGAAGGGTTCGGGAACAGATAATTATCATTTCTGCCTATGTACCAGTTTGTTTAACAAGGAAGTTAAAGTATTAAGTAGGAGGCACTGATGTAAAGGGAGTCTCTGCAAACACATCCTCTCAATTTCTTGCCCATACCTCTGTACAAGCTAAGGGAAGTTGATGGACTATGAGGTGCTCATCAGCGCCCTCACAGTCCATTGAAAACTACAAGCTGTAGTTGTAGTTTCTTCATTCAAGGACCCCTGTGAATGAATGATGAAGCAGTGTGGGCAGATTTAAATTTGACAGTGGCTGCAAGAGAGAGGAGCGCTACCCATTGCCATGGAGAAGGGGATTGGAGGTGATGAGGGGAGGTGCTGAAGCATGTTATATTTTACATCCTAAATATGGGTATAAGGTGTAACGTGCTCCAAAACTGAACTTAGTCTTTAATCTGAGCATGCATTCTGGCTGTCAAGGAAAGGGGGAAGGAGTGTGCGCCCCCCCCAAACCATATTAGCCCACATGCCCTCAACATGGGGGGTACCTTGTCCCAATTTGATGGAGACAAGGACCTTTTCCCCACATTTCTTGTCTGATAGTTTGGGGGTCTTCAGGCAGGAGACTTATCGGAATCAGAAAGTCCCTTTTAATAATAAGGGGGCCCCCAGATATTACCCACTACATGAATGAGTATAGGTTAAACAGGGGAATGGGCAAGGTGATGTCAGTGTTTGGAAAGGCCAAAGCTTTCCCAGCAGCCATTGACAGATAGAAACTGTCATGTTTGTCCACAATAAATGCTCTAAACCTAAGATTGGACTGAACACTCTTCATTCTTACTCATCTAATCCTGCTATTACTGAAACCAGATATACTGCCTAAGATAAACTGCATGATAGTGGGGCATGTGTACTCTAATAAATGTTGCTCCCATCAAACATCCTTCACCCTCCTGCCTCTCCAAGCCCTGTGCTATCTATCTTTGCCCTCAACATCATCCTTTCTCTGGCAGCAGGAATAATCAATACAGTCTAGTTTTTATCCCCCTGCTTCCAAAAAACAGTTACCCTCACCACCACCACTCATGTGTAGAGTTGAGCGGACACCTGGATGTCCGTGTTCGGCGGGTTCGGCCGAACTTGAAAAAAAGTCCGGGTCCGTGTCCCGGACTTTTTCCGAACTTTACCCGGACACCGAACCCCATTGAAGTCAATGGGGGCCCGAACTTTCAGGCACTAAACTGGCTCTAAAACACCAATGGAAAGGGCTAGAGTGCTGCAAATGGCAGCAAAACGTAGTTAAGAGCATGGCAAGTGCTCTGCAAACAAATGTGGATAGGGAAATAACTTAAAACAACAAAAAAAAAAAACAGAAAAATAAATCAATGTTCTTCATCTGTGAAGGACGAGGCCCATATGGAGTAGGAGGGAGGTTGAGGTGGTGGTGGATGTGGTGGTGTCATAGGCGTGCGCACAGGGTGTGCCGGGTGTGCCTGGGCACACCCTAATCACCTAGGGCACATTAGCATTATCGCTCTGTTTGCCAGTGAGGAGATGGGAAAGATCTCCCTCGGACCTGCTCTGCAATAAGAGAAGTGCCACACACTTCTATTTCACTTTGCCAGCAGGGAGAGTAATGTACCGGGGCCATATACATGTAGGCAAACACATGCATGTGTTTTGAAACTTTGGGGTGCACACCCTAATGCAATAGGCTGCGCACACCTATGGGCGGTGTAGGTGGAAGCGGCGGTGGAGGAGGACGAGGTAGCCAGCACTGCTTTTTTTCAGTCATTTTAAATGAGGGTACACCCCAAAAGAGTGAGAAAGATCAAAAATAGAACAATGGCTGGGTAAGGTCGGTATCCATCTCTATTCTGCACAAGGTATGGGAAAGTCCTGTGGGATCCATGCCTGGTTCATTTTTTTTTTTTTTTTTAAGATATTTTTATTGAAAAGCAACAATTTGTACAAACAAAGTGAACATTACATTGAGGCAGCAATAGGATGTACGTTTCGTCACAAAATCGTAATGCATTTTAAACCTTATGGGTCCAAAAGTTCACATAGATAAGGGCATTAAACGGGAAATACAGACTATAGGACCTAGGGGAAGAAGAGTGCGAGGAGAGAAATAGGTTGAAACATTCTCGCATGGGACGGGAGGAGAACATTAACCATCAAACATCAAAAAGACTGATTCGGATGACTCTGTGCTGGCCACTTATCATACCATGAGCTACAGTAGCGGTGTTAGGGGTGTTGAGGGGTGGGGGTGGAAGGAAAATAGGGGGGGGCATGGGGGAGTGATTTGGAATACGTCCATGAGATTCAGAATGGGGTGAGGGGAGAAAGGCTAAATTATGTTCCCTGAGACTGATGAGAATCTTTGTATGTCTAGACCTTCAGACTGCCCAAGGTGTTTGCAATAGAGGCTTGCAGATACCATTTGGTATACTGGAATGAAGACATCAAAGTCTTTCTTTCTGCTTCCTGGAGTTTTCGCTCAATGAATGATCGCCATCTAGCAAAAAATTTTTCCGTGGAGATAAATTTCCTGGTCTCCAAGTCGGTCTTTTCCGTATAGAGTAGGGCTTTCAAGTCGTTGCATACCATAGAGATTGTTGGAGGGGTGTTAGAGATCCAGGTTTTTAATATGACTTTCCTTGCCGCCAGGGCGCAAAGGTAAGCCCACTGAGGTGTCGGTGTGGTCGACCTGTTATGTGATCCTGTAGTTGGGCTTGGAGCTTCACAACCGAAAAGCAGAAAATGAGGAGACTTTTCCAGGCGAATGTCCAGGACGGAATGGATAAAGTCCAACACAAGGTCCCAAAATATTGAGATTACCTGACAGTGCCAAAATCTGTGTGCCAAAGTCGGCCTGTGTTCATTGCACTTGGGGCAAATAGCATTAGTACCCGGGTTAGTCGTGTAAAAGGCTGGTATGAAAGCCCTGTGGATCAACTTGAACTGAGTTTCTCTCCATGTTTCAGCTAGTACATATTTTCTTAATTTTAGGTAGCCGTTCAAAATGTTCTGCGCCAGGTCATTTTGAGGAAAGTCAGAGCCCCACTTGTCGAACAACGTTACCACCGTAATCCTATTTGTGTGTATTACCAGCTGGTCATAGATGAGAGAGATGGAATATTGTTTCCGATGGATTAATTCCTCCACTAGTGTTTTCTGAAAACTCTTTGAAAGATTAAGAGAGCAAGATTTAATCAAGGAAACTGTTTGGTGGTAATAGAAAAGATGAGATTGTGGCAGGTTGAATTCCGCAGCCAGCTCTGAAAATGATTTGATGGAACAGTCGGACGCCCGGATAAAAGAGTAGACTACGGTGAGACCTTTGCGTGCCCACAGTTGGTACGGAGCATAATCTCCAGATTGGGGGAAGGATGGGTTACCATGAAGCGGCAGGTGTTTTGAAATATTGTACGGAACTCCAAGGTGTTTCCTTATTTCTCTCCATGCGATTAAGGTATCACGAATGAGTAGATGGTGCCGGAGAGATTCGGGGAGAGATTGCAGTTTACTATGGAGTATGCCAGAAAGGTTTAACGGTCGAGCTACATTAGCTTCAAGCACATAGTTGGAAAAGGTGGAGGACTCAGTAATCCAGTCCAGGCCATAGCGTAGAAGGCATGCTAAATTGTAAAGTCTGATGTTGGGTAGGCCAGCTCCCCCCTCGTTCCTCGGAAGGTGCAGTTTGGTGATGGAGATGCGAGGTCTTTTCTTGTTTCAAAGAAATGAGGCTATGGCTCTGTTTAGTGTGCGGACATCCTTCCGCAGAACGGCAGGGGAAGAGTCATCCATATTTCAAGTTCCCTGACAATCTTTTCTATAAGTGGAACATAATTGAGTTGATACAATGATGAGGGGAGCCTGCCAATTTTAATGCCCAAGTAAGTGATGTGGTTGAGAGTGAGCGGAAAGGGGAGAGAGGGGTCCCATTGGTCAATTACTGATTGTGTTAGAGGGAGAACTTCGCTTTTATCAAAGTTGACTTTTAGACCTGTCATGACCCTAAATTTTTATAGTAGAGAGCAAAGTATAGGGAGATCGCCGCTGGGCTGCGACGTAAAGAGTAAAAGATCGTCCGCGAAGAGGGCGGTCTTCAACTCCTCCTCCCCCAAAATTATTCCATGAATGGGGGCCAAAGAGATTAAATATCTGGAAAGGGGTTCCATGGCCATGTTGAACAATACAGGGGACAGAGGGCAACCTTGACGCGTCCCTTTGTGAAGTGAAATGGGGTTCGTCATGCCTAAAGAAGTGATGATGCGTGCTGAGGGGGCTGCATATAGGGCTTTCAAAAAGCTCAATATTCTACCAGAGAAGCCCAACTTTGTCAGGGACAGGAACAGCCAGTCGAAATTGATGTTATCGAAAGCCTTCTCGGCATCTAGTGTAACTATAGCGAGCTGGGCAGAGGGATTGGCTTTGGCATGTTCCAGGACCGCTATGACTTTGCGAATCTTTGCCGTTGCTGACCTGCCCCTGACAAAGCCTGCCTGTGAAGGGTGGATGAGTGTAGGGAGAACCTGGGCTATCCTGGACGCTATGATTTTGGATAAGACTTTTGCGTCAATGTTCAATAAGGATATTGGGCGATATGATCCAGGAAGGGTAGGGTCCTTGCCCTTCTTGGCTAACAGCTTTATGTATGCCTGGGCGCCCGATGGCAAATACGTGCCCTAAGAAGGTGTCTTTAAACCTTTTATAAAATTCCGGTGGGTATCCATCGGGCCCTGGAGCTTTGTGGGATGCCATATTGGAAATGGTTTTGCTAATTTCCTCTGTAGTAATTGGGGCGTTAATCTGTTCTAATTGTGTGTCAGATAGGGAGGGGAGGGATAAGGCATTTAGGAAGGTTTGGGCAGATTCGTGGCATATGGGGTCACTGCGGTAAAGTGCTGTGTAATAATTTTCCAAGATGTCACTAATCTCTTGAGGGGTGTGAGTCAGGGTCCCAGAGCTATCTTTAAGAGCCAAGATGTGCGTCGGACGGTGGGGGCCCTTAATCAATCTGGAGAGTAATTTGCCAGGCTTGTTGCCGAATCAAAAAAGTGTTGCTGCGAGTCGCGTGCGTTTAGTGCTCTCTATTTGCTCAGCCCAATGGTCAAATTGCCGCTTGGCGGAGTGCCAATCGGCAATGTGTTCGGGGGAGTCGGAGACAGTGAGCGCTATTTGAGCTTTGCGGAGATGATCACTGGCTTCGCGGTAGTGTTGCATGAGGGACTTGCGATGAGAGGCCGTGTACGCTATGATGGCACCCCGGAGGACCGCTTTACCTGCTTCCCAGAAGAGGACAGGGTCATCTAAGTGGCCCTGGTTCAGTGAAGCATAGTCTTCCCAGGACTTGCGAACATGGTGTTGGAAGTCTTCATTGTCCAAGAGGAACCCAGGGAGTCTCCAAGAATTAGTAGAGGGGGCAGCAGAGGGGGCTACTAGTAAGTTCAATGATACGGGAGAGTGATCGGAGATGGCAATACTATGAATATCAGTGTGATGAATGGACTTTACCAATTCAGGAGTGGCAAAAAGGTAGTCTAGCCTTGCCATGGAGTCTTGCGGGGGGAGAGTAGAATGAAAATTCCCTGTCAGTGGGGTGGCTAAGGCGCCAAGAGTCCACCAGGTGAAGGGCAGCTGTCATAGAGTTAAGTGCGGTTTCGCTCATGGGCCGTGTTTGAGCATGTGTGGGGGGTCTCGATCTGCGTTGCTTTCGGTCCTCCTGCACGTTCATAACGTCATTGAAGTCACCCCCAATGACATGAAAGGGTGTAGGATTTTGGAGCAGCCAGGTGGAGGTGTCCCTGTTGAATTCGGCTGAAGGAGGTGTAGGGGCGTAAATGTTGGAGATTTGCACAGTGCGTGATGGCAATTTGAGCGAGACTGACACTCTGCGGCCTATGTCATCACGTATCGTGGATAATATTTCACAGGGGAGGTTTTTGTGTATCAGTATGGCTACTCCGGCTTTGCGGCCTGCCGCCGGAGAGCCAACTGCCTCGCCAACCCAGAGCTTCTTTAAAAAGCGCAGGTCGCCCTCCGCAAGATGTGTCTCCTGCAGGAGTGCAACGTCCGCCCCTAGTCTCTTAAGATGGCGGAGGATCATCATCCGCTTGTTAGGGGAGCGAAGGCCTTTGACATTCCAGGATATGATTTTTAGGGTGGCCATAGCAGCCGTGTGGGTAGAGATCGGTAGCCAAGGAAATGGGAGCTTATTGGTAGTCTCATGGCGTATATGTCAAGATATAGAGTAGGTTTTTGGTGTGGTGAGAGAGGAAAGGAAGGGACGGGGGGATGCCAGTGCAGAGGGACAGTGAAGTGAATAACAGGGGAGTAGGGGACTCGGGATCCCCGTGGGGGAGTGCGAAGTGAGGACTTCACTTTTTTCACCATGTGGAAGGGAGTGAACAAGAGTGGCCCCACAACCCTATTGCCTAAGTAACTGCTTGACGAAGGCACGGGGGCATGTTAGAGGGCTGGGAGTCCACGCACTACCCGGTAGTGCATGGAGGCCATGTATTTACAAACTAGAGAATAGACATGTAACCATCAACAATGAAGAATTGTGAACCATCATAACAGTAAACTGAATCCAGAAGCAAACCTGTTCGCCCGTAAGCAGGCGGATATGGCTACTCAAGGGGGGGTGTAGCAGTTTATTCAGTCAGAATTCTCGTGCAGCTCCCGGCTATACTCACGCTCTAGCGAGCAGAGGGAAACTTGAGATCCGGGAAGGAGGATAAAGACCCTCAAGGAGGCAGGTTGTCCTCACTTCAAGTGAAGGCTCTTTGGGAGGATGTGGCTCCAAAGCGTCCTTTTTTAGAGGATCCTTTAGTGGGTGACAGTTGTGCTTTGCGGGAGAGCGAGGCTTTTCTGGCAATGGTGGAGGCATCATCCATCGGTGACGGGAGGGATGAGAGGAAATGTTCTGCATCAGAAGGAGAGTGGAATGTCAGGCGTTCTCCATCAGGGGAGGTGACATGAAGCACTGCTGGGTACGCCAGGGTGAATTTGATTTGTTGGGCGAAGAGGGAAGAACACACCTGGGAGAAAGCTTTGCGTTGCTTCGAGACCTCGGCGGAGTAATCCGCAATAAGTAGTATGGAGGAACCATTCAGTTGCAAGGGCCGTTGCCATCTGAATTTTAGCAATATAGCGTTCTTGTCCGCATAGTTCAAGAACCTGGCAATGATGGGTCGTGGGTTCTTCCGAGATTCATTCGGTGCTCCAACCCTGTGCGCCCTTTCAACTACACATGGGGATGGCATGCCCAGAGCCTGCGGGATAGTTTCAGCGCATGATAGATGGATCGCCTCCCCTTGAACAGTCTCAGGTACTCCTACAATACGGAGATTGTTCCTCCTAGAACGGTTCTCCAAATCCTCTATCTTATCTTGCATTGGTTGAAGAGCCTTGTCATGGTGGTTTAAATCCCTGCTGTTCATCAGGGTTTCTTCCTCCAAGGATGAAATCCGCTGCTCAGCTTCCTGGATCTGGTGCTTGTGAGCTGAAAGCTCCTTTTGCAACTGGGTTAATCCCTGGTGCATTGCTGCTTCAATAGTAGCTTTAATGGTGGGCGAGAGAATTGCTGCCACTGCCTCAGCCATTTTAAGATAGGCTGGGTTCATTGAATCACCTCCAGGAGCGGCTGAAGGCTGAAGGGGAGCAGGTGGAAGCGAGAGAGGCAGGGAGAGATCCCCCCTAATCTCTTGTCTGCTGCTATGTGGGAGGAGGCGGTCTCCAGCCGCTCTGTGACCGTTCCTGGCTGGGAGCGCTGGCGCTCAATGAATCGATCCATTCCGGGCCCCGGATCAGTAGTGGGGGTCACAGTGAGTGGGCGCCCTCCAAACGGCCTCCGGCCGTGTATTTATATGCGGATTAGCGGCGGGTGCAGCGGGAGCCGAGGAGATCACTCCTTCTCCATGGGCGCCGGAACCGGAAGTTGGTTCATTTTAATGAATGTGAGCTTGTCCACATTGTCTCTGGACAGGCGGCTGCGCTTGTCTGTGATAACGCCCCCAGCCGTGCTAAATACACGTTCAGATAATACACTGGCTGCAGAGCACGCCAGCACCTCCAAGGCGTAAAGGGCAAGCTCAGGCCATGTGCCCAATTTGGAGACCCAGAAGTTGAAGGGGGCAGACCCATCATTCACTACATGTAGGCGTGTGCACACATACTGGTCCACCATGTTGGTGAAATGCTGCCTCCTGCTAAGACGTTCCATATGAGCTGCTGGTGCTGCTGTTTGTTGTGGCGTGCTGACAAAGCTTTTCCACATTTCAGCCATGCTAACCCTGCCTTCTGAGGTGCTGGCGGTGCCCTGGTTGCGTTGGCGACCTCTTCCTCCTCCTCTTCCACTGCCTTGGCCTTGTGCTTCCACTGTGGCCCCGCTGTCAGGTGGGAATGCCAGCAGCAACACATCTACCAGTGTGCGCTTGTACTCGCGCATCTTGCGATCGCGCTCCAGTGAGTGAATTAAGAACGGTACGTTGTCCTTGTAACGGGGATCCAGCAGCGTGACCACCCAGTAATCAGCACAAGTTAGAATGTGGGCAACTCGGCGGTCGTTGTGGAGACACTGCAGCATGTAATCGCTCATGTGTTCCAGGCTGCCCAGAGGCAACGAAAGGCTGTCCTCTGTGGGAGGTGTATCGTCTGTGTCCTCTGTATCCCCCCAGCCACGCACCAGTGATGGCCATGAGCTGGCCTGGGTGCCACCCTGCTGTGAACATGGTTCCATCTCCTCCTCCATCTCCTCCTCCTCATCCTCCTCATCCTCCAGAACTGTGCCCCTGCTGGACAATTGTGTCCCTGGCGTTTGTGGGTGCAGGAACCCACCCTCGGAGTCACTTGTGAATGACTGCCCTGAAAGCCTTGGAAATGTTACCTCTTCATCCTCCTCCTCCTCCTCCTCATCATGTGCCACATCCTCTTCCATCATTGCCCGAATCGTTTTTTGAAGGAGGCATAGAAGTGGGATAGTTAAGCTGACAACGGCGTCATCGGCACTGGCCATGTTGGTGGAGTACTCAAAACAGCACAACAAGGCACACAAGTCTCGCATGGAGGCCCAGTTATTGGTGGTGAAGTGGTGCTGTTCCGCAGAGCAACTCACGCGTGTGTGCTGCAGCTGAAACTCCACTATGGCCTGCTGCTGCTCGCACAGTCTTTCCAGCATGTGCAAGGTGGAGTTCCACCTTGTGGGCACGTCACATATGAGGCGGTCAGCGGGAAGGCCGAAGTTACGCTGCAGCGCTGACAGGCGAGCAGCAGCAGGGTGAGAATGCCGAAAGTGCACACAGACGGCCCGCACTTTCTGCAGCAGCTCTGACATATCGGGGTAATTTTTAAGGAACCTCTGCACCACCAAATTCAGCACATGCGCCAGGTTGTGCGTCAAACCGGCTAGGCCCAGAGCTGCTATGAGATTTCGCCCGTTATCGCACACCACCAGGCCGGGCTTGAGGCTCGCTGGCAGCAACCACTCATTTGTCTGCTGTTCCATGCTCCTCCACAACTCCTGCGCGGTGTGTGGTTTTTCCCCCAAACAGGCAAGTTTTAAAACTGCCTGCTGTCGTTTACCCCTGGCTGTGCTGAAGTTGGTGGTGAAGGTGTTACGCTGACCGGATGAGGAGGCGGTAGAGGATGAGGAAGCGGAGTAGGAGGAGTTAGGAACAGGAGGCAAACTGAAGCGCCCTGCAATCCTCGGTGGTGGAAGGACATGCGCCAAATTGCTATCCGCCTCAGGCCCATCCGCCACTGCATTTACCCAGTGTGCCGTTAGGGAGATATAACGCCCCTGACCGTGCTTACTGGTCCACGTATCGGTAGTTAGGTGGACCTTGGAACATATGGCGTTGCGCAGTGCACACCTGATTTTTTTCCCCCACTTGGTTGTGCAGGGAAGGGATGGCTTGCCTGGAAAAGTAGTGGCAGCTGGGCACGACGTACTGTGGGACAGCCACCGACATAAAACTGTGCGTCTCCACCAGACGGAATGACAGCATTTCAAAGGCCAATAATTTTGAAATGCTGGCATTCAGGGCCAGGGATCGCGGGTGGGTAGGGGGGTACTTCCTCTTCCTCTGAAGTGTTTGGGAGATGGAAAGCTGAACGCTTCCACGGGACATTGTGAAGATGGTTGGTGACCCAGGTGGTGGTGTTACTGACAGATCGTCTGTTTGCGGGGCGGCAGGTGCCGGTATCACTACAGATGTGGATGGAGAGGCCGAGACTGCAGCAGAAGAGGAAGCAGGAGGAGCCAGAGACTTTTCTTGGTTTTGAAGGTGTCTACTCCACTGCAGCTCGTGCTTTGCACTTAGATGCCTGATCATGCAGGTTGTGCTCAGGTTGAGAAGGTTTATGCCTCGCTTCAGGCTCTGATTGCACAGGGTGCAAACCACTCGTGTCCTGTCATCTGCACATTTTCTGAAGAACTTCCACGCTAGAGAACTCCTTTGAGCTGGCTTTGGTGCGCTCGTTTCCTTGCTGCGTTGGGCAGTAGCAGGCATAGTGTCTAGGGCACGGCCGCTCCGCTTCTGCACCCTGCTCCCTCTTCTGCTGTGCTGGTGGCTCTGTGCGACCACCGCCTCTTCCTCCAAACTACTCAGGTCACCTGCATGACCCTTATTCCATGTGGGGTCAAGGACCTCATCGTCCGCCACATCATCTTCCACCCAGTCTTCACCCCTGCCCTCCTTGTCGGTCTCCACAATTCTGAATGCCGCAGCAGTTGGCACCTGCGTTTCGTCATCATCGGAGATGTGCTGCGATGGTCCTTCCATGTACTCATCTTGAGAAATAAGTGGTTGGGCATCGCTGCACTCAATCTCTTCCATTTCTGGGGCAGGGCTAGGTGGATGGCCCTGGGAAACCCTGCTGACAGAGTCATCAAAAAGAAGAAGAGACTGCTGCCTGACTTGGGGCTCAGACTGCTTGCCTGATTTGCAAGGGGGTGAGGTGAAAGACGGTTGGACATTGGCTGCAGGTGCCAACTCTGACCTTTCTGCAGTAGACTGGGTGGGAGACAATGTGAAGGAACTGGAGGCACTGTCAGCAACCCAATCTACTATCGCCTGTACTTCTTCTGGCCTCATCACTTCTAGAGGCGCATGATGCCCTACCAAATACTGCTGCAGGTTCTGTTGCCTACTCACACTTGAGGAAGGTGTTTCACTTGTGCGTGTAGCTGGCACAGATCGACCACGTCCTCTCCTTGCAACAGGAGCTCTACCAGCAGCACCACGACCCAGGCCACAGCCCCTATTTGACGGTCTCCTCATATTTCTGTAATTTATGATCTTGCCCTAGAAAGGTGTTTATTGAATAGCAGAACAAAACAACAACAGTATCGCACGGGTGTATCTCACATTCAAATATGCAAACTATGCCGCAATTTATTTTTTTTTACCCCAAAAGGGTGTTTATTAAATAGCGGAATAGAAAAACAGTATACAAATACAACGGGTGTATCTCACAGTCAAATATGCAAAGTATGACGCAAATTTTATTTTTTTCACCCCAAAAGGGTGTATATTGAATAGCGGAATAGAAAAAAGGATATAAAACGGTGTATCTCACACGTACAAACACAGACTAGGCCCTGATTACAATTTTATGTACCCTAAAAGGAGGATGAGGAAGAGGAGTAGGAGGAGTTCGGAACAGGAGGCAAACTGAAGCACCCTGCAATCCTTGGCGGTGTAAGGAGATGCGCCAAACAAATTGAAAAGGTGTATCTCACACGTACCGATACAGACTATGCCGTAATTTAATTTTTTACACTCCAAAAGGGTGTATATTGAATAGCGGAATAGGAAAAATTTTATAAAACGGTGTATCTCACACGTACAAACACAGACTAGGCCCTGATTACAATTTTTTGTACCCTAAAGGCAGGATGAGGATGATGAGTAGGAGGAGTTCAGAACAGGAGGCAAACTGAAGCGCCCTGCAATCCTCGGCGGTGGAAGGAGATGCGCCAAACAAATTTAAAAAGGTGTATCTCACATGTACCGATACAGACTATGCCGTAATTTAATTTTTTACACTCAAAAAGGGTGTATATTGAATAGCGGAATAGAAACATTTTTATAAAATGGTGTATCTCACACGTACAAACACAGACAAGGCCCCGATTACAATTTTTTGTACCCTAAAGGCAGGATGAGGATGAGGAGCAGGAGGAGTTCGGAACAGGAGGCAAACTGAAGCACCCTGCAATCCTCGGCTGTGGAAGATGCGCCCCAAAAGATTGGAAGGTGTATCTCACACGTACCGATACAGACTATGCCGCAATTTAATTCTTTTTACCCCAAAGGGTGTAGATTGAATAGCGGAATAGAAAAAATTTTATAAAACGGTGTATCTCACACGTACAAACACAGACTAGGCCCCGATTACAATTTTTTGTACCCTAAAGGCAGGATGAGGATGAGGAGTAGGAGGAGTTCGGAACAGGAGGCAAACTGAAGCACCCTGCAATCCTCAGCGGTGGAAGATGCGCCCCAAAAGATTGGAAGGTGTATCTCACATGTACCGATACAGACTATGCCGCAATTTAATTCTTTTTACACCAAAGGGTGTAGATTGAATAGCGGAATAGAAAAAATTTTATAAAACAGTGTATCTCACACGTACAAACACAGACTAGGCCCCGATTACAATTTTTTGTACCCTAAAGGCAGGATGAGGATGAGGAGTAGGAGGAGTTCGGAACAGGAGGCAAACTGAAGCACCCTGCAATCCTCAGCGGTGGAAGATGCGCCCCAAAAGATTGGAAGGTGTATATCACACGTACCGATACAGACTATGCCACAATTTAATTCTTTTTACCCCAAAGGGTGTAGATTGAATAGCGGAATAGAAAAAATTTTATAAAACGGTGTATCTCACACGAACAAACACAGACTAGGCCCCGATTACAATTTTTTGTACCCTAAAGGCAGGATGAGGATGAGGGGTAGGAGGAGTTCAGAACAGGAGGCAAACTGAAGCACCCTGCAATCCTCGGCGGTGGAAGATGCGCCCCAAAAGATTGGAAGGTGTATCTCACACGTACCGATACAGACTATGCCGCAATTTAATTCTTTTTACCCCAAAGGGTGTAGATTGAATAGCGGAATAGAAAATATGATATCAAAAGGTGTATCTATCTCACACGTACAGACCCAGA
This sequence comes from Pelophylax lessonae, assembly GCF_965119305.1. Classification (NCBI taxonomy): domain Eukaryota; kingdom Metazoa; phylum Chordata; class Amphibia; order Anura; family Ranidae; genus Pelophylax; species Pelophylax lessonae. The sequence continues at coordinate 134,800,568 of NC_138774.1, forward strand.
CTAGGCCCTGATTACTATTTTTTGTACCCTAAAGGCAGGATGAGGAGTAGGAGGAGTTCGGAACAGGCAGGAGGCAAACTGAAGCACCCTGCAATCCTCAGCGGTGTAAGATGAGCCCCAAAAATTGGAAAGGTGTATCTCACACGTACCGATACAGACTATGCTGCAATTTAATTATTTTTACCCCAAGCGTGTAGATTGAATAGCGGAATAGAAAATATGATATCAAAAGGTGTATCTATCTCACACGTACAGACCCAGACTAGGCCCTGATTACTATTTTTTGTACCCTAAAGGCAGGATGAGGAGTAGGAGGAGTTCGGAACAGGCAGGAGGCAAACTGAAGCACCCTTCAATCCTCGGCAGTGTAAGATGAGCCCCAAAAATTGGAAAGGTGTATCTCACACGTACCGATGCAGACTATGCCGCAATTTAATTCTTTTTACCCCAAGGGTGTAGATTGAATAGCGGAATAGAAAATATGATATCAAAAGGTGTATCTATCTCACACGTACAGACCCAGACTAGGCCCTGATTACTATTTTTTGTACCCTAAAGGCAGGATAAGGAGTAGGAGGAGTTCGGAACAGGCAGGAGGCAAACTGAAGCACCCTGCAATCCTCGGCGGTATAAGATGTTCCCCAAAAATTGGAAAGGTGTATCTCACACGTACCGATACAGACTATCCCGCAATTTAATTCTTTTTACCACAAGGGTGTAGATTGAATAGCGGAATAGAAAATATGATATCAAAAGGTGTATCTATCTCACACGTACAGACCCAGACTAGGCCCTGATTGTTATTTTTTGTACCCTAAAGGCAGGATGAGGAGTAGGAGGAGTTCAGAACAGGCAGGAGGCAAACTGAAGCACCCTGCAATCCTCGGCGGTATAAGATGCGCCCCAAAAATTGGAAAGGTGTATCTCACACGTACCGATACAGACTATCCCGAAATTTAATTCTTTTTACCCCAAAGGATGTAGATTGAATAGTGGAATAGAAAAAAGTGTATAAAATTGAAAATCACTAGCACATGTGAACACAGCAGTGTCTTATGTCAGTCAGCTCTGCTGCAGGCTATGAAGGGAAAAAAAAAAGAAAATTCCCCTTTAAGTTTGTAATTTTTTAATAGATTAGTACAGACTATGCCACAATTTAATTTTTTTTAACCCAAAAGGGTGTATATTGAATAGTGGAATAGAAAAAAGTGTATAATATTGAAAATCACTAGCACATGTGAACACAGCAGTGTCTTATGTCAGTCAGCTCTGCTGCAGGCTATGAAGGGAAAAAAAAAAAGAAAATTCCCCTTTAAGTTTGTAATTTTTTAATAGATTAGTACAGACTATGCCACAATTAATTTTTTTTAACCCAAAAGAGTGTATATTGAATAGTGGAATAAAAAAAAGTGTATAAAATTTAAAATCAGTCAATAATAGCACATGTGAACACAGCAGTGTCTTATCACAGTCAGCACTGAAGCAAAAACGCTGCACACAACTGACTGATAAAAATAGATTTTTTTCTCCCTCCTCCTCAGCGAGCAAAAAGATTGTGTTCACTGCACCACCCCACACATAGCAAAATCGATATAGAACACTGACCCTGCCTATTCTCCAGCCTCGCCCTAATATTGTCGATAAGATCGTTCACTGGCACTGCACAACCAACCCCCCACACAGCAAAATCGATGTAGAAAACTGACCCTGCCTATTCTCCAGCCTCGCCCTAAAATGCCCTAATAACTTGCCCTGCCTGCACTCTGACCTGACCCTGCATTCTTTTCGGACACAATACAATTTTTCACTGTCTGTCCCTAATCAGCAGCCAGCACGTATGATGTGTGCTCTCTCCCTAATCTACAGCAGAATGACGCGGCGCGCTGGGGCTCTCAAGCTTATAAAAACATGGTCACATGCTTCAGATGGCCAATCACAGCTACTAATACATTAGTAGGCATGGCTGGGATGGCTTAAGGCACACCAGTTAAACGCTTGTTGATTGGCTGTTGAAAGCCCGCCATTAAAAGCGCGCCATTACATACAAACCCGGAAATAAAATGACCGAACACGGATTTTAAACCCGAACATACAGTAAAGTTTTCGGGTCCGTGTTCGGGGTAACAAAAATCCAATTATTCGGTACGAACACGAATAATACAGTCCGTGTCCTCTCAACACTACTCATGTGCAATGCCTACTTTGTCTATAACAACCTCACTTCTGACCATGATTGTTTATTTTTTTTTATCTCCAGTATGCTTCTCCTTGTCATTACTGAAACTCCACTCACTTACCCAGACCCATGAATGAAAGGGAGGTGGAGTTCGATTCTTTAATCCCTTTAAAGCACTTTTCATGTCCTTCTCTATCCCTCCCCTCTTTTGATGTTTGCGTTATTTATCATTCACTTAATTTAATATTTATAATTATTAAATGTATATTTCTTCTCTAAGGATTGCTGTGATTTATTGTCCCCATGGACCAGTATTGTGCTTCCTTGATTACTTCTCTATGTGGCTACCCCTCTATAATTCTAGGTGACTTTATTATTCCTGTTAAAGCTATCATCCTAAATGCTCCGCTTCTCAACTTAACCTCATTATTTGACCTAAAGTGGTTGTAAACGCAAATGCTCCAAATCCATGAATCCTCCATGTTTTGCCTCGTTTAGCAGTGCAGTGTGTTTTTTTTTTCTTTTTTTCTATTCCTAAATTCCTTTTGTTCTGTGTTCTGCTTTGCTGTCACATGTCCTTTCTCCACTGTTCATCCTGATCTGAGGGAACTAAGAGGGAGGGGCCGATATTCCTTGCTGACGTATGTAGTCAATGAAGGCTGGAGGGGTGGGGAGGAGAGGAGATTGTGTTCTCACTGAACCCGACAAAACTGGCAGGGAAAGAGGAAATGGGATGAGGGGGAGAGAGGGAGATGCAGAGACACACAGGGGAGAGCTGTTATGATGGAGGCACATAAGCTGACCATGCTGTCATGACTCAGTAGCCATGATAAACGTGGTCAGCACACAGAGGGGAAGTCAGGACAAGGCAGGATCAGCCATGTACTGTTGACTAGGCTGGAGTTTTTGATGAAGTCACATGAATCCCTCTTCCATTCTTTTAAAGGAAATTAAAAATTGTATTTAAGGTCATATACAATTTTATGAGCTACTAAGAGGGAGGTGTGGAAAGTATTTGCCCTTTCAACAGAACTCAAGCCAAGAGGTCATAGAGAACCCCAAGGCCTATACTGTGTTTGCTGGGAAACCACCAGAGAAAACCACGAGAAACACACATTTGCAAATATACATGTGCACCCTATTTTAATTTGAAATTCCAGTGTTTGCATTAAAAAGGACTGACATTATCCAAAATGAATACTCACCGAAACCACATATATAATGTGGTGCATGATCTTTTCAAATGTGTGGTTAAATATGCTCTTAGCTTGTGACAGAAAGTAAATCTCAAAACATATTTGTATAAATATGCCCTTTCATTTTTTGCTGGCATTAAAGTAATAGTAGTAGCTTCTGGAATGTCACAATAATTTCATGTAATTCTGTTTTTCATCACAAAAATATAAATATTAATATAATCTACAGCTGCAAATATAAATAATAATATCATGTTAGAGTAGCAATTACTGCTATCTGGCATGAGGATTCTGTGTTTTCTGATGATTTTCTAAATTGCTGCAAGAAAATTGTTTGCTATTAAAATATCAATGAAGACTTTAGATCTAGAAAATGTATTGTGCATAAATTATATTTGACTCTTGTACTTAAAAAATACAAAAACAATGATGGTGATTATAATGCAGAGCTGATATTCAAGTTTTTCCACCCTTTGATTAAAATTCAGCTCTACGGTAAAATATATCAAATCATATCATGTAAGTTTAACCGGTTGCCGACCGCCGCACGACTATATACTGCGGCGGTCAGCCCCGGCCAGGCAGAGTGACGTTTCGGTACGTCACTCGCCTGTCACTGACTTGCTAGCCTATTGCGGGCGGGCGCCCGCCGCGGCTCGTTCACAGACAAGTCAGTGCGTGTGACCGGCGGACTCGATGTCCGCCAGTCACACTACGATCGCTCCTGTGAAGGGAGAAAGACAGAGCGGCTTGTGTAAACAAGCTGCCTGTCAGTTCTCCCTGTATAAAAGTGAAGATCTGTCCGTTCTACTATGTAGAACGGTTGATCTTTGCTTTTACACCAATAGGAATGTCCCTGCACAGTTAGAATCACGCCCCTAGGACACACTTAACCCCTCCCTGTCCAATAAAGTTAACCCCTTCCCTGCCAGTGTCATTTTTGCAGTAACAGTGCATATGTATAGCACTGATTACTGCAGTAATGTCACTGGTACCCCCAAAAGTGTCAAAAATGTCAGTCAAGGGTCCGATCTGTCCGCCGCAATGTCGCAGTACCGAAAAAAATCGCAGGTCGCCGCCATTACGCGTTAAAAAAAAAAAACACCAAAAATGACAAAAATCTTTCCCTTTATTAGTAAACGCGATAACTTTTGCGCAAACCAATCAAAATACGCTTTTTGCGATTTTTTTTACCAAACATAGGTAGCATAAAACAAATTGGCCGAAAAATGTTAAAAAATTTTGATTTTTACATTTTTTTTGGGGAATTTCATATAAAAAAATGTGAAAAATATTGTTATTTTTGCAAAATTTACGCCCTTTTTTTGTTTATAGCGCGTGATCAAAAAATTGCACAGGTGATCAAATACCACCAAAAGAAAGCTCTGTTTGTGGGGAAAAAAAGGACGTCAAATTCGTTTAGGTACAGCGTCGCACGACCGCGCAATTGTCCGTTAAAGTCACGCAGTAAAAAATCGCAAAAAAACCCCTGGTCCTTTAGCAGCCAAATCCTCCGGGGCTTAAGTGGTTAATAATATGTGCACTGGCCTGTCCTGTCTTTATTACCCGGGAATTATTTTTTTCTAGTGCTGTAATAGGTGATAGTTTGACTGAAACTACTCTTTAATGCCGCACTGTACCCCAATTATATTTATAGCATTTTTTTAGGAGAAAATAGAACTTTCTTTTGGTTGTATTTATAAGAACTTTTTTTTACTAAATGAAACAGAAAAAAACAAAATTTTTTAAACAAAAGTTTTGTTTCTCCTACTTTCTGTTATAAAGCATATTAATTAAAAATGCCATGACAGTACGAACGCCCCAAAAAATGCCTTTTTTTCGCAAAGAAGACACCTCAAAGTGATCTTATTTTTTGCTACATATTTTTGGAACTGAAGAAGCATGCTGGTAATAAGGTGGGTAAAACATAGAGCTTGGTAAGACGCAGAAGGAGAAGGAGATGAAGTGGTTAATATGTAGGGCATGTACCTTGGGAGGATAGATATAAAGGGGTTAATGTGCAGATGTACAGAATAAGGGAGACAAAGGATTAATATACAGGTCATGTACCATAATAAACTGGAGATCAGATGTATAGGAGCAATGGGGGTATAAGGTCTCAAAAATATCCCTAATCTGCAGCTGCTGATCTGTGCTGTCATCTGGAGTTAATGAACAATCATTCATTAATCAATTCCTTTTTCCTCTCCTTGCTCTGTTGTGAGAGGAAGCAGAGGGCTTTCCAATTTAAAAACTATGTCTCTTGTATTTGTTGTTGTTGTGACAGCTATCACATGATACAGAGCTGCTCACATTGGCTCTGTGCACTGTATATGAACCAAGTCATCTGAGTTCAGCTAGGCTCACAGCAATTCATGGGAGCTGTGGCTTCTTGAGGGTAAATGCTGCAGTGCCATTTATAAATGGCACTAAAGAAAGAAGCATCCACACTTTTGCTATTTTTGGGTGTAGGATGGTACATAGTTAAGTCAAGTGGTTAAGTCATCAATTGAAAATCAATATAGATTATTTGTTTAAAATATAGAAAATAAATGTAAGGATATTGTTCTAGCGGCTAAGAATTATATATATATATATATATATATATATATATATATATAGTGCCTTGCAAAAGTATTCGGCCCCCTTGAACTTTACGACCTTTTGCCACATTTCAGGATTCAAACATAAAGATATAAAACTGTAATTTTTTGTGAAGAATCAACAACAAGTGGGACACAATCATGAAGTGGAACAAATTTATTGGATATTTCAAACTTTGTTAAGAAATAAAAAACTGAAAATTGGGCTAGCAAAATTATTCAGCCCCTTTACTTTCAGTGCAGCAAACTATCTCCAGAAGTTCAGTGAGGATCTCTGAATGATCCAATGTTGACCTAAATGACTAATCATGATAAATAGAATCCACTTGGGTGTAATCAAGTCTCCGTATAAATGCACCTGCACTGGGATAGTCTCAGAGGTCCGTTTAAAGTGCAGAGAGCATCATGAAGAACAAGGAACACACCAGGCAGGTCCGAGATACTATTGTGGAGAAGTTTAAAGCCGGATTTGGATACAAAAAGATTTCCCAAGCTTTAAACATCCCAAGGAGCACTGTGCAAGCGATAATATTGAAATGGAAGGAGTATCAGACCACTGCAAATCTACGAAGACCTGGCCGTCCCTCTAAGCTTTCAGCTCATACAAGGAGAAGACTGATCCGAGATGCAGCCAAGAGGCCCATAATCACTAGGGATGATCGAACGGTTCGGGTCGACCATTGGTTCGACCCGAACATTGACTGTTCGAAATTTGGCCGAATTACGAACTTTTTGCTGAAAAAGTTCAGAATTCGGCAACCAGAACCGACCAAAATGCAATGGGACAGGAACTGGGCTTTAAAAGCCCATGATTGGGCCAGAACCATCAGTAAAAGCCAATTGAGGGGGCAGGAGAATGCTAGGAATGTGATTGGAGTGACTAGGGGGTCCAGAGGCCAATCAGTAGTGAATATGCCCCCCAGTATATAACATAGCCCCGCCAAATCTTTAGCACTGTAATACAGGGGCTGTGGAAGAGAGTGGAAGCAGTTCTGTTACTCATGCTGCAAAAGTGTCATTTAGCAATTATTAGTGTGAGGAAAGGGATATCTAATGTAATTAGGGTACTATAGTTAGATTCAATAATCTAGTTTCTGTAGGGAAAGTGTTAAGTGTCAGGGTGACCGTAGTGTAGTGTAGGGTGAACTGACTCTGACTGCTATGGCAGGGTGACCAAACTCTTCCATGTCAGGGTGACCGCCATAGCAAAAAGATCATTTGTCTTAGAATTGCAGTAGAGCAGGCATATGGTATGTGTATATGTGTACGTATGTGTACGTATGTGTATATATACATATATCTGTGTGTGTATATATACCCCTACACAGAAGTTCAGATGTCATGCCTGCCTCCAAAGACGTCCACAAAAAAGCCCAATAAACGCCTGCAACAAAAACGGCCAGGTGTGAAAATAGCGGAGCCATATCCCGGCTCTACTGCAATTCTAAGACAAACAATCTTTTTTTTTCTGGTTCTGGACATGCTACAGAGCTGAAACGTCACAGGTACACTTTTTAGACCCCCCAGACACTAAATCCAAAGAAATCTCTTTTTTTTTTCAATAATTTTTTCAATAATTGGCTCTCTATCAAAAAAACAATTTTTAAGAACTTTTTTTTGTGTTATTAATAGTCCCTGGGGCATGACCCAGAACTCTAGGCCCTTTTTAGGGACATTAATTGGGTTTTAGGGCTTCAAAATTGTGTTTTTTGATTACAGAAGTTCGGGTCCCATTGATTTCAATGGGGTTCTGGAATCCGGACCCGAACTTTCAGGAAGTTCGGGTGTTCTGGTCGAACTGAACTTTTCAAAAGTTCGATCATCCCTAATGATCACTCTGGATGAACTGCAGAGATCTACAGCGGAGGTGGGAGAGTCTGTCCGTAGGACAACAATCAGTTGTATACTGCACAAATCTGGCCTTTATGGAAGAGTGGCAAGAAGAAAGCCATTTCTTAAAGATATCCATAAAAAAGTGTAGTTTAAAGTTTGCCACAAGCCACCTGAGAGACACACTTAACATGTGGAAGAAGGTGCTCTGGTCAGATGAAACCAAAATCAAACTTTTTGGCAACAATGCAAAACGTTATGTTTGGCGTAAAAGCAACACAGCTCATCACCCTGAACACACCATCCCCACTGTCAAACATGGTGGTGGCAGCATCATGGTTTGGGCCTGCTTTTCTTCAGCAGGGACAGGGAAGATGGTAAAAATTGATGGGAAGATCCCAAATACAGGACCATTCTGGAAGAAAACCTGATGGAGTCTGCAAAAGACCTGAGACTGGGAAGGAGATTTGTCTTCCAACAAGACAATGATCCAAAACATAAAGCAAAATCTACAATGGAATGGTTCACAAATAAACATATCCAGGTGTTAGAATGGCCAAGTCAAAGTCCAGACCTGAATCCAGTCGAGAATCTGTGGAAAGAACTGAAAACTGCTGTTCACAAATGCTCTCCATCCAACCTCACTGAGCTTGAGCTGTTTTGCAAGGAGGAATGGACAAAAATTTCAGTCTCTCGATGTGCAAAACTGATAGAGACATACCCCAAGCGACTTACAGCTGTAATTGCAGCAAAAGGTGGAGCTACAAAGTATTAACTTAAGGGGGCTGAATAATTTTGCACGCCCAATTTTTCAGTTTTTTATTTGTTAAAAAAGTTTGAATTATCCAATAAATTTCTTTCTACTTCATGATTGTGTCCCACTTGTTGTCGATTCTTCACAAAAAATTACAGTTTTATATCTTTATGTTTGAAGCCTGAAATATGGCAAAAGTTCGCAAAGTTCAAGGGGGCCAAATACTTTCGCAAGGCACTGTATATATATATATATATATATATATATATATATATATATATATATATATATATATATATATATATATATATTGTATATATATATTGTAGAGAGTCAGTCTGGGACAGGCTGAAGAGAGGGTTAATTATATAGGGCAGGTACTTCCCTTGCAGACCTGTTTATTAAGCAGCTGGTCTGAAACTATTGAGGGAGCTGTGTGAGGAGCTGATTGCTAGGAGCTGTTTGCTAGGAGTGAACACCAGCACTCTGAGAGGGAAGCTCCATTGCTGTCTGTTACCTGTATTGGGTGAGCAAAGCCTTATGAGAGACTGCAGCTCTGGTTAAGAGCTATCTAAGAAGACCCATTGCTGTCTGTGACCTGTACTGGGTGAGCTAAACCTTATAAGAGAATGTAGCTCTGGTTAGAGCTGTCTAAAAGTTGCTTTAAGCCTGCTTGCTGTAAAGACTGTGCTTTACCTTTCTGTGGATTTATTTCAAGACAAACCTGTAGTTTTCCTGTTTGATTTGCCTTTTGCTGAATAAAAGCATATTTAATTTCACTGGACTGTCTCTGAGCCGGCTGTTCACCCCTCTGATCCCGTACAATTGGTGGAGGATGCGGGCAGTTTGAGGGGCGCAGGCCAATCCTATGTCCTGGATTAAAGCTGTTCAGCCTGTGAAAACTTCTGAAAAGGCAATGGAGGAATTTCTAAAGCTGTTAATGGCATCTAATGCTGCACAGCAGGACACAAACCGCTTGCTGATGGAACAGATAGCAGGTTTACAGAGAGCAGTAACCCAGCAGGCTGCAATGGTGAAAGGTGACCAATGGAAGGCAGTAAAGCGGACTCTGCAAAAGATGACAGTCACAGACAATGTGGAATCATACCTAGCAATGTTTGCAGCAAGGGAAGGTCTGCCTGAGAAAGACTGGGATGATGTGCTGGCTCCATTCCTGACTGCAGAATCCCAACAGGCATACTGTGACTTGGCAATAAAAAGGACAGCGCAAATTGGTTGTGATTGGCATACAATATGGTGACAAACCACCAAAGTGCCTTGAATTAATAAAGTAAATATGTATAAATATGAATAGGAGACAAATATCCTTAAAACCTTGTGCAATAATTTTCAATACAAAACAACTGTCAGTAAAAAGCACTAACATACACCCTGTGCAGTGAGTATATAAAGTTCATAAAAGTGTAAGTCCATAAATATTATGATAAAAGTAAATCAAAAATTCCATAAAATTCGAAAGTGCTTCAGCAAGTAGCCAGTGAAAAGTAATCCACCGAGAAAAAAGTGCTCAGGTGCTAGAAATTCCGTGCAAAATCATGCTGCCATGGTGTAGTGAAAAAGGTGACTTTTCCTCTCCCCCCAGGATGTTACACTTACCGGACGGAATGGACCCCCTAGACAATACTGTGTATGGGTCGCACAGGCTAAGTCTGGTAAGGAATCCAGGCAATAATCCTTGTAGCTGATTGGGACCACCTAAGGACCTCCAATGGACTCAGCCGGATGGGACCATATGCGGAAGGAGAAGCTCACAATAGTGTAATATTGCTACAATACACGTTTATTAAGAACATAAATGGATCACTCACATTTCCATGGTTAAAAGCAGGCTGTTACAGTTATTGGATTGGTATAACTGATTGTAAAGTTTGCGGTGTGCTGCGGGTTCCCCTGGTCCCGGGGTGCATTCCACCGCTACCGGAACTGACGTCACAGCAAGCGTGGGACCGGACTGTGACTTGGCCCCGGAATCAGCACTGGACTTTAAGCTGCTGAAAGCAGAAATTCTAGCAAGGCTGGGAGTGACTGTCGCTTTAAGGGCAAGCCGAGTTCATGACTGGCGCTTTGACAGAGCAAAGCCTGTCCGTGCGCAGCTATACCACTTGATGCATTTTTTCCAGGAATGGCTGAAACCTGAAGAGAAGACACCCACTCAGATCATCGAAAGAGTTGCACTGGATCGGTTCCTGCATGGGCTGCCTAGGGAGCTCCACCGATGGGTGGCTCAGTCTGAGCCTTAGTCCCTGGATGAGATGGCTGCTGCTGTTGATCACTAGAACTGCGCTGAAAGTTCCAATGTGAGTCCCTCTATCACCAGAGAGCTGAACCAAACCAACAAAGTGCGTTCTAACAGTAAGATGGCACCCACTGACCACAGGGTGTCTGCTAATGTGCATAACACAACTGATAGGATCACCCCAGTACCAAAGCTTCTGGAGAGCCGGTAGGGGTAACCCCCTGAGGTTTGCTTTTGGTCCTGACATCAACTGGGTCATCTGGCGGCCCAGTGCCCAAGACGAGAGGAACCAATGGAGTGCGACATGAGTCATTGTCGCTCCATGTATGCCTTTGCAGTGTGTGCTGCAACCAGCCTGAATCCACATTAGTGTGTGGTGCAGGTGAATGGACAAGAGGTGGTAGCGCTCCTTGACTCTGGGAGTGTTGTCACGCTGCTCCATGCGGACAAGTTGCAGAAAACTCTGGTGTCAGTGGAACAGGTCGGGGTCATCTGTGTGCATGGCGATGTGAAGGACTATCCGGTGGCCTGTATGACCCTGTGTACACCTGCAGGAACTGCTAAACTAAAAGTGAGGGTGGTCCCAGGATGGCCTCATAACTTAATAATTGGGCGAGACTGCCCCATATTTTGGGACTTGTATGAGCGCAAGCTCTGTAATGTTCCGGTACCTTTGGTACCCTAAATTACACTTTCCACAAGTGTATGCGCCCTACCATTTACTTTTGGAAAGGTGCGCATACACCTTTAAGACTGGAGCTGTCATCACTCAGCGCCGGACTAGATGGCTATTTAAGGCGTCGGCTCTCACTCACATGTGTTCGTTCAAACACCCTTATCTGGATGCTAACCTTGCTTGAAGCTTCCATGCTTGCAAGCTTACTTCGCTGACGGAACCTCGCTGCGCTGATCCCTGTATCCCGCTACTGGATCATCCGCCTCTCCTGAACCACCCTTCGGCTGTATCGCTAATAGTGCTAAGTACCCCGCAGGGGAATTCTCTATAAAGTTATACTAAGCTTACACTATCTAGCTCTGCATAGTAGAGACTGTTTATCACATCTGCATAAACTAGATTGCTAGCTCTTGAGACTACTGCTACTTTTCTGCACTGGGTTGATCTTTTGTATGTCCACCTGCTATTCTATCATCTGCTATCATACAACATTGTTAAACCTTCCTGCATCCATCTGCTACTGTCTCACCTTCAAGTGTCTATCACCTACCACCTCCACTCAACCTATCCCTCAAACCTTCATCATTGTGTTACCACATATATAAAGTCACTCTAGGAACCAGCTTGCTAATTGTGTGTATTTACTGGCTGAAATAAGACCTTCCACACATGATGAGTCATTGAGGTTGGGAATGGTATCTCAGCATATCTCTTACATGACAACTGACGTGGAACTATTTCTGCAGCTGAAAATCCACACCATATAAGAAACGCAGGAGCGTTACAGATTGAACGAACCTAAAAAATGGATTCAGCAGAAATAGCCACTCAGGTGACACAATTAAAACAGCAAGTATCTGCGTTAATACACGCACTTACTGAATTAAAAGAAGACAATCAGGCTCTGTCGCAGCAGGTAATTAGACTGACACAACTTACCTCTGCTCAGTCCCCTGAACCCAAGATAAATCCCCCTTTGGTATTTACAGGCGATCGCAAAAAAGTTCGCGAATTTAAAAACGCATGTGAGTTACTTTTTTTGCTAAAACCTCGTACCTACCTTACTGATCACATTAAGGTTTGTACTATTATTTCTTACCTATCAAGCGATCCTCGAGCCTGGGCAGATTCTCTTTTTGAGAAAAACGACCAGCTTCTCAACTCCTATGCCTTGTTCCTGGCAGAGCTCACTAGCCTATATGATGACCCCAATAGGCAGAGTACTGCTGATCTTCAGTTAAGATCCTTGAAACAAGGAAGGAGGCCTGTGGAAGACTTTGTCGCAGAGTTCAAGAGATGGACCCTTGATTCAGAATGGAATGATGCATCTCTGAAAACCCAATTTAGGCTTGGCCTATCAGAAGCCGTTAAGGACGAGCTCGCCCAAGCGGATCTGCCAAAAACCCTGGATGCATTAATACAACTCAGTATTACCATAGATAGAAGACTACGAGAAAGAAAGGCTGAAAAGATGGGAATGCCATTATCCGTTTCCTCTCGGAGTCTGGCCGTTGACCCCGTTCCTATGGAGATAGGAACCATACGCCCACCGCTATCAACTATGGAAAAAGCCAAAAGACGAAATGAAAATCTCTGCTTGTACTGTGCATCCCCGGATCACAAGATAAACGTCTGTCCCCTAGTCAACAAAAAGAAGGGTGAGTGTTCACATGTCTCTCTAGGAGGATTGACAACTTCATTCACTAACCCCTACATTTCTGTTTTTTTGACATTACAGTGGGACCAGAACAGGATTACTACTAAGGCCATGATTGACACAGGATCTTGTGGAAATTATATGGATATATGTTTTGCTGCTTTAAATAAAATTCCTATTATTTCTAAACTCAAACCTGTCTCAGTAAGTCTTATTACCGGTGTTCCGTTATCCTCTGGTCCGATCACCGATCAGACACAAGCACTTCTAGTCACTATTAACAAGTCTCATAGGGAGACTTCTACCTTCGATTTAATACCATCACCCCACTTTCCCATTGTGTTGGGACTTCCCTGGTTGCACACACACCAACCAACCATAGATTGGAAGAAACGGTCCTTGACCTTCCCTTCTTGTTATTGCGAGGAAACGTGTAACCTCCCGTTTTCCGGGAAGATTCTGTCTGTGGTGACAGATGAGATTGCACCACTATGTTATCAGGATCTTTCTGAGGTTTTTCTTGAGAAAAATGCTCAAGCATTACCTCCTCATTGAGACTATGATTGTAGCATTGATCTACTCCCAAATAGCAAATTGCCGTTCGGTCATGTTTATCCTCTTTCACAGGATGAACTTGCCCATCTCAAAACCTATTTGGATGAGAACTTGGAAAAAGGTTTTATTAGACCTTCCACTTCTTCCACAGCAGCAGGACTCTTTTTTGTTCGCAATAAAGATTCAAGTCTCAGACCTATCATCGACTACAGGAAATTGAATGCTATCACAATAAAAGATCGCTATCCTCTACCACTTATCCTTGAGCTCATTGAGCAGGTGCGTGGAGCTACCTATTTTTCAAAATTAGACCTGAAAGGAGAATACAATCTCATTCGAATCCGTGATGGACACGAGTGGAAGACTGCGTTCAGAACTAGATATGGATTGTTCGAGTATCTTGTGATGCCATTCGGCCTATGCAATGCCCCTGCAGTTTTCCAACGATTTATAAACGATATTTTTAAAGACTTACTAGATGTCTGTGTTGTGGTATATCTGGACGATATACTTATATATTCACGGACCCTGTCTGAACACATAAGACATGTAAGACTTGTATTATCGAGATTGCTTGCACATAATCTTTATGTGAAGCTGAAGAAATGCTTGTTCCATAAAGATGAGGTACTCTTTCTAGGCTACATCATATCCAAAACAGGAATCGAGATGGACATGAGTAAAATATCCTGCATTCAGGATTGGCCTACACCAACTACACGCAAGGCGCTACAGCGATTCCTGGGATTTTCAATTTCTACAGGAAGTTCATAAAAAACTTTTCTGCTATTGTGAGACCCTTCACACAGCTCACTAGCATAAAAATACCATTTAAATGGTCAGAAGAAGCAAATAAGGCTTTCCACTTGTTAAAGACAAGGTTTACTTCCGCTCCCATATTACGCCATCCAGACCCATCCCTCCAATACATTCTGGAGGTAGATGCGTCAAACCTGGCAGTAGGAGCAATACTCTCCCAACGACCTACCCCCACTTCACCACTTCATCCAGTCGCCTTTTTTTCTAAATCCCTGAGCAGTCCCGAGATAAATTACCCCATGGGTGAGAAGGAACTGCTTGCTATAAAATTGGCTCTGGAGAATTGGCGACATTTACTCGAAGGCACCCAATTACCAATAATTATATAAACGGACCATAAAAACCTCCAATATCTTCAGACTAGCAAAACTCTCTCGCATCGACAGGTACGTTGGTCACTATTCTTTCTAAGGTTTAACTTCCTAGTGACCTACACACCTGCAGATAAGAACAAAAAGGCGGATGCACTATCGCGACTAACTGAAGAAAATTACTTTGAAATTCCTTCCGTTCCTATAATACCTCACAAACGCATTATTGGAGTTGTCCGTTCCTTGAAGGAAGAGGTTCTGCATGGTATAAGGTTGGATTCACCCCCACCACAACTAAATACTGATGCAGAAGGCTTCCTCTACTACAACGACAAACTTTACATACCACCTACCCTACGCACCAAGATCTTGGAATTATCGCATGATGTGCCTATGGCAGGACATATGGGTATGACAAAGACTTTCAATTTGATTTCTCGGCAATTCTGGTGGCCTGACATGAAAACATCTATACAAAAATTAGTCTCTTCATGCAATGTCTGTGCCAGGTCCAAAATTGACACTACGAGACCATCCGGCCTACTATGCAGTCTACCAATACCCCAAACTCCATGGGAGGTTCTGTCATTGGACTTCATCGTAGAATTGCCTCCTTCCAAAGGATTTAATACCATCTTGGTGTCAGTGGACCATCTGACAAAGATGGCACATTTCATTGCTATTCGCAGACTACCTTCGTCCAAACAAACGGCAGAACTCCTGATGAAACATGTCTTCAGATTACATGGTATCCCAAAAACTCTTTTGTCTGACCGTGGATCCCAATTTATTTCTAAATTCTGGCAAGAACTATGTCACATACTACGGATTGAGCCTAAGCTCACTTCTCCTTACCATCCGCAGACCAACGGACAGACTGAAAGAGTCAACCAATGCATCGAGCAGTATTTACGTTGTTACACTTCTTACCAACAGGATGATTGGTTGGATCTTCTCCCCCTGGCAGAATTTGCCTACAACAACGCAACTCACAGTACAACCAAGCAGAGTCCGTTCTACTTGAACTATGGGTTCCATCCCTCTATTCTCCCTCCACGCATCCTTCCTTCAAATAACCCAGTAGCCTCAGACTATCTTTCCCAAATAAAGGATTCTCTGGGTTTACTAAATACTACCATTGCACACGCTCACAGTCAACAAAAGAAGTACTATGATCTTCGTAGAAGACCTTCTCCACAGTATACTATCGGGGACCTCGTTTGGCTCTCAACAAAAAACTTGAGACTGAAGATCCCTAGCAAAAAGCTTGGACCTCTGTTCTTGGGACCTTTCCCAATCAAGAAACTTATTGGAAAAGCTGCAGTGCAGCTTACATTGCCAATGGACCTAAAAATCCATCCCATTTTCCATGTGTCGCTACTAAAACCCCATGTTCCGGACCAAGGAATAAGGCCTAATATTCCACCTCCCCCTCCAGTACAAGTTGAAGGTGGAGAAGAATACGAGATAAAAGAGATTCTGGATTCTCGTATCTACAGAAGAAGACTTCAGTACTTGCTTAGATGGAAGAACTATGGGCCCCAAGACGACACCTGGCTAAACACCTCTGACATACATGCCCCTAGATTAATCCGCAATTTTCATGCGAGATACCCAGACAAACCAGCTCCAGAGGCCTTCAGGAGCAGGCCTTAAAGGGGGGGTATTTTAATGTTCCGGTACCTTTGGTACCCTAAATTACACTTTCCACAAGTGTATGCGCCCTACCATTTACTTTTGGAAAGGTGCGCATACACCTTTAAGACTGGAGCTGTCATCACTCAGCGCCGGACTAGATGGCTATTTAAGGCGTCGGCTCTCACTCACATGTGTTCTTTCAAACACCCTTATCTGGATGCTAACCTTGCTTGAAGCTTCCATGCTTGCAAGCTTACTTCGCTGACGGAACCTCGCTGCGCTGATCCCTGTATCCCGCTACTGGATCATCCGCCTCTCCTGAACCACCCTTCGGCTGTATCGCTAATAGTGCTAAGTACCCCGCAGGGGAATTCTCTATAAAGTTATACTAAGCTTACACTATCTAGCTCTGCATAGTAGAGACTGTTTATCACATCTGCATAAACTAGATTGCTAGCTCTTGAGACTACTGCTACTTTTCTGCACTGGGTTGATCTTTTGTATGTCCACCTGCTATTCTATCATCTGCTATCATACAACATTGTTAAACCTTCCTGCATCCATCTGCTACTGTCTCACCTTCAAGTGTCTATCACCTACCACCTCCACTCAACCTATCCCTCAAACCTTCATCATTGTGTTACCACATATATAAAGTCACTCTAGGAACCAGCTTGCTAATTGTGTGTATTTACTGGCTGAAATAAGACCTTCCACACATGATGAGTCATTGAGGTTGGGAATGGTATCTCAGCATATCTCTTACATGACAACTGACGTGGAACTATTTCTGCAGCTGAAAATCCACACCATATAAGAAACGCAGGAGCGTTACAAGCTCAAAGGTTCAGGGTTTTTTTCCCAAAAGCAAGAACCCGCAGAGGTTGAAAATAATACTGTGTTGCAGAATGTTGATACTGATGAAAAGTACCAGGTGGCTGAAATTTGCAGCCCAGTCCCCTGGAGGTATTAGCGGGGTTGGAAGCGGAGGGTACCTCCTCTGAGCCAGAGTTGGCAGATCTTGGGGGCTCCGGGGAAGATTTCCTTAGTGCTCAGTTGAGGGACCCTACTTTGATCCCCACCAGGGAACAGGCCTTGGTATTGAACGGTGAGCCACAGCAACCTGGGGCGGATACACAGTTCCTCCATTTTGCTGTGAATCGTGACTTGTTGTACAGGGTAACCAAAGTCAATGATGAAGTGTTGGAGCAACTGGTAGTACCCAAAACTTTTAGGTATAAAGTGCTGCATTTAGCTCATAGTCATGTACTTGGGGGTCACCTTGGCGCGGCTAAAACTCAGGAACGGGTTTTGCAGCATTTTTATTGGCCCAGAGTATATCGGGAAATGAATAACTACTGTAAGTCCTGCCCCACCTGTCAAAGAGCAAAACACAAAAAATTTTATCCATATAAAATATGACCCACATTTTCCACTGATAAGTACAAATGCATGCTTAATGGAAAGCAAAGCTCTACAATATTTAGGGCTGCTAATATGTTTGAAATATCATACTCTAAGGCCTTGTAATACCATGTACAGAGATGTGCATTTTTCTGGACCTGTCTCTGCAAGTGCACAAAAAAAAAAAAAACATTGTTTTGTTCTGTCATCTGTGTTAGAAAAAAAAAATAAAACTTCCTCTAAATCCACATTATGCGTCCTAATAAAATCAAACACATTCATGTTGTGGTGCAAACTTAAAAAAGACACCAAATATTTTTCACAAAATAATAAACTATAGATACATTTGTGCAACACAAATATATATTGAAAAGCTACAAGCACACTCTAGTGAAAAAGTAAATGAACACAGTTTGTAAAGTGCTATGCTAATCCACACTATTAATTCCAAAGATAAAACGTGATGTAACACTTAATAAAATATAACAAATACACAAAAAAATTATATAAAACAAATAAACCGTAAGTCTTTTTAATGATCCAATCCAAAGTGTATATCCAAATTTAGTGCAAAAATGTCCAGACATTAAAGTACAAATTACTGTGCCAGTGATGAATTTCAATCCCAGCCCAAAAAATTGTGTGCAATCCACCACTATGAACCCTATAGGGTATGTGCTCACCTTTGAAATAAGTCCTTATAACAAGAACTAATAAAGCTTTGCCTGCACCAATGGATCTCTAATAACAGCTGCAAGCAGAAATACCATGGACATGTAAACACTCTCCAGTGAGTAATCAATGTATTGAACCTCAAAGCATGGTCTCCTGGGATCTCCAGACAACAGCCTGATTCAAAAAATAGTGTTCACCGTTCTTAAAACTCTTTATTGTGATGGTTTTACCAATATCTTCTATTGCTTTATTATAATACACTCCATTTTTTAATAATTTTAAACTATTCTGTTCCTAGATTTTTTTTTTTTTTTGTCACTTCAGTTTATTGTGAGATTTTAGAGTACAAAGGTGATATAGTATTGTTACATAGTTACGGGGGGCCGGATTTAAAGAAACTGCAGCTTCAAACCTCTATGACGTGTTTCAGTTTCGCCGCGTTCAAATCAATTAACTGACGCTGCGGCGAATTGGCGAGTAAAACAGCAATAATGAATTCCGCCGTCAGCGGGATTCACTTACGATCGCGGCTTCGCCAATTCGCAAACTTATGTCTTCGTGCTTATAGCAGTTTCACATAGCGATGTGGGCTAGTGGATTAGTGCACACATCACATGTCTGTAATTCATCTCCCTCTGCTGTAGGTTCGAGGCTTACCATCTCCACCTACTTTTTTTATTTTCTTTTTTTGTTTATATTGCTAAAATGTAACGGATTACATCATATATATTGCTAAATAATGTTACACTCAGAAGCGCTTGCAAGCTTACACCATTTTAAGTGTTTTTTTGATCTTGTCTGTGTGTCGAATCGATCTTATGAAGGAAAGTACCAAAGGCAAGTGACCAAACCCCTACCCTACTTCAGGGCAAGATGAAACCTCACAATTTTACCATGGTCTTCTTCCCACATTCCATACAATGTTTAGTTCTTTAGCTATATGTGCTTTTTAGCCTTAACACACTCCATTTTTTCCACCATACAGCTTTATTCTGCACAATAGCTAAGTGCTTTGCAACTTCACTGCAGTTCACAACGTCATGGGTTCAAATCACATCACTACTAGGGTTGAGCGAACACCTAGATGTCCGTGTTCGACGGGTTCGGCCGAACTTTAAAAAAAAGTCCGGGTCCGTGTCCCGGACTTTTACCGAACTTTTCCCGGACACCGAACCCCATTGAAGTCAATGGGGACCCGAACTTTAAGGCACTAAAATGGCTCTAAAACACCAAAGGCAGCAAAACGTAATTAAGAGCATGGCAAGTGCTCTGCAAACAAATGTGGATAGGGAAATAACTTAAAACAACAAAAAAAAAACAGAAAAATAAAACAATGTTCTTCTTCATCTCTGAAGGACGAGGCCCATATGGAGTAGGAGGGAGGTTGAGGTGGTGGTGGATGTGGCGGTGACATAGGCGTGCGCACAGGGTGTGCTGGGTGTGCCTGGGCACACCCTAATCACCTAGGGCACATAGCATTGCCAGTGAGGAGATGGGAAAGATCTCCCTGGGACCTGCTCTGCTCTATTTCTCCTTGCCTACAGGTACATGGCCCCGATACATTACTCTCCCTGCTGGCAAACACATGCATGTGTATTTCAACTTTGGGGTGCACACCTTAATGCAATAGGCTGCGCACACCTATGGGCGGTGTAGGTGGAAGCGGCGGTGGAGGAGGACCAGGGCCGGATTAACAGCATCATGGGCTTGGTGCTGAGGATTTTGAAGGGCCTTAAGGGCCGTGCCTTGCCATGCACCCAGAGGAGGAAGGGTGCAGCCATGCATGCCTAATTCAACATGGGATGCTGTCTCTGAAGCCCATAAACACATCCATGCATCGCCAACTGTCCCTCCTTGTCCGGCCTTCACGCTGTGTGGGGAGGTTCTGAGGGTGCTGCCTGGGGAAGCGAGCATAGAAGCCAGACTTCTGTGTTTACAAGTGACAGAAGAGCGGTAACAGTGAATATGGCCAACCCGGGGCCTATATAAAAGGTAGGGGCCTGGAGCTGCAGCTCCAATAGCCCCTACATTAATCTGGCCCTGAGGAGGAGGACGAGGTAGCCAACACTGCTTCTTTTCAAAAATTTTAAATGAGGGTACACCCCAAAAGAGTGAGAAAGAGCAAAAATGGAACAATGGGTGGGTAAGGTCGGTATCCATTGCTATTCTGCATAAGGTACGGAAAAGTCCCGTGGGATCCATGCCTGGTTCATTTTAATGAACGTGAGCTTGTCCACATTGTCTCTGGACAGGCGGCTGCCCTTGTCTGTTATAACGCCCCCAGCCGTGCTAAATACCCGTTCAGATAATACACTGGCTGCAGGGCACGCCAGCACCTCCAAGGCGTAAAGGGCAAGCTCAGGCCATGTGCCCAATTTGGAGACCCAGAAGTTGAAGGGGGCAGACCCGTCATTCACTACATGTAGGCGTGTGCACACATACTGCTCCACCATGTTGGTAAAATGCTGCCTCCTGCTAAGACGTTCCATCTGAGCTGCTGGTGCTGCTGTTTGTTGTGGCGTGCTGACAAAGCTTTTCCACATTTCGGCCATGCTAACCCTGCCTTCTGAGGTGCTGGCGGTGCCCTGGTTGCGTTGGCGACCTCCTCCTCCTCCTCCTCTGCCTTGTGCTTCCACTGTGGCCCCGCTGTCAGATGGGAATGCCAGCAGCATGGCGTCTACCAGCGTGCGCTTGTACTCGCGCATCTTGCGATCGCGCTCCAGTGAGTGAATTAAGGACGGTACGTTGTCCTTGTAACGGGGATCCAGCAGCGTGGCCACCCAGTAATCAGCACAAGTTAGAATGTGGGCAACTCGGCGGTCGTTGTGGAGACACTGCAGCATGTAATCGCTCATGTGTGCCAGGCTGCCCAGAGGCGACGAAAGGCTGTCCTCTGTGGGAGGTGTATCGTCCGTGTCCTCTGTATCCCCCCAGCCACGCACCAGTGATGGCCATGAGCTGGCCTGGGTGCCACCCTGCTGTGAACATGGTTCCATCTCCTCCTCCAGCTCCTCCTCCTCCTCATCCTCCTCATCCTCCAGAACTGTGCCCCTGCTGGACAATTGCGTCCCTGGCGTTTGCGTGTGCAGGAACCCACCCTCGGAGCCCCTTGCGAATGACTGCCCTGAAAGCCTTGGAAATGTTACCTCTTCATCCTCCTCCTCCTCCTCATCCTGTGCCACATCCTCTTCCATCATCGCCCGAATTGTTTTTTCAAGGAGGCATAGAAGTGGGATAGTTAAGCTGAGAACGGCGTCATTGCCACTGGCCATGTTGGTGGAGTACTCAAAACAGCGCAACAAGGCACACAGGTCTCGCATGGAGGCCCAGTTATTGGTGGTGAAGTGGTGCTGTTCCGCAGAGCGACTCACGTGTGCGTGCTGCAGCTGAAACTCCACTATGGCCTGCTGCTGCTCGCACAGTCTTTCCAGCATGTGCAAGGTGGAGTTCCACCTTGTGGGCACGTCACATATGAGGCGGTGAGCGGGAAGGCCGAAGTTACGCTGCAGCGCTGCCAGGCGAGCAGCAGCAGGGTGAGAACGCAGAAAGTGCGCACAAACGGCCCGCACTTTCTGCAGCAGCTCTGACATATCGGGGTAGTTTTTAAGGAACCTCTGCACCACCAAATTCAGCACATGCGCCAGGCAAGGGATGTGCGTCAAACCGGCTAGGCCCAGAGCTGCTATGAGATTTCGCCCGTTATCACACACCACCAGGCCGGGCTTGAGGCTCGCTGGCAGCAACCACTCATTTGTCTGCTGTTCCATGCTCCTCCACAACTCCTGCGCGGTGTGTGGTTTGTCCCCCAAACAGGCAAGTTGTAAAACTGCCTGCTGTCGTTTACCCCTGGCCGTGCTGAAGTTGGTGGTGAAGGTGTTATGCTGTCCGGATGAGGAGGCGGTAGAGGATGAGGAAGCGGAGTAGGAGGAGTTACGAACAGGAGGCAAACTGAAGCGCCCTGCAATCCTCGGTGGTGGAAGGACATGCGCCAAATTGCTATCCGCCTCAGGCCCATCCACCACTGCATTTACCCAGTGTGCCGTTAGGGAGATATAACGCCCCTGACCGTGCTTACTGGTCCACGTATCCGTAGTTAGGTGGACCTTGGCACAGATGGCGTTGCGCAGTGCACACCTGATATTTTCCCCCACTTGGTTGTGCAGGGAAGGGATGGCTTGCCTGGAAAAGTAGTGGCGGCTGGGCACGACGTACTGTGGGACAGCCACCCACATAAGGTTTTTAAAACTGTGCGTCTCCACCAGACGGAATGACAGCATTTCAAAGGCCAATAATTTTGAAATGCTGGCATTCAGGGCCAGGGATCGCGGGTGGGTAGGGGGGTACTTCCTCTTCCTCTCAAGTGTTTGGGAGATGGAAAGCTGAACGCTTCCACGGGACATTGTGGAGATGGTTGTTGGTGACCCAGGTGGTGGTGTTGCTGACAGATCGTCTGTTTGCGGGGTGGCAGGTGCCGGTATCACTACAGATGTGGCTGGAGCGGCCGAGACTGCAGCAGAAGAGGAAGCAGGATGAGCCAGAGACGTTTCTTGGTTTTGAAGGTGTGTACTCCACTGCAGCTCGTGCTTTGCACTTAGATGCCTGATCATGCAGGTTGTGCTCAGGTTGAGAAGGTTCATGCCTCGCTTCAAGCTCTGATTGCACAGGGTGCAAACCACTCGTGTCCTGTCATCAGCACATTTTCTAAAGAACTTCCACGCTAGAGAACTCCTTTGAGCTGACTTTGGTGCGCTCGTTCCCTTGCTGCGTTGGGCAGTAGCGGGCGTAGTGTCTAGGGCACGGCCGCTCCGCTTCTGCACCCTGCTCCCTCTTCTGCTGTGCTGGTGGCTCTGTGCGACCACCGCCTCTTCCTCCAAACTACTCAGGTCACCTGCATGACGTTCATTCCATGTGGGGTCGAGGACCTCATCGTCCTCCACATCATCTTCCACCCAGTCTTCACCCCTGCCCTCCTTGTCGGTCTCCACAATGCTGAACGCCGCAGCAGTTGGCACCTGCGTTTCGTCATCATCGGAGACGTGCTGCGATGATCCTTGCATGTACTCATCTTGAGAAATAAGTGGTTGGGCATCGCTGCACTCAATCTCTTCCACTTCTGGGCTAGGTGGATGGCCCTGGGAAACCCTGCTGACAGAGTCCTCAAAAAGAATAAGAGACTGCTGTATGGCTTGGGGCTCAGACTGCTGGCCTGATTTGCAAGGGGGTGAGGTGAAAGACGGTTGGACATTGGCTGCAGGTGCCAACTCTGACCTTTCTGCAGTAGACTGGGTGGGAGACAATGTGAAGGAACTGGAGGCACTGTCAGCAGCAAACCAATCTACTATCGCCTCAACTTGTTCTGGCCTCATCACTTCTAGGGGCGTTTGATGCCCTACCAAATACTGATGCAGGTTCTGTCGCCTACTCACACTTGAGGAAGGTGTTTCACTTGTGCGTGTAGCTGGCACAGATCGACCATGTCCTCTCCTTGCAACAGGAGCTCTACCAGCAGCACCACGACCCAGGCCACGGCCCTTATTTGACGGTCTCCTCATATTTCTGTAATTTAAGATCTTGCCCTAGAAAGGTTTTTATTGAATAGCGGAATAGAAAATATGATCCAAAAAAAGTGTATGTATATCACACGTACACAACCACACTAGGCCCCAATTACTATTGTTTGTACCCCTAAAAGGCTAGATGAGGAGTAGGGGGAGTATGGAACAGGCAGCACCCTCAAACCTTCAGAAGTATGAGATGAACCCCAACAACTTGGAAAGGTGGATCTCTCTCACACGTACCAACACAGACTATCCCCCAATTTAACTGATCCCCAAAGGTTTTTGATTAAATAGCGGAATAGAAAATATGATCCCAAAAAAGTGTATGTATATCACACGTACACAACCACACTAGGCCCCAATTACTATTGTTTGTACCCCTAAAAGGCTAGGAGTAGGGGGAGTATGGAACAGGCAGCACCCTCAAACCTTCAGAAGTATGAGATGAACCCCAACAACTTGGAAAGGTGGATCTCTCTCACACGTACCAACACAGACTATCCCCCAATTTAACTGATCCCCAAAGGTTTTTGATTAAATAGCGGAATAGAAAATATGATCCCAAAAAAGTGTATGTATATCACACGTACACAACCACACTAGGCCCCAATTACTATTGTTTGTACCCCTAAAAGGCTAGGAGTAGGGGGAGTATGGAACAGGCAGCACCCTCAAACCTTCAGAAGTATGAGATGAACCCCAACAACTTGGAAAGGTGGATCTCTCTCACACGTACCAACACAGACTATCCCCCAATTTAACTGATCCCCAAAGGTTTTTGATTAAATAGCGGAATAGAAAATATGATCCCAAAAAAGTGTATGTATATCACACGTACACAACCACACTAGGCCCCAATTACTATTGTTTGTACCCCTAAAAGGCTAGGAGTAGGGGGAGTATGGAACAGGCAGCACCCTCAAACCTTCAGAAGTATGAGATGAACCCCAACAACTTGGAAAGGTGGATCTCTCTCACACGTACCAACACAGACTATCCCCCAATTTAACTGATCCCCAAAAGTTTTTGATTAAATAGCGGAATAGAAAATATGATCCCAAAAAAGTGTATATATATCACACGTACACAACCACACTAGGCCCCAATTACTATTGTTTGTACCCCTAAAAGGCTAGGAGTAGGGGGAGTATGGAACAGGCAGCACCCTCAAACCTTCAGAAGTATGAGATGAACCCCAACAACTTGGAAAGGTGGATCTCTCTCACACGTACCAACACAGACTATCCCCCAATTTAACTGATCCCCAAAGGTTTTTGATTAAATAGCGGAATAGAAAATATGATCCAAAAAAAGTGTATGTATATCACACGTACACAACCACACTAGGCCCCAATTACTATTGTTTGTACCCCTAAAAGGCTAGGAGTAGGGGGAGTATGGAACAGGCAGCACCCTCAAACCTTCAGAAGTATGAGATGAACCCCAACAACTTGGAAAGGTGGATCTCTCTCACACGTACCAACACAGACTATCCCCCAATTTAACTGATCCCCAAAGGTTTTTGATTAAATAGCGGAATAGAAAATATGATCCCAAAAAAGTGTATGTATATCACACGTACACAACCACACTAGGCCCCAATTACTATTGTTTGTACCCCTAAAAGGCTAGGAGTAGGGGGAGTATGGAACAGGCAGCACCCTCAAACCTTCAGAAGTATGAGATGAACCCCAACAACTTGGAAAGGTGGATCTCTCTCACACGTACCAACACAGACTATCCCCCAATTTAACTGATCCCCAAAGGTTTTTGATTAAATAGCGGAATAGAAAATATGATCCCAAAAAAGTGTATGTATATCACACGTACACAACCACACTAGGCCCCAATTACTATTGTTTGTACCCCTAAAAGGCTAGGAGTAGGGGGAGTATGGAACAGGCAGCACCCTCAAACCTTCAGAAGTATGAGATGAACCCCAACAACTTGGAAAGGTGGATCTCTCTCACACGTACCAACACAGACTATCCCCCAATTTAACTGATCCCCAAAGGTTTTTGATTAAATAGCGGAATAGAAAATATGATCCCAAAAAAGTGTATGTATATCACACGTACACAACCACACTAGGCCCCAATTACTATTGTTTGTACCCCTAAAAGGCTAGATGAGGAGTAGGGGGAGTATGGAACAGGCAGCACCCTCAAACCTTCAGAAGTATGAGATTGTGTTCACTGTACCCCACAAAGATTGAGTTCACTGCACCCCACAATGATTGTGTTCACTGCACCCCACAAAGATTGTGTTCACTGCACCTCACAAAGATTGTGTTCACTGTACCCCCCAAAGATTGTGTTCACTGCACCCCACAAAGATTCTGTTCACTGTACCCCACAAAGATTGTGTTCACTGCACCCCAAAAAGATTGTGTTCACTGCACCCCAAAAAGGATGTTGTTCACTGCACCCCAAAAAGGATGTTGTTCACTCCACCCCAAAAAGATTGTGTTCACTGCACCCCACAAAGATTGTGTTCACTGCACCCCAAAAAGATTGTGTTCACTGCACCCCAAAAATGATTTTGTTCACTGCACCCCAAAAAGGATTTTGTTCACTGCACCCCAAAAAGGATGTTGTTCACTCCACCCCAAAAAGATTGTGTTCACTGCACCCCAAAAAGATTGTGTTCACTGCACCCCACAAAGGATTTTGTTCACTGCACCCCAAAAAGGATGTTGTTCACTGCACCCCAAAAAGGATGTTGTTCACTGCACCCCAAAAAGGATTTTGTTCACTGCACCCCAAAAAGATTGTGTTCACTGCACCCCACAAAGGATTTTGTTCACTGCACCCCAGAAAGATTGTGTTCACTGCACACCAAAAAGGATTGTGTTCACTGCACCCCAAAAAGATTTTGTTCACTGCACCCCAAAAAGATTGTGTTCACTGCAGCCCAAAAAGATTGTGTTCACTGCAGCCCAAAAAGATTGTGTTCACTGCAGCCCAAAAAGATTGTGTTCACTGCAGCCCAAAAAGATTGTGTTCACTGCAGCCCAAAAAGATTGTGTTCACTGCAGCTCACACACAGAAAAATGGATGTGGATCACTGACACCTGCCTATCTCCAATCCCACACCACACAGCAATATCGATTGTAGTTTGTAGAACACAGTTTCCCTAAAATTCAGCAGACTCTGTCCCTAACAGGATTGAGAAGAGATCGTAGATCAGGATTGAGTGCAGACCCCACCCCCCACACAGCAATATCGATTGTAGTTTGTAGAAGACACTGACCCTATAATTGAGCAGACTCTATCCCTAAAATGCCTACAACTCGCCCTGCCTAAACACTCCGACCTGTCCCTCAATTCTATCCGGACACAAATGGTTTTTTCCTGCCTATCTTTCCCTAATCAGCAGCCAGCACGTTGATGTGTGCTCTGTCCCTGAATCTAAGCAGCATAATGACGCCGCTGCGGCTGCCTCGAACTTATAAAGACTTGGTCACATGCTTCAGACGGCCAATCACAGCTACTGAGACATTTGCAGGCATGGCTGGGATGGCTTAAGGCACACCAGTTAAACGATTGTTGATTGGCTGTTGAAAGCCCGCCATGAAAAGAGCGCCAAAGCATGCAAAACCCGGAAATAAAACGACCGAACACGGATTTTTACCCGAACATACAGTAAAGTGTCCGTGTCCGTGTTCGGGTACAAAAAATCCAATTATTCGGTACGAACACGAATAATACAGTCCGTGTTCGCTCAACACTAATCACTACACTTGGGATCTCTTTTCACTCTCATTTTTTTAAACAGTTTTTTTAAACTATCTTGAATTTGGGGGGGGAGGGGGGTGTCCTACCCAAATTTCAAGCACATCAATGGAAACAACACAATTTTGATTTTATGAGTGTGGTCCTAGTTTTATCGAGATGCAATTCTTTACATATTTACCATGGTTCTTACAATTTCTTGACCAATAAACATAGGTGTCTGATATTGGACTCTCTCCATATTTCAACAACACAGGCCCTCATAGTCCAACACTACATTTGCCTCACACCTCAACACAACACTGTCACATCCCTACTCTACATTACAACCCCTCACATCACCAGTACAAGCAGCATGCAAAGTGCAAAACTCCGGCCTTGGCAGCTTAATGGGCCATACACTAACAATTTGTCTAGACTTTTTCCTGTAGACTTAACCAAACCATATAATAGAAGCTCAAACCTCAACACTTTCAATTTGGATGCAATCAGGCAGGCCCTTGCACTACATAGAAAATGTCAATCTGAAGGATAAAGTCTTCTCTAAATCTTACAGTGTGGATGGCCCTTTTGTCTGTAGGCACCCACACAAAACAAAAAAACACATGTTCAATTCTAATGTATTTATTTATTTGAGAATGACAGCAGAAGGAGGGATGCAGCAAAAGAATATTGTCACTCTCCAGTCCGTGTGCCTTTACAGCGCCAGACCACGATCTTTGCTCCATGGCTACGGGATTCTGATGTCTTCCACAACTTCCGGCAGAGTTCAGAATCCATTCTGCACCTCTACCAGCTCATAGGGGACAGGCATGGCAAGGTTGCTGGGCAGCTTCCAAGCCACTTTCGAAGTTCCAGGGTGTTCATGTTGGTCATTGGCCATGTGCCTTACCAAATATCCACTGACCACAAAAGAAAATGAGTGGAGTCCATCAAGGTGGGTTTCTACCACCTACACCCGCAAGCAGTACCACTCCTGGAAAAATAAAACAAAGGATAAGACATTTCATTATGAAAATCACATCTTAATGCCTGTTTGCTTCATTCTGAACTTCATTTAATTTCGACATCACGAGTGAAATAACACATTTTATGCCAACTTACACAAACCAGAAATCATTAATGTAAACATTTGAATACACACCTGTGACGCCAGACAGCCCATCACCACAGGCTTCCCATGGTACGTGCCATGATTCCAAGATGTTGATGTTCTGGAAAATTACAACACCATAAGATACCAAGCAGCCGTTCATGTTATCAATAACTACACAGGTGGCATAGACACAAATAAACACCTGCCAGCTCTTCTCAGCCCTTTACACTATTCACAATACCAACATGTTTATGGTTAGAGGTGCATGTTTTTGCTCAAGTAACACAATTTTACCAATGTTGACTACACTTTATCTACAATGGCAAGTGTCATTGGCAGATGATAATCACCCTCTGTCTCCCTGTGAGTGGCACCTCTGCTAACTAGCTAATTAATACACATGCCCTATCTTGACCGGTTACAGTACTTACATGTAAAGTGGCTAGCAACCAGGGTATTCCGGGTGGCCATACCGGCAGCGGTGCTCCGCCGCCTGGGGGCCGCCGGCTGACGGACCTCTGGCTCCCTCTCCTCCGTCAGCTCCCAAGAATCATCCCGGGCAACGCACATGTTGTGCAACACGCAGCACGCCAGGATGATCTTGGAAGCCTTTGTAGGAGAGTACAGGAGTTCACCCCCAGGCCGGGCCAAGCAGAGAAACCGGGACTTGAGAAGACCTATGGTCAACTCAATGATACTCCGGCTTCTCCGCAAGGCCCTGTTGTAATTCCTCTCTGCTGGGCCCTGGGGGTACCTGATTGGAGCCATCAGCCACGTCAGCTGCGGGTAACCAGCATCCCCTGAAAAATAAGAAAAATATACATTAGTTCTTCCTATCATGTGACTTTAGATGACTCCTCAAAATGGGAGACAATTAGGCATTTTACTAAACAACCTGCTCGTCTGTTTGCAAAAAATCATATGAAACATCTCAACTCTGTCTAACTGCCTAAATCACTAATACAAATGGGAAAAAGGACACACAAAGTGGTGGGTTTCTCTTGCAAGTTCCAACTTGGCCCCTATTTTGTTCCTATTACATTAGCCTAGGTCTTACTTCTGGAATATATCTGCAACTAGAGTGAGGAAACCAATATTGACTCACTTATGCAAAGTACTTTGGGGATATGGCAATACCATTGGAATCATTTGTAGGTTTTCTTTGGGTGGCTAGAGGACACCATTTACACATTGGTTAACCACCTTCATTGGACTCAAAGACAACTTTGCAAATCTTTCTTTTGTGAGCTGCTAAGCTGCTGATCTGGTTGTGTGTGAACAGCCTGACAACTCCTAACACATCCATTTTAGGTAGGCTTTGCTTAAATCAGGGTGTACACCGATGTAGCTTATTCCTATGTCTATGTAATCTTACAGTTTATGTTGTTAAGACAAAATACTTTACCAATAAGCCACCCTTCGGGCATTTGTCCACTTTCAAACACCTCGTACAGAGTACTTGTTCTTAACATACTGGAATCATGGCACGACCCTGGGTGACCAGTGTTGACACTCATGATGCGCTGTTTGGCGTCACACACTAATTGGACGTTCACAGAGTGGTACTGCTTGCGGTTCCGGTATTCACTTTCGTGGCTCCTTGGGGGCCTAATGGCTATGTGGGTGCCATCGATTGCCCCTAGGATTTGCGGCATGTGTGCCCGCCGGTAGAAACCCAACTTGACTTCATTCCACTCATTTTCATTCTGTGGCCAGTGGATAAAATTGGGCACTATATCCACTATGGCATTAATGACCAACATGAACACCCTTGAAACTGTGGGCTGGCTAATGCCCATGATACTTCCCGAAGTGGCTTGGAAGCTGCCACGCCCTAAAATATACAAAGTGGCCAGCAATCTGGCCATGCCGGGCACCGCATGGCCGCGCTGTGTGTCCGGGTCAATTTTCTCTGCTATGAGCTGGTAGAGGTGTAGAATAGTTCCTCGCTCGAGCCGGAACTTCCTCCTGACATCAGAATCCCGCAGCTTGTCCAAATAGATCCTTGGAGCAAAAATGCGTGGCTGGCGAGGTAAGGGCACACGGACTGGAGGTGCTGCTGCTGGAGGTGCTGCTGCTGCTGCTGCTGCAGCTTCCCCACCTTCTGCTGCCTCCTGTGCCAGGGCCTCCTCAAACAAGGCACCAATAAATGCCAGCATTGCACCATCTAATGCGTCTGGGATATCGTCCTCCATTTTGAACGCGCAAATTCGCGAATGCGCAGATATATATAGAAACGGCCGCTAATTATCACACCTGTGAGCCAGCTATAAAAGGAGCACATGGCCAATATGGCTGCTGGATGTTATAGATCGATGTTTCTTATGTGCTAGCAAGACCCTGTGACCCACAACCTACATTATCTGGAGGTAAGACAATTGTATCTCTCTCTCCCAAAAAAAAGGAAGGAGACAATTTGTACTTATCTTGGGTGTGCTTAAGTTGTCTATGGTGAATCCCCTCCAACCCACAATAGCTTGGGAACCCCTCAAGTGTCTTTTAATCATTGGCAGTTGGCCCCATGTGCATGTGGTTTGGACATGTGTTTTCTCATGTTTGTTAAAGGTGTGCAGTCTAGATTTGGCATCTAAACCTGCCCCCTTACCTTCCCAGCTTCCAAAGACACCATTTTTGCTTTCCTGATGACTGTAATTTATTATGTGCACGTATGTAGGTCATGCAATTTCTCATGTATGTTTAATGTTTGCAGCCTCCTTTTGCCTATAAAGGATTACACCACCACCACCACCACCACTGTGTTTGTGCCATTAGGTAAGTGTTTGGAGGGCCTCGTGTGATTTGTACCCCTATGCGTTTTCTTATGTGTTTTTTTTTTACATTTCTTTGCAGCCTCTTCTGCTCTTTGCCACCACCACCACCACCACCACCACCACCACCACTGTGTTTGTGCCATTAGGTAAGTGTTTGGAGGGCCTCGTGTGATTTGTACCCCTATGAGTTTTCTTATGTGTTTTTTTTTTCCATTTCTTTGCAGCCTCTTCTGCTCTTTGCCACCACCACCACCACCACCACCACCACCACCACCACCACCACTGTGTTTGTGCCATTAGGTAAGTGTTTGGAGGGCCTCGTGTGATTTGTACCCCTATGAGTTTTCTTATGTGTTTTTTTTTTCCATTTCTTTGCAGCCTCTTCTGCTCTTTGCCACCACCACCACCACCACCACCACTGTGTTTGTGCCATTAGGTAAGTGTTTGGAGGGCCTCGTGTGATTTGTACCCCTATGCGTTTTCTTATGTGTTTTTTTTTTACATTTCTTTGCAGCCTCTTCTGCTCTTTGCCACCACCACCACCACCACCACCACCACTGTGTTTGTGCCATTAGGTAAGTGTTTGGAGGGCCTCGTGTGATTTGTACCCCTATGCGTTTTCTTATGTGTTTTTTTTTTCCATTTCTTTGCAGCCTCTTCTGCTCTTTGCCACCACCACCACCACCACCACCACCACCACCACTGTGTTTGTGCCATTAGGTAAGTGTTTGGAGGGCCTCGTGTGATTTGTACCCCTATGAGTTTTCTTATGTGTTTTTTTTTTCCATTTCTTTGCAGCCTCTTCTGCTCTTTGCCACCACCACCACCACCACCACCACCACCACCACCACCACTGTGTTTGTGCCATTAGGTAAGTGTTTGGAGGGCCTCGTGTGATTTGTACCCCTATGCGTTTTCTTATGTGTTTTTTTTTTACATTTCTTTGCAGCCTCTTCTGCTCTTTGCCACCACCACCACCACCACCACCACCACCACCACCACCACCACTGTGTTTGTGCCATTAGGTAAGTGTTTGGAGGGCCTCGTGTGATTTGTACCCCTATGAGTTTTCTTATGTGTTTTTTTTTTCCATTTCTTTGCAGCCTCTTCTGCTCTTTGCCACCACCACCACCACCACCACCACCACCACCACCACTGTGTTTGTGCCATTAGGTAAGTGTTTGGAGGGCCTCGTGTGATTTGTACCCCTATGCGTTTTCTTATGTGTTTTTTTTTTCCATTTCTTTGCAGCCTCTTCTGCTCTTTGCCACCACCACCACCACCACCACCACCACTGTGTTTGTGCCATTAGGTAAGTGTTTGGAGGGCCTCGTGTGATTTGTACCCCTATGAGTTTTCTTATGTGTTTTTTTTTTCCATTTCTTTGCAGCCTCTTCTGCTCTTTGCCACCACCACCACCACCACCACCACCACCACCACCACCACCACTGTGTTTGTGCCATTAGGTAAGTGTTTGGAGGGCCTCGTGTGATTTGTACCCCTATGCGTTTTCTTATGTGTTTTTTTTTTACATTTCTTTGCAGCCTCTTCTGCTCTTTGCCACCACCACCACCACCACCACCACCACCACTGTGTTTGTGCCATTAGGTAAGTGTTTGGAGGGCCTCGTGTGATTTGTACCCCTATGAGTTTTCTTATGTGTTTTTTTTTTCCATTTCTTTGCAGCCTCTTCTGCTCTTTGCCACCACCACCACCACCACCACCACTGTGTTTGTGCCATTAGGTAAGTGTTTGGAGGGCCTCGTGTGATTTGTACCCCTATGCGTTTTCTTATGTGTTTTTTTTTTCCATTTCTTTGCAGCCTCTTCTGCTCTTTGCCACCACCACCACCACCACCACCACCACCACCACCACCACCACCACTGTGTTTGTGCCATTAGGTAAGTGTTTGGAGGGCCTCGTGTGATTTGTACCCCTATGAGTTTTCTTATGTGTTTTTTTTTTCCATTTCTTTGCAGCCTCTTCTGCTCTTTGCCACCACCACCACCACTGTGTTTGTGCCATTAGGTAAGTGTTTGGAGGGCCTCGTGTGATTTGTACCCCTATGCGTTTTCTTATGTGTTTTTTTTTTACATTTCTTTGCAGCCTCTTCTGCTCTTTGCCACCACCACCACCACCACTGTGTTTGTGCCATTAGGTAAGTGTTTGGAGGGCCTCGTGTGATTCGTACCCCTATGAGTTTTCTTATGTGTTTTTTTTTTCCATTTCTTTGCAGCCTCTTCTGCTCTTTGCCACCACCACCACCACTGTGTTTGTGCCATTAGGTAAGTGTTTGGAGGGCCTCGTGTGATTTGTACCCCTATGAGTTTTCTTATGTGTTTTTTTTTCCCATTTCTTTGCAGCCTCTTCTGCTCTTTGCCACCACCACCACCACCACCACCACCACCACCACCACCACCACCACTGTGTTTGTGCCATTAGGTAAGTGTTTGGAGGGCCTCGTGTGATTTGTACCCCTATGAGTTTTCTTATGTGTTTTTTTTTTCCATTTCTTTGCAGCCTCTTCTGCTCTTTGCCACCACCACCACCACCACCACCACCACCACCACTGTGTTTGTGCCATTAGGTAAGTGTTTGGAGGGCCTCGTGTGATTTGTACCCCTATGCGTTTTCTTATGTGTTTTTTTTTTACATTTCTTTGCAGCCTCTTCTGCTCTTTGCCACCACCACCACCACCACTGTGTTTGTGCCATTAGGTAAGTGTTTGGAGGGCCTCGTGTGATTTGTACCCCTATGAGTTTTCTTATGTGTTTTTTTTTTCCATTTCTTTGCAGCCTCTTCTGCTCTTTGCCACCACCACCACCACCACCACCACCACCACCACTGTGTTTGTGCCATTAGGTAAGTGTTTGGAGGGCCTCGTGTGATTTGTACCCCTATGAGTTTTCTTATGTGTTTTTTTTTTCCATTTCTTTGCAGCCTCTTCTGCTCTTTGCCACCACCACCACCACCACCACCACCACCACCACTGTGTTTGTGCCATTAGGTAAGTGTTTGGAGGGCCTCGTGTGATTTGTACCCCTATGCGTTTTCTTATGTGTTTTTTTTTTACATTTCTTTGCAACCTCTTCTGCTTTTTTTGCCACCACCACCACCACCACTGTGTTTGTGCCATTAGGTAAGTGTTTGGAGGGCCTCGTGTGATTTGTACCCCTATGCGTTTTCTTATGTGTTTTTTTTTTACATTTCTTTGCAACCTCTTCTGCTTTTTTTGCCACCACCACCACCACCACTGTGTTTGTGCCATTAGGTAAGTGTTTGGAGGGCCTCGTGTGATTTGTACCCATATGCGTTTTCTTATGTGTTTTTTTTTTTCCTTTTCTTTGCAGCCTCTTCTGCTCTTTGCCCACTACTACCACCACCACCACGACCAAGTCTGTTTGTGCCATTAGGTAAGTGTGTTCTGTAACTGTTCACTAATTATACTGTATATGAAGAGCAATCTGCAAATCCTGTTTTTTCTGTTTTCTCTTTTGTCATTTCAGATTTAGGAGTTTGGGGCTCTTTGCTGCTGCTGGACAGCCAGATTCTCTGCCCACCTCGTGCTCCCATGGCCCCACCCACTGGAAGGATGAGAAGGGGCAGGGTGGCCAGGGGGGCCAGGGGGGCCAGGGGGGGCAGGGGGGGCAGGGGGGGCAGGGTGGGCAGATCGTCTGGCTCTGGTGTGAGGGAGGCTCCAGCTGTATCCATGAGGGAGTCCACCATCCCCATCCCGGAGGAGGAAGCCGGGGGAGGTGTTAACACACCAAGTGGACAAGCTGGCTCTTCTGACAGTAGTCCTGGAGCGGGTCCGTCCACCAGAGTCAGCTTGTCCACATTACCCCGGCTTCCCCGTTTCACCCACAATCAGTGCTGTGCCCTGGTCCACGCCTATATGGCCAGATATCAGGCGATACATGGGACCAGGGCCGCGTCTTACTCAGTAACAGAGAAGAACAGATTGTGGGATGAAATCCGGGATGCTGTAAATGCACTGGGTGAAGCACCTCGCCACCGTGACAGTGTGCGGAAGAAGGTCAACGACATCTGTGGGTCCGTTCGGAAGAAGCTAATTGCATGGGCTGCGGAGGGTCTTTATGACCGTCAAGGTCGGCTGGATGAACGTGCACGAAGTTCTCTCTGGGATTATCAATTACCTTTCTTGAACATCATAGGACCCGATACCATCTTTCCCAGAGAGGACTTAGATTCGGATGCTTTGCACCGAGGTAGGATATTATCTTGGATGTCAATTGTGTGAGTTGTTTGGAAAAGATTAACTACTATCCTATGTGTGACATTAAGAGAATGTGATACTTGCCCTTCCAATTGTCCTTTTTTTGTTTTCCCCAACCTGCAATTTGTTCATCTGTAGCACGGATCTCAGCCCCTCCACAGCCCATGCAGCTTGGCGAACCAGACGGACTCACAGGTGTTGACATCAGTGCTGACCCTCCTCCTGGTAGGTCCAATATCATACTGTGCCAAACAATGTAGATGTTTTTTTTTTGCCAAGATAGCTCATATTGCTATGTCCTTTACAGAAGATCCGCAGCAGGGAACACACCCAGTGCAGCTAGGCCTGGAGGAAGGTGTTGGTATGTCTAGTCAAATAATGTTTTTTTGAATCTTATTAACCCCATTAACACACATGTTTTTTCTTAGGAAAGAGTGTTGCCTTTTAGATGTTTACCCTGCAAAACACAGTTGACAGCATTAATGGGTGCCGTCATTAGTAGGCAGACCAAGCCTTCTTAACCTTTGGGAGGGTTTAGCAAGTGTCCTATGAGCCCAGGAAAGCACTTTTGAATGTTTGGCCTCAATGCTTCATTCATGAAGCTAGGAGGGCAATCTGGCCATAATCATTACTGACTAAGGTTATGTACTAAACATGTTTTTTTTTTTTTTGTTTTTAAAAGAACATCAGGCCCCTCTTGACGTTGCAGCTGGAGTTGGATCAGGAGCTGGCGACGATTCTGCATCCAGTGCTGTGGTATGTGATATAAGGGAACAAGGTGCACATGTAACATTTCAATGGTAGCATTGATTTTGGACTAGATGTGGCTTACATTGTGTGTGTTAAATTAGTGCTATGACATTCTGACGATGCACCAGCACAACAAGAGTTCTATCTTGAACATCAGGGAATTATGTTATAATTTGGTGTGCCACTAATGTTCCAAAAACATCCAGGATCTTTAAAGTCCGGCCCGTCTTTGATTTTCCAGGTCCAAATTCATGGGTATCGTTTGGTTGGGTTGTCCTGTAGCCGATTGATGGCAAGATTTTAGACAACATACGTAGATGTATAAAGTCATTGGTGTAGTAACAGATTTACCAAAAGCATAAACAACCTACCACACCAGGGTTAATTGGGAACACCTTCATGTTGAATCTTTTTTGCCTTTGTCATATTAGTCACACCAATATAATATGTACCCATTATCAGAAGTGTTGCTAGCTTGGATAATCTTACAATGAACAAGTACTCATTAGAAGCACATCAAACTTTTCAACGTTCTGCTTGGGGTGTTAAGTTGTCAAACTAATCTGAAATATTTAGTCATGATGTTTGATAATGATTTGGTCTATTTCTTCTGCTTTCAGGTAGCCTTAGATGCAGAGGGATTGTCACCTACCCAACTTCGTCCATCTATGCTGGATGTAGCCGAGAGGCTGCTTGATGAGTATCAGGTCCAAAATGAGTTAAGGAGGCGTACTCAGCAATCTACTGAGGCAGTACGTCTGCTCGGGCTCATACAGGAATCTGTAGCAACAATGGTACAGGTTCACCAGGATATGTTACAGGTTCAACAGGATATGCGTAACAGCTTGGTAAGTTTAGCAGACCAGCATCAACGGGATCGGCAAAGTGTTGACACTCAGGTGCTGGCCACACGCCAATGCCTGTTTGGATCTGAAGATGCCCCATTGGCAGAGCCCTCCCAAACATCTCACTCACCTGCCACTGCAGGTTGTGGTAGTGGGAGGGTAATGCCAGTGTTGGCCACTTGTCAGGCAGCTGGGGATGGGACAATTCCTCCTGTAGCCACTCCTAGCACTTCACACTCCGTTCGGACTCCCACACCCCTCAATGAGCAATCCTCCTGCACAACCTCAATGCGCACTGGTTCCACAGTACCCCTTCCACCTGACTACATTCCCTCCACACCTTTATCACTTCACTCCTCCCCAGGCCGTTCTTCTTTTTTGTCACCAATGCGACATGTCGTTTGCCCCCGCACCGTGGACCACAACAAACAATCAACCACCACTCCCCACACATCTTCACAACCCTTGCACCACCAGCAGCATCAAATAGCCTTGGAGCAGCAACGATCCCATCTCATGGTAATGGCACACGTTGCCCAAATGCTTAGGCTGACCCCAGAGCAGATGACACTATTGGCCGAACATCTTCTGTCTGGGACATTTCCAACGTTCAACACCCTGCATCATCAGCAGCCTCAGACAGAAGATATGATCCTAATGGGCCACTTGAGCACAACTCTACAGTTAACCCCAGACCAGATGGAACTCTTGGCACACCATTTGATGGCAGGAAACTTAACAATGCTCACCACACTGCTTCAGGCACGACCACCAACTTGATTTTTTGTTTTTTTGTTTAATTTGGTTTAGTTTTGTTAATGATTTACATTGGCCAATTTTTTGGGCCATTTTTTTTTTTAATTTGAGGGTGGCACAATATGATTTATTATAGTGCTTCTTTTGGGGATGAAATAAAATTTTATGCAAAATGATTAGTTTGTGTTTGCTCTTTGGTTTTTTAGGAGTGTTGGTGGCCAAGTAATGGCCCTGGTTAATGTAGGCATTTATACACACGTGCTTCTCTATCTCCAAACATATGATTTCATGTAAATTTAGATAACTCAATGTTCACATAACGACCCAAGAAAAGGTCTCCCTTCAAATGTAGCTTCAAAACAAGTCTCAAGGCTAACATAAACCAAAGCCAACATACTAACAATTACAGACCACACCACTCAAGTAAACAAATACAACACAAAAGACTTTCGATGTGTACACCAAAAAGAAAACTTGGGTAATAAAATAAATGTTTTAATAACACATGTGGGTGTCTACCAACTGTAGCGTACAAAAAATATATTACAATATATAATAGAATGAACTAAATTGCCAATGTAACATTTGTGTTGCAAAGAGCAACATACTTAAATTTAATTTAGATAAACATTTTAAACATTTTTTATGTTTTGACATCATTTTTTGGAAGGTTTTCACAAAAACAATTCTTTTTTGTAAACATTTTTGGTTTTTTCCGTTGCCATAAAAACAACAAGGCTTTTTTGTAAACATTTTTGGTTTAGTTTGTTACCAAAAACAACAAGGCTTTTTTGTAAACATTTTTGGTTTAGTTTGTTACCAAAAACAACAAGGCTTTTTTGTAAACATTTTTGGTTTTTTCCGTTGCCATAAAAACAACAAGGCTTATTTGTAAACATTTGTGGTTTTGTCCGTTGCCATAAAAACAACAAGGCTTTTTTGTAAACATTTTTGGTTTAGTTTGTTACCAAAAACAACAAGGCTTTTTTGTAAACATTTTTGGTTTAGTTTGTTACCAAAAACAACAAGGCTTTTTTGTAAACATTTTTGGTTTAGTTTGTTACCAAAAACAACAAGGCTTTTTTGTAAACATTTTTGGTTTAGTTTGTTACCAAAAACAACAAGGCTTTTTTGTAAACATTTGTGTTTTTTTTTTACATTTCTTTGCAACCTCTTCTGCTTTTTTTGCCACCACCACCACCACCACTGTGTTTGTGCCATTAGGTAAGTGTTTGGAGGGCCTCGTGTGATTTGTACCCCTATGCGTTTTCTTATGTGTTTTTTTTTTACATTTCTTTGCAACCTCTTCTGCTTTTTTTGCCACCACCACCACCACCACTGTGTTTGTGCCATTAGGTAAGTGTTTGGAGGGCCTCGTGTGATTTGTACCCATATGCGTTTTCTTATGTGTTTTTTTTTTTCCTTTTCTTTGCAGCCTCTTCTGCTCTTTGCCCACTACTACCACCACCACCACGACCAAGTCTGTTTGTGCCATTAGGTAAGTGTGTTCTGTAACTGTTCACTAATTATACTGTATATGAAGAGCAATCTGCAAATCCTGTTTTTTCTGTTTTCTCTTTTGTCATTTCAGATTTAGGAGTTTGGGGCTCTTTGCTGCTGCTGGACAGCCAGATTCTCTGCCCACCTCGTGCTCCCATGGCCCCACCCACTGGAAGGATGAGAAGGGGCAGGGTGGCCAGGGGGGCCAGGGGGGCCAGGGGGGGCAGGGGGGGCAGGGGGGGCAGGGTGGGCAGATCGTCTGGCTCTGGTGTGAGGGAGGCTCCAGCTGTATCCATGAGGGAGTCCACCATCCCCATCCCGGAGGAGGAAGCCGGGGGAGGTGTTAACACACCAAGTGGACAAGCTGGCTCTTCTGACAGTAGTCCTGGAGCGGGTCCGTCCACCAGAGTCAGCTTGTCCACATTACCCCGGCTTCCCCGTTTCACCCACAATCAGTGCTGTGCCCTGGTCCACGCCTATATGGCCAGATATCAGGCGATACATGGGACCAGGGCCGCGTCTTACTCAGTAACAGAGAAGAACAGATTGTGGGATGAAATCCGGGATGCTGTAAATGCACTGGGTGAAGCACCTCGCCACCGTGACAGTGTGCGGAAGAAGGTCAACGACATCTGTGGGTCCGTTCGGAAGAAGCTAATTGCATGGGCTGCGGAGGGTCTTTATGACCGTCAAGGTCGGCTGGATGAACGTGCACGAAGTTCTCTCTGGGATTATCAATTACCTTTCTTGAACATCATAGGACCCGATACCATCTTTCCCAGAGAGGACTTAGATTCGGATGCTTTGCACCGAGGTAGGATATTATCTTGGATGTCAATTGTGTGAGTTGTTTGGAAAAGATTAACTACTATCCTATGTGTGACATTAAGAGAATGTGATACTTGCCCTTCCAATTGTCCTTTTTTTGTTTTCCCCAACCTGCAATTTGTTCATCTGTAGCACGGATCTCAGCCCCTCCACAGCCCATGCAGCTTGGCGAACCAGACGGACTCACAGGTGTTGACATCAGTGCTGACCCTCCTCCTGGTAGGTCCAATATCATACTGTGCCAAACAATGTAGATGTTTTTTTTTTGCCAAGATAGCTCATATTGCTATGTCCTTTACAGAAGATCCGCAGCAGGGAACACACCCAGTGCAGCTAGGCCTGGAGGAAGGTGTTGGTATGTCTAGTCAAATAATGTTTTTTTGAATCTTATTAACCCCATTATAACACATGTTTTTTCTTAGGAAAGAGTGTTGCCTTTTAGATGTTTACCCTGCAAAACACAGTTGACAGCATTAATGGGTGCCGTCATTAGTAGGCAGACCAAGCCTTCTTAACCTTTGGGAGGGTTTAGCAAGTGTCCTATGAGCCCAGGAAAGCACTTTTGACATTTCCAACGTTCAACACCCTGCATCATCAGCAGCCTCAGACAGAAGATATGATCCTAATGGGCCACTTGAGCACAACTCTACAGTTAACCCCAGACCAGATGGAACTCTTGGCACACCATTTGATGGCAGGAAACTTAACAATGCTCACCACACTGCTTCAGGCACGACCACCAACTTGATTTTTTGTTTTTTTGTTTAATTTGGTTTAGTTTTGTTAATGATTTACATTGGCCAATTTTTTGGGCCATTTTTTTTTTTAATTTGAGGGTGGCACAATATGATTTATTATAGTGCTTCTTTTGGGGATGAAATAAAATTTTATGCAAAATGATTAGTTTGTGTTTGCTCTTTGGTTTTTTAGGAGTGTTGGTGGCCAAGTAATGGCCCTGGTTAATGTAGGCATTTATACACACGTGCTTCTCTATCTCCAAACATATGATTTCATGTAAATTTAGATAACTCAATGTTCACATAACGACCCAAGAAAAGGTCTCCCTTCAAATGTAGCTTCAAAACAAGTCTCAAGGCTAACATAAACCAAAGCCAACATACTAACAATTACAGACCACACCACTCAAGTAAACAAATACAACACAAAAGACTTTCGATGTGTACACCAAAAAGAAAACTTGGGTAATAAAATAAATGTTTTAATAACACATGTGGGTGTCTACCAACTGTAGCGTACAAAAAATATATTACAATATATAATAGAATGAACTAAATTGCCAATGTAACATTTGTGTTGCAAAGAGCAACATACTTAAATTTAATTTAGATAAACATTTTAAACATTTTTTATGTTTTGACATCATTTTTTGGAAGGTTTTCACAAAAACAATTCTTTTTTGTAAACATTTTTGGTTTTTTCCGTTGCCATAAAAACAACAAGGCTTTTTTGTAAACATTTTTGGTTTAGTTTGTTACCAAAAACAACAAGGCTTTTTTGTAAACATTTTTGGTTTAGTTTGTTACCAAAAACAACAAGGCTTTTTTGTAAACATTTTTGGTTTTTTCCGTTGCCATAAAAACAACAAGGCTTATTTGTAAACATTTGTGGTTTTGTCCGTTGCCATAAAAACAACAAGGCTTTTTTGTAAACATTTTTGGTTTAGTTTGTTACCAAAAACAACAAGGCTTTTTTGTAAACATTTTTGGTTTAGTTTGTTACCAAAAACAACAAGGCTTTTTTGTAAACATTTTTGGTTTAGTTTGTTACCAAAAACAACAAGGCTTTTTTGTAAACATTTTTGGTTTAGTTTGTTACCAAAAACAACAAGGCTTTTTTGTAAACATTTTTGGTTTAGTTTGTTACCAAAAACAACAAGGCTTTTTTGTAAACATTTGTGTTTTTTTTTTACATTTCTTTGCAACCTCTTCTGCTTTTTTTGCCACCACCACCACCACCACTGTGTTTGTGCCATTAGGTAAGTGTTTGGACGGTTGCCATAAAAACAACAAGGCTTATTTGTAAACATTTGTGGTTTTGTCCGTTGCCATAAAAACAACAAGGCTTTTTTGTAAACATTTGTGGTTTTGTCCGTTGCCATAAAAACAACAAGGCTTTTTTGTAAACATTTGTGGTTTTGTCCGTTGCCATAAAAACAACAAGGCTTTTTTGTAAACATTTGTGGTTTTGTCCGTTGCCATAAAAACAACAAGGCTTTTTTGTAAACATTTTTTTTTTGGTTGCCAAAAACAAGGCTTTTTTTGTTTTTTTTGGTTTTTTTGGTTCCCAAAAAAAGGGTTTTTTATAAATTTTTATATTTTTTTTGATTGCCAAAAACAAGGCTTTTTTTGTTTTTTTTGTTTTTTTGGGTCCCAAAAAAAGGGTTTTTTTTAAATTTTTATATTTTTTTTGGTTGCCAAAAACAAGGCTTTTTTTGTTTTTTTTGGTTTTTTTGGTTCCCAAAAAAAGGGTTTTTTTTAAATTTTTATATTTTTTTTGGTTGCCAAAAACAAGGCTTTTTTTGTTTTTTTTGGTTTTTTTGGTTCCCAAAAAAAGGGTTTTTTTTAAATTTTTATATTTTTTTTGGTTGCCAAAAACAAGGCTTTTTTTGTTTTTTTTTGTTTTTTTGGGTCCCAAAAAAAGGGTTTTTTTTAAATTTTTATATTTTTTTTGGTTGCCAAAAACAAGGCTTTTTTTGTTTTTTTTGGTTTTTTTGGTTCCCAAAAAAAGGGTTTTTTTTAAATTTTTATATTTTTTTTGGTTGCCAAAAACAAGGCTTTTTTTGTTTTTTTTGTTTTTTTGGGTCCCAAAAAAAGGGTTTTTTTTTAAACTGTTTTTGATTTTTTTGTTAGATTTTTGTTTATAATGGGCAACAATTACAAATATGACATTTCTTTGTGTTGCAACGTGCAACATAAGTAAACAAACAACAAAAAAAAAATACTAGGATCTTTTTAAAGGTGTGACATTCCTAACGAATGGCTCCTTAGGGTCTGGATCCACGCCACAAAGGTGTTCCAAATAGAGAATTCGGTCTCCGCACCACCTCATATAATCCAGGAGGACCTCGTAGGTGAGGTGGGTGTGCCCTGGGTAGAAAAAAACATGACAATTAGTTTTAGGCAAAATGATCCAAACAAGGATTGTAATTAATGTGCCTCAACAAATATGCTTAGGAGTCTATTGGTTGGCTTTTATCAACACTCTGAAGCAAATATGCTAAATTGCTGTTGTAAACCTTAAACTCAAACTTTCACAGCAAATTGTTCAAAAGGTTACATAAGATGGCTTGGAATGTTAGTAGCAGTTCCACCAAAGCTAAGTAAAATGCTTTTCTGCATGTAAACACAAGCAATCATTTTGAAGAATGTAAGGTGTTTTGGGTTCAATTGGTCAACACGATACATGTGCACACATTTATCTCTATCACCATTGGAATCTGTGGAGCGTTCTCTCTCCCTCTTACTGTCTATAGATTGAACCTGACACATAGTAGAGACTCACCCTTAGGAATTTTGAGGGCCAGTTCTGGACGGAGCAGATGTGTCTGCTCCCCTGATCTCCTTTCCGCCATCCCAGCTGTGTTAAGAGAGAAGAAAAAGTTTATCAACAAATGGACTCACGCTAACTGTAGGTTACGCAGTCATGAAAACGCTCTAACACCCACTCATTACCCCTCCACATTTCCCTGAAAGTTTTATTTAGACATTGATATGGTGGTGATGCAGATTTGTACAGTGCAAGCGTCATTCTTCTGGGTGAAGCTTGTAGCGTTAAGGATACGTACTCCCTGCTTTTGTGCTGATTGTGTTTTTCTGATGTTTTTGGTGCCTCAGCCCTGCCTGTTCTAAGTGTTGGAAACATATCATTTTGGGAGGGCTGCGGAAAACTAATCAGGTTAGACTTACACTCTCTAGGTTTTTGGGGACAAGAGAAATAACAATCCTCCTTTTTACATGGCCCCTGTACACACCTCTAGGCACCTCCCTCCTGTTGTTTGACCCCACAGCAGGCAGCTTGCTATGGAGGCACATGAGATGAAGCCAAGCACCCTGTGCCTGTTC
This sequence comes from Pelophylax lessonae, assembly GCF_965119305.1. Taxonomy (NCBI): domain Eukaryota; kingdom Metazoa; phylum Chordata; class Amphibia; order Anura; family Ranidae; genus Pelophylax; species Pelophylax lessonae. The sequence goes on from NC_138774.1 coordinate 134,845,277, forward strand.
AGGCACTAGGCTATGAGCCAGCCTTGCCCCCCTCCCTTCCAATGGTCTCAATGATTAGGAGTGACAGCATCAGGAGGCAATATTGGCATGCTGTCACCTCAGTTAAGGAGGAGGGGGAGTCTGTTCCAGACAAGTATTAGTGCAAAAATTTGGACCGTAAAAAATGGTCCCAGTAAGTCTTAGGGGGAATATGCACACCTATCACTTGGAATACTAATGCATAGAATGCATTCACATAAAGAACCCGCTGCCTTTAGAACAACTTGAAGCCTGAGCGGGGACATACACAGTTAGCATTTCTCCACTTACTAAGTAGACACATTACTGGAAAAGCACACAACTTACCATCATCAGGTTTTTTTGGGGCCCCTGAAGTGGATGGCGTGGCTGGCTCTGGAGAAACTGCACAAAAAGAACACAAATTGTGAACTGGAATGTGGTACATTACCGAGGAAGAGTATTTATGAAAGATTGACAAACACACATTTTCAGTGTTGACTAAATCAGGACATGATTAAATTACAATGTCCCCTAAAAATTTACAAGTACAAAGCACACCATTTCCAATGTAGAGAAACTAACACCAATTTAGAATAGGGTGGCTTGAGATAACTTACAAAAGATAACATGTCCTGTAAAGCTCCCCAAAACCACCTTTCAAACATGAAGGTTAAGCAAGAGTGTTTCATGACCAACCTTCCTGTCACATATAGCAAAACTACACTTGCTTTGACTCCAACTTAGATTATCCTAGATACACATCATCCTAGCACACACAATTCATGTGAGAATCTAATTTTAGGTACTTACAGACTAGTTCAGGGGAGCCTGGAGTGGGGGAGGATGGGGGAGACCCTACATGGGGGGATGGTGTCCCTTCATGGGGGGATGGCGTTGTATCTCCTAGAAACACAAAGACACAAATACAATCCTTGAACAAAAGCTATTTGATAAAGGCACACAGAAAGTAGTCTGGAAACATTGAAGGTAGTAGTTACAGTGGACTGGGTAAGCAGTGGCCCCTCTTCCCCAGTCCTCCACAACAAACATCCTCAATGTCAGCTGCTACAAAACCCCAATGTCAAAATATATATATTACAGCCCTTATATTTACCAGGACACATTGAACACACAAACACATGTAGAATACTTACTTCCCCTTTGAGGAGAGCCCAGGTCCTCATCCGAGTCGGACCAATTGGCCTCTTCTTGGCCAACAGTTTGTTCCTGGCCCGGATCCAGGCGACTTGGCCCTGCCTGAGGCTCCTCTCTTGCTGAAGTTACATCAACCACAAAAGAAAACAAAACAAACAATCATTCCTCCAAGTTCGACCTAATACACAACACACCAGCACATCCACATTACTTACAGGGGGCCTGAGAAGGCTGAGCCTCCACATCCTGATCACTGGTTTCTAAAATAAAAGAAAAACATTATATATTATTTATGGACACAAATAGGCAGTAACCTCTCATCATGCTAGCACCATACTCAATGCCCCTACAATTCAGAACATAGAAGTGCACTTACACCAATGAGATGCATTGACCATGTTTTAAAACAGGAGGGCACCATGCAAATTAAGCGGGCGCCTAAGGCCTCGCACCTACAGGGGCCTTGCGGCCAGTGGCGGAGCACCAACATTTCGAAGGGCGCAGTCAGGGAAATCTCCCAAGTAAAAGATTGCTTTCAATCCTCGGATCAAAAAGTTGCAGCAGTGTGCTGCAGTCCCTTCACTGCGTCTGCCAGGTGTCTGTTGTCCGCTGACACTTACTCCTCCTTCTCTGCCTGGGGATTGGCCGTCTGATCATGTTATCCTAAGATGTGGAGGAATCGGTAGGTGTGTACCTGCACCAGTAGGAAGTGACTGGCCGGTCAACTCACTCTGCTATCATCAGTTGTTGCTCTGGGAGGAGAGCTCCGCCCTGGACCCGGAACATACAGGTAACCAGGCCCAGACTTGATATTTTGCAGGCTGGTCATAGATTTGTTGTGTCCACTATGCAAAGTGGTTGAGTAGCCCCAGGGAAGTTGGAAGAGTCTGAAAATGGTTGGTGGAGGAGGAGGAGAAGAAGGCCCTGGGTGGCTGGGGGACAAGGAGAGGGCCCCTGGGGGTTTTCTAGAGGAGGAAAGATCCACAATGACGCCAGAGTCAATTGCCAAGGAAGAGAGTGGAGCTGAGCAAGTCCTGCCTATCTGACATGAAAGCCAAACATGGTGTAGATGGAGCCCTTTGCCCTACACAATGACAGCACCAGAGGTGGAAGGTGAGTGGTAGCGGGTCTTTGACATTATAGAGCATATGGACTCTGTCCATTATTGGTAGTTTTGTTTGGAGTTGTCCTTTAGATGTTTAACTGTGTTGTTTTTGACCCGAGCTGTGAGGGACTGAGGTATGACAGCCCACTATGCTGAGACTTATAGTGCCCTAGAATGTTGAGGACTGAGGAATCCTTAGTCCCTAACAGAGGGCACTACAAGTCTTAGCATAGCAGGCAGTATTTCCTCATTCCCCTACAGAGAGGATTACAAGTCCAAGCAGGTAGCCTTCTGCAGTGGGACTTGTTGTGCCCTTGACTGTGGTGGACTGAGGAAGGGAAGTGTAAGAGGGTCTCTGTAAGCTCAGATGTATGGGGGAGCTTTGGGGAACACAGAGTTCCCTTTTACACCAGAGTCCCCAGCTTCCCCCCTCAAATAATGGTTCCCAAACTCTCCTTATATCAGAGTCTTCACACTTCCCTCTTACAGTGTAGTAAGTCTGGAGACTCCGATGTAAAGGGGGCTCTGTAAAATGTGATTAGAGATTAGAAATTTCTAACATTTTTATTTTCTACTTACGATCCACAATTTTCAGCTGCTCAAATGGCTCGCTGCCTCTGACTGCATATTGGAGTGTGGCCGTCCTCCTCCTCCCCTTCTTCACCAAAAGCACAAGAGGGTGCCGTCCGTCCGCTTTGGCTAGAAGCAGAAGAAAAAAAAAAAACATAAAAAATACGAATGTACATAGTAGTATTAAAGGTTGTGAAGAGACACTTGATGGAGGTAGGAAAGGTAGGAGCGAGAGGGAGGGGGGGGGGGGTGTTGGTATTAGTGTTGTTGCATAGCTAAACACATGTCCACCTACCCAAAAAATTGTAACCTATCTGGTCACATGTAATGTATATTTTTACTTACCGGAGATTTGCTCCACAGCCTTTAGCAAGAGCTTAGGTGAGCGCCTTTTGGCATCACTCCAGGCCCGCTGCAGATCCACTATCTCAGGCAGAAACTGAAATCTCCGCTGCAGCCTCATCCGGAGACGACACATCATCTTGTGCTTTTGGTGAAGATGCGTATAAACTTTATCATACCCCCAGAGGAGGAGGAGCTGTGGAAAGAGCAGTGTATGTTTGAGTCCAAGTATGTCCAAAATAGTACAGTCTTCAAATAACATGCTAGGTCGTCTTTGAGATATTGTAGAACAAAGAATTCCATTTCTGGTGATACATATACATCGATGTCCAAATCTACCTCCATGACATAGGTTGCCCCACACTGGTGATTTCCTCTACATGATATAGCCATTTTCTCAATTGGCCTTTCATGACACACCCAGGGCCGCCATCAGGGGGGGACAGGCAGTCACTGTATTTACAACCTTATTGCTGTCCATTTAGCAGGGTGCAAGTAACTTTACACACATGTAGCATAGGTATCAACTTTTGTCACCATGTTAAAAGGACAGCAGTATGGGTAGCATTACAGTGACTGTTATTAGTCCAGGCTCACTAAACTAGCCAATGCTTGGAAAAGCAAGCCATGCAGATTGCTTTTCAGGTCCCTTTTAACACGAGCTGTCTGATTGGGTGTGGCTGTTAATTTTTGACGCAGACCTGATAAGCCCCTCAATTCTCCTTTATGGAGTGTTATATGTAAATGGGATTGCTTCATTTGAGATGCAGATTTAAACTGTGTATGGCCAGGCTGAAGGTACCCAAGTTGATTGGTCGATCACCTGGAGGACAACGTACAACCAGTCTGTCAGATTTTACACACACTTATCGCTAGCATCTCTTGTAGCCACTAGCAATAATCACTGTGTTTTCCTGGCAGGGGCAGCACCAGGAGAACACAATGGCTCCGCAGGAGGGTTTCCCCTGTCTGTGTTGATGGTGGAATCAAGGCAAAATGTTTTTCCTGCAAGCCACGGGACAAACAAAGATAGTTTTTTAATGAATCCATGATTTTGCCAAAATGGAAAAAAAAGATGTTTGCTTTGTATATTCTTAAGTTTGCTACATAACTAGAACATGTAACAGTGTTATATCATTGCAGGAGATTTCCCTTCACTTCCTGTCTTGGTGTCACCAGGACAGGAAGTGAGGGAATCTCCCGTGGGGATACAGCCAGCAATTCTTTCCTTTTATATATACTATGGACATTATAAGGCAACAATTGCAAGCTATTTCCCCACAGTGATATTCCCCTCACTTCCTGTCTTGGTGACACTAAGACAGGAAGTGAGGGAAAATCTCATGCAATGATATCACCCTACTAGAAATTGTAGTTCCGTCTAAAAAGTATACATAAAGTAAGCACTTGGTTTCCAAAGTGGCAAAATTATGGAGGAGTTAAAACCCCATAGTGTGATCGGGTAATCTGACGGTGTGTTCCTACACTCCTCAATGTGTCTGTTCATTAAGCTGTGCTGAATTATCCTTGATTCACAATTCCTGCAAGAGTTGCACATGGTATGTGGGAGATGCAAATTTAAGGTGGCATAATTATCCACACAATCACACATAATCCTTTTTAAAGGTCCCCAGCAGAATTTGATGGCATAGTGGTTCACAGCAGTGCCATCATATTCCAGTTAGATCTGTAAATTAACAAAGCAATGTGATCTGGGGGTGTATTTAACTTGCAATGGACACCCCCATTCATTATCATATGGCAGTGTGAGATGGGTGTGTTGGGAATGTGATCCATTGAGACAAGTGATTATACACTCATGTGTTTCTTTTAGAGGTGATTTGTTCAAGGCAATCCTTTGAAGACATGACCATTCCAGATTTTTGTGATCACTGATTCCATCTCAGGTGAACCAATTAGCTGCTGTGTGCAGATCCAGCTTATGATGGTAAGAGTGTCAGACAAGACAAACGGGGCCGAGCTTGCAGTGTGTATGGATGTATGTAAGGCAATAATTTTTGGCATTATGCATTTAGGGAATATAATGTTTCTAATCTTGCATATATGAAAAGGGTCAATACATTTGTCTTTATCTAGATAGATTCCAAAGCGTCAGAGCAATCTGTCACAGATAATTGGGTTTCATTTTGTGTAAAAGTTGAAACGAATCAAATCTATCTATATACAGGCATAGCCCACTTTAAGTACACAATGGGACCAGGGCATGTATGGAAACTGAAAATGTACTTAAAGTGAAGCAATCCCTTTTTTCTTTTCTCGATGCATGAAAATACACCAGCTCCATTGTAAATTTTGGCCACATTGACATAGCCTTACTCCCAAACCATGTGGGAGCATGTTAAGGGGATCCAGGACTATGACATGATAGATTACCTAGGCAAGCTGGCCAGCCACAAAATGGATATGGTGTAGTCCTGGGTACCTGGGTACCCTGTCGTTGCTCCCTAAGTTTGTTATCCCTGTCACTTATGGTTTGTGAGCAGTGTCATGGCAAGCTGAACAAGCTGTGTCCTTACTCACGATTGTATATAAAGTGAGTGTACTTAAAGCAGGGTATGCCTATCTATATCTATATAGAAAGTTCAGAGATGTGAACCTGTTCCCTATTATATACACTAATATATGGTATATAACATATTCTATAATGTATCTAATGTATATATATTGTATATAATATATACATAGTATATATATTGTCTAATATATATATTTTGTATAATATATATTTTTAGATACACATACATACTAATATATATATATATATATATATATATATATATATATATATATATATATATATATATATATATATATATATATATATATATATATATATATACATATAATATATATATATATACATATAATATATATATATATATATATATATATATATATATATATATATATATATATATAGGGAACAGGTTCACATCTAGGAAGTTTCTATAACAGGAAGCTTCTAGATCACGTCTAATAGGCAGAAAGTGCATGCGCAGATCAGCAGACCAAAAGTTTCTTGCACACCCGCTAGATAAGCGACCCACCCAGCCACCATCCCCCATCCCGCACCCTGCACATTCACACCCCCTCCTTACCTTACACACAAATGCCACTATTTCGGCTGTAAACAGTGCAGGAGCCATGATGCACACTTACGACAGGGCCTGGACAATTTCCGGAAACGTGTGCACGCACCAAAAGTTTCGTTTCCGGTTTCATGTATAAATGTGAGAACGCGGTTTTGTATATTCGCGAATTCGCGAATAGTGAACATACACAACCATTAAGCAGATTTAACTTAGAAAAAGAAATACAAATACATACATTTGTGGACACCAGAAAACTTTATTTAGACACATGAAGACATTTTAAAAAAAAAATTGGAAACATGCTGTTTATTACATTTGTATTTTTCAAACCAAAACAACCTTTGTACAACATTTAGACCATATACATCGACAAAGAGCCCATAATCAACAGATGCATGTGCAGATTGACAGAATTATGTTAACAGCAATAAATACTTACAGAGAGTCAACACACAACACAGCCAAATCTCACCTCCATAAATAACAAAGGGCCAAAAATGTTACCCATAAAACATGTGACACACAAATATATTGGACCTCTTCGTAGGTCAAATCTTTCCTGATGTCTGAGTGAGCTATATATAATCCAAGCAAACACACCCAGAATGGTAACGCCCAGTCCAAAAATTAACTGTGTGTATCCTGTGTGTTTTGGAGCATGCTCAGTTGCCAAAACAAGGGAAATAGAAATGAGGAATAGAAATGTATGTAGGTGTGTATAGTATATGTGAATTGAAAAAATTCTCTCTTGAAGTTTGCTAGTCATTATTTAGAATGTTTAGATACAGGAATACATACATATATATACAATTACGTGAGAGAGAGAGAAATATATATTTAGGGAAACAATTGAAACACACCTTTTGGGATTTGAGAAGTGAGATTGTGACGATTGAACAGATATGTAAGCCAACAATCTGACTCATCACTCATGAACATCCCTAAATTTGGCGTGGCAATTATATCAGGCGTTCTTATGTGCATTTTGGCTGGCGTTTTCACAGGCGTTTTGACATGCATTTTTTGGGCAGGCATTGTTATATGAAATCACCTACAAAAGCCCCAAAAACAGACCACAAACACGTACATGTGAACGTAGCCCGTTTGGGGGCGTTTGAGGGGGATTTGTCCAGCTCAAGGATCAGCTCCCAAAACAGGCAAAAAATCCAATCCTATTCAGTTCAATGGCCCCTGTTCCCATGTGAGCATTTTGACGGCATGAGGAAAACACCCAACGCTCACTGAGAAATAGCACAATGATTAGGGAGTCTGCCTTCCTGCTGTAGGTTTGTAAGTTCGAATCCGGAAGGTGCCCTCTGTATGGGCAACACTTGGATATCTCCAATCCTCCAAATGTTGACATCATTAATTTTGTTCATGTTTGAAAAAGGCATGTGTATCAGCAAACTTTTAATCCAAAGACATGAACAAAATACAAAAGATGCCCCATAAAGTCAATATGTAGCAATATTGTGAGCTAAAGCTCTATTTGTTTGTTGGGCATACTTTGCTAATTAGCCAAGTATAAGGGATATATATATATATACCTTCAGTTAAATGTGTAGTAAAATGGTAACACTTGGCCATACCCATATGGAAGAAAAGGTAGTATTTGCAATATATTTCTAAAAACATTCTTTGGAAACACATAAAATATTGTCAAAATTGTGACATTTCCTTGATATGTGTGAAATGCTAATAATCTTTCTTTGAAATATGTTTTACATCTATTTTTTTTCTATCTGACGACCAATTCCCCGATGTAATATTTTGTGGGTTTTTTCAGAGAATGTGGAGGTTCTATATAAACACTGTAGATTTGACTGCTATGATTTCGGAGTTAGCAGGAAAGGTGTATGGAATGTGATGGTGTTTACTAAAGGATCCCTTGTTGGAAGTGTGCATGTTTTTCCAATTCCGCCGGTTTTTGCCATTTTCTATGGGCGAGACAGCGGATTTGCAAGCAGTATTCAAAAAAAAATTGACCCAAAATCGCGCTGGCGAAATTTTTTGAGCCAATTTGGCGTTGCGCATGCGCACATTCGCGAGTTCGCAGCTCGCGGCTGGAGGAGCTGTTTAACCTTTCCACACTTTCGCAGATATCTCTCTTTCTAAGTCAGTTTTTGAGATTTTTTAAACGCAAGTCATCTCCAAATTGACTTCCACACCTTCCACAGTGATTTGGGATTTTTGGGGGTACAGGGGAAAATTTGGCTAAACTTTAGTCGAGCTTTTAGCTGGCGTGGTTTTAAGTCGCGCTCTGACCATATTGCATCTTAATGAATCTCACACTAGGCGCTATTTTCCGCCCGCCGTTCTTTGAATGCCAATTTCAGACTTAAATAATCGCCGCTTCGCAAAATCACGCCGAAACGCCAATTCGCCGTACTATGAATCAGGCCCATAGTTACATAGTTAGTGAGGTTGAAAAAAGACATCTGTCCATCCAGTTCAACCTATGATGAGTGTGTGTGTTTGCTGTTAACCGTACATTGTATACCCCTGTATTTTGTGGTCTTCAAGGTGCCCATCTAATAGTTTTTTGAAACTATCAATGCTCCCTGCTGATACGACTGCTTGTGGAAGAGAATTCCACATCCTTACCGCACAGAAAATTGTAAATTCAGAACAATCGACCCATTTGCTTACGTGACATTTTAAACCAAGAGCCTGCATACAATGCCACAGAAAGTACAGGGTATCAGTAAGAGACAAGGAGAGGAAGGGCAGGATAAAGGGAGATACATAGTAATATATCTAAATAAGGTTACATGTAGGATGAGATAGATTAAAGCTTGTGGTCATATAAGTTAGCAACTTTACATCAGAAAATAAGAATATATACTTTTAGGAGTCCGTGTGTTTGAAGAGTGCTTGATTCAGGGGTCCCATAGCTTTTGTAGTTTGGGCACAAATAAGTTGTCTTTCGCATACATGTGTTCCAGGTGTAAGTGTTGATTGAGGGTGGTATGCAGTTATTGAATTCCTTGATTTTGATGATGTCTGCAATAATTCTAATACTTATAATACTACATAAATACACACTTTATATAAGTAACTTTGTATTATTAACTTCTCAAAGGCTTTTCCAAAAAGTTACATACACAATGTACAGTACCTCTCTTACTCCACCTCAAATTACTGTATGTCGTTACTAAATACAGACTAAAAAAATATATATTTTGTCAAAATTAGCTGATTAATAATGATACAAAATAGTAAAAACAAATATTATTATAAGGCAGCTTGAATTCTCTATTTGGATACTCAATTGCTACAAAAATCTGTCATGCAGTGTAAAACACTTGATCTGCAGATGTGGCCAGTGGGTATAATTGCAATCCACCTCCAGAGCACTGTATAATTGTGTTTCATTTGTGGTGTATTTCCAACAGGCTCTAACAGATTCTTGTGTTGTCGTTGTGATGGTAAAAATATTTCATCAGCAGCTGTGGACATTATCCATGGCATCCAGTACTGCTGTTTTGCCACAAGTACAATTGCAAAATAACTGGTTTGCTTTCAGTTCTATGCTTCTTCATTGTATAAATTTCAAAGGTACATAGTGAAAAATTATTTTGCTACTATATTGTGAAAGATTGGAATGTGAATGATACTCTTTATTGGCTATATTTTTATGGATGTAAGCTTTGGAAACATATTAGCTTTTTTTCCCCAGGTATATTGCCTGATAAAAAAATCTCTCCAAAGAAATGTTTTACTTACCGGAACCTGGGGTGTTTCACTGCTGCAGTCTGCTTCTGATTGGTCTTGTTGCTGCACCTTTTTGTGGTGTCCTCACATTTACACTAATCTTTAGGACCTGTAAGAACCCAGCTGATGGACAGCCAGTAGGAAGTGTTGATGTCTGCAAGCAGCATTTAGGGATCCCAAAATCAAGTAGAAAGAATCAGGACCCAGCATTAATTATTAATGGATTCAATGGATTCAGGCATTTAGGACTTTTAGTTTGATTTTTTTTTTTATAAATGTAATTGGAGGTGGGGGACAGGTAAACTTTGGATGAGGTATTTTTGACTGGAATTCAGCCTTAAATTAGCAAATTAGGAGTATATCCACTTAAGGACCAGGCCTATTCTGACACTTTTTGTGTCAAAATCTGTTAAAAAAAAAAAAAAGTAAAAATATGTTTTTTTTTTGCTAGAAAATTACTTAGAACCTTCAAACATTATATATTTCTTTTAGCAAAGGCCCTAGAAAATAAAATGGCGGTCATTGCAGTTTTTTATGTCACACAATATTAGTGCAGCGGTTCTTCAAACACAAATAATAAAAACCAATTTAATAAATAAGTAAAAATGTGTTGTAAAATCCAAACGATGTAAAGTAGATGTTGTGCTGAGTAAATAGATACCCAACATGTCATGCTTTAAAATTGTGCATACTCAAGGAATGGCATCAAATGATGGTACTAAAAAATCTTCATAGGCGACTCTTTAAAATTTTTACAGGTTACCACTTTGGAGTTACAGAGGAGGTGTATTGCTAGAATTATTGCTCTTGCACTAAGGTTCACAACGATGCCTCACATGTGTGGTGCCAACACAGTTTACATATGTGGGCATGACCTACATAAGCGTTCACCACTGCGTTCGAGCATTAAGGGGGCAAGAGTGCTTTATTTATATATATATATATATATATATATATATATATATATATATATATATATATTTTTTTTTTTTTTTTATTATTATCACTGACCCTTTAAAAAAATTTTGGATCACTTTTATTCATATCAAAAGGATTGTAGACATCCCTTGTGATAGAAACAAGACATGACATGTCCTCTCTATGGAGAGATCTGGGATTAATGAGACCCCACATCTCTCCTCTACAATGGAAAGCATCATATCAAACAAAAAGTATCTAATGCTTTTAAAAAATGGCTGTTTTTAGATCAAGTGATGTCATAGAGATGAGTGGAGGCCTTCTTTTCATGGCTAATCTCTATGGTCAGCCGCCGCAAACGCCGGATCGGTTCTGGTGCTTCCCAATGAACAAGGTAAGCCTAAAAATCACTGAAGCACCCCCCCCCATCTCTTCTAAATGTGATCCAGTGGCTAATTAGCTGCTCAAATTACATTTATCTAAAAGAGCAGTAGCTGCAGGAATAGTCAAACAAGGGCAGCAAGGATAAGGGATGCCCGAAGTCGATCCCCCACGTCGGGTACAGAAGGCAATGAACAGACACACATGACCAGGTACTAGGAATAAATAAGGGATATGATGAAATAAGAAGTTTTTCGCTGCAAAACTGGTTGGGATAACAATCCCCACCATATCATCAAAAGGAAGGAAAGGGAAGGAAGGGGAGGGAGAGGTGCGCCTAAGCTTTCAGTCTGAATTCAATTGTTAGGATAATGGTACCTCCCCCAATGGCTGAGAGCACTGATAAGAGTGTTCTGGCGAGGGGGCTGTCCCCCTGTCAGAACACAACAGCTCAGCGGGGGATATCGACGGAGGTAATCAAACATCTCCCATCTCATAAATCTCCAGGACCAGAAGGAAGCCTCTTCTAAAGGTGATGCACAAGAAAGCCCGCAAACAGTTTGCTGAAGACAAACAAGCAGACTAAGGATAAAGATTACTGGAACCATGTCCTGTGGTCTGATGAGACCAAGATAAACTTATTTGGTTCAGATAGTGTCAAGGATGTGTGGTGGCAACCAGGTGAGGAGTACAAAGACAAGTATGTCTTGCCTACAGTCAATCATGGTGGTGGTAGTGTCATGGTCTGGGGTTGCATGAGTGCTGCCGATACTAGGAAGCTAAAGTTCATTGAGGGAACCATGAATGCCAACATGTACTTTGACATACTGAAGAAGAGCATGATTCCCCTCCCTTCGGAGACTGGGCCGCCCAGCAGTATTCCAACATGATAACGACCCCAAACACACCTCCAAGATGACAGCTGCCTTGCTAAAGACGCTGAGGGTAAAGGTGATGGACTGGCCAAGCATGTCTCCAGACCAAAACCCTATTGAGCATCTGTGGGACATCCTCAAAGGGAAGGTGGAGGAGCTAACATCCACCAACTCAATGATGTCATCATGGAGGAGTGGAAGAGAACACCAGTAGCAACCTGTGAAGCTCTGGTGAACTCCATGCCAAGGTGGGTTAAGGAAGTGCTGGAAAATAAAGGCGGCAACACAAAATATTGAAACTTTGGGCCCAATTGGGACATTTTCATTTAGGGGTGTACTCACTTTTGTTGCCAGCAGTTTAGACATTAATGGCTGTGTGTTGAGTTATTTTGAGGGGACAGCAAATTTACACTGTTATGCAAGCAGTACACTCACTACTTTACATTGTAGCAATGTGTCATTTCGTCAGTGTTGTCACATGAAAAGATATAATAAAATATTTACAAAAATGTGAGAGGTGTACTCACTTTTGTGAGATACTGTATATAGTGCATGAACCTGCATGACTAGATTGAATTAGAATGAATTATATAGGTTGGCCATCTCATACATAGATTGGGTAAATCTAAAAGATATAATATGTAAGTCAAGCTGAGTCTGAGTGACAACATATTGGTTAGTCAATTGCAATCACAAGATTTGGGATTGCACCTTTAACCACTTGACCTCCGGAAAAATTTACCCCCCTTCATGACCAGGCCATTTTTTTAAACGGCACTGCGTTACTTTAACTGACCAATTCACAATCATACAACACTGTACCCAAACCAAATTGATGTCCTTTTCCCCCACAAATAGAGCTTTCTTTTGGTGGTATTTGATCACCTCTGCGTTTTTTATCTTTTGTGCTATAAACAAACAAACAAAAAAAAAAAAAAACACAACAAAAAAATAAATACAACATTTTTTACTTTCTGCAATAAAACTTTCCAATAAAAAAAATGTAAAAAATCTAATTTCTTGGTAAATTTAGGCCAATATATATACTGCTACATGTTTTTGGTAAAAAAAAATCCCATTAAGTATATATTGATTGGTTTGCACAAAAGTTTTTTTACTATTAATGGCGGCGATCAACGACTTATAGCAGGACTGTGATATTGCGAAGGACATTCAAAAACTAACTGACACTTTGGACACTTTTTGGGAACCAGTGACACTAATACAGTGATCAGTTCTAAAAATATGCACTGCCACTGCACTAATGACACTTGCTGGGAAGGGGTTAAAAATCTAGGGCAATCTAAGGGTTAAACATATGCCTAGCCAGTGTTTATATGTATTTTGTGCTGCGCTTTTACTAGGGGAAGTAATAGATTGTATTCCCTGCTTTGTGGAGAAAGAATATATATTACTTTCCTGCTGACAGGACAGGGCTCTGCCTTGTTTACACTATCCTGTGTAAATCCATGACAATCGGCAGGTGCCAATGGTTATCCATCGGCAGGCACCCGGTGATCAATAACTGCTGTGTTTAATCACAGCACAGCTGGGTCATCAACAGTACGCACGTGCGCCTCCTACCTGGAAGTCTCAGATTACGTACTAGGTACGTGATCTGGCGCAGCCGAGCCGCCTAGCTGTCATATATGTAAGTTATATGGTCAGTAAGCAGTTAACTAACAAACCTGGAATATTTATCCTAAAATAAATCAACTCTGCTAGTATAATGCAGACTGTGTACACTAGGAACACCAGGATTTCATGTGATCTGCAAATAAAGATTTATCAAGCTCTGTTACTGTACTGCTTTTTCATGTACTTCCCAGGTTGAACAAGTAGTAAAGTTAGTCTGACATTATCTAACAAGCTACCGAAACTTTATAGCTTGCTATTAATAAAATGTATAAGGAGATTACAGAAGTTACTGCCCATTATAAAATTAAAGTATCTTAGACAAAATATTAGACAGTCTCCCTGAACTCCATGGTAAATTTATTCAGTTCAGGTAGCAAGATCTTAGACAAGAAATTAATTCAATTCTTTAAGGATATTGCAAAGATTAGTGTGTATCTGTGTGGCATATATCTTCACAGAAGGATAGAAGGGACAATGGCTGCTTCAAACCTCTGATAAATCCTTGTATGTCGGCCATTACTTCTGTTGCCATCTCAGAAAACAATGTTGTAATACAAGCCTCTACTGTTACTGTAGGAGACATGAACACAATTTTTTGCATTGTTGGACCTTCCACGCCTCAAATTTTCTACCTTCATACGAAGAAGCTCCCAGGTTAGACCTAAGTAAATTACGTATATATTAGGGATAGACTGATTATCGGCAAGGCTGATAATTTGGTGGCCAATATGCACTTTCCCCGATATATCGGTATCGGCCCTGGAACTGGCCGATATTGCTGATATTCTTGTGACATCATCCTGCCTTCTTAGGCTGCCTCCCTCACCTTGGACTAGTCTTGCGGGAGTGTATCACAGCCATACACCCACAGCAGCCCGGTGCCAGCCAGCCACCCACATCCACAGGCCCTTTACCAGCCAGCCACAGTCACTGTACCAGCCAGCCAGCCACCCACAGGTCCTGTACCAGCCAGCCAGCCACCCACAGGTCATGTACCTGCCAGCCACAGGCACTGTACCAGCCAACCAGCCACCCACAGGCCCTTGTACCAGCCAGCTACCCACAGCCCCTGTGCCAGCCGGCCACCCACCACAGGGTGCCAGCCAGCCAGCCAGCCAGCCACAGACAGGGTGCCAGACAGCCAGCCACCCACCCACAGGCCCTGTTCCAGCCAGCCATAGGCACTGTACCAGCCAGCCACCCACAGCCCCTGTGCCAGCCAGCCACCCACCACAGGGTGCCAGCCAGCCACCCACCACAGGGTGCCAGACAGCCAGCCACCCATCACAGGGTGCCAGCCAGCCACCCACCACAGGGTGCCAGCCAGCCATCCACCACAGGGTGCAAGCCAGCCAGCCAGCCATCCACCACAGGGTGCCAGCCAGCCAGCCATCCACCACAGGGTGCCAGCCAGCCATTAAGCATTAAACAAAAATTAACATGTTCAGTACCAGATTTGTGTCAAAAATTGTCACTATTTTTCAAAACTTTAAATGTACAAAATATCAGCCAATATCGGCCGATACCGATACGTTGTGACCAAAATATTGGTGACAGTATCGGCCTTGAAAAAACCATATTGGTCTATCCCTATTATTTATATATATATATATATATATATATATATATATATATATATATATTTATAAATGTAGCACTGTCCCTGCAGGGCCTGCTGAATAGTGACTTGCCAGGCTCCCTCCTGATTACCAGTACATGGTTACCTTGAGATATAGTTCATGAATCCCTCCTTGCTCCTGATGGCTAATCACACAAATAAACAGTTTAAGGGTGTTGTTTTTTTTGTGGGTGTTTATTTGGAATTTGGAAAGGAGAAGGGAAAAGTGGGATACTCCAGCTGAACTATTTACATTGGTTAAGGACTTCTATCTTCAGGACTTCTATGTCAATTGTAAAAAGCTAGACTGCTTAATCCACACTGCCACAAGTATAAAACGGGTTACGTCTCTTGCTCTCTTTACTCTCTGACAAGATGACTTGGTGGATAATAACTTATCTTCAGGACACTCTCACTAGCATCCCCTTTCAACCGATGCCCATCCACTGACTATCTTAAGAGCAGGGGGTCAGGCCCCTTGACACGAGATTCTGTACTCACTGTACTGTAGAGGCAGATCCTCCAGTGTCTCCGCTCTCAGTCAGCTTCGCTGGACCTCTTGGTTAAGTTCTTCACTGCTACTCTCTAGGCCCTCAGGACAACCCCCTGAGGCCGTATGCCTCTCTACAGAGGAGGAGGCAGCCGTCCCCCTCTCTCCGGGACTCTGATATCCAGACTAAAGACCTCAAGCACATGTACTCCTGGCTTTTATACAGTATCCCAACATGCACCGAGGCACGTTCCCTCTGCCAATCATGAGGACTGTATCAAAATCCCATGCACCCATCTGTCATCTTTCCTTCCACTGTCCAACATACCTCCCTATTGGACCAGTGTAAAACACTCTTCAGACAGAATGTTTTGCATCCTGAGCACAATGAGCAGACCTCAGTAAGAGATCCTGCTCTCTGGTAGGAAGAGAACAATATAGATTTACCTGCAGCTCTTCTGGTAAGCAGACAGAGCTCAAACTATACTTCTCACTAGCACCTACCTAGGAGGATGCTACATATATATATATATATATATATATATAGGGAGTGGAATGGAGTCACTCCCCCACTCCATTTAAAATGTTACTTTTTTGGGGGGAGTGGCCTGGCGTGGCATGGGATAGGACGCAAGTAGATGGAGCTCCGTTGGACACACATCCTGTACTCTGAATCCTGTCTCCCCACAGCCTAATACTGAGCCTGTCTTCTCACCAGGGTACCACAGTACTCACCCCATCATGTCGCCCCCTAAGAAAACATTGGAGACGGCCGCTAAATTAGAGAAATACCGCTGACAGGACAGAGAGGCCTCCTCCCAAGATGGCGCAGAGCTGCATGCTGATTCCGGTGCGGCAGCGGGGGCTGACACGGCAGCTGTATTGGAAGCAATCTCTGCCTGCCAAGCAACACTCACCTCCAAAATAGACGAGGTAAAGGTGGACATCTCTTTGATTAGGCAAGATATGAGGAAGCTAAGGGATCAGGTGTCTGAGGCAGAGAATAGAATCGGCAGCCTGGAGGACTTCCTTCCCCCCATACAGAACTCTAATGAACAGCTCCAACTACAGGTTACACAGATCCTGCAGAAACAGGACGTTATGGAAAATAGACTGCGCAGATGTACCCTGTGGTTCATAGGCCTCCCTGAGGGGGTGGAAGGCACTGACCCCTCTACCTATTTGGAGCAGCTCCTCATCCACACCTATGGCAGGGAATCCCTTTCCCCTACGTTTGTTGTGGTGGAGCGGGCACACCGCATGTCGGGCGCCCGCCGCCACAGGGAGCCCCGCCACGCACATTTATCGCCAAGTTTCTTAATTACCGGGATAGAGACACCATCCTGCGTCTGGCCAGAGATCCTGGTAGAGACCAATCTGGATGGCCATATGCACCTCTCCCTTAAGTTTCCGTGGGTTGGGTGGGCATACCACTCCACCTTCACCTCCCACTCTAGGGTAGTGGTGGTACTGGTGGCCAAATTGATTCACTTCAAGCTCTGAGGATCTCGGGTTGACCCCCTGGGATGGTACATATTTCTGCAGGTGTTGGTGTTTGGGGAACCCCTTCTGCTACTGGCCTTCTATGTACCCCCCTTCTCTATGTCCATAATTTCTGAGAGGCCTCACTTATGTCTCAGTTCCCGAATATACCGGCAATTTGGATGGGGGATTTCAATAATGTGCTCAACCCCGCCTTGGATAGGCTCCAAACTAACCCCCTGGCACTGTCACCTGCAATGTGTACAAGATTTGCCCGCATACTGGAGAGTGTGGGTTTGGTAGACACATGGAGGGCCAAATTTCCCCTACAACGGGTGTATTCCTGATTCTCACCTACGCACCACTCCATGTCTCATATCAATATGATCTTGGTATCCCAGGCTCTGACCCCGAGGCTGGGATCGGTGGGCTTCTCCCCCCGATCTCTGTCTGATCATAGTCCCTACTGGGTGACGTTACAACTGCACCATAATAAACCGCCTCCGGCTTGGCACCTCAACCCTATGTGGCTAAAACTTCTGCCTGAGGAGGCCTCCCTGGATGCATGCTGGGCCCAATTTTTCTCTGACACTGAGGGAACGGCCTCCCCTATAGTGGTATGGGAGGCATTTAAGATGCATGCTAGAACCTCTTTGATATCCCATGTCAAACAGTTTAAGGCCTCCTCTGCTGAGTCACAATCCCGGGCGGAGGCTGATCTCTGGTCGGCGGAGGATGCCTTCTTGACGGATCCTGGCTTAGGCTGCTGTCCAGGGTGGTCTCCCAGATGGAATATGAACAGGCCAAATCTAAATTATTCTTTCAAAAACAGAGGCTTCTTGAACATGGGGAACGAGCGGGGAAACTGCTAGCCTACCTGGTACATTACGAAGACAGACCACCGGGGGTTATAAACCTCCGGTCTGAGACAGGGACCCTATTGACGAACCCGGGGGAGGTGATGGAGTGTTTTTTTTCCCTTTATCAGTCAACTTTACACTTCTAGAGCCCCCTCTGACCACACCACCATGCAGTCATTACTTGACACTGTAGAATTTCCTAAACTGACAGGCAAGCAGGTGATGCTTCTGGAGGCACCCCTTATGGAAGAGGAGATTGCGGAGGCTGTGTCCAGGTTCCATAGATCAAAATCACCAAGTACCGATGGTCTCCCAATCGAATTCTATGCTCACTACTCTGATTTTCTCCTACCGAAGCTCCTTGCCTTGTTTAACGCCATGTTTGAGGAATCCACATTGCCTCTGTCCATGCGGGAGGCTTTAATAGTGCTGATCCCCAAGCCTGGGAAAGACCACCACTACCCAGAATCTTACCGCCCTATCTCTCTCCTACAGGTGGACGTCAAAATTGGCTTAAATACTTTCACTTCGTTTAAATCAAGTCATTTTATCTCTAGTTCATGAGGATCAGTCTGGCTTTATGCCAGGCACCTCCTTTAATCTTCGCAGGCTGTTCATGAATCTCCAGGCCACGCATGAAAGCTGCGGTGGGAGAGTGGTGGTGACCCTGGACAGGGCCATAGCTTTCGACTCGAGTGGAGTCGAGTGGAGCTTCTTGTTGGAATGTCTTGTGTGTTTCAGCTTCGGGCCCAATTTTATTAAATGGGTACAACTGTTGTACAGTGCACCCGTGGCTAAGATCTTGGCTAATGGTTGGCCTTCTGAGGTGTTTCTGCTCACCAGGGGTACTAGGCAGGGGTGCCCCCTTCCCCCCCCGCTCTATGCATTGGTGGCTGAACTGCTAGCTATTGCCATTAGGGCTCACCGGGCAATACACGGTTTGTGTGTGGGGTCTCTGACAGAGAAGATCAGCATGTATGCTGATGATGCACTGCTGTATTTGGCAGACTCTGAAGGCTCTTGTAATGTTCTGGTACCTCTGGTACCCTTGTTCCACATTTCTCCTTTGCTAATTGCGTCCCATCTTGTGTAACAAGAGATGCATATACCTTTAAGACCGGATGACATCATTGCCGAGCGCCGCTATGAGCGGCTATTTCAATCGCCGGCTTTCTCTCACTCATCGCTCGTTCAAACCACATGTTCACCGCACCTTCTCCTGTGAAGTCGGAGCTGCTGGCATTTCCTTTGCTGAACTGATGCCGGAACCTCGCCGCTGATCCGTATCTCGCTACGGGATCACCTCTCTATCTATGGACATTGTTACTACTAACCTATCTAAGTGATAAGTACCCCACAGGGGATTCCTTACTAACCAATCTCCTACTGTCATCTACTGCAATTACCAGGACTATCTATCTATCTATTCCATACCATCTGCATAGACTGTTAGCTCTTGGGACTACCTTCAACTATCCTTGCACTAGGTTACTCTGTCTAAGTATACTCCATCTGTGTCCTCTTACCATCTGCACTATACTAGACATCAGAACCTATCTGCTTTACCATCACCTGCAACTCTCCTAATATTACTCCTAGTAATCACCATACAACCTGTCTCTCATCTATACATTCTCATATGTTCTATCCCTCCACTAAAAACATCTGATTGAGTATATGTATATTGCATAACAGGCTGTACACTGTGATGAAGTCCTGAGAGTTGGATAGGTTTATTCAACAGTATCTCTACAAGGCTACTGAGTGTGATAATTCTGCAGCTGAAAATCCATCCATTAACAAAAACGCATGAACGTTACAGCTCTCTAGTCATGGCCCTTTCCCTCATTGAAACCTATGGTACCTACTCCGGACTGCAAATTAATTGGTTATGGTGCCCCCTGTGGGTTCGACCCTTCAGCGGGTAACCCGCATAAAATATCTTGGAGTTCAGGTCACGGCATGCCCTCAGGATTATATCCTGGATAATATCCAACCCCTTTATGCTTTGCTTAAATCTAAGATCCAGGTCTGGTCCAGGCTCCTCCTGGGTGTTATGTATGGGTAGGGTGAACCTTAAAAAAATAGTTCTACTGCCTAAGGTCCTTTATGTCTTTTGGCCTTCCCCGATATACTTACCATTGAAGTACTTCAAACAAATGGACTCACTCCTTAAGGCGTTCGTCTGGGGAAGTAGTAGGCACAAACTCTCTTGGCGTAAGCTTCAAAACCCTTTAAATCTTGGGGGCGTGGCATTGCCGAACTTCAATTTATATTACCTAGCTGCCCAGTTATCCCAATTATTCAACCTTGACAAAGTAGACAGTACCCGTTTTATTTTACTTCTTTGCCTGGATTGGTCCCGCCCGCCTGCTGTCCCTTTGTCAGTTGTCCTGCCAGGAACTCGGGGATCAGAGGTGGGGGGAAATTCTGACTCCATGCTGTATCACTTCAGCTGGGTTTGGGAGGTGGTGACAGATAGAATGCAATACCCGCTGCTGCACACTTTTACCCCCCTAAGGCATAACGGATCCCTGGCGGAGTACTGCTCGCTGCCAGACTCCACACTGTGGAGCAGCAGGGGTATATACTACCTCACACACATTCTGCAGGGATCTGCTCTTCGCTCCTTTGATGACCTCCGTATGTTATTTTCCTTTCCGGATCATATGCTTTTCCGCTACTATCAACTTAGGCATGCTTTTCAGACCCAATTCAGCTATGCCCCCGCTGGAATCCCTCCCCATCCTTGAAATAGTTAGAGGTACTGACCCCAGTCACCTTATTTCTATACTGTATTCAGAATTACACTCACCCTCCTCTACCGCCATATCGTACGCTGTCAAAACTAGCTGGGAACCTGAGGTGGGTGCTATTGAGGATGAGGACTGGGGTGAGGCCCTTGAGGTGAGTCAGAAGGTATCTCCTAAGCTATCTGATCGTCTCACCCAACTGTTCATACTCCCCTGCACTTTCCTTACCCCTATTAGGTTAACGCGTTATTGGCCTGGTAATTCTCCAGACTGCCCAATGTGTCATATCTCCCCAGGTACATTCTTTCATCTACTCTGGCGCTGCCCACAAGTTCAGGGCTACTGGCAACAGATTGTGGCCTTTCTGCACGACAAAATGGGGTCACCCCTGCAGTTGGACCCTAAGCAATGCCTCCTGGGTGTATACCCAGAGGACGATATGGACAAGTTCCTGAAGACTTTTTTACATGTCACACTTTTTATAGCCAGGAAACTGGTTGCTAAGCTATGGATGTGGGAGAGTCCCCCTGACTTTCGAATGTGGCTGAGGGAAGTTAATACTGTTCTCCCCTATCACAAAATAATGTACATGCACAGGGGTTGTCCCACTAAATACAACAAGATTTGGGATAGGTGGCTCCAGAGCTCGGAAACATGCACTTAATGGTTGATTTTGTATTCTTTTGCATATGTATTGTGGACTGCTGAGCTGTATTGCCTGCACTGTTCTCTGTCACTGCACCACAACATGTTTTGCTTGGTTCCTATCCTTTTTGACTGCACTGTTTTGGTTGTTCCTTAATTTTTTGTAATATGCTGTTATTTTCAATAAAATCTTTTTAGAGCAATGGGGCAGCACATTGGCTTTGTTATTTAAACTTTTGCTTTCAGCACTAGGGTTCTGAATTTAAATTCCACACAAGATAGGTAGAGTTTGTATGCATGGGGTCCTTCAAGTACTCTGTTTTCCTACAGCACTCCAAATGCATGCTGGTAGGTTAATTGGTTCCATTCTAAATTGGCCCTAGTTTGTATGCATGTTAAATAGGGAGCTTAGACTATAAGCTCCTTGAGGGCAGAAAAAAAATTGAAAGTACAGTATGCAGATTGTCAGTGCTATAAAAAAACCTGAAATAATTTACTCCTTGTTTCTTTTACTGGTAACACAGCAGAAAGTGAACAGAAATGTCCCCATCAAAACATAACAATAATAACCTAACAGCGGGTTACCCCCTTTGTTGAGTGTAAAAGGATGTCTGGCATACCATTTTAAAGTGGATGTTGCTAAATGTATTTTATCACTTAAATAAAAAAAATAAAAAAATACACACACCCTTTTTTACACCCCCTCCCAGCAAACCACCTTGTCTCCATGTTGATTAGGACAAGGGCTCTCTCCCTACAACCCTGGCCCAAGATTGTTGGATCTACTTGGGTACAATCAGCCTGCCCATAGATAGTTTGAATCTCAGCCAGTGCCTGCTGAACCGGCTGAGATTTGAACTTCCTATGGCCAGCTTTACTTCAAACCTACAGATAACCAATTTCAGTATTGCAATGTCATCATCTGTAAATATATGAGGAATATTCCTAAGGGACAAATAAAGAGAGTGAGGTATTTGAACAAAATTATTTCGATCAAACGCGGGTATTGGCAGTAAGGATGGAAGGGTTACAATAAAAATGTAGTAGAAAAAGGGGGGGAAGAGAAGTTGGTGCTAGCAATTGAAGCAGGTTATTAGGGCTAAACAACAGGGGCAAGTATGGCGTTATAAAGATGAAATGTCTGCACTTCTAGAACAATAATAAACTGCAAGCACACTTAGTGTGTGTCATGGTTCTCACCGTGACTTTCAGACGGTTAGGCGCAGCCACCATTAAGTACCTGACATGGGATTTGAACCTGTGTGTTTTGACATTCTATCCTGTTATCCTTCCTCTGAGCCACACTTCAGCTCATATGGATCCAGTCTTGTTATCTGGTATTGCCTGCAGCACTAGGGGGCTGGACTTCACCTGAGTGTGCTCTTGTCTATCATTGTCCATTTGAAGCTAATTGCTCAATTAAGCAAGCTATAAAACACTGTCTCTCACTGAGAGCATTGTCAGTTCATTGCTGATCCTTCCTTGTTCCTGTGTTGCTGATCTATGTTCCAGACCTTGTGCCTGTTGACAGACATTGTTCCTGTGTTCCTGTTTCCCAAGTGTGTGTTCCAGACTGACTCCGGCTTCCATCCTTCCCTTGTTGTTCCTGTGATCCTTATCTGGACTCGTGTCATCCGTGTCATTCCTGGACTTCCCTTCCCATTGTATTCCTGCCGGTCCTGCTTATTGGAGCACCTACTCTGCCAAGCCCCCGTGCACAAATTCACAGGCCAGGTGGCTTTCTTACCTGGTCACCTTGGATTGTGGATATCTGCAAGGGTGAGCGTACATCTCTGCGTTACAGACTCCAACAAAGGTAAGCTTCGTGACAGTGTGTGTGTAATACATATTAAATATAAAATGTGCTGTGCTAAAAAAAATAAAAAAATGATTTATAAATGTGTCAAATTTCATGTGTCTCCAAACAAATGAACTCTATTAAGGTGGAAATTGACCGAAAATGCAAACAATGTGTAAATATTGCAGATAATGCAAATCAAAAGTACAATTAATAGAAAACAATCAGTGTAAAACAATTGGTTTACAACAATGCAAATAATATGCACAAACTATCAATAAACATAAATAAATACAAAGAAAGAACATATAAACTCATATTCCCTCCCGATCCGTGTGAACTTACCCATTAACGAAGAATGTAGAAAAAGTAAGATCGATGTGCACAACCAATCAATAAAAAAACAAGTTCATATAATTTGGTTTTAACTTGTGATACATGGAAACTTTAATAATAATCCCCATTGGGTGTACGCTCACCTTAAAACTAGGCCCTTATTATGAGGGCCTATATAGCCTCAAAGCAATCTGGTATCCAAGATGGATGCTTCAGGTGTGTATCTAATGGATATACTGGTATTCACAGCATATTCTACTTCAAATCAATGCTCAAGTGAAAAAAAAAAAAAAAGAGAGCCTTATCTTGTAACCTATTAAACTAATTTTAAAAGTATAAATTGCACTCACATTAAAGTGTTACTAAACCCACAACAGTAAAAGCTGTCTGTATGTGCAGTAAAGCATTCTTGTTATGCTCACTGTGGAAACTAAGGTGTTAATCCTCTGCATTGTGTAAAATTGTTGTTTGCCCCTGTCTTTTCTGATCCTAAACTTCTTCCACAGTGCCCAAAGTATCTCCTGATGGAACAGAGCCTTGGGGACAAGCTGCACATGCTCAGTTTGGTGTGTATTGCTAAAGGTTTTTTTTTTTTTTTCTTGGGAGAGTGTATGTGATCAGCACTATCCAGACAGAAGGCCAGGGGTCCTGCAGCCTCATGGGACAAACAGGGGAGAATTAAAAATCCTCCCATAAGCTTTAACCAGTGCTCAGACAGACACCGATAGAAGTCACAAGACTTCTATTAACTGCTGATGAGAAAAGGTATTTAGCAGTTTATATTTACTAAAATAGCAGTTTATATTTACTAAAATAATTGTATTTCCATTTTCTGTATACTGTGGGAGACCAGATATAGTAAAAGCAGGGTCCTGGGTTTAGTAACACTTTAAGGAGACAGAGTAACAGGATAAAGAAGTACCAAGTCGTCACCTCCTCTCACATCAAATCAGCGTAGACACAGCCATACTGTGAGGAAAGGAAACAGAAGCAGATGATCACTCATGGACTCTCTCTCTCCCTGATAAGTAAAGCTCCACCCCACATGTTTTGTCATAGTAGCATCATCATTGGCCCAAATTTGAACTTGTTTTTATAGGCACTTATTTGTTTTTATTGATTAGTTGTGCACATCGATCATGCTTGCTAACATCCATCATTCACATATAAGTTTACATGGATCACAAATTCATTTATATGTTTTTTATTTATTTATGTTTTTGCTATCTGTTGATAGGTTGTTGCTTGTTTATTGCACTGTTTTACACTGACTGTTTTTAATTGATTGTACTTTGCATTTGCATCAACTGTAATATTTACACATTGGAGTTGATTTACTAAAACTGGCGAGTGCAAAATCTGGTGCAACTCTGCATAGAAACCGATCAGCTTCCATGTTTTTTTGTCAAAGCTTAATTGAACAAGCTAAACTTAGAAGCTGAATGCCTACCATGCAGAGCTGCACTAAATTGTTGTACTCTCCAGTTTTAGTAGATCAACCGCATTGTCTACATTTTTGGTCGGTTTGCACCTTGCTAGCCTTCATTTGTTTGGAGACAAATGAAATCTGACACATTTAAAAGTTAGTTTATTTTTTAACACAGCACATTTTATACACAATAGTATGGTGTCTCCTTTTATTGGAGCTTCTAATGCTCAAAATAACATATTAGACTGTATTATTTAAAAAAAAGATCAATATTGGCCCATTATATACTGTAGAGACAAAAGGTCTCAGGACCTCAGTTACCAAACAAAAACATAAGGTATATACAGCTAAGCCCCATGGCTAAGAACAATATTGTACACCTGATAAACCTACCAACTGGAGGTTTTGTGATGGATAAAAGAATGCGTCAGTCCACAGACTCTGTTGACCGGCTGACATTTATCAAAATGAATCAGTCCTGGATCAACAGCAGCTATCAAGCCCCTGATGCAAATGTAACTGTTTGAATTTGCTAGGGATCTGGGATCCCTTGAAGACTGCTTATGCTGCCTATCCAAAGCCTCATTTTTCTGCACCTGGAAATTACATGCACTTGTCATATAAATTGTTGTACCTCATTTAACAGCAGGGCCTGTTCCTGCGCTCGGCAAGAGTAACGGTGAGGTCTTACAGTGTTCAGGCATCACCAACACCCAAAACCCAATTTTTCTGCATCTGTATGTTATTTCAATGTTTGTTTCTAATTTTTAACAGCAGGGCCTGTTCCTGCGCCCAGCAAGAGTAACTGTGAGAAGGTTACAGTATTCAGGCACCAATTGTTCTGCACCTGTATGACAAGTACATGTAATTTCAATTTTTGTTTCTAATTTTTAACAGTAGGGCCTGTTCCTGCACACAGCAAGAGTATCTGTGAGAGGTTACGGTGTTCAGGCACCACCCAGGCCCAATTTTTCTGCACCTGCATGACAAGTACATGTAATTTCAATTTTTGTTTCTAATTTTTAACAGTAGGGCCTGTTCCTGCGACCAGCAAGAGTATCTGTGAGGGGTTACACACTCGCCGAACACCTGAACTTTCTTGGCACTTAGCGGGATGTTCGCCCACTGAGCACACAGTCAATAGGTTGCTAAGGCTTCCCTGCTGAGAGCTGAATTTAAAAAATAATTGTCAAAAGAAAATGTATATTAAAAAAATTGGGGTAAAAACAGCTTGCTAGGGGGACCTTTTCTTTTTTAATTTTGGCAAGGGGTTCCCCTTCAAATCCATACCAGACCAGAAGGGCCTGGTATGGAATGGGGGGACCTACGCCATTTTTTAAATCTGTATTGCCGAGAGCCGACATTACATTACAGCCGCAAGCACGTTTTAGATGACATTTTTTCCTTTAGAAATGTCAGTATTGCTGCAACATGCTCCATACATTGTACAAATGTGCCACTTTACAGGCACATTAAGCGGACCCCCCAGGTATGATATTTAAAGGAATTTTTTATTTGTTTTGTTTCTTTAACCACTTCTGGACCGGAAGATTTTACCCCTTAATGACCGGCCATTTATTGTGATTCGGCACTGCATTACTTTTAACGGACAATTGTGCGGTCGTGCAATGCGTTACCCTAATAAAATTGATGTCCTTTTTTCACACAAATAGAGCTTTTTTTGGTGGTATTTGATCACCTGTGCAATTGCTGTTTTTTTTTTTGCGCTATACACGTGTTTATTTGTGCTAGTTATGGGCTATTTACAGATACTGTACAATGGTCCAAAAAAAGAAACCGTTAACTACCAAAACAATACCCTAGACATGTCTTAGCACTAACTACACAATCAAAATTCTATCTAAAAGGCTGTCCAAGTCTTACACTTGTCAGTCTCCACATATACATTTGTTGCCAGCTTTCACTAATGTTTAGCTTCAACAAACATGACCTGTTTGCACTATAGGCTGCAGAGCACTGACAGTATGTCCCAAATGAGCCTAAATGGCCTATAAGAAGGGGATGAAAAAACCTGAAGTGGACAGAAGATCAGAGGTCCCAAAAAATATGAGAGGAGCCTGGGAGATGTGTAAATCCTGAACAGGAGTTTGACCGACTCCCTTTGAGACACTTTGCTACGCCAGGAAGTCAGAGGAACTTTTAACACCAACACGAATAGAAATAAAAATGATAATAGAATAGGGGAAGGCTAGAACCCAGATGTCTTATTTCTGTCTGTGCCCCTGTTGTAAATGTTTCTTCCTGTGTGGTAACACTGTAGTCAGCAGGACAGGGAGTGAGGGTCCGGAATGAAGCTCTGAAATATTGTATAATATATACCAGACAGGGTTTTCTACCCTTCTCCACTTTATCAAAAAAAAAAAAAAAAATGTATATTGCTTTGTTTAAAAGATGTATTCCTTTTTGATTTTTGGTTAATATAGGAGTTTAAAGGGTAACAGAAGCTATCTCCTCAGCTCACTCTCACCTTCTTCATGTTAAATGTTTGCTATCCAGCTGCCACCTATCACTAAAGTTCAGTTTTACCACTGTATAATATATGCCAGATGTTTGAGAAAAGTGAAGTACTGTGATGCAAAATGCATGGAGTAGGGAGATATGACTTGAGAGGTGAAGGTGTACATGGATGGAGGTATGGGGTTCAAGAATGAAAATATAAAATGAGAGATGGATAAAACATGTAAAGGATGGAGGAGGGAATCAGTTTATTTCTGACCTTCACCAGTTACATCTCAGTGAATGACCCCCAACAGATCCTGTTTAACTTAATAATAGCATATCTGAAGGGGTGAACCTCCTTTTAAGCTTAACTGATGATTGGTCTTAAAAAAAATCAATAAAATACACATACAAAAAAAATATCAAAAATTGATGTATACATTATGCATGTGTAGCAGGATTCCCAGCCATTTTGCTGAATATGGGTCCCCCTGGGTCATTGGGTGCAACAAAAGTACATTTGTGCATGTTCCCCCAGGTGTGAGCACTGAGACAATGACCAGTCCAGTATCTTTGTTTTTTTTTTTTTTGTATTTATTGAGAATTTGGATGGGAGAAGGGAGTGGGATACTCCTTTGGCTCAACTATGCACAATTCACTAGGGACAACTGAAAATGCTGATTGGCGCTGACTAGATGCCGGTTGACGCAGGTTAATGCTGGCTTACTGCCTGTTAACTCCAAATTGACCTTGGAATGCTTTCATACTTAAAGAAGTCCTCTTTGAGCTCCCTTAAGCACTCCTTGCTGAGGTAGCTACTTGTACTGCTGCTGCGCTGCTAAACACTTCAGGGCCTACACCGGCACCCTCTTTCTCTCACTTATCTTCAGGGCTTAGACACTGGCACACTCTTTATCTAAACTTTCTCCACAGGTTAGCTGGCTCCCTGACCCCTCTGACCTTCTGGAGTGGTCCCCTCTCCTAGGCAGACCCCCTGGGCGGTTTTGAATACTCACGACACTGTTTTTCCCCAAAACTTCTGCCCAGCAGCTCCACTTGGTCCACAGCACTCTGGAGCCCTTTCTCTGCAGCTCAGCCAACCTGCTCTAGTCAACCTTCATCCACTAGGCCGACTGCCCAGGACACCCTTACTCGCGCTGACAGGAGGAGAGACAGCCGTCACCCTCCTCCTGGGACTCTGCTTCCCGCCAAAGATGCCCTGTGACATGCTCCCCTCAGACTTATAGGCCATCCCAGGGTGCATTGCAGTAAACTCCGGCCAACTGGGATAGCCACAAGCCCTGGTGTGCTATTGGCTAGGTTTCCTCCACTGTCCAATAAGAGCCCTCATTGGACACAGTGGGGAGACTCCCCAGGCACAACAGGTCACACCTGGAAGCATGTGACAGCTTAACTAAATGATCAGGCCCCCCTGATATGCAGACAGGGCCACCCATATGCTTCTTCCTAGCACCGACCTAGGAGGGGGCTACACATGTATTAAGAGCAAGCAAACTCAAAATATTCTCCACTGTCAAATATCTGAAACTTCAATAAATTTGTAAACTAGGTTCCATCAATATTCAGATAGAGTTAATGTGTGCTTGGGAGACTGAGATAATCATTTTTGTCAAAAGTTGAACATGTAAACAAACAATTATTAATAATTGCACTTTGATTCTATGCAATATTTATACATGTTGTCTTATTCTGACGGCAGGAAGTGTTGTTATTACCATTATCCTAGGCTCTCTGTCATCCTTTAAAAAATACATTTATACTTTATTATTGTTTTTCCTTTAATTTAGTTTACATTGCAGTATTAGATTTTATAATAGTATATGGTGTTTTGTCTGTGTTTGTTTTTCTTGAAATGTGACAAATTTACTACTTGTGTACATGTAGTGGGAGCACTCAGACAATCTCATCTGTGTACAATCAACCCTCTTGCCTTACTACAATCAAATCACTGTGTGCGTGGGAGCAATAAAAGATTATAAGACTGCCATAAACTACTTCTGTTAACTCACTTTATATAGTTAAAGCCCAGAACAATCTTTTTGCAATATCACATCCATGAATCATATACTATATCAAATGCTGGAGAATCTCCATCAGTGAATCCTTTCATTATACCGTGGCTAAACAAAGTTCAAAAGCCTACAATTCTACAGTGAACTTTAGTTGCCAAGATACTCTTTCCTTGCTTCAAACCATAATGAACAATTTTATAGGACATGACCCTGAACTGAATAGGACATAAAAAAAAAAAAACCTCCTGGTGTTTGGTTTGCAGAATGATATTCAGCTAATATCTCTTCTTTTAAAGTTTGTCTAGATCCATTTTCTTTTTAAGGCTTTTTACTTTATGTTCACCTGTTAATTCTACCGGTAAGTCTTTTTTTTTTTTTTTTTTTTTTTTTCAAAAGACCAAGCTGTCCAATAAAAGTGACATTTAAGAGGGTTGAGGCAAAGAATTTAACACTACAATGGACAGATTTTTTTTTTTCAAATTCTTTATTTTTAGCAAGAACAGTCAAGCAAAGTGCATACACTGTTAAATAAATTACAATAAAGCCTTATATTGTTATCAAATTATGCCCAAGACATAGAAAAAGGAAACAATGTACAAATAAAGACATTTCTGTTCAAACCACATTGAAGCATAGTCTAATACTACAAGACTGCCAGTAGTATCTAATACATAGGGCAACTATTATAGATATATATGTTGGTGTTAATCGCCAGCAGTACCTGCGCAAATGGCAAACTTAAATAAAGTGACTAAAAATAAAAGAATTGTGTACCATATAAATTCTATGCAGAATTAATAAATCATAAAGTGCAACATATAGGCGTGAACCATATAAAGGAGCTGCAGCTGAATCGTATATAACGTGAAAGTGGTTTAAATACACCTATAGAGGTGTACAGAGCTGCGCTCATCTAAAGTGCACTAAGTGTGGTGTTTCAATATAGTGAACCATTAACCTCCCTGGCGGTATGATTATGTCAGGAATTACATACCAAAAGCGGTACAATTGTTTTCACGGAAATTTGGCGTTATGTATTATAGGCCTACAATTCTTAGTAATTACTGACTTAAACCTGACCAAAACAAGAGTCTAGTGATAAATTTGAAACACAAACGCATGAATTATAATTGAATCAATAATATAATTTTATATATATATATATATATATATATATATATATATATATATATATATATATATATATATATATATATATATATATATATATATACATATGTATATGTGTGTGTGTATGTATGTATGATATAAAATAAAATGTGTTATGTGTTTTGTGCAACTTTTTTTTTTTTTTTTGAATTTCCGTCCCTAGTTCCGCTCCCATGCAGCATTGCTGCTGCAGGGAACGGAACTAGGAAGTGATCAGACCGACGGTGGACGGAGGAGCGGCGGGACTCTCTGCTGGCGATCTCAGCAATGAGAGATCATCGCTGGATCGCCAGGATAAGGTAAGAGAACACCGCTGCGCTCTCTGCCTATCCACCCCGAGCGAGACTCGGGGTTACCGCTCCTGATATGAAAAACCAACCCCGAGTCACGCTCGGGATTACCGCCTAGGAGGTTAAAAGGTAATAGTGCATATAAATATTAAATTTATTAGAATAAATCACTGATGTCCCTTAAAATATATAGATATAAATATAAAGTGCATTGACGATGGTGAATATAAAGTGCAACAATGTTAAGTGAAATAAATCGCATATAAAGTCCCATGCACAGTGAAATAAATATAAAGTGCAGCAGCAGTAAGTGAAAAAAATCACATATAGAGTCCCATGCACCAAAAAACTTCAGTGCAGTCTCCAGAAGATTCTTCCACACACAAAAAGATCTTCAATCCCTTCACCACATGGACACCCAATGTGTGAAAAGGCTTACCAGAAATCACCGACCCCTTAATTATAGGGGGTCAGTGTGAGCAGAATGATATTCATCAAAAGCCAGTATTCCAGAGTAGATTAGAGCCCTCCTGGAGGATCCACCTTGCAATCGCCAATATACTATTCAACTTCAGAATTCTTAGCCATCCCCACGTTCCTCAGCAGTATAAAGTAAAGGAATGGCCAATATAGTGAAGTACGTATAAGCAATATTTATTTAACTAAGGTAGATACACTTACATTTAGCAGGAAAAAAACAGGCATTGGATAAAGCAAATACTGGGGATATCGGGTGGCGCTTCCACATCTTAATGCGTCTCATCCGGTCCCAGAAATATCATGGCAGTGTGATTGCACTCCTATACTAGGAGTGCACACATGGAGCCAGCAGGTCCCCATTCCATTACAGGAGTGAGGTAGCAGAAATACCCCAGACAGATGAAGAAGACATTGGCTCTGTGGGTCCCTCCCTTTGGCATCAGTGACTGTAGTGGTGTATGCTAACATCAAGAGAGTTAACTAGAGTTTAAGTCAGCCGTAAAAGTAAAGGTACCTCATGTGTAAGTCAGTGATCCTATCCTAGGTGCCCACCGTAGCCCAGAAGAACCACCCCCGGATAGGCCTCCTATGTGACCCAGGAGAGGAGGAGAACATAGGAAATTGTCACCTGCCTACTAACCAAGTGGTTGAAATAGGGAAAATCCCTTCCTGCCCAAAGGGAGTTGAGAAGGCGCAAAAAAAGGATTCATGGTCACATCTCAAGGAGGATGAGCTTCTCAATGGCATTTAGATTGTTGCCTATTCCAAGTAGAAGATAGCAGACTGATCGGAGGAGGACGTTTGTATGAATTCAACCTGGAGGAGGAGGACAAGTCTTGTGGTTCCTGTGTGGTGATGCCCAATTGGAGTAAAATGCGTTCCCCATTCTGGAAATTAGAGAAGCCATAGGTCTTATTCTTGTTTGTAAAGTTCAGGCGGAATGGGAAGGACCACCAGTATTTTAAAGATTTGTTAGAAAGTGCCAGCAGTAAAGGTTTAAGCGCCCTCCGGCGTTGAATGGTGGTAGGAGATATATCAGCAAAAATGTGTACCGCATGACCCTGAATAGTGAGATTGTCCAGACTTCTGGCCTTTTTAATGATGTCCTCTTTGATTGATTGAGAAATAGTGCAGTTTGACGACAATGTCCCTAGGGAGACCATCCTTGTGGGGGGGAGGGGGTTGCAGGGCCCTGTGGGATCGATCGAGCTCCAGTTTGTGCTCAGGGATGTCTGGAATGAGATCTTTAATAAAAGATTTGATGATGACCGGAATATCGGTGATCGATTCTGGGATTCCCCTGGGGTGGAAATTCTGTCTTCTGCTCCTATTCTCTAGGTCATCACATTTAGCGAGAGCAGCGTCTAGCTGGTCCTGGAAAGATTGAATTAACCACTTAAAGCGGAGTTCCGGGCACAGAAGTCATTTTTTAACAAACATACCCCCGGGACAGTCAGAACTAGCACATTCCACAATGGCTAGCCTCTGATCTGTCCCGGTTCGCACTTACCTTTTAGAAGAAATACTTACTTATAAAATTTCTTCCACAGCGTTTCCATCTCTCTTGTGGGCAGCTGAAGCCGGCGTGGTCCTCTTCTGTGTCTTCTGCGTCTTCTTGTCCCAGAATGCGCCTGCACCGGCCCCTCTCGTCACTTCCGGTGCGGCGCCGCATTCCTAAACAGCTTCTGGGCATGCCCAGAAGCTGTTTAGCAGGGGAATGCGGCGTCAACCAGAAGTGACGAGCGGGGCCGGTGCCGTCGCATTGATTCCTGGGAGCGATGACATTCAGCTCCCAGGAATCACTGCAGCGCAGGAAGTGACAGCGGAGCCGCGGCGCTGAGGGAGGAAGTACCCTGAGGTGAGTATTTACGATCTTCAATTACAAGGTGAGTTTAAAAAAAAAAAAAACCTAACTATCCAATTCCTTTTCAGGTTATGCAGAACTAGCGGACGGGCACAAAAAAAAATCGATTTTGTGCCCGGAACTCTTAAGCCCCGGAAGATTTCACCCCCTTCCTGACCAGAGGGTATTTTGCGATTCGGCACTGCGTGACTTTAACGGACAATTGCTCGGTCGTGCGACACTGTACCTAAACAAATTTGACATCCTTTTTTTCCCACAAACAGAGCTTTCTTTTGGTGGTATTTAATCACCTGTACAATTTTTTGATCATGCGCTATAGACAAAAAAAAGAGCGTCATTTTTGCAAAAATAACAATATTTTTCACTTTTTTTATATGAAATTCCCCCCAAAAAAATGTAAAATTAAAATTTCTTAACATTTTCGGCCAATTTGTTTTATGCTACATATGTTTGGTAAAAAAAGCGTATTTTGAATGGTTTGCGCAAAAGTTATCGCATTTACTAACAAAGGGAAAGATTTTTGTCTTTTTTTTTTTTTTTTTTTTTACGCGTAATGGCGGCGATCTGCAATTTTTTTGCTGGACTGCGACATTGGGGCGGACAGATCGTACCCTTGACTGACATTTTTGACACTTTTGGGGTTACCAGTGACATTACTACAGTAATCAGTGCTATACATATGCACTGTTACTGTAAAATGACACTGGTAGTGAAGGGGTTAACTTTATTTTGAGAGGGAGGGGTGGTGTGTGTCCCTAGGGGCGTGATTCTAACTGTGATTGGCTGTGGCTTGAGGTGTAGGAACAATGATCAACGGTCCTACATAGTAGAACCGTATGATCACTGTTCCTACACAGGGGAGAATGACAGGCGGCTTGTTTACATCAGCCGCCTGCCTTTCTCCCGCTGTCACAGACTATCGTGAGTGAGCGGCGGACATCGGGTCAGCCGCTCACACGCGTGGGGGTCCGTGACCACGCCTCCGGCGGCCCATGCTCGCTCCCCAGAGCCTCACAGGCTAGTGACGTACCGGTACGTCACTTTGCCTGTGAGGGGCTGACCGCCGCAGTATATGTACTTGCGGCGGTCGGCAAGTGGTTAATGTAGTATTCTGATTGGCCGGAGCAATTGTTTGATCGACCACAGATTCGATCGTATCGATACAGGTTCCCAAGTGTTGCAGGTCTGCTTTGATAGCATTAGTGATTTGTGAGGCTGTCTGGGTCAGGCCATTGGATAACATTTCTGAAAATTTGGCCATAAGAAATGTGAGGTCCGGGGAAAGGCCAGGAGTGCAGAGGGAGGCCTGCTGAAACATGAGGTGATCTAGTGGACTGCTGGGCCCTGGAGATCTCTGAATCTGTTCTATTGTCCTGCTGAGCAGGGATTCAGTGGAAGCTGGTGATATGAAAGCAGGAAGATTGGCACTTACTGGGGTTAATGGTTGAAAACAGGGGTCTGTGACCAAGGATTGTATGTCCGCTATGTCATCTTCCTCCTCCGCCACTGCTGTGTCTCCTTGTGACAGATCGCCGGAGCTGCCGTGCATGCGCCTTCAGCTTCCATTGATTTTTAGAACAAGGCCTTACTTTAGCCCCTACTGTGTTCCATAGAAAGCTTCATGACTTCCTGGTATGTAGATTTGGGACTTGAGAGCCAGTAAAACACAGGAAGCAGTTTACCAGCTGACCTCATTAGCACACACACACATACACTGCACCCATGAACTAGGCTTGCACAGCATCCCTGGCATCCCTCCACATGTGCATTTGCCTGGCTTGTCAGTGTAAGCTGCCACAGCTACTATATGTTCATTGCACCTCCCACTTCCCTCCAGACGGGCCCAGACCTCATGCTAAAGTCTCTGAGGCCATGGGTTGGACACCCCTGATATAGTGCAAGGGCCTATCTGATTGGATACAGAGTAAATGGATAGATAGGTGGGTCCTCCTATTCTATAGTTTTGGTAAATCTAAATAAAATTGTACAGCGATTTCCCACGTCCCAAATTTACATGCCAGGAAGTCATGAAACTTTCTATGCAACACAGCAGGGGCTAAGCTAATACCTTGTTCTAAAAATCAAACAAAGCTTTTGTTTTTGTGCAACAGAGGTACATTAACCTCCCTGGCGGTATGATTCTTTTGGATTTTAGGTGCTGAAAGCGGTACCATTATTTTGCATGTAATTCTTGTGAATGAGCAGTCCAAACCAACTGTATACATTATATATATATATATATATATATATATATATATATATATATATATATATATATATATATATATATATATATATATATAATAAATGTATACAGTTGGTTTGGGCTGCTCATTCACAAGAATTACATGTATATATGTATGTATATATCTATATATATATATATGTATGTGTGTGTGTGTATATATATATATATATATATATATATATATATATATATATATATATATATATATTTACATAAAAAGTACAGTAAAACTGCAGGAAAGGGCACTGGGGGGCAATGTAATGTGATTTTATTTTGAACGGTATCAGTGTGTTTGGTGCATTTTACATTTGAATTTGCCGCCGGTTCCACCCCCCGGTGGACGTCACGTCGCCGGAGACGGAAGCCGGGGCTCGCAGACGATCGGGAGAGAGCTCCGCCACCGCACACCGCTCGCAGTCTTCGCTGGATCCCGGAGAAAAGGTAAGTAAAACCTCCTCCAGCATCCAGCGATCTTCTTAGCGCTACCCCGAGTATGACTCGGGGTTACCGCTTTTGGCACTAAAATCTTACCCCGAGTCACACTCGGGAATACCGCTAGGAAGGTTAATGGTATATTAGTACATAGGGAAGCTAGATTTTAGAAAAAAAAAAAACGTGAATTTATCCTTTAAGTTCAAAATAGGTTTTCAGTGAGGTTTCTATGGCTCAGTACTGTGTAGTCAATCATCTAACAAGTTTTCATTTAAAGGTCAGGTCCAGTTTTTGCTTAAAATCTGTTTCTAACTATATTTACCTTCCAAGTTCCAGGGTTGTTCGGAGTACCATCCAAGTTTGGATAATGGAGAACAGATTTCTCATTCTCATTACTCAAACTCATATTTTAGCACTGAGCTAATTCCCAACACTGGCACAGTTTTGCACAAATACCAAATATGGGTAGTCATGTCATCAGGAACCCCTTCCTCCGAGTTCCCTGAGCAGTGAAATTTGTGCCGGTGGGGAGATGCTAAAATGGGAATAGTAAGGATGGGAAACCCATTCACCTTCATCCAGCGATGAATGAGACACCATAGGACACCTTCATTACCTGAAAGGTAAATTTTAGTAAGAAATAGATGTAATTAAAGAGTTTTAAATAGTTTTAGTGTCTTTATGTATATGCATTTCTATCCCACATAGATGGTTAACTGGGTAGGGGTCTTCGATACCTCTGAAACAAACTTAGTAAGGAAGAAGCAACCACCTAATTGTCCCCCGGTGTAAGTATTACATAGACATCTCTTTACTAGCACCTCTTCCTGGGTACTGGGGGATGCAAAATAACTTGAGCACCCAACTTTGGTTATCGGTGCTTCGAAGTGGGAACCTTATTCAAGGCATGCCTTTAATGCTGAAGGACATGTGGACTGGTATCAACATAGCAGGGGCACTCTAAGCTGGCTGTTTCTTTGCTGAGGGATGACAGTCTGCATGCTTGGTATGCCAGTTGGTTAGTTATGAGATTGAGGGGCATTTCATTTTTTAATACATTCGTCCCCAAATCTGTGATTTTGGAACTGATTTAATGAGTGTTACATTGGCTGTGTTGTGGCTAATAATAAGCAAACTAATTTGCATATTTGTTAAGCTGGAAAATTGCAATCTTTGTACCTGAAACTATGCATGTATGCTAGTGTATGTTACATGTTTATGCTTTTTTTAAAAGGTTCTTTTGTTTTCAGTTGAGGTCTATGGTTCGATTTCTGGATAACAAGATTGCACTATTCAGTTGTGTTTGCCCTGTTGAGGTGGTACTCCCTGGGAGGTTAACTCTGCTGGTCAGGTTTTCCCAGGATTTTGGAGAAGTACCACCCTCTGCTGGGACAAACATATAAAAAGGCATGGAACCACCCTTGTGGAGCCCAGTCGGCATTCCCGGGGCATGACTCATGCTTTGGACTTAAGGACTTAGAAAGACTTAAAAAGATTTTCTCACCTATCAAAAGTATAGAACTTAGGAGATTAGGTACAGGAATGTGTTTTGAAGACATTTTTGTTGAACTGTTCCTTTGTTACTCTTAACAACTTCAGTAAAACAATGTTTGTTGTTATTTAACTTGGTCTTGCCAGAAGTTACATGGGGACAATCTTAAAGGGGTGCATACATGTATTGCAGGGCTTATTGGGGGTCAAGGCAAATCAAAGGCAATGCAGTTTAAATGTCTAAATTCAAAGCGTTCTCTGAATGGCGCCTGTGACAAATAAGCAACCTACTGTTTTCACAATAAAGCAGGACAGCACAGGACCTGGAAGCTAGTGAAGGGCACTGTAGTAGTGGTGCCTAATTCAGTAAATTCCAGCTTCCAAGGGGATGAGACAGGTATGATTCAAAATATGTATTGTTACATTTACCAAGATCCAAGGTAGCTATATAAAAATATCAATACCTGAAAAGTATCTTTAAAATAACTGCTTTCCTGTTCCAGTGAAATAAAAATATGTATGGTATTTATTAGGTGAAAAACAACAACTGGGACATGTTCTTGACTTTAGTAATTTGCATACACTTAGTCTCAAGCCGTGGATACGCATGCTCTTCATATTTATGGATATCATGCTTGCATCACCTCATAACACGGCACTGAGAACACTAGAAATGTGGGCATGCCAGATTATTGATACTATCTATTAATAGATATATTTTCAAAGTTTTTCTGTATTAATAGTACAGTATGGCCCAGAAGGGGACAGTTGGTTAATGATACATAATTATTTATGAAATACTGTTAAGGATGAGGATTCTGGACAGCATGCAAATGCATAAAAAGTAAGCAATTACTAATTATATCCATAACATTCTAGGGAAGATGCCCATCTAAGAAAACAGCCCAGTCTGTTGGCCCTTCTGTTCCTATAAGTCTGTACATATATATTCCATTTTTTACATTCATATAATATGTTGTGCCATAATGCTCAATTATACGTTTTCTAGGTAAAAAAATACATAATTCGTACTTGTCATGCATGCTACAAATTGTTACATAAATCAAGTCATCACAGGAATATTTCTTTGTTTTGTAAAATAATGTTAGGATACTTAAATATAATTTTATGACAGACAGACAGACAGATAGAACAAAATTATAAAACGCAACACTTTTGTTTTTGCCCCCATTTTTCATGAGCTGAACTCAAAGATCTAAGACTTTTTCTATGTACACAAAAGGCCTCTTTCTCTCAAATATTGTTCACAATTCTGTCTAAATCTGTGTTAGTGAGCACTTCTCCTTTGCTGAGATAATCCATCCACCTTACAGGTGTGGCATATAAGATGCTCATGAAAAATGAGGGCAAAAACAAAAGTGTTGCGTTTAAAATTTTGTTCCGTGTAAATGGGTAGGTTAATACAATGGTAATCTGCAAGTACATAGGTCAACTGCTGTTCAGATACAGGCAAAAAAAGAGCTTTAACCACCGTCAAACTATAATAACTGGTTTGCAAATCTGGACACCTGATTTATTTTCTGCAGCAGTGCAAACAGCTTACAAGTACCTAGATAAGTACAATGGACATCAATTTTAGATGTCTCCCCCTTTTATCAGATTTAAAGGTACTGAATACAAACTCTCACTACAATAAAGCCTGGCCATACATGGTTCAAAATTCTGCCGGTCTAGTAGGTGCCAAACTAATTTCAGACCATGTATCTATCAATTTATGCTATGTACAACAGTCTTGTTGGATTTTTGCCACTTATTCAGGGCCACAAGCTATAACTGGCTGTGCTGATCAGTGTATTCTGATGGCAGGGAAGTCTCCCCTCTGTCAGAATACAAAGGCAAATAAGGAGGGTTCCCTCATCCACTTCAAATGTGTGGCAGAGGGAATTGCGTAATTTTTTTCATACAACCCGCTGGTTGAACAAAAAGAAATGAATCATCTATGGGCTGCTTAACACAGGAAATGTTTCACCCCTCTCCAGACTCAAAAGGCTAGTAGTATCAAGTTGCCAACTGACAGAATGAAACTAAAAATGTATCAAGAATGCAAATGCAAAACCCATAAAAAAGCTTATAAAATGAATAACATATTGTATGTTCCAATGGGACTCTGCAGGAGAAAAAAAGATACCTCTTGCTGCAATTATTATCATTATGTGCAAGTAATGTTGTTTCTTGCTTCCAGCACTTAGGACACTAGTCGCATATCTCTGGCTGCTCCAGATCCAGATGCTATGATGCTATTTTTGTTTAAATCTGTGTTTGCCAATTTTTTTTCCTCTGGGGGATCTTTGCTGGAGGAGGGATTTTAAAGGAATGGTTGCTTAAAGTGGTTGTAAACACATTCATATACCCAGTGAAGTGATTGGCCTCAGGTTATACACAAAGATGAAACAAATCATCCTACATAAGTTTTACCTTTTTATCTATTATTATAATAATTATTATACAGGATTTATATAGTGCCAACAATTTATGTAGCACTTTACAACATAAGGGCAGACAGTAGAATTACAATACAGTAGGAATTAGAGGGCCCTGCTTGTTAGAGCTTACAATCTAAGAGGGAGGGTCAAGCAATACAAAAGGTAATAACGGTAGGGGATGGTCTGATCGAGAAAGTAAATGTAAAGTTAAGTGGAGGCAAGATAGGCCTCTCTGAAGAGATGACTTTAAAGGGATCGTCTAAAAGTAGACAGAGTAGGAGATAGTCGGACAGTTTGGGGTAGAGAGTTCCAGAGGATGGGAGAGGCTCTGGAGAAATCCTGAAGGCGAGCATGGGAGGAGGTAACAAGGGAGCTAGAGAGCAGGAGGTCTTGGGAGGAACAAAGAGGATGATTTTGTTGGTATTTTAAAAACTAGGTTAGTGATGTAGCTAGGGGTAGAGTTGTGGATGGCTTTGTAAGTTGTTGTTAGTATCTTGAATTTAATTCATTGGATGAGCAGAAGCCAGTGGAGAGATTGGCAGAGAGGGGTAGCAGACACTGAATGGTTGGTAAGGAGGATGAGTCTCACGGCAGGATTCATGACCGACTGAAGGGGGGATAGCCTATGTAAAGGTAAGCCGATGAGGAGGGAGTTGCAGTAGTCGATGCGAGAGATGACCAGGGACTGAATTAGAATCATTTTGGTGTCATTCGTTAGGGAGGGTCATATCTTGGAGATGCTGGGGAGGTTGAGCCAGCAAGCTTCGCTCATTGATTGGATGTGCTGAAAGGATAGTTCAGAGTCCAGGATTACACCTAGAACCTTGGCATGTGGTGACAGGTTGATAGTTGAGCTGTTGATGAGGGAGAAGTTAGGGAAAGGGGCACATGGGGGAGTAAATAGTATAAACTCTGTATTGGATTATATTTGAGGAAGTGATGTGACATAGGCTGATATGTCTGTTAGTAAATTAGTGATGCATGGGGGGACTGATGCAGTGAGCTGGGGGGTAGAGAGATAGATGTTGGTGTCATCAGCATACATTTTTTTAATTAAAACCCATGGGAAGCAATCAACTGACTCAGGGAGGTGGTATAGATTGAGAACATGAGAGGTTCCAGAACAGAACCTTGGGGATCCATTGTAAGTGACACTGAAGGTGCAGTGGGATAGGTGGGATGAGAACAAGCGAAGAGTACAGTCACGAAGACTAAAGGAATTACAATTTGTGAAGAGGAGGGGGTGGTTCATCGTGTCAAAGGCAGCAGCGAGGTCCAGGAGAAGGATTACAGAATAGTGTAAATTAGCGGTTAGTAGATTGTGAGTTTAAGGAGAGCAGTTTCTGTGGAGTGTTGAAGGTGAAATCTGGACTGAAGGGGACTTGTTTGTTCTCAGTCAGATGGTCGCTCAGTAGGTTGTAGACCAGATATTCAAGGAGTTTGGAGGAAAAGGGGAGTGAAGAGGTGGGGCTTAGTTTGTTAAGAATGGTGGGGCCCAGTGAGGGCTTTTTAAGTATGGGGGGTGACTAGAGCATGTTTTAGAGAGTTGGGGAAGATGCCAGAAGAGAGGGAGAGATTGAAGATGTGAGTTATCGAGTGTAGGATAGAGCCAGAGAGTGACCATAGCATTTGTAAGGGAACAGGGTCCATGGGGCAGATGGTTACGTGGGCATTAGAAAAAAAGTTTAGCAACCTGGTCTATGGTAACGGGGTTGAATGAGGGAAGTAATGATTGTTCCTGTGGACATGGGGTGTTAAAGTGTTTATATCCCTAAAAAAAAAAAGCCTGTTCCTTTAGGGCAGGGGTCTTCAAACTACGGCCCTCCAGTAGTTCAGGAACTACAATTCCCATCATGCCTAGTTATGTCTGAGTTTTACAATGCCTCATGGGATGTGTAGTTCTGCAACAGCTGGAGGGCCGAAGTTTGAGGATCCCTGCTTTAGGGCATGATTTTTCAATTTTTCTCTTTCTATCTTGTAACAAACTTGGTTGATCCTGCCAGTTCCTGTGTCCCCCTGCCTCTGCTGATCACGATAATTATGGCTGCTGAGCCCTGATTACCGCGGTCAGCTTACGTGCCTTGTCATCGGCAGCTCTCATCTCTCCTCTGAGTGACAGTCTCTCCTCCCTCCCTGTCAGCATGAGATCGCTTTCCTCCCTACCCCTCCTGCCTCTATTCAGCTACATAATGCAGCACGTATCAATGTAGGCCATGCAGATATGCTGTCATTAACAAATGTGTGTGTTTAAAATGAAAAGGGCCGAGATTCCCCTTTTGCTAGATCGAGGCCGGCCAGCAGAGGGGGATCACGTGACCACACAGCTGTGGTGTCAGAAACAGTATTTCGCCTTTTCATTTCTAACAAACACTTACACTTTTGTTAATGGCCGCATATCTGCATAGCATACATGTAGTCACATAGTGACTTTACAAATACTTTAAGTGGGGAGGTATCTGTGCATCAGAGATCTCCTCACAAATTTTATCAATCTTATTTTTAAAGTTTTTGGCGATCTCATGGGCAGTGAGTTAGTGGGGGAAAGCAGTGGAGAATGAATCATTTTTGCATTAATGCATGTCCCTCAGGGCAGTACCCAGACCCCCATACCCTTTTTTTGGCCATTAACTTGCTTATAAGCCTTCAAAATGGGCACTTTTGATTTTTCCTGTTCGACCCCTTTAGATTTCAATAGGTTCGTCATTTGGATTAGAACTTTTCCCCTGTTCAGGAGTTCTGCTGTGAATAGTACAGGGGGTGTTCGGTCCATCTGTATCCATTTCTTAGCCTCTTTCCCAAGTGCAGCACAGAAGGATAAACACTTACTTTCAGCTCTGATCCAGCGACACTTACAGTGTGGCCCTACTCAGAGTCACAAAGTCCTTAATACACAAAATGTCTTGCTGGGTCATCTTCTTTATGTAAGTATGCGGTGTCCCCTTCTTTCCTATAGGAGAGTCTTTCTCATTGTAGCCACTGTTTTAATATGAGTTATATTTTACGGTTCTTGATTAGGTATATGTATGGCTTACCTTGGGGCATGTATGGATCATTGGTGAATGTACCAAGCATATAAATATGGATTGGGAGAGAACAAAGAGGAGGCCACAGAAAAGAGAGAAACGGGTGGACAGAATAATTAAAAAAAAGCTAATGAAAGCAGCTGCAGGGGGCCCAAGGGAAGCAGAAAATATTTAACAGGATGCAGCCAGACCAGTGGCTAACACCAAGCAAGCCACTTGATGATAAACCTTGCCCCAGATAGATAACCACATTGTGAATGACTATATATCACCATATGTCAGTCCTTAACAACAGTCCATCTGTAGAGTTTAAAAAAATGTGTACACTGGATCTAAACCAATGATACATTCTAAGGCAGTGATGGCGAACCTTGGCACCCCAGATGTTTTGGAACTACATTTCCCATGATGCTCTACTGCACTGCAGAGTGCATGAGCATCATGGGAAATGTAGTTCCAAAACATCTGGGGTGCCAAGGTTCGCCATATCACTGTTCTAAGGGTTAACTGCATGCTCTTCATAGATAAGGTTTTTATCAGATCCAATATGCAGTTACAATCCTATCTATTTGTTAAAAGTGATAGCTTTAAGGTTACCTCTACTCTGCATATTCAGTAACCTGGTACTGACAGAATAGTATATGTCTTGATAAGCAATCCCCAAACAGATAATTATTTCAGCTTGGAAACTAAACTATTCT
Organism: Pelophylax lessonae; assembly: GCF_965119305.1. Classification (NCBI taxonomy): domain Eukaryota; kingdom Metazoa; phylum Chordata; class Amphibia; order Anura; family Ranidae; genus Pelophylax; species Pelophylax lessonae. Next base: position 134,889,135 of record NC_138774.1, read on the forward strand.
ATACTGTGTATTTTTTACCAATCCACAGTGGACCCAGATAAGCTTAAGGACATACGTGCAGTGGTAAAGCACATCTCTTTTGAAAAACATGAATTTATTTTTTTCACATTTTGACCTCTTTTTAACACCAAGATCAAGTGTGTTTTTGATTACTTTCTAGTGTACACTTATTTAACACTAGTGGTTCGGTGACTTAGAAACTACTATCCATGAAGATTATCCGCAAAAAACGATATTGCTCTAAACTCTTGCTTTTAAATCTTGCTTTTATTCAGGAAACCACAGTGTACAATATGCAGATACAGTCAGTTGACCATGCGTTTCAGCCTACTTTGAAGCTATGTAGGCTGAAACTCATCAACTGACTGTATCTGCGTACTGTACACTGTGGTTTCCTGAATAAATGCAAGATTTTAGAGCAATATCAGTTGTGCGGATCATTTTCATGGATAAATACTCTCAGATGGGTGACTGTGGATCATGCACCTGTGAGCTCTGTTGATGGTGGTTAATATGGGTAGCAGCACTGAACTATTTTTTTGCACTTAGAAACCACTACCTGAGGGTTCCTGTAAAGCTACAGGTCACATCATACATGGCTTTGCTGTACACCCTATTACGAATGGTAAAGTGTAAATGTTTAATTATTTTTTTGATATTCACAGAAAACTCCCCCATCCATCCAAGTCTCCATGCTTTGCTGAGAAATTCAATTGAAAAACATCCCCCTAGCATTTCTGGCTGTGGCCATCTTGAGTAAGGGCAAAAGATTAATCTAGCATTTACTTCCTGGTACCCATCTGCCCTTAGCACAGGCAAGCTAGCAGGAGGGTGAGCAAGGCTGAGAAAACTCCTCCTCTCCTGTAGACTCCTGAGATGTATGACATATTTTGCCTAGCCATGGATACTAGGAAGTAACTGAAAACCTGTAAAAAAAAAGTTTAAAACAAGTAAATGCAATATACTTTCCTATCTAATTACCAATGCTAGCAGCATAAGGATTAAAAATAGTCAATGTTGACTGAGAGGTTGAAAGATGCTGCTAAAGTTGTTAATCTAAACCGTGGAAGCTCTAATTCTGTACTATGTCTACTGTAATTCAGCTGCATTGTTTACAGTGAGCACAGCTAAATTTGCCTGACACAACAACTGTAGCTGCGTTGGTTACAGTGCGGTTCATTTCCTAAAGCTGGAGAATTCAAAATTTGGTGCAGCTGTGCTGGATAGCCAATCAGATTCTAACTTCACTTTGTTCAATTAAGCTTTAAAACATTTGTTACCTTAAAGATATACTACACTCTTTTTTTTTTTTTTTACTATTTGGTATGTGGTGGGTAAGACCCCGTTCAGACAGGGGCGACGCGACTTGCTGGGGCGACCTGTGAAGTCGCGGTGAAGTCAATGTAAGTCGCCTCCAGGTCGCCCCAAAGTAGTACAGGACCCTTTTTCTAAGTCGGAGCGACTTGTGTCCTTCCTATTAGAACGGGTCCTGTACTATTCAATGGCGAGCGACCCACCGCGACATGTCAGGCGATCAAGTCGCCTGACAAGTCGCGCTAGTGTGAATGGGGTCTAAGGCTACGTTTTTTTTTTTTTTAACTATTTGGTATGTGGTAGGTAATGCTATGTTTATTCTTTCTTGACTTTTGCAGCATTAGGTCACTTCTTTGTCCCTGTTATTTTATCTTGACTGACAGACTAAATGAATACCATAGGTTTCATGTAACTAAGTGTTAATAATAAGACCAGTCCCTGCAGGCTAAAATCAGTTTAACATCTGCCCTGGAAAAATGACCGCATTTAAAGTCTTAATTGATTATTGTTGGCTGTGGGGCAAACCTGAGGACTCTGACAACTTGATATAAGAGCCTCTGTATGAGCCTGGCTGGTAGGATGACAAGAATCTTCCTGAAGGTCTTGAGAGGGCAAATCACTATGGAAGTGGTAAGAGATTGAATACCTTGACTCTGGATACTACCAAGTGATGAACAAAGAACAAACTCACAACACAAAGGAGTGTTTTTTTTTGCTAATTTTATTTTAGATCCAGTCATGCTTTAATCATTTTATTTTCTTCATTACTGAGTATGAGACTGTCAAAAGAGACGCAGGTGATAATAAGTTCAAGAGTTTAAAAGATGAACATGGAAAGTGACATTAAACTCTCTCTCTGTAGTGTGTGTAGCACTACTCCCTTGGGAGCTGCTGGTTACGGGTTCCCCTGGATTACCATTAGCAACAGCACAACAGTTCAACATTTTCCAAGTGATTTTGGCTCAGTGAGAAAACAGTCTAGTCTTTGGTTTTTGTGTTTTTTTTAATGAGAACTTGGATGGGAGAAGGGAATGAGTGGGATACTCCAACTTATATAACTATGCACAATTAGCTTGGATGACTGAATAAGTGCGGCTAGGCCACTGCCTCACTTTGTCAGTAGCAGTGACGTAGTAAGCGATGAACTGTCTAAGGTAAACTGTACTGTACTGCAGAACAATCTTCAGGGCCCTTCCTGGCACCCCCTTTGTTCCTATTCTTCAGGGTCAACTACACAGCACTCCCTTTACTGTTACACTTCCTGTTTGAGCTTGCTCCTTGATCCCCCTGACTTCTCTGGAGTGGTCCCCCTTCCTGGGCCAGACCCTTTGGCAGGTCCCTCAGTACTCACTGACAAGAGACTCTGCCAGCCGCTCCACCATCAGCACTCTGGATCCTCTGCAGCTCAGCTCCACACCTGGTTCACTAGGCCAACCGCCTAAGACCACCTTCTTCACACCTTGCAGGAGGAGAGACAGCCGTCCACCTCCTCCTGGGACTCTGCTTCCCGCCAAAGACTCCCTGTCACATGTCCCCTCCGTATTTATGGTCAATCCCAGGATGCATTGCAGGAATGCCCTCCCACTGGGACTGCCATAAAATATCATGTGTCACTGGCCAGGTTTACTCCACTGTTCAACAAGCTCCCTTATTGGACACAGTGGGGACACTCCCTCAGATCCAGTGAATCACATCTGGAAACATGTGACAGGCAAACTAATAGATCAGGCTCTCCTGATAATCAGAAGGAGCAAATAGATGCTTTTTCCTAGCACCTACCTAGGAGGGTGCTACATGTGTATGGAGCAGGGCACATGAATTCAACTAATGAGCACTGCTCATACCAATTAAACATAAGTGAGGGGGAAATTGAGAGGTTTGGGAGCTCATGAAGGATGTTACAAGGAGACCAAAAACACAATGTAACACCCTCATAGTTGCTAGGTGTAGACAGAAGAGCAAGGGTTAATTTGTTGTGTTTTGACTATGTAATGCTCCAAGGGCTGTGGTTCTTCTACCCCCCCTGTTTTCTGGAACTCTGTGGATAGTTATGGAATATAGTGGGTGGAGAGTAGCAGATAGTGCAGCCTGAATATTTATGCAGTTCCCACCAATCCCTCAGGAGATGAAGCCCAGTAGGTGGACGATAAACCCATCAATTCCCAGTTAGGGAAAGGAATCCAGGGCCCAGTTACCTAGAGGGAAACGCTGTGCTGGGGGGTTCTGCCCCTAAGCATAAGGTGAGCTAAGAGAGAGAGAGGAAGGGAGAAGGAACAGCTGGAGGTCCCTAACCAGCCTCAGCTAGGCTTAGCTGAAAACCCCCTGAAAATCAAGTCCAGGCCTGTACAGCAGTGTGCCTCTACAGCAGTCTCTTGGATTTCAGGATAAGTTCCAGGATAAGTTCACCTTTCTGAACATGTTACACCCATATTTTAGGTGTAACGTGTTCAGCATCAGACTCCTCTCCCCCCTCCCTTCCTTCCTTCGCTCCCCTCCCTGCCTTCCTTCCTTCCCCCCCCCCTCCCTTCCTTCCCCTCCCCCCCTCCCTCCCTTCCTTCCCCTCCCCCCCTCCCTTCCTTCCTTCCTTCCCCTCCCCCCCTCCCTTCCTTCCTTCCCTCCCTTCTTTACTTCCCCTCCCTCCCTCCCTCCCTCCCTCCCTTCCTTCCTTCCCTCCCCTCCCTCCCTCCCTCCCTCCCTTCCTCCCCTCCCTCCCTTCCTCCCCTCCCCTCCCCTCCCTCCCTCCCTCCCTCCCTTCCTCCCTTCCTCCCTCCTCCCCTCCCTTCCTCCCCTCCCTTCCTCCCCTCCCCTCCCTCCCTTCCTCCCCTCCCCTCCCCTCCCCTCCCTCCCTTCCTCCCCTCCCCTCCCTTCCTTCCCTTCCTTCCCTCCCTTCCCTTCCTTCCCTTCCTTCCCTCCCTTCCTTCCTTGTGGCAGTGAGCCAGGGATCTTCTCCCTGTACTCGCTGCCACAATTCAAATAGAGGGCAGCTGTGTGGGGCTCTGCCCACAAAGCCACATCATTGATTTACAGATCCCTGTAAAATCAATGAACAAGTACCTACAGCTTTTGTGGCTGTTGGCTTGTAGTTCTCAATCAACTACTATAGTGCTATTGAGTGCTTTGGTAGTTCATTGATTCTTCCTGTCAGTGTAAAACTTTCTGCCTCTTCATTGTTCTGGCAGATAGCTTACACCGACAATCTGCCTGGGACCTGCATGGCATCAGCAATCTGCTGATCCCTAGTGTAATGCTTTCCAGACTCCTAACCTGGGGTCGCTGGTTCAAATCCCAACCATGACACTACCTGCCTGGAGTTTGCATGTACTCCCTGTGCCTGTGTGGGTTTCCTCCAGGTACTGCAGTTTCCTCCCACACTCCAAAGACATGCTGGTAGGTTAATTGGATCCTGTATAAAATTGGCTCTACTATCTATGTATGAATGTGAGTTAGGGACCTTAGGTTGTAAGCTCCTTGAGGGCAGGGACTGATGTGAATGTGCAATGTATATGTAAAGTGCTGCGTAAAATTGACAGCGCTATATAAGAACCTGAAATAAATAAATAAATAAATTTGGGCAAATGTTTATCAAAACAATTGTTTTCGCTAAAAGTACACTAAAATAATTATTAGTTGATACATACATGGCACATTATACAAAATTCCTGCTAAATTCCTACTAAATATAAAAGTTACAACTGTATTGAGGTAATAAATAACAAATACTTGTACATTTTCAATTACGCCTTTTTGTGACATGGTGAAAGCTGAAGGTATAAAAAATTGTAACTAAAAATTTGGAGGTTTTTATTTTTTTACAAAGCTTTCAGAGTTTGTAAAAGACCCCAAAAAACATCTATTTTCTGAAAGCACATAACCTATAGAATAAAAAATGTGCTACAAATTTTTTTAGGCCCCACAATAATTGCACACATGCTATTTTCACTAAAAATACACTAAAATCATTATTAGTGACCACAAACATAAAATAACTTACCAAAATAACTTCCTGCTAAATTGCTGCTAAAGCATTGTTCACTTGGGGCGTACTAAAGCGTATATCCGTGTTTACCTTCATGTGGATGCACAGGTGTTCCGTGCATCCACGTGCAGGCAGTACCCTTTATGTCAATTGGGATGCAACAGCTGCACAGGCATAGCCACTGTTCCCAATCTGACATCTGTGTGGGTTCAAGACCCTGAATGCAGACAGTGTGAGCTCAGAGACATACACCCAGACCCAAGTGAATGTCAAGTTCGTGTAGTTGTTGCATCCCAAGTGATATCAATGGAATTGCCTGCACAGAGATGCACGGAACACTTGTGCATCCCTGTACAGGTAAACATGACCTTGCATGGGTGTACCCTGTTTATGCCCTGTGTGCACAAGGCAGTACTATATAGTGATAAATATTCAAAGTCCTGAAAAAACTAAATTAACCACTTGCCTACAGTGCACTTTCACCCCCTTCCTGCCCAGACCGATTTTCAGCTTTCAGTGCTCTCACACTTTGAATGACAATTACTCAGTCATGCTACACTTTACCCATAAAAAATGTGTGTCCTTTTTTTCACACAAATAGAGCTTTCTTTTGATGGTATTCAATCACTACTGTTTTTTTTATTTCTTGTGCTATAAATAAAAAAAGATGGAAAAAATTGTGAAAAAACGCATTTTTCTTTTGTTTCTGTCATAAAATTTAGCAAATTAGTCATTTTTCTTCACAAATTTTGGCCAAAGATTATACTGCTACTTATCTTTGGTAAAAATAACCCAAATAAGTGTATATTATTCGGTCTTTGTGAAAGTTATAGAGTCCACAAGTTATGGCGCTAATCATTAAAAATTTATCACACTTGATCACACCTGATGTACTGAAGGCCTATCTCATTTCTTGAGACACTAAAAAGTCAGGAAAGTACAAATACCCCCCAAATGACCCCTTTTTGGAAAGTAGACATTCCAATGTATTTAATAAGGGGCATGGTGAGTTTTTTGAAGTTGTAATTTTTCCCACAATTCTTTGCAAAATGATTTTTTTTTACAAATTGACGTATTAACAGGTTATTTCTCTCACACAGCATATGTATACTTGCAACTACACCCCAAAACACTTTCTACTACTCCTCCTGAGTATGGCTATACCACATGTGTGAGACTTTTTCACAGCCTAGCCACATACAGAGGCCTAACATCCAAGTAGCACCGTCCGGCATTCTAGGAGCATAAATTACACATATAATTTCCTGACAACCTATCGCACTTTTGAAGGCCCTGGAGCACCAGGACAATGGAAATCCCCATAAATTGAGCCCATTTTGGAAAGCAAACACCCCAGAGTATATTTTTTGAGGCATAATGAGTCTTTTGAACGTGTCATTTTTTTCCACAAGTTTTTGGAAACTGTGGAAAGAAAATGAAAATGCATTTTCTTTTACACAAAGTTGTCCATTTACGAAATATTTCCAACACATAGCATGCACATAGCAAAAATTGCACCCCAAAATACATTCTGCTACTCCTCCTGAGTATGGCGATACCACATGTGTAACACTTTTACACAGCCTAGCCACATACAGAGGCCTAACATCAAAGTAGCACTTTACACAAAGTTGTCCATTTATCCACTTTAAGACTGGGCCTATTTTGACACTTGGTGTTTACAAGCTAAAATCATTTTTTTTGCTAGAAAACTACTTAGAACCCCCAAACATTATATATTTTTTTTTTAGCAGAGACCCTACAGAATAAAATGGAGATCGTTGCAATATTTTTTATCACACCACACAATCACACAAATATTTTTTATTTGCGCAGCAGTCTTCCAAATGCAATTTTTTAAAATAAATTCACTTTTTTTTAATTAAAAAATAAGAAAACAGTAAATTTAGCCCAATTTTTTCCATAATGTGAAAGATAATGTTACGCCAAGTAATTAGATACCCAACATGTCATGCTTCAAAATTGCGTACGCTCACAGAATGGCGCCAAACATTGGTACTTAAAAATCCCCATAGGCAACATTTTAAAAATTTCTACAGGTTACCAGCTTAGAGTTACAGAGGAGATCTAGGGCTCAAATGATTGCTCTCGCTCTAATGATCGCGGCGATACCTCACATAATTGGTTTGAACACCGTGTACATATGTGGGCGGGACTTGCGTATGTGTTGGCTTCTGCACGCAAGCTAACGGGGACAGGTCGCTTTAATTTATTTTTTTTCCTATTTATTTTATTTCTTTTTTTATACACAGTTAAAAAAAAAATGTTTTGATCATTTTTATTCCTATTACAAGGAATGTAAACATCCCTTGTAATAGAAATAGGCATGACAGGTCCTCTTTATTGTGAGATCTGGGGTCAAAAAGACCTCACACCTCACAACTACACTAAAAAAGAAAAAAAAATTGTTGAAAAAGAAAAAAAAAAAAAGCGGCCCTTTAAACCGGTTGCTAGGCAACGACTTTTGACGTAGCTCCGGTCCTCCAAGACCATAGAGTCGAGTGAGGGCCATCTTGCCCTCACTCGACTTCCTGTCTCTGAGGATCCGAGACCGGATAGTTTTCTCCGCTGCCGGCGGGTCCGGTAAGCTGGGAAAACTTCTGGGATGTGGCGGGAGGGGGCACCTTTTCCCCTGCACCGTAAGGGTAATTCCGCAGTGAATCCGCCACTGGGACCACACTTATCTGAAAGCTGACCGCCCGCCGTTTCAAAAAAATACCGGGGTTATGGCAGCTATCTGCTGCCATAACCCCAGTATTTAGCTTTTAACCACTTAAGCCCCGGAAGATTTTACCCCCCTTTCCGACCAGGGTTTTTTTTGTGATTCGGCACTGCCTGACTTTAACGGACAATTGCGCGGTCGTGCGATGCTGTACCTAAACGACGTACTTTTTTTTCCCCACAAACAGAGCTTTCTTTTGGTGGTATTTGATCACCTGTGCGATTTTTACTTTTTGCGCTATAAACAAAAAAAGAGCGTAAATTTTGCAAAAATAGCAATATTTTTCACATTTTTTAATATGAAATTCCCCAAAAAAATTTAAAAATCAAAATTTTTTAATATTTTTGGCCAATTTGTTTTCTGCTACATATGTTTGGTAAACAAAATTGCAAAAAGCGTATTTTGATTGTTTTGCGCCAAAGTTATCGCGTTTACTAACAAAGGGAAAGATTTTTGTTGTTTTTTTTTTTTATCGCGTAATGGCGGCGATCTGCGATTTTTTTTTTTTTTGCGGTACTGCGACATTGGGGCGGACAGATCGGACCCTTGACTGACATTTTTGACACTTTTGGGGTTACCAGTGACATTTCTACACTAATCAGTGCTATACATATGCACTGTTACTGTAAAATTACACTGGCCATACTCAGGAGGAGTAGCAGAATGTATTTTGGGGTGTCATTTTTGCTATGTACATGCTATGTGTTGGAAATATCTTATAAATGGACAACTTTGTGTAAAAAAAAATGTGTTTTCATTTTTTTCCACATTTTCCGAAAGATTCTGGAAAAAAATGACATGTTCAAAAGACTCATTATGCCTCATAGATTATACGTTGGGGTGTTTGCTTTCCAAAATGGGGTCATTTAGTGGGCTTTTTCATTGTGCTGGTGCTCCAGGGCCTTCAAAAGTGTAATAGGTGGTTGAGAAATGAAAAGTGTATTTTATGCTCCGAGAACGCCTGGAGGTGCTACTTCAATGTTGGACCTCTGTATGTGGCCTGGCTATAAAAAAGTCTCACACATGTGGTATCACCATACTCAGGTGGAGTAGCAGAATGTGTTTTGGGGTGTAGTTTAAGTATGCATATGCCATGTGAGAGAAATAACCTGTTGAATATGACAATTGTGTAAAAAAATAAATAAATAATTTTGCAAAGAATTGTGGGAAAAAATGACAACTTCAAAAAACTCACCATGCCTCTTATTAAATACCTTGGAATGTCTACTTTCCAAAAAGGGGTAATTTGGGGGTCATTTGTACTTTCCTGGCTTGTTAGGGTCTCAAGAAATGAGATAGGCTGTCAGTACATTAGGTGTGATCAATTTTCAATGATTAGCATAATAGCTTGTAGACTCTCTAACTTTCACGCAGACCAAATAATATACACTTATTTGGGTTATTTTTACCAAAGATATGTAGAAGTATAAATTTTGGCCAAAATTTATGAAGAAAAATTACTAATTTGCAAAATTTTATAACAAACTAAAAAAAAAATGTTTTTTTTTTTAAATTTGTGGTCTTTTTTCATTTATAGCGCACAAAATAAAAAGCCCAGCGGTGAATAAATACCATCAAAAGAAAGCTCTATTTCTATGAAAAAAAGGACGAAAAATTTATATGGGTTCAGTGTTGCATGACCGCGCAATTGTCATTCAAAGTGTGTGAGCACTGAAAGCTAAAAATTGGTCTGGATGGGAAGGGGGTTTAAGTGCACAGTAGGCAAGTGGTAAATATCACACGCCTGGACCATTACTTATTTAAAGCATTTATTTATTTACTTTAGTGAAATTATTTTAATGCTGTTTTATGCTGTATTTACTAAGCTTTTTTTTTTGCTTTTTGAGGGAAATACTGCATAAAGGGATAGTGAATTGCCATTTTCAGTATTGTATGTGATAAATGTGTCATGTAACTCAAAAACATGCATGCAATATGCTTTTGTGAATTGAGCCCATTGCTTACTGTTGTGGGATTCTAAAAAACAGACAGACATGTCCACTTCCATCAGACTGATGCTGCAACTTTCCCCCACCAGTTCTAAGAGCTAGAACTGAGCAATCACATGACTGCTCAGCAGTGCGCTGAGAGGCTGAGCCAGCTGCTTATCAGAGTACCTGGGTGGATCCCGACATTACTGTCAGGATCCTTCCAGATTCTGGATCAGCCCTGTGACATTAGCTTTTAGCCTTCTGTTGGCTGATTCTAAGTCATGGTGGAGAACAGTGAAAGCAAGTTTTCTTAACCACTCCTGGACTGTCCGCCGCAATTATACGTCGTTACTTTGATGTTAAATACCAGGGTTATGGCAGCAGATAGCTGGCATAACCCTGGTATTTTTTTACTGGGAGGACGGTCCTCTTTCTCATAAAAGTGGTCTTAGCGGCAGATTCATCCCTATTCAATATTTTAGCCTGCTGGATGTGTATACAGTAAGCTTTGGCTCCTTACAGAACGTCCCTGTGCTGTAATACTCTATGTACCTCACTGAGCCAATCATGGCAAGCAGTGTATTCTATTAATGCATACAAAGCCTGCTCGGATTGGCTTAGTAAGAGAGGCAGGCTTATAAAACCTTTGCCAATCCGAGCAGGCTTTGTATGCATTAATAGAATACACCGCTTGCCGTGATTGGCTCAGCGCAGTACATAGAGTATTACAGGACAGGGACATTCTGTAAGTAGCCGAAGCTTACTGTATACACATCCAGTGGGCTAAAATATTAAGAATACAGAAGTTCTGTATGTAGCAGAAGCTAGAGTACATATTAGGGCACATTATTCCTCAAGGTACTTTACTTTTTAGAGTAACTTGTAATCAAACTAATTACTGTTTCCCCGGTAGTAACGCTGTTACCGTTACTGACAATAAAAATGTGGTGTTACTATTCAGCTAGTTACAGAACATCCCTATTAAATATTTTAGCCTGCTGGATGTGTATACAGTAAGCTTTGGCTCCTTACAGAACGTCCCTGTGCTCTAATACTCTATGTACCGCGCTGAGCCAATCATGGCAAGCAGTGTATTCTATTAATGCATACAAAGCCTGCTCGGATTGGCTTAGTAAGAGAGGCGGGCTTATACAACCTTTGCCAATCCGAGCAGGCTTTGTATGCATTAATAGAATACACCGCTTGCCGTGATTGGCTCAGCACGGTACATAGAGTATTCCAGCACAGGGACATTCTGTAAGTAGCCGAAGCTTACTGTATACACATCCAGTGGGCTAAAATATTAATAATACAGAAGTTCTGTATGTAGCAGAAGCTAGAGTATATATTAGGGCACATCCAGTGGGCTAAAATATTTAATAAGGACGTTCTATAAGTACGGTAGCCAAAGCTACAGTTCTGACTGTATCACATCCAGCGGCAGCTGAACTTATGATATCAGAGGATGAACATGATGAGGATTTTGAAGGATTTTAAGTACCAGTAAGTCATAACCATTTTAACCACTTAAGGACCTCCCGCCGCAGATTTACTGTGGCAGGCTGGCCCTCCTGCGTGAACCGACATAGCTCTACGTCGGTCACATGCCTGCAGCTAGGGGGCGAGCATGCGCTGCCACCGGCGCATTCCCACCCCCTCTCAGCATGGGGGCACTGATGCATGGGGTCGGCAGCTCTGATTGCCGCCAGGTACCCGCGATCATTTTCCGCTGAGAGAGGACAGCCAGCTATGTATACAAAGAAAGTTCCCCTTGTGGAGTGGGACTATAAATGCCGCTAGACACTGTGTATTGCATAAAAAGTATATCTTTATTGAGTTACAAATTAGGAACAAACGATACTAAACAAATATTGAGAAAACTCAAAAACACATACAGGGCATTAAAATATGCATGCATTTGACAGACCATATACCGAACCAAGATGAGGATGCTCAGGTGTACAGGGCGATCATGGAACCGGAACCGACCCTACGCGTTTCGGGCATAGATACAGCCCTTCTTCAGGGATCACCCAAAGTTCCAGATAAAGCACCTAGTATATCTAGGAAAGCAAGACGTTTTAGTATATTGTAAAATAGATATCTATACATCCATAAACAGGCAGTTCTATACTTGTCTTATAATGTGAGCTTTATGCTAATAAACCTACCCTTTGCGTCCAACCAATGGATTGGATCGGTCTGTCAGATTAAAAACGGTATTGCTACCGTATGGAGGGATGCCCAAGTTTCCCAAGGCCCGTTCAGGGCAAAGAGATCCGTGAGAGTATGAAAAAGATAGCAGTAGCTGCACGGAGGGACCAACAGGGCACCACGATGACCGGTCAGTGTGTGGCTCAACATGGACCGCTCACATATAGGGAGATATGTTAATTTGTCGTACCTAATCCAAAAATATGAAAATACAAGACACAAGGGCTGTAATGACCAGGGGTAAGAATTTACCTGTAAATTGGTCGCAGACCCCTTTAAAACCGGAGAATGGGGACATTTACCTTTAGTATATGAAGTAAATGAGACCGCAGAGGGTCAAATGAAGTAGATGTAGTAACGGTCTTGTATTGACGTGGTCAGAGTAGATGTTATATCTGGAAAAATTGAGGGGGGTACGGAGACTGTTAAAAACCCCATTAGGTTGAAAAAATATAGTGTCAAGACAATACAGTGACACTGGGATCCCAAAATAGTGCAGAAAGCCAAGAAGTCCGTGCACAAAGCAGAGTAGTGCCAGAAAGTGAAAAGTTGAAGTGGAAGTGAATTTGTTTTTGCAGGTCCAGCATAGTATACAAAGAATGAAAGACATAGACATACAGCTGCCCATATTCGTCCTTGATATATATTATCATACCTATGTGACTCAGATGTAAATAAAGTACCCTAGGGTGTCCATGGTGATGTCTGTCACAGAAACATGACATGACCACTGTGAGTAATTCAAGGGTGGGTTTGCGGCAGTGTGTACATGTCCACATAGAAGTAAAGAGTGCTATATACCAGTGTAATAATAACAGACTCATCCATTTGTATATATAAGAGCATAAGGTAGGAGGTGTGCTTCCCAGGCAAAGAGGAGAAAGTTGAATAGTGATTAAAGGATCCATATTTGCAAACAATGTGGATCCTATGCTACATAACGCTAGTGACCAACGTGCACAGATATGATGTAAAGAGCGTGGTGGTGTGAGTCCATATAGATGGAAAAATAGCGTGTAGCAAAAAGGTGGGGATCCTATGTACTTACCTGTCCCTGGGTGTCTATGGGCTTGGCATCCTCTGCGGATAGCCATTAGCCCGGACTGCTTAAGAGGCATCGTATAGACGCCAACGCATGCGCAGCAGGGATGTGTGTGGCGTCATGTGATTCGACCTGAGAGCCAATCCGGTCAACCGCCTGAGGAGCGCGGGCCCCGCCCATCCCGGAAGGAGAGGCCGGGTCCGCGCTCCACGGGCACCGACGCGGGAAACCAGCTACTCCGGAAGAGAGCTGGTGTAAGTGGGGAGCCACCACGGAGGGCGCCCCCTACCCGCGCCGGGGGAGCCTGCAGTCACCAAAGAGCAGCCACTGAAGTAGAACCAGCAAACGGCTGGTAATGAGAAAGGAGAGATAAGGGGAAGTAACAAAGGAAGATAAGAAATAAGAAAGGGGAACAAAGAAGAAAAAGAAAAAAGAAGGGAACAAGGAAGGGAAGCCCTGGGGAACAGGACTATAGAACAATATGACAAAAATTGTAAAGAATTGTAAAAAAAAAAAGACGAATCAGAATCTATTGCCCCCTGGTAATGGCTCTCTAATTGGGAAATTTTATCCCATAGAGAAAATTGGTTCAAGGGGGAGGGGGGGACAAACGGAAGGAAAATTACTATGAAAGACAGAGTCTTGGCGCTCAATTTGAGCAAAAAAGTAATATTAGATGCAATGCCGAACAAAAGGGGGAGGGTCCATCACAGTGGGCCAATATTGGTCTCTCAATTACATGTAACAACCAATATACAGTATGTAAACATAACATATAATTAACAGAGCCGTATTTCCACACCACATACTAGCCGAAAAGGCCCATAAGGCACCATATATAGCATTATACGTACACAATGCATATGACCATATTGAAGCATATCAAGACACTCACAAAAAGTAAGTATGGCATATTGTATTGGCAGACCTGTTACACATGTATAATACATAACTAGGCAGTTCATGCAAATATATATACAGATAAGATGTACAACATGAACATATCTACGAAGTAATCTGCCTATATACCCCTGTATACACCCTAAAAGGATAAAACTGACAGGTGGAATATGATATCTCCACATAGTGGTTATATAATCTCTATAGTGTGGAGTGTAAGGATGGGCAAGGGTTACCTCGTTTGTGAATATACATAGCTGACTATTAAGGATGATTGAACTTTTGAAAAGTTCGGTTCGGCCAGAACATCCGAACTTCCCGAAAATTCGGCCCGGATTTCAGAACCCCATTGAAATCAATGGGACCCGAACTTCGGTAATCAAACACCATTTTGAAGCCCCAAAACCCAATAAATGCCCCTAAAAAGTGCCTAGGGTTCTTAAAAATTGTAATTTTTGATAAAAAAGCCAATTATTGAAAAAAAAAAAGAGAGATTTTTTGATTTTGACTTTGGATTTAGTATCTGGGGGGTCTAAAATGTGTGCATGTGAAGTTTCAGCTCTGTAGCATGTCCAGAACCATAAAAAAAAAAAAGATAATTTTTCAGTAGAACAGGGATGTGGTTCGGGAGCCTCCTTTAACTTTAACACCTATATGATCTTTTTTTCTGGTTCTGGACATGCTACAGAGCTGAAACTTCACCTTTTAGACCCCCCAGACACAAAATCACACAAAAAAAGTTCTTAAAAATTGTCATTTTTGATAAAAAAAGCCAATTATTGAAAAAATTAAAAAAAAATAAAAAAAGAGATTTTTTGATTTTTACTTTGGATTTCAGATCTGGGGGGTCTAAAAAGTGTACATGTTAAGTTTCAGCTCCGTAGCATGTCCAGAACCATAAAAAAAGATCGTTTGTATTAGAAAACTTTAAGCACAGGAATATGGCTTCTCTGCTGTAACACCTTGCCTGTAACACCTTGCCGGTTTAATAGAAGGCATTTTTTTGGGTTCTTTGCAGTCAGGAAAAACATCTGAACTTGTGTATAGTGGTACTGTGCACAAGTTCTGATGTTTTGCCTGCCTCCAAAACCCCCCAAAAAATGCCAGCAAAAACACACCTGGGCATTTTTTTTTTTTGACGCTAGCGTTTTTTTGGGAATTTTTTGGGGTTCTTTTGAGGCAGGCAAAACATCTGAACTTGTGTATAGTGGTACTGTGCACAAGTTCTGATGTTTTGCCTGCCTCCCAAAACCCCCAAAAAATGCCAGCAAAAACACACCTGGGCATTTTTTTTGGACGCTAGCGTTTTTTTTGGCATTTTTTGGGGTTATTTTGAGGCAGGCAAAACATCTGAACTTGTGCACAGTACCACTATACACAAGTTCAGATGTTTTTCCTGCCTCAAAAGAACCCCAAAAAATGCCAAAAAAAACGCTAGCGTCAAAAAAAAAAATGCCCAGGTGTGTTTTTGCTGGCATTTTTTGGGGGGTTTTGAAGGCAGGCAAAACATCAGAACTTGTGCACAGTACCACTATACACAAGTTCAGATGTTTTTCCTGACTGCAAAGAACCCAAAAAAATGCCTTCTATTAAACCGGCAAGGTGTTACAGCAGAGAAGCCATATTCCTGTGCTTAAAGCGGAGTTCCGGGCACAAAAAAGATTTTTTTTTTGTGCCCCTCCGCTAGGTATGCCTCACCTGAAAAGGAATTGGATAGTTATTTTTTTTTTTTTGTTTACTCACCTTTCTATTGAAGATCGTAAATACTCACCTATGACAGCTTCCTCCTCCAGCGCCGAGGCTCACCCCGTCACTTCCTGCCTCGCGATGATTCCTGGGAGCTAAACGTCATAGCTCCCAGGAATCAATGCGCCGCACCGGCCCCGCTCGTCATTTCCGGGCGACGCCGCATTCCCCTGCTAAACAGCTTCTGGGCATGCCCAGAAGCTGTTTAGGAATGCGGCGCCGCACCGGAAGTGACGAGAGGGGCCGGTGCAGTGCATTCTGGGACACGAAGACGCGGAAGAAGACAGAGAAGAGGACCGCGCCGGCTTCAGCTGCCCACAACCGAGATGGAAACGCTGTGGAAGAAAATTTCTAAGTAAGTATTTCTTCTTACAGGTAAGTGCGAACCTGGACAGATCAGAGGCTAGCCATTGTGGAATGTGCTAGCCCTGACTGTCCCGGGGGTATGTTCAGAAAAAAATCGTTTCTCTGCCCGGAACTCCGCTTTAAAGTTTTCTAATACAAACGATCTTTTTTTATGGTTCTGGACATGCTACAGAGCTGAAACTCTATAGCTACGGACTTTATTGGGACTTAAAACACCCCCTTTTTTCTTCACACTGATAATTTATAATTTGTGTGCACATTTTTGCTTTTCATTCTAGATTGTATCATATATTAAGTATTTGATAGATCAGCACTTTTCCATTTATTTGGGAGATTTCTTTTGTAGCGCAGCACATTTTTTGATTGCATATTTTGTCGGTACTTCTATGTTTCCTTTGTGCAGCAGCTCACTATAATAATTGCCATCACATTTTCTTGACTAGCGCAGAAAATCCCACCACTTCACATATAGACATATATGTCTGAATATATACCCCTAGACATATATAGGTGTGATAGTAGCAGAAATATATTCCTGTAAATGATTTCATTAGCGCAAGCATTTATTTCTGCTACTATCACACCTATATATGTCTAGGGGTATATATTCAGACATATATGTCTATATATACCCCCTATACACATGTTCAGATGTCATGTCTGACATCAAACATGTCCTCAAAAAAGCACTGGCAGTGGCAGCCCCTGCAGCATAAAACATGCTTGGCTGGTGAGACGCCATATTCCAGTTCCGAAGCTATTCAGAGAAATGATCATTTCTCTATAGCGGTCACCCTGCTATGGAAGGGTTTTGTCACCCTGCCATAGCAGTCACTGCCAGTTAACCCTACACTACACTACGGTCCCCTTACACTTAACACTTTCCCTACAGAAACTCAATTTTTGAAGCTAACTTAAGTGTAAAGGAGCACTCTAACTACACTAGATATCGCTTTCCTCACACTAAAAATAGCTAAATGACACTTTTAAAGTAAAATTAACAGAACTGCTTCCATTCTCTTCCATGTTCAGTATAACAATGCTAGGAATATGGCGGGGGCGATCTTATATACTGGAGGGCGTATTCACTAATGATTGGTCTAGGGACCCCTTAGTCACTCCAATCACATTCCTAGCATTCTCCTGCCCCCTCAATTGACTTTTGCTAATGGTTCTGGTCCAATCACGGGCTTTTAAAGCCCATTTCCTGAAGCATTGCATTTTGGGCGGTTCTGGTTGCTGAATTCCGAACTTTTTGGGCAAAAAGTTCTAAATTCGGCCGAACCTCGAACACCCAATGTTCGGGCCGAACCGATGGTGGACCCGAACCGTTCAATCATCCCTACTGACTATCAGCAGATTTAATGTAGAACCTACTGGTTTCAATGGTATATATCTTGGTAATACAGAACCAACCTAGCACGGGGCCTCCCACATATATGCTATATCATAAACATAAACTCTGAACTCCTGGGGTTGGATGATGCTATTGATTTGATAACGCCCGAAAACATCTATCTGGGCGATCTGTCTAAAGCTTGATAGCCACAACCCAATAAAGGGGGGAGTGGAGGTGGTCATTAGGGAGTTGTGGTTGCTCATCTCACATCAGCAGTGAGGGCATAGCCTAAATTAGGGGGGGGGGGGGAAACCAAAGACGCTTGATTATTGTTCCCAGCCGCCTGAGGAGAAACCCTCCAAGAATGGCCTGAAACTAACTACATCGTTCAGGCCCGGGGCTGTGGTGGCATTCAAGTCTAGGATCCAACGTGTTTCTCACTGTAGAAGGGTCTTATTCCAGGTGGACCCTATCCAGAGCCAGAAACTTTGGTACCGGAGGAATACCTGTATGCATATCCCGTACATGTCTACCGAGAGGTAGATCGGGGTCTCGTTTTTGCATACTCAGTACGTGTCGGTAAATACGCTTGTGAAAGGGTAGTTGGGTTTTCCCTACATAATAGGACCGCAGGGGCAGGAGAGCAGGTACACTACCCCCACCGTTTTACAATTTACAAAATGGTGTGCCTTAAATGTCTTGCCATTAGGGAGACGAATGTTGGTGTCTCTATTAATATATTGGCAGTAATTGCACCCCCCACACGTAAATGTTCAGAATCTTTTACATGGATCTTTGCGGTATTTGCCAACTAATTCACTGCGTGTGAGATAGTCTTTTAGGGCTTTGGTCCTACGATACGTGATGGCAGGTCTTTGTGTGATATGTGGACTAATGCTAGGATCACAACTCAGCATGTGCCAATATTTTTCAATCGCCTTAAATACTTGTTGATGCTGTTCTGAGTACTGCATTATGATGCGAGGGAGATTCGCATCATCAATGCCTGACTTAGCTTTCTTGTTTTTAAACAGCAATTCCTGTCGCGTAAGTGAGTTTTCTCTATTGAACGCTTTTTTAAGGCAGGTTTTGGAATAGCCTCTTTTATATAGGCGTTCCCTTAGGTTATTGGCCTCAATTTTAAATTGTGTGTCGTTTGAGCAATTTCTGCGAATGCGAAGGTATTGACTGAAAGGTATGGATCTGACTAGTGGTGCAGGATGTGAACTGGACGCATGTAAGATAGTGTTCGCGGATGTGGGTTTGCGGTATAAGGTAGTTTGTAAATTCCCTAAAGCGTCCTTCTCGATAGTGATATCGAGAAAGTTAATCGAATGCAAGTCATAGTTCATGGTAAACTTTAAATTAAAGTTGTTATTGTTCATACGGGTGACACCCTCAATGAGTTCCTCAATCGAGCCGCTCCAGATAACCAGAACGTCATCAATATAGCGGTACCAAGTCAGGATATGCCTGGTCCAGCTTGTAGATGAGTCCTCAGATAGCAATTGGCGTTCCCACTCCCCCAGGTACAGGTTGGTATACGATGGGGCACACGAAGTCCCCATCGCAACCCCCTGCACCTGGAGGTAGTGGGAACCATCAAATGAGAAAATATTGTTGGTAAGTATAAACCTGAGGCCCTGTATGAGGAATCCATTGAGGTCGCTCTGATGTCTATCAGATTGGGACAATGTTTTTTGAATTACTTGGATGCCCTGTTGGTGTGGTATCGAACTGTAGAGTGCTTCTACGTCGATAGCCACCAACAGGGCATCCGGTGGGACAACTGTAGACTCCAAAACCTGGAGTAGATCAATTGTGTCCCTGACATATGAGGGTAAACTTTGCACGTAGGGGCGTAGTTTTGAATCTATGAACTTGCTTAAATTTTCTGATATGCTCCCTCATCCGGACACTATCGGGCGGCCCGGGGGTTTGGAAGGATGTTTATGGACCTTCAGTAGGCTGTAAAAAGTGGGGACCACCGGAAATTTTGTACGTAAGAAATCCCATGTGGGCTTATCGATAATATTGTAAAGATAAGCATGATCCACCATGGTATAGAATTCTAAATTGGACCAATCGATGGCCCACTTTGAGATAGGCCTATACCACTCCCTGTTGTTGAGGATACGAAGACACATGTCCCTATATTGAGTATTGCTTAATATGACAATGTTCCCGCCCTTATCTGACGGTTTGATCGTGAGATCATGTTGTTCTACTAGAGATTTTAGGGCTTTTTTCTCTTCATTAGATAAATTAGAAGTAGTATTAGAAAATTTTATTTTATTTATCTCCTGTGTAGTCAGGGAGACAAATGCTGCTAAGTTTGAATTGAGATTTAGGGACGGGAACATGTCTGACTTTTTCCGAAATATGGGCGTTGTTTGAACTATCGACTGATCACGATCGGTCTCAATTAGATTTAATAGTGAGTCCAAATCGATGTTGTCAATAAGGTCTCTTTCCTCTTGTTCCTCAAGGAGTGATATAAGACAATCTAGGGCTTCATTTTCCTTAGTGGTTTTGCCACCTGTATTCGTGGAAGAAGGAGAAGTTTTGGTTTTTTTGTCATATTGGGTTTTGAGTAGGACCTTCCTAGCAAACAAATGTAGATCTTTTATGATAGAGAATTTATCTGGTTTACTTTGGGGGCAGAAACTTAAACCCTTTGAGAGTAAGGACAGTTCTGCAGTGGTGATAGGGTAATCCGTGAGATTAATAACGTCACAATGGTCCTGTTCAGTATTGATATTACTGGGGTCTGTATGTAGTGATACACTGTCCCCCAGTGCCTTGGGTCGTGAATCAAGGTCACGAGGCCCTCTTATATTTCCTGGTCCCCTGTCTCTAAAAAACCGTCAGTCTTCGTTTTCTGACCCTATCTCTGTTTGGGCCATACCTGTATTTGGGCGTTTAGTTTGTTTGGACGATGCATTAGTAGGGTCCAATGTACTAGACGCGTTACGATTTTGGCGGGTGTTATATGCCCCAGTTGCCATGGGGAGTGCTCGGCCTCCCTCTGTTATTTGCTTTTTAGATGGATTTTTTACATATCTATTGGGGGAATTGCGTTTATTCTTGACGGATTTTCTAGGGACATCCTGTTTAAAGGACGAGGAGGAGACGGATGAATTCAAGGATGAATTTGATCTGTATTGGTTTCTAGATGGTCTCAGTCCTCTGGGTGGTTGGTGTATTGAATAATTGGACCATTTGTACGCTACATGGTCACGGAAGGCCACTCTATCCCTACAGATTTTGCGTTCTTTTTTGATGATGTTCTCGCTAATAATTTTGTCTAATTGTATCTTAATATTGGACTCAAGATTTTTGTATCTAGGTGAGTCCTGAAAGGGTGTTAATTTTTCATAAATTTTATCGATTTTACCTTCTAGTAATTTGATATGTTTGTTATACTCCTCTATCAGCAACAGCATCATATTTTTAGAGCAAATCTGTAGGTTCGATTCCCACCGTTTCTTGAATGCGTCATCCAGATCTTCCATGGTGGGGAAGATCTGGATGCGCAGACCAAACGGATTGATGTCCTCCTTGACATATTGCTCAAAATTCTCAATATGTAAATGTAGGTGCGTTCTTTTCTCAACCATTTTTTTGTGTTGAAAAAACAAAGAATCCAGCTCAGACTCCTGGGCTTCCTTTTTGCCCTGTTCCCTATAGGAAGAAAGAATGCTCTCAAAGTTCTTGCCCTTGAACATTTTGGACACAGTGACTAATCGTGAGTAAGCAAAACTATATCCTATATAGCTTAAACTACAGCTTTAAATGAAATCAACGTATTCTCTATAATCATAAATAATCAAACAGGTTAATTGTATGAAATGTACATGGCAGTGAGTGTGAAAATACAAAGGACGGGGAAGTGGGTGTCTTCCACCCTAATCGATAGAGACAAATAGTATTTTCGCACTCAGTGCCCAGTGTCAGCGGCCATCATCCCTGCTCAATATGTATACAAAGAAAGTTCCCCTTGTGGAGTGGGCCTATAAATGCCGCTAGACACTGTGTATTGCATAAAAAGTATATCTTTATTGAGTTACAAATTAGGAACAAACGATACAAAACAAAAAATATTGAGAAAACTCAAAAACACATACAGGGCATTAAAATATGCATGCATTTGACAGACCATATACCGAACCAAGATGAGGACGCTCAGGTGTACAGGGCGATCATGGAACCGGAACCGACCCTACGCGTTTCGGGCATAGATACAGCCCTTCTTCAGGGGTCACCCAAAATTCCAGATAAAGCACCTAGTATATCTAGGAAAGCAAGATGTTTTAGTATATTGTAAAATAGATATCTGTACATCTGTACATCCATAAACAGGCAATTATATACTTGTCTTATAATGTGAGCTTTATGCTAATAAACCTACCATTTGCGTCCAACCAATGGATTGGATCGGTCTGTCAGATTAAAAACGGTATTGCTACCGTATGGAGGGATGCCCAAGTTTCCCAAGGCCCGTTCAGGGCAAAAAGATCCGTGAGAGTATGAAAAAGATAGCAGTAGCTGCCCGGAGGGACCAACAGGGCACCATGATGACCGGTCAGTGTGTGGCTCAACATGGACCGCTCACATATAGGGAGATATGTTCATTTGTCGTACCTAATGCAAAAATACGAAAATACAAGACACAAGGGCTGTAATGACACACAGCTGACCGTTCTTCTCTCTGGAATGATCACAGAGAGCATGTGCTTCTTCTATATAGGATCACAGGTCTCTATTGGCACTTTTCCACTGCAAGTACCAGCTAGTACCGGCTCGGCTCTACTCGGCCCTGCTTGGCCTGGTTTGCTTTTCCACTGCTGGTACCGCATGGTATAGGGTCGGAAAGGTTCGGTACGGTACGGTATAGGTTTGCTTTTCCACTAAAGCAGTACTAAAGTTAAGTGGGTGGGATAACAACGGGGTGGGTGGTATTCTCTGACCAATCAGTGGCTAGTAGTGACTGCATGCAAAGGATTGTGGGATATGGTACCAGTTTGGTACCTGTTGGAACCACAATCGAGTAGGTACTGTTTTTTCAGGGCCGTACCGTACCTTACCGTTCGGTTCCATGCAGTGGAAAAGCAAACCTATACCGTACCGTACCGAACCGTTCCGACCCTATACCATGCGGTACCAGCAGTGGAAAAGCACAAAAGGGTGCCGAACCGGTACGGTTCCATGCAGTGGAAAAGCGCCATATGATCATTTCAAAAGCCCAACCCCCATACAGTTAGAAACACTCCCCTAGACTTACATTTAACCCCTGTGTTAACCCCTTCCCTGCCAGTGTCATTATTACACTAACAGTGCATATTCTTAGCACTGATTACTGTAGTAATGTCACTAGTCCCCCCCAAAATTTTAAAAATGTCAGTTAGGGGTCCATTCTGTCCGTCGCAATGTCGCAGTCCTGCTAAAAATCGCAGATCACCGTCATTACTAGTAAAAAAAAAAAAACAAATAAATAAAAAATGACCTAAATCTTTCCTGTAGTTAATAGGCGCGGTAGCTTTTGCGTAAACCAATCAAAATACGCTTATTGCAATTTTTTTTACCAAAAATATGTAGCAGAAAACAAATTGGCCTAAAATGTTAAAAAAAATTGATTTATATATTTTTTTTTTAGGAATGTTATTTAGCAGAATGTGAAAAATATATATATTTTTTTCAGAATTGTCACCCTTTTTTGTTTATAGTGCAAAAAATAAAAACCACAGAGGCGATCAAATACCACCAAAAGAAAGCTCTATTTGTGGGAGAAAAAAGGACATCAATTTTATTTAGGTACATCATCGCACGACCGCGCAATTGTCCATTAAATCATACAAAATAGCCTGGTCATTAAGGGAGCAAATCCTTCTGGTCCAGAAGTGGTTAATAAAAATGATTTATGGTAAATCAAAACTGATGTTATGAAATGATGTTACCTCAGAAGAGAGGGTAATGCAATAGCTACTTTCCCTGGTAATTCATTACTTTTTAATGATGTAACTCAGTTACTAACTCAGTTACTTTTCGTGAGAAGTAACTAGTAACTATAACCAATTACTTTTTTTTTAAGGGACATGCCCAACACTGTGTACTAATGACACTGGCAGGGAAGGGGTTAACATCAGGGGCGCTCAAAGGGCTAAATATGTCCCTAGGGGGTCCTTTCTAAATGTGTGGGGGTTGCTCTGACTGAGGGAAGACAGAGATCCTTGTTCCTGCTTAGCGATCTGCCTTGTTTTCTTCCTCTCTCAGGAACAATTGCAGGTGGCCAGCAGACCCGATGATTGGCTCCCCCTCTGTCCAATCAGTACGTGATCTCACCTTCGGCGGCATGCATGTGCCTCCTAATGTCTATTACACACAGGTGACGTACAGGTACGTGATTTCGTACAAAAGAGCTGACCTGCCGCAGTAAATGTAGATTACACAGCCAGCAAGTGGCTAAATTTCCTAAAAAAAACATCACATTATTGGGAACCTGTAATAAGAGAAATTTGTAGACTGTCATTGTTGATCTCCTTCTGACATAGCTGCCTGGATGTTTCTGATTTTGATACACAGTGGTTGATTTACTAAAATGGGAGAGTGCAACATTTGGTGCCGCTGTGCATGGTAGCCAATCAGTTTGTAACTTCAGCTTGTTCAATTAAAGTAGAAGTCCACCCAACACTAATATCCATGCATCTATAGACATCCACGATCTAACACTAACCTATCTAGCCCCGCAAAGAAGAAATCAGTATACATACCTTTTTTGAAGCCGATCCCATGCTGAGATGTCAATCACAGCTTCGGTGTGGAGGTGAATGCAGAGGACACATCCGACAAAAGAAGCCCCATAGTAAGTCTATGGGTGACGTCACTCCCCATTCATTTCACTTCCACCGCTGGAGACCGGATCTGATCGGCTTCAAAAAAGGTATGTACACTGAGTTTTTCTTTACAAGGTTACATAGGTTAGTGTTAGATTGTGGAGGCCTATAGATGCAGGGATTTTAGTTTTAGGGTGGACTTACACTTTAAGCTTTGATAAAAAAATCTGGAAGCTGGTTGGTTTCTCTGAAGAGCTGCACCAGATTTTGCACTCTCCAGTTTTAGTAAACCAACACCTTTGAGTCACCGAGCTAACATGCAGCATGTAAAGTTAGAATGCAGGCAAAATTCTCAATCTCCATACTTGTGCTGGGTCAGTAACCAAAAAAGAAGCCAAGCTCTTGCATAAACATGACAGTCATCAAAATAACATTTTAGAGTAATAGGTAAGCAATAGCAACATTTGTTTATCAGTACAGAAAACCGCATTACATCACTTAAACCAGTTATTAAAGCCACTATTAGAAATCTGTTTGTGAAAATTGTGAACATCTGTAGTTAAAAGCTCTATGGTACTGCTAATAAATATGTTATCAGATTAATGTGGGGACTGCTACTGCTGTAAATTCTAGTTGCTTGCTAGTCACTAAAGTAAACACATTGGGAAAGTTGCAGAAGTGTTGCAGGTATATATCCTTAATATAGGCTTGCCTGTAGGTGCAAGTGGTAGTACAGAGGTTACAACCACTTCAAAACTTTTATCCCAAAAGGTAAAAATGGTGGCTGTAACTGCTTAAATAGATGTTCTATTTTAATTTTCTGGCCACTTACCTAAAGTCAATCAAAGTCTAAATATCTAGTTCATATACTGTAACACTAGTATGGGTTGCTACAATGCTCCTCCATAAATAGAGTGGATAAGTGAGTGTAGCCACACTAAGACAAGAGGTTTGTTACTGGCCAGATAACTGGGTGAACATAAAAGGAAAAAAGCCTAAAAAATGCAGCCACTATAGCTAAGAATTGGTCATCTACAACATTTTTGTTTTTAGGTTTAGAAACCCATTAAACTATGCTGCATTAAACTAGCTATTTCATTAAGAATGGGCCGCCAATGTCTGCCTTTTTATTAATGCAGCAATTCATATGCATTGTGGTGTGCTGCAGTGTGTTTGTTGGTGACTACTGTGCTTGTGCATTTGCAGGGGGGGGGGGGGGCAATATAAATGCCATTACTGTACAACAATGCATAGATCTGAAGGATCCCTAAAAGCTAACCATGTATTCAAAACACCTAATCTAATGGATTCTACTCTCCATGCTAACTAAAACCCCCCCCGCACTTACTGTAGATCAGAGGATAATGTGGTCCAGGAGCCTAGACCATATTGGGTGGAGGTCAGTTGGAAAAGACTTAAAAAAAGACAGTTTTTACGTTTAGGACTATGAAGAACCCAGTACCCATTGCGCTCTGAATCCTAATATTGCATCTCCCTTCCTTCCACCCAGTTCCCAAACCACTGCTTTCACCACACCCCTGAACAGATCTCTGTGTCAGTTGCCCCTCAACTGAAAATGAAGATATCTGAATTATGACCTCAGCAACCTGAAATATCTCTTGTTAGGTGCGGGACCTTTTGTTAAGGAAAACAGCAAATTCTGCTGTGTGCTGTAGATGTTGGTCAGCACACTGAGTTTGCCACCAAGACCTTTATTCCCACTTCGGAAAATATGTATTTTAGAGTAAAGAGCAGGGCCGTCTTTTCCATTGGGCACGCCTGGCGGTTGCCCGGGGGCTCCACTTGCCAAGGGGCCCCACACACAGGGTGGCAATTACACTGTCTCCCCCAGGCCAGTCTCCAGATTAGTTGACCTGGTGGTCTAGGGCCCCCCCCGTTGTCCGCCGACCCCCCCCCCCCCCCGCTGTCCGCCGGTGGCTCTGAGTCTCCCTGCACACTGGTTGCTAGGAAGGCCATCATGAACAGCGGTGGAGGATCCTCCTCGTCAGCTCGTCCTCCTCTCTCCACACCTAGAAGATGGGCTCCACCCACCTCCTCCCTTCATGTGCTGTGTAGCCGTTGTGGAAGGTAAGCAGACTGCTGCAGCTGCTTGATTTCTTTTTTCTCACTCTCTCTCCATCGACTGTCTGTGCCATCCTTTTCCTGCCCTATATATCCTCTGTGTGTGCCATCCTATTCTCTCCCTCTCTCTCTCCCCCTCTCTCTCTCCCCCTCTCTCTCTCCCCCTCTCTCCCCCTCTCTCTCTCCCCCTCTCTCTCTCTCCCCCCCTCTCTCTCCCCCTCTCTCTCTCCCCCTCTCTCTCTCCCCCCTCTCTCTCTCCCCCTCTCTCTCTCTCCCCCTCTCTCTCTCCCCCTCTCTCTCTCCCCCTCTCTCTCTATCTCTCTCTCCCTCTCTCCCTCTCTCCCTCTCTCCCTCTCTCCCTCTCCCTCTCTCCCTCTCTCCCCCTCTCCCTCTCTCCCTCTCTCCCCCTCTCTCTCTCTCCCTCTCTCCCTCTCTCCCTCTCTCTCTCTCCCTCTCTCCCCCTCTCTCTCTCTCTCTCTCTCTCTCTCTCTCTCTCTCCCTCTCTCCCTCTCTCCCTCTCTCTCTCTCCCTCTCTCCCCCTCTCTCTCTCTCTCTCTCTCTCTCTCTCTCCCTCTCTCTCCCTCTCTCTCTCTCCCTCTCTCTCGGGGCCCCAGTGCACTGCATTGCCCGGGGGCCTATAAGGCTCTTAAGATGGCACTGGTAAAGAGGACACTATCTCTGGCGTGTCCATATCTTCCTCTTTTTGTTGGCATAGAAAAAGAGCACCAAGCTGTCAAGCACAATCCTTGGGCAAGAAAAGACTCCATTCTTTTCTTCAATAGTACTGAGCAAAGTTAGCATTCTGACAGGAGAAAATTGATTGCCAGCTCTTATAAGCAGACACATATTTTGGATAAAAAAAGGCCTCATTTTGTTTTCTCAAACAATACACTTCAAGCAGCCTGGCTGTGGAACTATATTGTAACTTCTTGTTAGACAGCAAGTATTCTGTCAAAACAAGCCTCATTTTTTTTGTAAAGAAATTGCCAACTATTTCCAATAAACAAAAAAAGAATTTTGGAATAAGAGCCTTTTTTCAAAGAAAGGCATTTTCCAGTACACAGTGGATAGACGGTTCTTTGGATTAAAACAAGATCTTTTGTTAAAACAGGCCTCAATTGTATCTATTCAATTGTACTGCTCTTAGTAAGAAATCAATTGCATGGTTTTATTTCATTATAAATAAGTGCAGTTATTAGGACATTGGGGTTGATATACATTTTGCATAAGCATCTGAGGTATGTATCTGCATACTTTCTCTAAGTTGAGGACTCAATGAGGGGGATTCACTAAACAAAAATAGACTGTGCAATCTGCAACTGCAGTTGCACACATTTTTCTCAGTAACTGTAAAAGCTTCACTTTGTAAAGAATACCCAATCAGATTCAAGAAAAGAAAAAAAAAAAAAGCATTTTTGCTTGCACATTAATGGCCGATGGAAATCAGCAGGGCTTTACCATGTTTGCTAAGCTCTGGGGGAAATTAGTTCAACTGTACTTGCAAATTGCACAGCCTGTATACGTTTAATATATTTTTTTTCTTTTAGGAAACAGCACTGACGTGGACAGTGCTCACTGGGCCTCCTGAGATATGCATGGCTCATATCCCATGAGGCCTTTAGTCATTCATTCAGTAATTAGGAGGGGACAGGCCCAGCGGTGCATCATCGCAAGGCCCCTGCAGCTGAACCCGGAAGAGCAATGTCTGTTGACAGAAGAACGTCAGCAGGAGAATGTTATATCTGGTGGCTGGGTGAGTATCCAAACTCCTGTCTACAATACTACCTGGTAAGCAGGGGTATAAAAAAATGGGGGGGGGGGGTAGGCTGAAGGTCCTCTTTAATCCAGATCATGGTACAGCTAGTGTAAAAGTGAAAAGTATTACTATAGGCAACTAAACAATTGCATATTTGATATTTGCACGGTTTTATTTCATTATAAATAAGTGCAGTTATTAGTGCACTGGGGTTGATTTACTAAAGGCAAATAGACTGTGAACTTCACAAGTGCAGTTGTGACAGAGCTTAGTAAATGAGGTGATGCTTCACTTTACAAAGAATACCCAAACACATGCAAGTAAAATGTAAAAAACAGTATTTTTTGCTTGCACATGATTGAATGATGGAAGTTAGCAAATCTTTACCACATTACTAATCACTGGAGTGCACAGTCTAATTGCCTTTAGTAAATCAACCCCATTGAGTCAGGAAATTGTCATTTCTTAAGTCTAAAATAGCAATATTTTTAAGAAATCACACTTCTGTTAAGTGCAACCTTGTAAATACAGTGGAGTGGATTTACTAAAGGCAAACCGATTGTCCACTTAGAAAGTGCAGTTGCGCTCATTTTGCCCACAGGCTAAGGAATATGGCGAAGCTCTGCTTTTTTTTATCCTGCAATCATGTGCAAACAAGAATGCTGTTTTTTTTTCCTTGAACCTGATTGGGTATTCTTTATAAAGAAATATTTCATCACATTCACTAAGCTCTGGGAAGAATGAATGCCACTGCTCTTCCAAAGTGCACCATCCATTTGCCTTAACCCACAGAGTTTAAAACAAATACATACAGAGTGCTGAGTTGAGGAGTGACCTATGTACAGGGTTTAGGGCTCAGGAATGTACTATATACAGAGTTCTGGGCTCAGGAGTATTCAACGTACAGGGTGAAGGCTCAGGAGTGTGCTATGTACAGGGTTCAGGGCTCAGGAATGTACTATATACAGGGTACATAGCTCAAGAGTGCACTACATACAGGGTGCAGAGTTCAGGAGTGCATATCTTACAGGCCAGTTTATCCCATGTTCTTCCCAACCCCCCTAGTACAGATCTCTCCCACAGATGCCCCCCAAACCCCCTCTTCCAGTACACATCTGTCCTCTTATCCCTCGGTCCTCTGTCCTCCCACAAGAGAGTACCATAATAATATTATTATTATACAGGATTTATATAGCACCAACAGTTTGTGGAACACATTACAATGTACAGAGAGACAATACAGCAACAATACAATTCAATACAAGAGGGTTAGGAGAGCCCTGCTCTTACAAGCTTACAATCTGATAGGGGGAGGCTGGTGAAGCACAAGGTAGAAACTGTGAGGAAGGAACTGATGGGAGAAGTAGAAGTTGTTAGCTGAAGGCAAGATAGGCTTCCCTGAAGAGATTTCAGGGATTGCCTAAAAGTGGACAGAATGGGGTAGGGTGTTTCAGAGGAAGGGAGAGGCTCTGGAGAAGTCCTGGAGATGAGCATTGGAGGAGGAGACAAGGGAGCTAGAGAGCAGGAGGTCTTGAGAGGAGTGAATAGAGGAGAGAGAGGCTTCTGCAGAAGAACAACTACAACTTACAGCAGGAGCATGCAGGATGTGGGCTTCAGGAGGACCTGCCGCCATGAGACTGGAGCATCTGTGTACATCCACCATCCCGTCCTCTGCTCTGAAAGGGATAGTGCAGGGCAGAGAGTGTTCTGTTTGAATGACTAGGAAAGGAGTGCTGTCACTTATACACAGTGGCGGCCTGTCAATAGGAGGGCACAGGGGCACCGCCCCCCCCAAAAGAAAGAAGAAAAAAAAGATTAAAAAAAAAATTGTCAATTTTCAGCCCACTAGGGGCGCTGGACCTATTGGTGGGTATGGGGGGGGTTGGAGTTTTGATCCTACGTGCGGCGGGCAGAGGCCACGATTGGTGGCCTTCTGGGGGTCAGCGGGGCGCAGAGCAATGCGCCCCGACACTCCCCACTTTACTGATGTCCTGGCTGTGATTGGTCCAGACTCCAGCCTGGACCAATCACAGGAGGACATCCCAGGATGGTCCTGTGGTGATGTGACGCGTGGGGGCGGTGCACCGCTTCAGCGTCACGTCCTTTCCTTCCCACCGGCGCAGAGAGAGGAGTGCTGCGTGAGCAGTCGGACTGGTATCGTATCGGTCTATCGCAGGGATCCTCAAACTACGGCCCTCCAGCTGTAGCAGAACTACACATCCCATGAGGCATTGTAAAACTCTGACATTCACAGACATTACTAGGCATGATGGGAATTGTAGTTCCTGAACAACTGGAGGGCCATAGTGTGAAGACCCCTGGTCTATCCGATTCATTTCGGAAGTTCGCAGTCTCGCACCAGCCGCAGTCGCAGAAGAAGCTGAGTGTGACCTGATCTGGAGTGACAGTGTCGGACCGTCCGGAACGTTCGTCTCTCACTCTCAGTCTCGGGTAAGAGAAGGCACCTGGTCCGGGAGGTGCATGCACTGTGCTGTGATAGGGAGAGCTTGGGCCTTGGCTGTACTGGGCTGGCAAGTGGCAATGGATGGTGCTGAAAGGTAGAGATTTCTGTCACTGACTCACTGCTGTGATAGGGAGAGCTTGGGCCTTGGCTGTACTGGGCTGGCAATGGTGCTGGATGGTAGAGTGCTGTGTCACTGCTGTGATAGGGAGAGCTTGGGCCTTGGCTGTACTGGGCTGGCATTGGCAATGTTGCTGGATGGTAGAGAGTGCTGTCACTGCTGTGATAGGGAGAGCTTGGGCCTTTGCTTTACTGGGCTGGCAATGGTGCTGGATGGTAGAGAGGAGATCACTCAGGCAGGGGATGATTGATCCTTGGGTGACAAGAGCAGGCACTGATCACTTCCATTGTTATTATTAATATAGTACAGCATTTCTATATGACAAGTCGACTCTCGGGTAAGAAGGCCCTGGGTGCATGCAGTGCTGTGATAGGGAATAGAGCTTGGGCCTTGGCTGTACTAGCATGGTGCTGGATGGTGGAGGAGATCACACAGGCAGGGGAGGATTGATCCTTGGGTGACAAGAGCAGGCACTGATCACTTCCATTGTTATTATTAATATAGTACAGCATTTCTATATTCCAATGTGTCCTCTGTTATTGTTGAACTATACACCAATCATACACCTGCATCTATCATCAGTGTGTTGTGTTTATGTGCCATCTAGGGAGTCTCGAGTGAGTCCCCACAGCCACAGCCCACACTTCTTCAGATGACGGCACTGCAGGAAGGCCGCAGGCACAGAGCCAGAGATTCCCGCAGGCTGCAGACTGACAGACCCGCACTCAGCAGCAGCAGTGAGCCTTTAAGTGATGCCTCAGGGGGGAGCCCGGCCCGCACACTGTCACTGACAGTCTGGTACTTTGAAGGGGGCACACACGCACGCTGGTCTCTGCATTGATGGGGGGGCCAGGGGGCCATGTCAGGCAGACAAGCTGGTGGTCACTGCCGGTCAGGTCACACACTCTGTTCCTTGATTACTGAAGGCCCCTTTAACACTTGTGTGACGTCAAAGTCACACAATTTTTTACAGCGTTTTTTGCCGCAAATTTTTCTTTTTGCGCCCCCCCCCAAAAATTTTGAGCACCAGCCGCCACTGCTTGTACACTTGTGTAGAAGCTGGGGTCCTGTGTTTGCAAGTGACAGTAGAGCACGGCGGGGAAAGGTGCCAGCACCAGAGGTGACTGAACTCCATAACACCATGTTACAGATGAAAAAAAAGCCCTGATTGTTTATATTGCACTGCTGATATTATTAAATAAAGTGTACATTGTGACTAGAGTTGAGCGGACACCTGGATGTCCGTGTTTGGCGGGTTCGGCCGAACTTGGAAAAAAAAGTCCGGGTCCGTGTCCCGGACTTTTTCCGAACTTTACCCGGACACCGAACCCCATTGAAGTCAATGGGGACCCAAACTTTCAGGCACTAAAATGGCTCTAAAACACCAATGGAAAGGGCTAGAGTGCTGCAAATGGCAGCAAAACGTAGTTAAGAGCAGGGCAAGTGATCTGCAAACAAATGTGGATAGGGAAATAACTTAAAACAACAAAAACAAACAGAAAAATAAAACAATGTTCTTCATCTGAGAAGGACGAGGCCCATATGGAGTAGGAGGGAGGTTGAGGTGGTGGTGGATGTGGTGGTGTCATAGGCGTGCACACAGGGTGTGCCGGGTGTGCCTGGGCACACCCTAATCACCTAGGGCACATTAGCATTATAGCTCTGTTTGCCAGTGAGGAGATGGGAAAGATCTCCCTCGGACCTGCTCTGCCATAAGAGAAGTGCCACACACTTCTATTTCACTTTGCCAGCAGGGAGAGTAATGTACCGGGGCCATATACATGTAGGCAAACACATGCATGTGTATTTAAGCTTTGGAGTGCACACCCTAATGCAATAGGCTGCACACACCTATGGGCGGTGTAGGTGGAATCGGCGGTGGAGGACGAGGTAGCCAACACTGCTTTTATTCAGTCATTTTAAATGAGGGTACACCCCAAAAGAGTGAGAAAGATCAAAAATAGAACAATGGCTGGGTAAGGTCGGTATCCATCTCTATTCTGCACAAGGTACGGAAAAGTCCTGTGGGATCCATGCCTGGTTCATTTTAATGACGTGAGCTTGTCCACATTGTCTCTGGACAGGCGGCTGGGCTTGTCTGTGATAACGCCCCCAGCCATGCTAAATACACGTTAAGATAATACACTGGCTGCAGGGCATGCCAGCACCTCCAAGGCGTAAAGGGCAAGCTCAGGCCATGTGCCCGATTTGGAGACCCAGAAGTTGAAGGGGGCAGACCCGTCATTCACTACATGTAGGCGTGTGCACACATACTGCTCCACCATGTTGGTGAAATGCTGCCTCCTGCTAAGACGTTCCATATGAGCTGCTGGTGCTGCTGTTGTGGCGTGCTGACAAAGCTTTTCCACATTTCGGCCATGCTAACCCTGCCTTCTGAGGTGCTGGCGGTGCCCTGGTTGCATTGGCGACCTCTTCCTCCTCCTTCCTCCTCCTCCTTCTCTGCCTTGGCCTTGTGCTTCCACTGTGGCCCCGCTGTCAGGTGGGAATGCCAGCAGCATCGCGTCTACCAGCGTGCGCTTGTACTCGCGCATCTTGCGATCGCGCTCCAGTGAGTGAATTAAGGACGGTACGTTGTCCTTGTAACAGGGATCCAGCAGCGTGGCCACCCAGTAATCGGCACAAGTTAGAATGTGGGCAACTCGGCGGTCATTGTGGAGACACTGCAGCATGTAATCGCTCATGTGTGCCAGGCTGCCCAGAGGCAACGAAAGGCTGTCCTCTGTGAGAGGTGTATCGTCTGTGTAATCTGTATCCCCCCAGCCACGCACCAGTGATGGCCATGAGCTGGCCTGGGTGCCACCCTGCTGTGAACATGGTTCCATCTCTTCCTCCTCATCCTCCTCATCCTCCAGAACTGTGCCCCTGCTGGACAATTGTGTCCCTGGCGTTTGTGTGTGCAGGAACCCACCCTCAGAGCCCCTTTCGAATGACTGCCCTGAAAGCCTTGGAAATGTTACCTCTTCATCCTCCTCCTCTTCCTCCTCCTCCTCATCCTGTGCCACATCCTCTTCCATCATCGCCCAAATAGTTTTTTGAAGGAAGCATAGAAGTGGGATAGTTAAGCTGACAACGGCGTCATCGGCACTGGCCATGTTGGTGGAGTACTCAAAACAGCGCAACAAGGCACACAGGTTTCGCATGGAGGCCCAGTTATTGGTGGTGAAGTGGTGCTGTTCCGCAGAGCGACTCACACGTGCGTGCTGCAGCTGAAACTCCACTATGGCCTGCTGCTGCTCGCACAGTCTTTCCAGCATGTGCAAGGTGGAGTTCCACCTTGTGGGCACGTCACATATGAGGCGGTGAGCGGGAAGGCCGAAGTTACGCTGCAGCGCTGACAGGCAAGCAGCAGGGTGAGAACGCCGAAGGTGCGCACAGACGGCCCGCACTTTGTGCAGCAGCTCTGACATATCGGGGTAATTTTTAAGGAACCTCTGCACCACCAAATTCAGCAAATGCGCCAGGCAAGGGATGTGCGTCAAACCGGCTAGGCCCAGAGCTGCTATGAGATTTCGCCTGTTATCGCACACCACCAGGCCGGGCTTGAGGCTCGCTGGCAGCAACCACTCATTTGTCTGCTGTTCCATGCTCCTCCACAACTCCTGCGTGGTGTGTGGTTTTTCCCCCAAACAGGCAAGTTTTAAAACTGCCTGCTGTCGTTTACCCCTGGCTGTGCTGAAGTTGGTGGTGAAGGTGTTACGCTGACCGGATGAGGAGGCGGTAGAGGATGAGGAAGCGGAGTAGGAGGAGTTAGGAACAGGAGGCAAACTGAAGTGCCCTGCAATCCTCGGTGGTGGAAGGACGTGCGCCAAATTGCTATCCGCCTCAGGCCCATCCGCCACTGCATTTACCCAGTGTGCCGTTAGGGAGATATAACGCCCCTGACCGTGCTTATTGGTCCACGTATCGGTAGTTAGGTGGACCTTGGCACAGATGGCGTTGCGCAGTGCACACCTGATTTTTTCCCCCACTTGGTTGTGCAGGTAAGGGATGGCTTGCCTGGAAAAGTAGTGGCGGCTGGGCATGACGTACTGTGGGACAGCCACCGACATAAGGCTTTTAAAACTGTGCATCTCCACCAGACGGAATTACAGCATTTCAAAGGCCAAGAGCTCACTTTGTTGCGCTCGTTCCCTTGCTGTGTTGGGCAGTAGCAGGTGTAGTGTCTAGGGCACGGCCGCTCCGCTTCTGCACCCTGCTCCCTCTTCTGCTGTGCTGGTGGCTCTGTGCGACCACCGCCTCTTCCTCCAAACTACTCAGGTCACCTGCATGACCTTCATTCCATGTGGGGTCGAGGACCTCATCGTCCTCCACATCATCTTCCACCCAGTCTTCACCCCTGCCCTCCTTGTCGGTCTCCACAATTCTGAATGCCGCAGCAGTTGGCACCTGCGTTTCGTCATCATCGGAGACGTGCTGCGAAGGTCCTTCCATGTACTCATCTTGAGAAATAAGTGGTTGGACATCGCTGCACTCAATCTCTTCCACTTCTGGGGCAGGGCTAGGTGGATGGCCCTGAGAAACCCTGCTGACAGAGTCATCAAAAAGAAGAAGAGACTGCTGCATGACTTGGGGCTCAGACTGCTTGCCTGATTTGCAAGGGGGTGAGGTGAAAGACGGTTGGACATTGGCTGCAGGTGCCAACTCTGACCTTTCTGCAGTAGACTGGGTGGGAGACAATGTGAAGGAACTGGAGGCACTGTCAGCAACCCAATCTACTATCGCCTCTACTTCTTCTGGCCTCATCACTTCTAGAGGCGTATGATGCCCTACCAAATACTGCTGCAGGTTCTGTCGCCTACTCACACTTGAGGAAGGTGTTTCACTTGTGCGTGTAGCTGGCACAGATCGACCACGTCCTCTCCTTGCAACAGGAGCTCTACCAGCAGCACCACGACCCAGGCCACAGCCCCTATTTGACGGTCTCCTCATATTTCTGTATTTTATGATCTTGCCCTAGAAAGGTGTTTATTGAATTGCGGAACAAAACAACAACCGTATCGCACGGGTGCATCTCACAGTCAAATATGCAAACTATGCCGCAATTTAATTTGTTTTACCTCAAAAGGGTGTATATTGAATAGCGAAATAGAAAAAAGGATAAAAATGGTGTATCTCACACGTACAAACACAGACTAGGCCCCGATTAAAATTTTTTGTACCCTAAAGGGAGGAGGAGGAAGAGGAGTAGGAGGGGTTCGGAAAAGGAGGCAAACTGAAGCGCCCTGCAATCCTTGGCGGTGGAAGGAGATGCGCCAAACAAATTTAAAAGGTGTATCTCACACGTACCGATATAGACTATGCCGTAATTTAATTTTTTACACTCCAAAAGGGTGTATATTGAATAGCGGAATAGGAAAAATTTTATAAAACGGTGTATCTCACACTTACAAACACAGACTATGCCCCGATTACAATTTTTTGTACCCTAAAGGCAGATTGAGGAAGAGGAGTAGGAGGAGGTCCGAACAGGAGGCAAACTGAAGCGCCCTGCAATCCTCGGCGGTGGAAGGAGATGCGCCAAACAAATTTAAAAAGGTGTATCTCACATGTACCGATACAGACTATGCCGTAATTAAATTTTTTACACTCAAACAGGGTGTATATTGAATAGCGGAATAGGAAAAATTTATAAAACGGTGTATCTCACACTTACAAACACAGACTATGCCCCAATTACAATTTTTTGTACCCTAAAGGCAGGATGAGGAGTAGGAGGAGGTCCGAACAGGAGGCAAAATGAAGCACCCTGCAATCCTCGGCGGTATGAGATGCGCCCCAAAAATTGGAAAGGTGTATCTCACACGTACTGATACAGACTATCCCGCAATTTAATTGTTTTTACCACAAGGGTGTAGATTGAATAGCGGAATAGAAAATATATCAAAAGGTGTATGTATCTCACACGTACAGACCCAGACTAGGCCCTGATTACTATTTTTTGTACCCCCAAAGGCAGGATGAGGAGTAGGAGGAGTTCGGAACAGGCAGGAGGCACACTGAAGCACCCTGCAATCCTCGGCAGTATGAGATGCGCCCCAAAAATTGGAAAGGTGTATCTCCCACATACCGATACAGACTATCCCGCAATTTAATTGTTTTTACCCCAAAGGTGTAGATTGAATAGCGGAATAGAAAATATGATATCAAAAGGTGTATGTATCTCACACGTACAGACCCAGACTAGACCCAAATTACTATTTTTTGTACCCCCAAAGGCAGGATGAGGAGTAGAAGGAGTTCGGAACATGCAGGAGGCAAACTGAAGCACCCTGCAATCCTCGGCGGTATGAGATGCGCCCCAAAAATTGGAAAGGTGTATCTCACACGTACCGATACAGACTATCCCGCAATTTAATTGTTTTTACCACAAGGGTGTAGATTGAATAGCGGAATAGAAAATATGATATCAAAAGGTGTATGTATCTCACATGTACAGACCCAGACTAGGCCCAAATTACTATTTTTTGTACGCCCAAAGGCAGGGTGAGTAGTAGGAGGAGTTCGGAACAGGCAGGAGGCAAACTGAAGCACCCTGCAATCCTCAGCGGTATGAGATGCGCCCCAAAAATTGGAAAGGTGTATCTCACACGTACCGATACAGACTATCCCGCAATTTAATTGTTTTTACCCCAAGGGTGTAGATTAAATGGCGGAATAGAAAATATGATATAAAATTGGTGATTTTTCAATATCTCATGTGAACAGCAGTGTCTTATATCAGTCAGCTCTGCTGCAGGCTATGGAGGAAAAAAAAAAAGAAAATTCCCCTTTTAAGTTTGTAATTTTTAAATAGATTAGTACAGACTATGCCAGAATTTAATTTTTTAACCCAAAAGGGTGTATATTGAATAGTGGAATAGAAAAAAGTGTATACATTTTGAAATCACTCAATAATAGCACATGTGAACACAGCAGTGTATTATCACAGTGAGCAGCACTGAAGGAAAAATGCTGCACACAACTGACTGATAAAAAATATTTTTTTCTCCCTCCTCCTCAGCGGGCAAAAAGATTGTGTTCACACCACCCCACACACAGCAAAATCGATGTGGACCACTGACCCTGCCTATCTCCAGCCTCGCCCTAAAATGATCGATAAGATCGGTCACTGCCGGCACTGCAAACCCCCCACACAGCAAAATCGATTGTAGAACACTGACCCTGCCTATCTCCAGCCTGGCCCTAAAATGATCGATAAGATCGGTCACTGCCGGCACTGCAAACCCCCCCACACAGCAAAATCGATTGTAGAACACTGACCCTGCCTATCTCCAGCCTCGCCCTAAAATGCCCTAACAACTCGCCCTGCCTGCAGCCCTCCGACCTGTCCCTGATTCTGAATTCTTTTCAGACACAATATAATTTATGACTGTCTGTCCCTAATCAGCAGCCAGCATGTATGATGTGTGCTCTGTCCCTGTACTACAGCAGAATGACGCAGCGGCGATCGGTCTCGAACTTATAAAGACATGGTCACATGCTTCAGATGGCCAATCACAGCTACTAATATATTTGTAGGCATGGCTGGGATGGCTTAAGGCACACCAGTTAAACGCTTGTTGATTGGCTGTTGAAAGCCCGCCATTAAAAGCGCGCCAATACATACAAACCCGGAAATAAAATGACCGAACACGGATTTTAAACCCGAACATACAGTAAAGTTTTCGGGTCCGTGTTTGGGTAACAAAAATCCAATTATTTGGTACGAACACGAATAATACAGTCCGTGTTCGCTCAACACTAATTGTGACTAAAGATTTCTTTTAAATTTAGAATATGTTATACTGAATTTCCCTTTAAGTTTAGTGATCCAAGAAACCATTGGGTAATTTTACATTATCCCCTGGAAACTGAAACATCACTTTTTGGAGTGCTGAATTTTTTTTTTTTTTTTATTAGAACAATTGTTTCTTATTTATGTATATGTATGCACATGTTGATAACCACAAAATGTAGATCTTGCTTTAGGTTAGGGTGAATATTGTACAATGCGTGATAGAGGGAATGCTAAACTATTATGAATCATTTTAATGTACCATATGCATAGGGAGTTATATAAATACATCTCTTAGAATACAAACTTTTGGCACATTTCTTTCAAGAATGACAATCGGGGGACGTGCCATGAATTTTAGGCACATATCAAGAAGGTTAAAGTTAAGATTTTCCAAATCATGTGCTGTCTGAATTCATCAGGTTAGTTGAGTTTAAGTTATAGAAAAAACAATGTATATTTGAAATGATCAACAAGGGATAAATATTAGGCACTTGCCGACCACCCGCCATATAAATACTGCGGCAGGCTGCACAAACCTTCGTACCTGTACCCCATTAGGAAGTGGGGAAGCCGATCCATGGGACCGGCGGCCACAATTGCTGCCGGGCACCCGCGATCACTCCCCACTGAGAGAGAACGACTGCCTGCTGTTGTAAACACAGCAGACTGTTGTTCTCTCTGGAATGAACAAGTCTCTGTGTGGGCTCCACAAGTCCCTCCCCCATACAGTTAGAAAACACACCCTAGGCTCACACTTTACCCTTTGATCACCCTTGGGTTAACCCCTTCCCTGCCAGTGTCATTATTACTGTAACAGTGCATACTTTTAGCACTGATTACTGTAGTAATGTCACTGGTCCCCCTAAAAGTGTAAACGTCAATGTCAGTTAGGCATCCAATCTGTCTGCTGCAATGTTGCAGTTCCGCTAAAAATCACAGATTTCCGCCATTATTAGTAAAAAAATTAAATAAATAAAAATTAAATAAATCTTTCTTCTAGTTTGTAGACGCGATAACTGTATTTTTTTTTTTTTACCAAAAATATGTATCAGAAAAAAATTGGCCTAAAAGGATAAAAAAAAAATGATTTTCACATTTTTTTGGGAATGTTATATAGCAGAAAGTTAAAAATATTGTTTTTTTTTTTTTTAGAAATGTCGCTCTTTTTTTCTGTTTATAGCGCAAAAAATAAAAATCACATAGGTGATCAAATACCACCAAAAGAAAGCTCTATTTGTGGGAAAAAATGACATTAATTTTATTGGGGTAAAGCATCACATGACTGCGCAATTGTCAGTTAAAATAATGCAGTGGCGAATCGCAAAAAATGCTTTGGTCATTAAGGGGGCTAAACCAAAAGTGGGTAAATTGTAACAACACTTATCTCTGTGCTTTCCTTTCTTTATATTATATAATATTTTATTTATATATATATATATATATATTTTCTTTATAATATATATATTTATATATATATATATATATATATATATATATATATATATTCTTTACAAGAACAGGGTAGTGGCTTTATTTCAATGTTTCTGAATGTAATGAACAATATATATATATATATATATATATATATATATATATATATATATATATATATATATATATATATATATATATATATATATATATATATATATATATATATATATATATACACACACATATATATATATATATATACACACACACACACACACACACAGTGCCTTGCAAAATTATTCACCCCCTTGACTTTTTACCTATTTTGTTATATTACAGCCTCAATGTTTTGTTAATCTGAATTTTTTTGGGATGGATCAGAACACAATAGTCTAAGTTGGTGAAGTGAAATGAGAAAAATATATACATAAAACTATTTTTTTAGAAATAGAAAGCAGAATATTGGCATCTACGTATGTATTCACCCCCTTTGTTATGAAGCCGATAAAAAGCTCTGGTGCAACCAATTACCTTTAAAAGTCACATAATTAGTGAAATTATGTCCACCTGTGTGCAATCTAAGTGTCACATGATCTGTCATTACATATACACACCTTTTTTGAAAGGCCCCAGAGACTGGAACACCTAAGCAAGAAGCACCACTAACCAAACACTGCCATGAAGAACAAGAAATTCTCCAAACAGGTAAGGGACAATGTTGGTGAGAAGTACTAGTCAGGGTTAGGTTATAAAAAAATATCCACATCTTTGATGATCCCCAGGAGCACCATCAAATCTATCATAACCAAATGAAAAGAACATGGCACAACAGCAAACCTGCCAAGAGACGGCCACCCACAAAAACTCACGGACTGGGCAAGGAGGGCATTAATCATAGAGGCAGCACAGAGACCTAAGGTAACCCTGGATGAGCTGCAGAGCTCCACAGCAGAGACTGGAGTACCTGTACATAGGAGGACAATAAGCCGTTTGCTACATAGAGTTGGGCTTTATGGCAGAGTGGCCAGAAGAAAGCCATTACTTTCAGCAAAAAATAAAATGGTACGTTTTGAGTTTGTGAAAAGGCATGTGGGAGACTCCCAAAATGTATGGAGGAAGGTGATCTGGTCTGATGGGACTAAAATTGAACTTTGCGGCCATCAAAGAAAATGCTATGTTTATCGTAAACCCAACACATAACATCACCCAAAGAACACCATCCCCACAGTGAAACATAGTGGTGGCAGCATCATGCTGTGGGGATGTTTTTCAGCAGCCGGGACTGGGAAACTGGTCAGAGTTGAGGGAAAGATGGAAGGTGCTAAATAGAGGCATATTCTTGAGCAAAACCTGTACCACTCTGTGTGTGATTTGAGGCTAGGATGGAGGTTCACCTTCCAGCAGGACAATGACCCCAAAACACACTGCTAAAGTAACACTTGAGTGATTTAAGGGGAAACATGTAAATGTGTTGAATGGCCTAGTAAAAGCCCAGACCTCAATCCAATAGAAAATTTGTGGTCGGACTTAAAGATTGCTGATCACAAGCGCAAACCATCCAACTTGAAAGAGCTGGAGCAGTTTTGCAAGGAGGAATGGGCAAAAATCACAGTGGTAAGATGTGGCAAGCTCATATAGCGACTTATCCAAAGCGACTTGGAGCTGTGATTGCCGCAAAAGGTATCTCTACAAAGTATTGACTTTAGGGGGGTGAATAGTTATGCACATTTACTTTTTTTGTTATTTTGTCCTATTTGTTGTTTGCTTCACAATAAAAAACAAAAAATAAATAAGAAACAAAACAAACATCTTCAAAGTTGTGGGTATGTTCTGTAAATTAAATGATGCAAATCCTCAAACAATCCATGTTCATTCCAAGTTGTGAGGTCACAAAACACAAAAAAATGCCTAGGGGGTGAATACTTTTGCAAGGCACTGTTTATACATATATTTTTTCTTATATAAGACAAGCATACATTCACAAGTCTTCATGTAGTACTGGCAAATATAATAGCTCAGTGGATAATTACAGGGAAGTTTTTTAAGGGGAAATGTCAATTCTGCTATTAAA
The DNA here is from genome assembly GCF_965119305.1 of Pelophylax lessonae. Lineage (NCBI taxonomy): Eukaryota > Metazoa > Chordata > Amphibia > Anura > Ranidae > Pelophylax > Pelophylax lessonae. Next base: position 134,931,262 of record NC_138774.1, read on the forward strand.
GCCAGAATGCTATAGGGTTACCGTGGAGAACTGTATAAACAGCATTTATTCTGATATTGCTTGGCACATTCTGTACTTTATCTATTGTTCTGCGCTCCCTGTACTACACATTCTTTGTGTCTTCTGTCAATCACACTCCAATTGTAAATTCCACACTTACTTTACTGAAAAAAATGTGATAAGAATGAAATATAGACTATACAGATGAAAAAGATGGGTGAGATATATACATATATATATATATATATATATATATATATATATATATATATATATATATATTACTGTGCAAAAGTTTTAGATGTAGGTATGAAGCAATGCCATAAAGCAAGAATGCTTTCAAAAAGATATATTATATTGTTTATTTTCAATTATCAAATTTATTAATTTACAAAATGCAAACTGAGTGAAAAGAAGAAAAATCTAAATTAAATCAATATTTGCTGTGACTACCCTTAGCCTTCAAACCAGCATTATTTCCTATAGGTACACTTGCACACAGTTTTTGAAGGAACTCAGCAGGCAAGTTGCTCCAAATATCTTGGAGAACTGCCTTAAAATCTACATGCAATCCAAGACAGACTCAATGATGTTGAGATCAGGGCTCTATGGGGGCCAAACCATTACTTACAGGACTTCTCGTTCTTCTTTACTCAGAAGATAGTTTTAAATGACTTTGACTGTATGTATGGGATCATTGTCCTGTTGCAGAGTAAAAGGAGGATATCAGTTTACATTGTCCAGATAGCAAGAATATTCTTTCCGGAGTAGTTGGAGAAACGCTGACCTTTGTGAAGCATAAGCTGCTTTATGGTAGAATGCTGCAGTTGTACAGTATATAGTAGAAGGATTCTAGGGAGTTTGATATATGGTTCTTAAACAACTGGACCATGGATTTAAAATGGATTTCATAAAACAACTGTTGAAGTCATTTAATACCCTGCGTGTACCAAAATTCTGGATAGGGGAAAGTGAAAGAATATGGCAAGGAAGGATTAGTCCAAATATAGTTGTACAATACAAATTATCCTAAGGGAATAATTTAGCAATGTGCGAGAAACTCCTAGAAGTGTGTTAGTAATGTTTGATAACCCAATATCGGTAAGGGTGCCCTGCTATATATGTGTAGCCTGGTCGCAAGGCTAGTGTGTTCAGACTGTTGTTCTGTTATTAAAGTTTGCAGGAGGATTGACTCTTGAATTATGGGAGATGTAGTTCTGGGAGGAGCCAAGACCATAGACTGCTTATGAAATGGCACTCTTCTCCCAGGGAGCCATGTGACTCGCGGAGCCTGCTGGGAGTGTCTTTATAAGGGGGGCGGGATCAACTTTCGCTCTCTGCCTCGAGGACAGCGTGCTGTGAGGAAGGGGAAGAGCTGCTGCGGATCGCAGAGGAGTGGGCAATTTTAGAGTTTCACTGGTTTTATAGTAAAGAAGGGTATAGCAAATGGATACATTTAAATGTTGTCATAGGTATGGTGACTGATGCATTCAAAAATATATATAATTGCTTCGGTGAAAAAAAAAATGCAACTAGATTAGGTCTGCCCATTAATTGGGGGTGACATCCACTGCTTAGTTTTTCTGCCAGAGAAGGGGGGAATGGGTTTAGGTTATTATCCAAATTGGTGGTTAACCTCCCCCCATCCGCGCTACAGCCTATATACGGCTGCAGCACGGACTTGAATTTTCGGGAGGCCGTTTTTAAACGGCCTCCCAGTGACACGCCCCCCGCGCGCTCCAGCGAGCGCGCAGCGGGGAAAATCTGTGTCGGCCGTGTCCCTTGGACACGGCCGATCACAGATCGTGGTGAATGGCCAATCACAGCGGCCATTCACCACGTGATCGGGCCGTCCAATGAGCGATGATCTCATATGTAAACATATGAGATCATCTCTCATCGCCGGCGCTCCTTCCTCACACGGAGCCTGCAGTGTGAGGAAGGAGGGGGAGCCTCACAGCGCCGGGGACACAGAGACATGTAATCAGGAAACTGATCACCAGTGCTCTGATTACTAAAAGGTAAAAACATACACACAGTGCCTACAGTGCCCGCCATCAGTGCCCCCATCAATGCCCACAATCAGTGCCCATAGTGCTGCCAGTCAGTGCCCATCAGTGCCTGCTCATCTAGGCACTGACTGGCAGCACTATGGGCACTGAGTGTGGGCACTGATGGTGCTGCCCATCAGTGCCGCCCGTGCGGCATATTAGTACCTCCTCATCAGTGCCACCTCATCAGTGCCCATCAGTGCAGCCTATCAGTGCCCATCAGTGCCGCCTCATCAGCGCACATCAGTGAAGGAGAAAAATGTATTTTCAAAATTTACTCGCAGAAAATAAGAAAAACTTTTTTTTTTTTTTCAAAATTTTCTGTCTTTATTCTTTTTTTTTGTAAAAAATAAAAAACCCAGAGGTGATTACATACCACCAAAAGAAAGCTCTATTTGTGTGAGAAAAAATGATAAAAATTTCATATGGGTACAGTATAGCATGACCGCGCAATTGTCAGTCAAAGTGTGAGAGCGCTGAAAGCTGAAAATTGGCCTGGATGGGAAGGGGGTTTAAGTGCACAGTAGGCAAGTGGTTAAGGGGAGGTGCCTAATAATGCTTATGTATTTAAATGTATTGCTAACTTATAGATGCAGGGTTGGATGAACACGATTTGCAGTGTTAGGCCCTTGTTCACACTGGTGCAATGCAGGAAACCCTGCCATTCATTGCTGGTTTCTGTATTGCACCTTAATCGAACCCTGGTTCACACTGAGATCTGCGAACCACTGGGGGTGTCAATGTAAAGCTAATGGCACCCCCAGATCTGTTCGCAGATCACAGTACAAACTGTGAAATGGCGCAGGAATCGGATCGCATAGGTGTGAACACCCATGAGATCTAATTCCAGTGTGGGCCAAAAAAAGGGTCCTGCACCATTTTGGTGCGAATGTGATGCGATTTCAGCCATACAGTTTGTATGGCTGAAATCACGTCACACAGACATCGCATGTGATCTGCACAGCAATGCAGTGTGAATCACATATGAAGTCTGTCGTCGCACAGGTGTGAACCCAGCCTTAAAGTCAAGAGGAAAATGGATAGATTGAATACAGTTCATCCAGAAGCCTGTATGATAAACAAACGCATCAATAATTTAAAAAAAGGGAAGAAAGTAATTTGCATATAAGGATACTCTGCTATGTGCTGATTATTAGTTTATGAGTGGGATAGGGATGTTTGATAATGATTATGTGTAATCTCAATGAATAGCCGGCTGAGTTAAAATCTCCAGATACATGGAACTCTTGAAGGAAAGGAATATAGGAAAAGTAAAAATGGGGGCAGCACAGTGGCTAGGTGGTTAGCACTTTTGCCTAGCAGCACTAGGGTCGGTTTGAATCCCAACCATGGCACTACCTGTCTGTAGTTTGCATGTTCTCCCTGTGCCTGCATTGGTTTCCTCCCAGACTCCAAAGATATGCTGGTAGGTTATTTGTCTCTTGTATAAATTGGCCTTTGTATGTAAATCTATGAATATGAAATAGGGACCTTAGATTGTAAGCTCCTTGAGGGCAGGGACTGATGTGAATGTACAATATACACATCAGTCCCAGCGCTGTGTATATTGACAGTGGTATATAAGTACCTGTAATAAATTAATAAAAATAAAATTAGGTCATGATCAGAGCCCTTGAGAAAGTCACGTGATTGTGATGCAACGCGTCAGTGCGAGCCAGGGGATGTGACTTCCGGTCTATGGTCGAGACTGGAAGTTTGGAATTTCTACACTGTTATCATCCTGCAACCCCTCTGTCCATTTTCTTGTTACACTTGCATGAGTCTACCTAATTGTAAGTTACTGCTGTTTTTGATTAAAGTTGAATTATACATACTACACTATGGAGACCCTTATTTTATTTTATGAGCTGGGATTTGTCTGCAATGGATGCAATTAGCCAACGATTGATTTTCATGAGGGAGCGCCTATTGCACTTAGTGTTGGATTATCGGTTGTTGGGAAAGAGCACCTTTGTCACTATTTTTTGAATCACAGCATTCACAGATGCACACTTTCTTTGTTGGTCATTCATCAACATTGCACCATGCATTTGGACACTGGACATTGATATAACGCAGCTCCATATCGCCTTATTACCATTCTCAGTGTATGTGGGGCCACTACAGGAATTGGCTGCTATATCCTGCTTTATTTTTTATTGTTGTTTGTTTTTCACTTGGTAGCGCATTGGTTTGCTTGCTTTACATGATCAGAGATACCCATAGAAAGATGGGTATCCTCCACCACTGTGGTAATAGAGAAGGTGCAGAACTTACATTTCAGATAATACAATAAGAGTTTCATAAGAGTAGTATCTACAAACCCAAATAGCTTGGGAGTGGGAAACATAGGTAAATTAGAGTAATAATTATGTGATGAATAGCCAATTTGAGAATCAAGTAGTGCCCACTGCCCTTCTGTGTCAGATTTCAATTCCAAAATCACACATGGGAGAGATTTGGATATCAAGGTCAAGACCCCTCTGGAATAAGATGGATCATAAAAAAAATTCTAGAAATTCAAGGTCGCTTAGGGGCCAAGATTCTAGCACACGTTAAATGAGTGTCTTGTAAGCAAATTATATGTGGGTTATGTTTATGGAGAAAATTCAATACCAGAAAGTGTTTCAGTTGAAAACTCTTTTTTTTTTGCATGATACAAGAAGAATATAGTTAGCCGTATTATAGAAAGAAAGTATGGAAACAATAGTTCCAGGCATGAACACACCACTAAGAAATAATGTGGTCCTTGGCCAAACAGAAGCATCTCTATTGTGCTTTCCACCCCGCTTAACATCCCCAGTTTGAATGGGTCTAAATCCTAAACAGTACACTGCCCACCGTGCTCATTATTCATAATCTTAATGAGTTTGTGAATCTAAGAAGGTACAAAACACAGAAAAATACATTGTGGAGAACATAAAGACAAGCAATGTCTGTGAGCCAGCTCTTTTAAGCCTCGCCATTCTTTTGGAGAATTTAGAGAACCTCACATGGAAAAAATGAGCCTAGAGGAAAAAAAACAAATTATAAAGGGGAAATTTCCACAGCCAATGTGAGGTCTATTAACACCCGCAACATAAACTGTAGATGATCACAAATTAAGTACATAGCTGGAGATTGTGAAAACAGACAACAAATGTAATTGTCCTGCTGATGGCACCTCTAGCAGCTAAATGTACAATACACATACAACTGTAGCACCAAAAAAAGAAGCAAGATAACTTAGCAGGGAAAATCTTAAAAGGTTTAAATTGTCCAAGAAGGGTGAAATGTCCATACAAACAGCTAGCTTCATTTGGGAAAAGGGAAAACGTAACTTTGGTTGAAATAAATTCGGAGAGCAGCCCAGTTCACATTGGATAACATCAACATAAGTGAGACATATGGTTGAGGAAAACATTAATATCTACTTTAAAGCTGGGTAAATACAACATATTAAGTACAGGATCACTAAAAAGGTCCTATGAATAGTAAATTGTCCATGGCAACATCAAGGTCCACTGGAGAACACATTATCTTAACTTCAGTTGAATGGTAGAAAAAGTACATGTCAAATGCCTTTGTTTTGTGGAAAATAGTAACCAAGGAGAACAGGGACATCTACTGGAATGATGTAGAAGGGCAGCATCATATATGGAAATCTAAGTTAATAGAATTGCAATGCACAATACAAAGCAATGGTAACATCTAAAAAGTTAGTAGGCTTTATAAAATTGTAAAACAATAGGGAATGTAAGAATCCTGCTGGAAATATTAAATACAACAAGGCCGAACAATACAGCAATCCCAACTAGGGTCTGCAGTGGATAGAATATGCAATGTCACTGATAGTAATAGACACTGGGGCAAAAGTAAGGGGAGGAAAGGCTTTAATTATAGATTAAGTGGATTGCCCCTGCATTCTTTTTATCTGCATGAAATCAGAGGTCTATGGCTATCCATGCAGTCTGAGGCCTTTGTTGGAGTAGTAAAGAAAGGTATTTCACTATCCACTGAAACCTGCAATTTCCAGGATAGAGATTTTGTCATGAAAGTTTAAGATTTCTATGATTAAAGGTCTGGGTTTCTTTCCTGCCATTGGGGGCTGAGAACGAGTGTAATATGCCCTCTCAACAGCAAATGAGGTTGAAACGTCCTAATTGGGGGGCTTTGCTTTATGCCAGGAAGCTTAGAAAGTCCTTGGTGATGCTCCCTATATCCTTCCAAGGAGTCCAGGTAAAATTATGTAGCACTATCCTAGTTAGGTGCTAGACTCTCAGGTAAACATCTGATGATTGCTTTAGAGTGATCATCGTCCAGCAAGCTGAAGACTTGATTGCTTCTCCCTGCTTTCTAGAAAGCTTTAGAACATAGGAGTGGAGCATGTCAATGAACAACCTGAATATTTATAGGAACTCAATCTCTGGGGAGGCATGCCCAATAGTTGTCTGCAAAGCACATACAGTGGTGATCGAAAGTTTGAGCACCCCAGGTAAAAATTTGTATTAATGCGCATAAAGAAGCCAAGGAAAGATAGAAAAATCTCCAAAAGGCATCAAATTACAAATTAGACATTCTTATAATATGTAAACAAAAGTTAGATTTTATTTCTATCGTTTACACTTTCAAAATTACAGAAAACAAAAAAATGGCGTCTGCAAAAGTTTGGGCACCCTTCAGAGTTAAAATCTTGTACTGCCCCCTTTGGCAAGTATCACAGCTTGTAAACGCTTTTTGTAGCCAGCCAAGAGTCTTTCAATTCTTGTTTGAGGTATCTTTTCCCATTCTTTCTCACAAAAGTCTTCTAGTTCTTTGAGATTTCTGGGCTGTCTGTCACGCACTGCTGTTTTAAGGTCGATCCATAGATTTTCAATTATGTTTAGGTCAGGAGATTGTGAAGGCCATAGCAAAACCTTCAGTTTACGCCTCTTAAAGTAATCCCCCGTGGATTTCGAGGTGTGTTTAGGATCATTATCCATTTGTAGAAGCCATCCTCTCTTTAACCTCAGCTTTTTCACAGATGGCATCAAGTTACCATCCAAAATTAGCTGAAATTATATTGAATCCATTTGTCCTTCTACTAATGATATGTTCCCTGTGCCACTGGCTGCAATACAACCCCAAAGCATGATTGATCCACCCCCATGCTTAACAGTTGGAAAGAGGTTCTTTTCATTAAATTCTGTGCCCCTTCTTCTCCAAATGTACCTTTGCTCATTCCGGCCAAAAAGTTCAATTTTAACCTCATCGGTCCACAGAACTTGTTTCCAAAATGCATCAGGCTTGTCTATATGTTTATTTGCAATGTTCAAATGCTTATTTTTGTGGTGAGGATGTAGAAGAGGTTTTCTTCTGAAGACTCTTCCATGAAGACCATATTTGTACAAGTATCTCTTAATAGTGGAATAGAGTGCCACAACTCCAGTGTCTGCCAGATTTTTCTGGAGGGATTGTGCAGTCAAACGTGGGTTTTGAATTGTTTTTCTCACAATCCTGCGAGCTGTTCTGTCTGATATTTTTCTTGGTCTTCCAGATCTTGCTTTAACTTCCACTGTTCCTGATGACTGCCATTTCTTAATTACCTTCCGAACAGAGTATATTGACATCTGAAAACGCTTTGCTATCTTCTTATAGCCTTCTCCAGCTTTGTGAGCGTCAACTATTTTCAGTTTCAGTTTTATAGACAACTGCTTAGCAGATCCCATGGTGCTGATTGTTGGGGCAAGGTCAGATAAGTCTGGGCATTTAAAAACTTTGAGAATGACATCACCTGGTCTTCCCAGACGATGATCGAGAACAATCCATGACACTGGCAGGTCTCAGCCTTGCAAAGGGGGCAGTGCATGCTATAAAAACTTTTGCAGACGCCATTTTTTGTTTTCTGTAATTTTGAAAGTGTCAATGATGGAAATAAAATCTAACTTTTGTTGTCATATTATAAGAATGTCTAATCTGTAATGTGATGCCTTTTGGAGATTTTTCCATCTTTCCTTGGCTTCTTTATGCACATTAATACAAATTTTTACCTGGGGTGCCCAAACTTTCGATCACCACTGTAAATAGCCTGGGCTGGAGTAGTGAGTGTTCTTGTACAGGAGGAGAAGTTCCCAGCCTGGAGGCCTTCTGCCTTCCCAGGCAGTTCTGCTGGCACTTGCCAAGAAGCTAAATGAGGACACAGCTAAGCTAGAGCTAGGTGTTCTATCTACTAAAAGTTTATAAAGCTAAGAAAAAGGGAATTTCACCTAGGATCCTGTCTCAAGAGTCCACCATGGAAACGTCTGCCTGACACAGGAAGGAGGCATCCAATTACCATGGGACTTGCGAGTACAGACCCGAGTGCTGGATCTTGGTGGCTGTTGCTGCTGTTAAACCTCTGATGCACTAATATTAAGGCTTGCCTGACTTGCAGCGTTGCTCATGGTGTTCCAGTTCTGTACATAAGCCCCATTTTCCCTTGTTAAAAATGCAACCAGCATTTATACCAGCAATGCCAAATAGCACAACTATAGGCATTGCAAACCATCGGAGAAGAATGCAGTCAACTTTTAAAGCAGATATATGATATAGTATACAACAAGAAAATAAGGCATAGGTCTTGTTAAAAAAAATAGTGATTTATTAACCAGTTACATTTAGCAGAACATTAAAAATACACCACAGTTAAATTTCACATTGAAAAATATACAGCTTTAGACACCAGAGAGGAATGTTTCATAGATGTTCTGTATATCTTGTTTGGACATGTAGGGATTACACCACTGACCTATGCTTGTCTTAAATAATAAGTCAAATATGAAGTGTTTTATGAATGCATTGACTGTGAATAAAGAAAACAGCAAGCTTTGCTGTAACTGACCTTTTTTTTACAGTAAATGAAATCCTGGTTCATTTGATGAGTGGAAAAAAATCCTTTAAGCATATTAAAAACCTTGCTTTTCATTGCTGTGCATTTTTTTTATCAATTATTTATAATAACAATCCACAGCTCAACAACAACTGTGCATGCTCCCAACACATTCTTTATATAAAAAAGAGTAAAATAAAATGTCAAAACACCTAGAAAATTACAGTTACCTGTAAACATATGCAATGCTGGAAAATTTGCAAACCCATTTTTTTTATCATTTTGGAATGGAGAAGGAATATACTCTGTATGCTTCCCTATTAGAGAGATTCACCACTCTATTTGTAGTATTGACAATTGCCACCAAAACAGGAAGTGGAGGAAAATCCAAAATGTTAAAGCCTTTCCCAAACTAAAAGTGGAGGATTCATGGGCACAGTTGTTCAAGGGACAACTGTCTAAGAGAGGATTTCTTCTTACTTTGGGATATTTCCCATAACTCAATACTGCATCTCTGGAACAGGACGTGAAGAAAGGAAATTTCCCCACAAAGAAAAAAAAAAAAAAACTGGCAGTGGTTTAAACCCATCCCTACTTTATCAAAAACTGGGAAAAAAAAAGTATTGGATAAACACCAAAAAAAAAAATATGTTTATTTTTTTTTGAGCTTGAACATTTGTCCAACATTTATTGCTGTCTGTGTCTGCTTTTTGTGCTGGTAACCACAAAGGAAGTGCATCTTCCTAAATGGTATAGAGGCAGCAATAAAAACGTGATACAAGTTTTCCCAACTTAGGAAAAGTTATCTTATCACTGGCCGGTTTCCTGTTGAAAAGATTTACCCTCCTTTTCAGCATTGGGTACTTCTCCATAATTGAAAAGAAATTGCCTTTACTAGACATTACAGGACATCAATGGCAAAAAAAAAAAAATTAATTAATAAAAAATAGAGACAACTATTCTATCTCTTTTTTGAGTCCAGTCAATACAAAATAGACCCACCAAGGAACTTATAATGTGACCTAGATTGTAAGGCTTTATGGCTTAGCCTTTTTAGTTTTTTTTTTTTTAATTCATTTATGAGATAAAATTTTTTATATATATATATATATATATATACACTGCTCAAAAAAATTAAAGGAACACTTTTTAATCAGAGTATAGCATCAAATCGAATAAACTCCTTGATCTGGTCAGTTAAGTAGCAGAGGCACTAGATGGGCAATAATGAGACAACCTGCAAAACAGGAATGGTTTTACAGGTGGGGCCACTTAAATTTTTTTCCCTATTCATCTTTTCTTAATATTTTTCACTAGTTTTGCATTTGGATATGGTCAGTGTCATTACTGGTAGCATGAGGCGATACATGGACTCTATTGAAGTTGCACAGGCAGTCCAACTCTTCCAGGATGGCACATAAATATGTGCCTTGCCAGAAGGTTTGCTGTGTCTCCCAGCACAGTCTAAAGAGCATGGAGAGGATTCCAGGAGACAGGCAGTTACTGTAGGAAAGCTGGACAGGGCCGTAGAAGGTCCTTAACCAATCAGCAGGATGGGTATCTGCTCCCTTGTGCAGGAAGGAACAGGATGAGCACTGCCAGAGCCCTACAAAATGACATCCAACAGGCCACTGGTGTGAATGTCCCTGACCAAACAATCAGAAACAGACTTCATAAGGGTGGCCTGAGGGCCCGACGTCCTCTAATGGGCCCCATGCTCACTGCCCAGCACTGTGGTGCTCGATTGGCATTTGCCATTGAACACCAGAATTGGCGGGTCTGCCACTGGCACCCTGTGATTTTCACAGATGAGAGCAGGTTCACCCTGAGCACATGTGACAGACGTGAAAGGGTCTGGAGAAACCGAAGAGAATGTTATGCTGCCTGTAATTTCGATCAGCATGACTGGTTTGGTGGTGGGTCAGTGATGGTCTGGGGAGGCATATCCCTGAAGGGACGCACAGACCTCTACAGGCTAGACAATGGCACCCTGACTGCCATTAGGTATCGGAATGAAATCCTTGGACCCATTGTCAGACCCTACACTGTTGCAGTGGGTCCTTGGTTCCTTCTTGTGCATGACAATGCCCGGCCTCATGTGACAAGAGTATGCAGCCAGTTCCTGGAGAATGAAGGAATTTATATCATTGAATGGCTCCCATGCTTGCCTGACCTAAATCCAATAGAACACCTCTGGGACATTATGTTTCAGTCCATCCAATGCTACCAGGTTGCACCTCAATCTGTTCAGTGGCTCCGTGATGCCCTGGTCCAGATCTGGGAGGAAATACCCCAGGACACCAACCGTCCTCTCATTATGAGCAGGCCCAGACGTTGTCAGGCATGCATACAAGCACGTTGGGGCCTTACAAACTACTGAGTACCATTTTGAGTTGCTGCAATGAAATCTCAGCAAAATGGACTAGCCTGCTGCATCCTTTTTTCACCTTGATTTTCAGGGTGTCTTTGATCTCAGCCCTCTGTAGGTTGATAATTTTTATTTTCATCAAACCATGTGGCATCCTTTCATCCCTAACACATTACCCAATCCATATCAGTATAGATATCCAACATGATATTTTTCCCCCTTGAGATCTGATGTGTTTTCAAAGTGTTCCTTTCATTTTTTTGAGGAGTGGGTATATATATATATTTATATATATATATACACACACACTATATTGCTATATTGTCAAAAATGTCGGTACACCTGGCTTTACACACACACACATGTACTTTAATGGCATTCCAGTCTTACTCCGCAAGGTTCAATATTGAGTTGGCTTCAATTCTTGTGGGAAGGCTGTCCACAAGGTTTAGGAGTGTGTTTTTGGGAATGTTTGACCATTCTTCTCGAAGCGCATTTGTGAGGTCAGGCACTGATGTTGAATGAGAAGGCCTGGCTCGCAGTCTCTGCTCTAATTGATCACAAAGGTGTTCTTTTGGGTTGAGGTCAGGGGTCTCCATAAAGACATGAATAAGCAAGTTTGGAGTGGAGGAACTTGACTGATCTGCAAGCCCATCGAACACCTTTGGGATCAATTAGAGCAGAGACTTTTCACTGAACTAACTTTAGCAAAATCATTGCTAAAGGGTTGCTTTTGAATGACCACTGATATATGTCCATTTTGTGTTATTAAAACCTTCAGAGGGAACCTTCAGGGAATAAACCTTTACTTAACTTAGATATGAATCAAATTAGCATCTGTGGATTTTGTCAGATGGCATTGACAAGCACTCAAGATAGATATAATAAAAGCACTGCGTTGACAAAACATTGTGACTAATCTCTCTTTTATTAGCCTGAGAAGAGTAAGGGTGCTAAAGGATTAACAAAGAAAGATCCAAAGATACGTGGTCACTCAAGTGTTCACTGAGCATGGAAATGAGCCTTCAGCAAAAATCAGTACATACCATGATGTGCAGTCTAAGAGAACAGTGTTGAATTGGATTACAAAATTGCTTTGTCTACATTGCTTGAGAGAAACATCACAAGTGGAAGATATGCTAATCAGGATGCCCTAAAGACATTTGGATAATTAATTTAGGAAAAATGCATACAAGCCCATAACTATTCTTTATCAATCAATATTAATGAGGGGGAATTGTTGACACCAGCAAAGAGTGACACTGCTTGTTTATTATGTATTAGCATATGAAACTGACAGCTCCATTTTATTTTAGGCAGTATAGAATAACAGCTGATTCTTTCAGTTTGTGTGTTCAGATAATGTATTGTAAAAATGTAAAAAAAAACATAGAATATGTTTATTATGCAAATAGTAAATTGTCTGTCATTTACACTGGTGTTTTTTAATTACCTTCATTTTGTAATTAATACAGATCCATTATGCCTCTCACAATAATTTCCAGTTGCAAATTATGTTTCCGTTATCTTTTTTTATAAACCAGAAAAAGACACAATCACATAATCACAATCTACAGTCAGACTGTGTATTTGTTTAAAATGGCCTATTCTACTTGGCTACAATGTTTTAGGTGACTAATAGTTGTTTCCTTTTATTGTTGCGATAGACAGAGACCCATATGTCCAGGAATGTCCACTGAATTAAAGTGTGTATTTTTGTTTAAAAGCTGGTTGATAGATTAATATCTAGCTATTACATCTTGTACACATGATATTAATGCTGCAACTAAAGATTCTGCTTATGATGTAATTAATGTAGAACTAATGGAAATACTTTAGTAAGGGAGTGTTATAACCCCCATCAGTTTTTTTTTTTCACCTGCGTCCCATTGGGGAGATTTACCTTCACCCCCTGTCCCACATCCAAAACAGCAAGTGAGAAGAAATCCCTGCAAATTAAAGTGATTTTAAAGCCGCAAAGTTTTTTATTTTTTTTACCTTAATGCATTCTATGCATCAAAGTAAAAAGCCTTCTGTGTCACAGATTCCCCTATCACCCCCCCCCCCCCCTTATACTTACCTGATTGATAGCAGTGGGAGCCATTGACTCCCGCTCCTGTCAATCACCTCCAGTGACAAGGGAGCAGGGGCGGGCTGAGTCCTGTTGTCTGTGTCAATTGACGCCGCAGCAAGTCACGGGAGTGAGCCTACATGAGTCCCTCAATGGGAATTGGCTTTCTATTGGAGGCACCAGCAAGAAAGGAGGAGCCAGAGGTGGTGGCAGGAGAACTGAGAAGAGGGTGATCAGGGCTGCTCTGTATAATGCTATTGCACAGAGCAGGTAAATATAGACATATTTGTTATTAAAAAAAATTCCTTTACAATCACTTTAAAGTAATCACTTTTTTAAAAAAAAAAAACATTCTACGGAGCTCCAGCTCTTGATGGAGTCTATTGCAAATTTTCACAGGTCTTACGGTGAAGAAGCCTTTCCATATTTAGAGACTAAATCTCTCTTCCTCCAGATGTAAAGAGCCCCCCCCCCCTTCTCTTATTATATGACCTTACAGTAAATACCTCTACACCAAATTCACTACATGGACCACTTATGTATTTATACATGGTAATCATATCCCCCTTAATATCCTCTTCTCAAGAGAGAATACATTATATTCAGCTAGTCGTTCCCCATAGCTGAGCTCCTCCATGCCTCTTATCAATTTGGCTGCTCTTCTCTACACTTGCTCCAGTTCCTCAATATCCTTTTTGTGAAATAGTGCCCAAAACTGAACTGCATATTCAAGATTAGTTCTTACTATAGATTTGGACAGGTTCAAAATGATACTGTATTCTCTCTCTGCAGTCAAAACCTCTTTTAATACAAGAAAGGATTTTGCTCACTTTGGAAACCGCAGCTTGCCATTGCATTCCATTATTAAGCTTATGATCTACCAGAACTCCTAGATGTACTCCCCAAAGTATGCATGATGCATGCATATTTCTATAACTTTACATTTATTAACATTAAACCTCATTTGCCACCTAGTTGCCAAATTAAACAGTGCATTGAGGTCAGCTTGTAAGTTGGAGACATGTAAGGTTTTTTTCCACTGCATAGCTTGGTGTCAACTGCAAAGACTGAAATGGTACTTTTACTATAAAAAAAATAGTGTGTTCCCCCATGCTAAATAGTAATAATTAGAAATAATAACAAAATAGATGCTACTACTTCAAAAAAGAATATTCCAAAAATAAGTGGATATATATATATATATATATATATATATATATATATATATATATATATATATATATATATATACTGTACACTGAACAGACTATAAATATATGGAATGACTGAATAATCCTTTATTTCACTCCTAGATTGTAATGATGTTTAGTATGATGCCTTGATATGCTTGTGTGAACCGGCCCTTCAGGATCCCTTCCCCCCAAAAAAAAAAAAAAACACCCACTAAACCTCAAATCCTTCGAGACCCAATTATATCTCCCCATCCAATATTCTTTACCTCGCCAAATATCCTTTCCTTCCATACTGAGGTCTATACCTCAAGACCAATTTAGTATTCAAGTGGTCTAATCATATGACTCTATTCTACTGCCCTTCTAGGGAGTCCTGAAGTGCCGATTCTCACGAGGGGCTTTCTATTTACCTTTTTATGTACCCCAGACTAATCCCACCCCCCCATTTATACCTTTCTCAGCAGAAATGGAGATATACCCCCCTACAAATACCCCCAACTTACTGCTCCTCCTTTTACACCTGAAAATAGCCTTCCTACCCATAATACTCTGAACCTTTAACCACTCTAGGCTACCATAAGCATATGGCAGATACTCCGCTGAAAAGATCTTTCAATACCCTTCTCGTATTACTTTTCCCCGTAGCAATCAAAAGATCCTCACTAGGCAATACAATAATTCACTCCAATTCCTCCATGCTATTATTTTATTGATTTATCCAGAAATGTCTTACTCTTTTCCTACTGGATCACTTTCCCACACCCCTCTCCACACACACTAAACCCTGACATTTCCTCTCCCTTAACTGATCTCCCCCCCCTGTATATATACATTGGATGAGAATCGTTATAGCCTATAACTTCATATCCTTGGATTGGCCGGGATATCCTCATAGGATACTTCTCTGAACCGAGCGCTAATTGCGCTCCCAAGAGACTGGATTGGGATCCTTCCTTTCCACGTCGCCCCTTTCCAAACTGTAAATTCATAACCGGGGAGAGCTCCTTATTCTCTCCCTAGTTTCGGTTTCTTCCCCCCTTCATACCCCTCACCCACCCTCCCTTCTTCCCCTCACTCCCCCCATCCTCCTCCTCTTTACTTGACTCCTCATTCCCGGGGATTTCCTTGGTCTCTGTCCCTCCATCGATTTACTTCACTCTCACTCAATCGCATTTAAGTGACACCATTGTCCACTTTGTCGCATACACAGCTCTCTCAGATACAAACAAAGATGACGAACCCAGCCTTTACCCATGACTCTACACCCCTTAAAATTGTTTCCCTAAACGCAAAGGGTCTGAACATCCCAGAAAAGCGTACACAAATATTAGACCTCATGAGAAAACTCAAAGCAGATATAATTTTCCTCCAAGAAACACATTTTAGCACCAAAGATACTCCCAAATTCTCCAATCCTTTATATAACAACCGTCTATCTCTCTACTAACCCCCTAGGCAAATCCAAAGGTTTAGCTATCCTAATTTCCAAAAAACTTGATTGGACACTCCCCGATTCCATAATAGACCAAGACGGCAGATTAATTTTCTTAAAGGGTCAAATAGCGAACAAAACCTTCACTTTAGCAAACATTTACAGCCCCAACTCAGCTCAAGTCTCAAGTCAACTTTCAGAGTTCCAAAAAGGAACTACTATTTTAAGTAGGGACTTTAATGTTGCGCTATACCCCTTACTGGATACCTCAACTGGCACATCTTCCTTGCCCTTTAGAGCACTAAAACAAATAAGAACACAGCTTCAAGACCTATTACTCCACGACTACTGGCGTACCCTTTATCCCTCTACTAAAGACTTCACATTCTTTTCCTCGCCTCATAACAGATATTCAAGACTGGATTATATTTTCCTTTCCCGAACAGACCTACCACTTATCAAGAATGCATCGATCGAACCAATGATCCTCTCTGACCATCACCCGATATCATTAACCATTTCACTCCCTTCACATAATCCACACTCCAAGTTCTGGAGATTGGATTCTACCCTCTTAACCAAAACACCGGATCTACAGCACATAAGGACAGCAATCTCAGACTTTTTCTTGAATAACGATACCCCTGAGACGTCTCCGATTAATGTATGGGAAACGCACAAATGCGTTTTGAGGGGCATTTTGATAGCTCTCAAAACGTCCAAGAAAAAAGAACATCAAGCGAAATCCCATTCACTTATCCAGAAAATCAAATCACTTGAATCCTTACACAAACGCACACAAGCCCTTGCCACCTACGACAAACTTGTTTGTCTCCGACAGATTCTCCTTGATGAATTGAATATTAAGGTCAAACGCAAATTCATACTTCGACAGAAGCTTTTCTATAAATACAGTAACAAAAGTGGCAGGTATCTTGCAAGAGCCCTACAGGCGAAAAAAGCTGCCTCCTCTGTGCACACTATTAAAAATGGTCAGGGACACACTTTTGTCAACACCTTAGATATTGCCACCCAATTTAAACAGTATTACTCTAATCTATACAACCTTTCCTCTACTTCCCCAGCCACAGACAAAGACTCCCTCATAAATGACTTTCTTCGAAAACATTACCCGGCTCCTATCACTCAAGATGTAGCACAAAAACTAAACGAACCCTTATCCCAGGAAAAACTCTTAATTGCGATCAAACAACTCAAAGTTGGGAAAAGCCCAGGCCCGGATGGATTTACAGCCCCGTACTACAAGACATTCATAGACCTACTCTCTAGCCCGATGCTAAAAGCCTTTAACTCCTTATCTTCCCTCCCTATTTCACCTAACAGACTGTTAGAAACCCACGTAACTGTCATTCACAAGGAAGGTAAAGACGCCACTTCGGTAACAAATTATAGGCCAATCTCTCTCTTAAATGTGGACATTGAGCTATTTGCCAACATTCTCGCAAATAGGCTACTACCCATCATCCCCAGTTCAATCAACAGAAACCAAGTCGGTTTTGTCCCAGGCCGAGAGGCAAGGGACAACACTATTAAGGCTATTAACGTTCACAATTGGATTTCATGCTCAAAATTCGAAGGATTCATGTTGTTCCTGGATGCTGAGAAGGCGTTCGACAGGCTTGACTGGACCTATATGGCTAGCATGTTGAAGCACCTGGGCCTTCCTGATAAAATGTTTAACTTCATTATGTCTCTTTACTCGAAGCCCACTGCTAAAATCAAGGTCAACGGTCACCTGTCAGACGCCTTCTCCATTAGCAACGGAACTAGACAGGGCTGCCCCCTCTCCCCCATTCTATTTATCCTCACCCTGGAACCATTTCTCCGTTCTCTCGACTCCAATCCAGATGTACATGGCGTCAAAATTGGGACCCACACCTATAAAATAGCCGCCTTTGTGGACGACATCCTGCTCTTTTTAGGTAGACCTCTTCTCTCTATCCCTACCCTCTTATCTCAATTCAAATTCTTCCAAACCATTTCTAACTTTAAAATTAATTTCTCCAAATCACACGCTCTCAATATATCGTTATCTACAAAGACAGTTACCCAAAGCAAAGATAATTTCCCCTTCCAGTGGCAGCGTGACTCCATTAAATATTTGGGTATCTACCGCCCCTCCAAATTATCAGACCTCTTCGCCAAAAACTTCTCCCCAGCACTAAAAGCTATTAAAGAAGATATTCAAAAGTGGAATAAACCCTTCTTCTGGTTTGGAAGGGCTGCTATCATTAAAATTAATATTCTCCCGCGCCTCCTATATTTGCTCTAGACCATTGCAATCAAAATCCCCTCATCATTCTTGAATTCCTTCAAATCTTTATGCTCAAAATTCCTCTGGAGTAAAAAAAAACCTAGACTTTCATTTGATCTACTTTCCAAACCAAAACTGAAAGGTGGCATAGGCCTACCCGATCTTAAGAAGTACTATTGGGCTTGCCATCTCACAAGAATTCTCGACTGGTTACTACACGGGGAAAACAAAGATTGGATATCGTTAGAAAACTCATTTGATATTACACCCCTTAAATCTTTACCGTGGATCTCTCCAGGGAATATCCCACAAATCCTAAAAACACACCCTTTAATGAGGCGCAACTTTAAACTCTTTTAAAGACATCTGCAAACACTCTTCGCTATCCACCATCATGGGCCCCTTTACCCCAATACAACACAATCCTGACTTCCCCCCAGGAATGTCATCCTCCTTTCGCCTGCCACAGTGGAAATACGATATAGTTTGTGCACACCAATTTTACAGAGAGGGTTCACTAATAGACCGTGTCCAATTACCGACCACATCAGGCTCTCCACCCATACAACAATGGTCCTTTCTTCAAATTAGACATTTTCTTACTTCCCAGAATCGTTCAACTCTCTTCGCCAGAAGCTTAACGCAATTCTAACGGCTCTGTCTCAGTGATAAACCCCAAAGTCACCTAATATCCACTATATATAACCTCCCCTTCTCCGAATCTAGCATGTTAGGACTTAAAACATGAAATGCATGGGAATCGGATTTAGCAATCCCATTCACCGATGACGACTGGGAAAACATCTGTTTCATTATGCACAAAACCTCTCTCAATGTTTCTATGCAGGAATCCTGCTACAAACTTTTAACCCGCTGGTACAGAACACCATCAATTCTACACAAGTTTTATCCAGACGTTTCAGACGATTGTTGGAGATGCAACAACCATCCAGGAACACTTTTTCATATTTTTTGGTACTGCCCTCGAATTCAGCCTTTCTGGTCGAAAATTCACGAAATCATCACTACTCACCTCAACATCCAATTACCATTTTCCCCGGCGCAATACCTACTCCACCACACTGAAACCCCCCCAATCCGTTACTGCAAATCACTGACCCTCCATCTGATTAACGCAGCAATAGCTTGTATACCAGTTCACTGGAACTCCAGTTCCCCTCCTTCCATAAGTGAATGGCTTCACAAAATTGATAAAATTGCGAAACTAGAGGAATTGATTGCGATTGCACACGACTCAAATGCCAAATTTGCCCGTATCTGGGACACATGGTCCACCTTCACTTCTTCTAGTACATACAATTCCTTGTTAAACTAAGCCTTTATACTGATCCTTTTATCCTCCTCTAATTTATAGATGACAACTTATACAGCACGTTTTAACATATACACATAACGCTTTACTACTATGTGCACCCTGGGTCTGTCCCCTATTCATACCTAACCTTATATTGGAGAACACTCTCACCCCTAAACAAGGGTAGAAAGTGAGAGTCCTCCCAGCACGATAGACCCTCCCCCTTTTGAGTCACTTTTTCATTAACTAGATTTCTATCCCCCCTGGGACTTAGCACACATTCCTCTTCCAAGGATGTCCATGGACGGGACAGAGACCAAGATGATCTATAATCCCTCTCCCTTCTTTTCACCCTCCCCCCTCCTACACCCCACCCCCTCTCCCCCCATCTCCCTCTTTCTTCTCCTCCCCACTATTTGCCAATTCTTTAAGAGCGGAGGGAGGACTCGGGACCAGCTGTTGAAGCTGGGCCCCTCCTCTCTCCTCTCCATCACCGCATACAGCAAAACTTAGCTGCTAACTATCAGTTTCTCCTTTCATCCATTTTCTTCTCTTATGCCCTTACCCATTCTCCTGAATAGGTTCGGTCCAACACTCTCCCATACCGCAACTCGAACGATTATACCGTTCACACCTGCTTCAGCGAAATTGACCAAGATTTTCACAATCTTTCTTTGTAGTTAAAGACCTGCTTTAATCCCTACTCCACAAACCCAGTTGTATTGTTAATTTTCCCGGTTCTCTGCACATTTTTACTTGTTTACGCAACCCTGGGTCTCCATACATAACGTTCAGCATATTTCAAATTGCTTTTGATTTTCTTAAACTTGTTTGATTTCCACCTTCGGGATTGCCACTGTATATTGGATATGACAATCCAACTTTGTTATGTAATTGCTATACTGTATCTTATACGTTATAAGATTTTATATTCAATATCTGTTATATTTCTTATAACTGCTGTACGACTTGTTCATATTATTCAATAAAAATATTTTGAAAAAAAAAAAGCCATCCATAACGTGGTGCCCAGCTACATCACTATATAAAATAGGGGTTGTGATGCGCTTCAAGGTGAGAGATGAATATAAAGTGCTTGTCTGTGATGAACGTGAAAAAATAAATAAATCAATCAAAAATGTATAAAATGAATATGTTGTGTCTCCTTCTGTCTGATGTGTGTCCTTTTACATAAAAAATATAAATATATAAATATTGCTGTTTCCAAAGTGCTCTGAAATCACAATAAAATTCTGAATGGATAAGTGAATAATCAATTGTAAATCAGAATAATGGTGTATATAACATCTTATGTGGCACACAAACATATATAGGTGCTATTTAAAAGTGCTCAGTGCTTGCAGTGATATTCCTCATCAACATATCCATATATAAATAAACGTGATAAATACTATATTAACTAATCTGTGCAAATACGCAAAAACCCAATTATCCAGAGTCTATTCTTGATCTTAAAAATGTCCAATAAATCTTCAAAAACTATTTTTCTATTTCACATTCCTCAATCCAACTCTATTGTGGGTGATGTTAAATAAATATAGTGACTTTCTCCTCCACCTTGTGCCACTTCTAGGTGTACTAAGCTCTCACCTCTATTACGAGGGAAATGCGCCTGTGGTTTATCTCAGGGGCAGTGGTGGTTCCTCTTTCACCTTAATCCCAATACGGTACCAGATCCTTCCAGAGATATCCTGCGCAGGTTTCCGGTATTATGAATTCCCTTGGGGTTCCTTCCACTAGTAACCTTGTGGTACGATCTCCTTATTCTATCCTCCTTTCTCACGGGCTTATTAAAAATATAAGGCCATCATGGTGCAGTATTATATACTTTTATTTTGCACAATTAGTAGTACACTTACAGTTAGCTTTCTTGTATCCAGCATAAAAAACACACGAACGCTGTGGGAACTGAGTTCCGTCCAGGATGGGACACGAGGCACATATTTGGTAGATAAGCAGTGCAGGTACTTTATTATTTTACCTAACAACTGTACTTTTATTTTCTCCATCAGCCCATCCCCCACAGTTATTACCTCTTGTATCTCTTGACCATCCCTCTTAGATTGTAACCTCTAACGAGCAGGGACCTCTGATTCCTACTGTATTAAAGTGTATTATATTTGTACTGTCTACCCTGAAGTTGTAAAGCGCTGCGTAAACTGTCGGCGCTATATAAATACTACATAATAATAATAATAATAATAATAATGCAATGATGTGGAAGTTTCAAATTTCAATATTTTATTCAGAATACAACATAGATGACATATTAAATGTTTAAACAGAAAAAATGTATCATTTTAAGAGAAAAATAAGTTGATTTTAAATTTCATGGCATCAACACAACTCAAAAAAGTTGGGACAAGGCCATAGTTACCACTGTGTGGCATCCCCTCTTCATTTTTATAACAGTCTGCAAACGTCTGGGGACTGAGGAGACAAGTTGCTCAAGTTTAGGAATAAGAACATTGTCCCATTCTTGTCTAATACAGGCTTCTAGTTGCTCAACTGTCTTAGGTCTTCTTTGTCACATCTTCCTCTTTATGCTACACCAAATGTTTTCTATGGTTGAAAGATCTGGACTGCAGGCTGGCCATTTCAGTACCCGGATCCTTCTTCTACGCAGCCATGATGTTGTAATTGATGCAGTATGTGGTCTGGCATTGTCTTGTTGGAAAATGCAAGGTCTTTCCTGAAAGAGATGACGTCTGGATGGGAGCATATGTTGTTCTAGAACTTGGATATACCTTTCAGCATTGATGGTGCCTTTCCAGATGTGTAAGCTGCCCATGCCACAAGCACTCATGCAACCCCATACCATCAGAGATGCAGGCTTCTGAACTGAGCACTGATAACAACTTGGGTTGTCCTTGTCCTCTTTAGTCCGGATGACATGGCGTTCCAGTTTTCCAAAAAGAACTTCAAGTTTTTATTTGTCTGATCACAGAACAGTTTTCCACTTTGCCACAGTCCATTTTAAATGAGCCTTGGCCCAAACAAAACGCCTGCGCTTCTGGATCATGTTTAGATATGGCTTCTTTTTTGGCCTATATAGTTTTAGCTGGCAATGGGGAATGGCACGGTGGATTGTGTTCACCGACAATGTTTTCTGGAAGTATTCCTGAGCCCATGTTGTGATTTCCATTACAGTAGCATTCCTGTATGTGATGCAGTGCCATCTAAGGGCCCTGAAGACCACGGGCATCCAGTATGGTTTCCGGCCTTGACCCATAAGCACAGAGATTGTTCCAGATTCTCTGAATCTTTGGATGATATTATGCACTGTAGATGATGATAACTTCAGGCTCTTTGCAATTTTTCTTTGAGAAACTCCTTTCGGAAATTGCTCAACTATTTTTTGCCGCAGCATTGGGGGATTGGTGATCCTCTGCCCATCTTGACTTCTGAGAGACACTGCCACTCTGAGAGGCTCCTTTTATACCCAATCATGTTGCCAATTGACCTAATAAGTTGCAAATTGGTCCTCCATCTGTTCCTTATATGTACATTTAACTTTTCCGGCCTCTTATTGCTACCTGTCCCAACTTTTTTGGAATGTGTAGCTCTCATGAAATCTAAAATGAGCTAATATTAGGCATGACATTTCAAAATGTTTCACTTTCAACATTTGATATGTTATCTACATTATATTGTGAATAAAATATAAGTTTATGAGATTTGTAAATTAGTCCATTCTTTTTTTACTCACAATTTGTACAGTGTCCCAACTTTTTTGTAATTGGGTTTGTATATATATATATATATATATATATATATATATATATATATATATTTAATAAGATATAACATTGGAACAAAAACATTGCAGAAAAAAAAAAGTGTCCTGGGAGTCAAGGGATTTAAGGAGTAGAAGGCCTGGGGTTCAAATGCTTACAATAAAAATGTAAATGTGGATTACAAAAAAGCTTTGGGCACGTAAACTTTATTATCATTATCATCTTCCCTCTCTAAAAATACTTAATTCTCGAGTTACTTTTTTGTATTTATAAAACCATCTGCTGTGATAATACATATTAAACGTTATGCAATAACAATGAAAGTTTAATGATAAGCAGATTCGATTTGGTAGACTGCTTGTTTACAATTATAGCATTTTATATCATAGCAAGCAGCCAGTTCCCCTCTCACTCACCCCTAAAAAAAATACACCACACATGATACAGTATTCAGAATGATTATATTGATGATACACACTAACTTTGAATTTGTTAAAATATTTGAGACCTTCTGTCATAAAATATTTATGAAAGATCCCTCCAGCAGATGAAGTGCTGCAAAGAATATTAGGTAGTGGTTTTCAGTAAATCCATGAACAAAGTTAGGAACTATGTTCATTATATATTTATTAAAATGTTAAATATATTATTTTATTGTGATCCTGTACTTTGCCAATAATAGACAAAGTACCAAATTTGCCTGTTACAGAAGGGGGCAATAGCCAATACTTACCACCCCTGCATTCACTCTCTGTTCCAATCCACTGCCAGAGAACTCAAGATATACCAGATACTTTCATAATGGGAACATGTGAGATTTCTCTAACCTCAAAGCAGTGCAGGGTAGTACCTAAGCGCTCAATTTTTAGGTCCATAAACTCTCATAGTGTGTGTTTCTGTTGGGGGGCTTGGAGGGGTGGCTCTAGAAGTTTTAACTTACTCAAAAAGTCAACCTTTTATAGTAATATAGTAATTTTGGCTGGACAGGCGATGGATTGAGAAGGTCAGGGACCATAAGGGAGATTGTTACTGACTATCTATGATGAAGTGAAAGCTCACATTAAACATTCATTATTACATATATGATGATGCTTTCATACATGTTTTAAAAAAAAATATAAAATACAATACTATATGAAGTCAATACACATTAAAAGGAACCAGTCAACATAGTTTAATATAACATTACAATGTTTATACTCATTTAATACTAAACCACAAACTGTTTCTTAAGAGAAAGTTTCCAAATCCAATAACTTCCTTTGATCAATTATTGAGCACTAATTCTCAGAAACATAGGTCTTCTTCCGTGAGTATATTTATACGTTTTATTAATGAATTTTAGCGTTATAATAATATAGTTGTATAATGATTTACAAAAACCAAATAGAGAAAAATAAAAATGACCTTTCCTTTTTAATATGCAGCGCTGTAATTTTCTGTAAAATGCAATGCAAAATGGCTACCTAGAGGTGATGTGTACACAGAATGCCCCCACAAACATAATTTCCAGCTTGTGCAATTGGCTCACTGATTTTCACAGAAATCTGCACTAAGATAAAAGTCAGATTTCAAGCATCCCCTGCAACAAAAATGCAATTTTTGATGAGATACTCCCAATAGGAAATTACATTTAAAGGGATGCAGACCCAGACCGTGCAATTTTCCTCATTAGAGTCCTGCAGGTAAAGCCGCTGATTGATAATTAGAAAGACACTCCCATACAGATTCACTCTGAACATGTATAGAAAATAAATGCGCTTATCCAAAACAACAGTGCTAAAAAAATCATTAATATCATCAATTAAAAAAGGGTGTTTTTTTTTTTTTTTTGGGGGGCATGTCCGGCCGGCGAGCGTGATGGCCGCATGAAGTGAGAGCTCCGGCATCCACCAGAATACAGCAACTCACAGCGGCTGACATCTCGGCACTACGGTCACGGCAAACGGCTCAGGAGGCTCCTTACTACACCCGGCAGCAATGTCCAAACGCAGGAAGGCGACGAAACCACCCCAGCGGCTGACCGACTTCTTCCCGGCAGCGCCGGCTCGAGGTACACAAAATGGCGCCGGACCCGGCGCGGCTCCCGGTCCTCAGCGCTATAGCCGCGGGGATGACCCTCAGTTGGAGGACATGCCTGACATAGGGACGCTGGAGGAAAGCTCCCCACCCTCCTCTCCCACAACATCCAGCCCTGCTAAATCTAAGCAGCGCCGCAATAGCGGAGACATCTCCCCCTTCACACAGCGCGCCTCAGCCAAGGCCCAGAGGCCTAGCAGATCCTCGGACCTCTCCATTGATCTGTTCCCTGCCTCAGACCAGCCTATATCCGAAGCGACCATGAAGCGGATGCTCATATCCTTCAGAAGCACACTCCATGCTGACTTTGATGACATGTTTAATGAAATTAAAGGCAAAGTGCACACCAATGATCATAGGATTCATCATCTGGAGACTAAGATGGCGGATCTTTATAATGCACACAATGACCTTGTAGATGCTTATACTGACCAGGAGACTGAGCTGCAACGCATCCAAACTAAACTAGCCGACCTAGAAAATCGCTCACGTCGGAATAACATTAAGTTCAGGGGGATCCCTGAGACTGTTCCCCATAGCGAGCTGACCCGCTATGTGCAACGCCTGATGAAGGCCCTCCTCCCAGCTCTGAGCGACATTGAACTGTGCGTGGACAGGGCCCACCGTATTCCAAAACCCAAGTTCCTGCCCGACACAACACCTAGGGACACCCTTGCTCGCATTCACTATTATCATGTGAAGGAACGGGTTATGTTAGCGGCGAAGCAGAGCCCAGCGGTTCCTGAAGAATTCATGGGCATCTCCCTTTACACGGATATCTCGCAGCAAACTGCACTTAACCGTAAGAAGCTGGCGCCCCTCACTAAGATGCTCCGCAATAACAAAGTGATCTACAAGTGGGGTTTCCCCACGAAGCTGCTGGTCACCTGGAATGGCAAGACCTATCCTATCTATAGTGTGGAGAAGGGGATACAGCTTTTCAAGCAGTGGCAGCTTATACCCGATGAGACCCCTTTACCCACTGTTCCCCCGTTGGAACGCCTTCATTCTGAATGGACATGACTCTCTACAAGCCTCTACTTTCTGCATTAGTCAGATTCCTCTTCAAATTTCTGGAGGACTGCCGTGAGCTCCAATGTTTGCCGGTTTTACTGCTTTACTTTTTTTTTCTATTTTCCCTTTTTGAAGCTCTTTTTTTCCATTGCGTTACACCAGGCCTTTTTTGCACTGGTGCGCTCTACAAATTCTCTGTGACAGCTCAGCATGTTGCTGAGCGTTTGTAGACCCCCCTTGACCGCAGTGGCCTTTTTGGCTGCCCATCGAGCCTGCTTTTTTAGTCGGGCCTTTCTTATCTTTGTGTTGTTTGTGTTGTCTGTCTTGTCGTCTCCCCCTTTTCTTACAGCCTCTCCGGAACCACTCACCACCTACCTGAATCCGAATCATCCCTGTCGACATGTACAACTGTTTGGACTAATACCTCAGGTATCTGCTGAAGCCGAATGTCCCTTCAGCACCTCATTCATCGTGCTGCAAGCCGTCCCGATGCCTTCCTATCTACATAACTTTCCAGTAAGGTACAGTGCTTTACACGCAGTGAGCCCTACCCAGAGTAGGACCCTCACCATTTGCACATATCCCACTGTGTCATCATGCCATTGAAAGTACTCTCGTTGAACACAAAAGGGCTCAACAGCCCTTATAAGAGATCGGCACTGATTAGAGAAGCCAAACTTCACAAAGCTGACGTTCTTTTTGTCCAAGAATCCCATTTTGCTGCCCACAAGTGCCCCAAAGTGACTCTTCCTCACTTCCCCCATGTTTATATGGCCAACGCTCCGAAAAAGGCGTGTGGTGTTTTTATTGCTATCAGAGACTCAGTAACGTTCCAGTATATTGACTCCATAGCCGACCCTGAAGGAAGGTTTATTGTGCTGATATGCCGACTGAACAACACTGTCTTTACCCTACTTAACCTCTATGCCCCGAATACACGTCAAAGGAAGTTCTTGACCCCATTGCTTTCTGTAACGATGAAAATGTTGCAAGGTACCCTCTTGATTGGAGGGGATTTCAATACTGTCCTGGACCCTGCCATGGACTCCACCTCACAATCCAGGAGGCCTACACAATCTATAGTGTCTTTACTGCAATCTCACGATTTATATGATGTCTGGCGTTGTTTTAATGGTTCTGAAAGGGACTATACGTTCCTGTCTGCTCCTCATTCCTCATACTCCCGCATAGACCTCTTTCTCACAACGAAGGGATCCTTGCAGAGTGTAACTAATGCTCGCATCGGCGCGATTTCTTGGTCTGACCACGCACCGATAGTTCTGGAGTTTGACGACAAGCTGCGCAACCCCCCTTCCCCGGGTGTGGAGACTGAACTCTTCGCTGCTGGCGGATGAGAAGTTGCGCCAGGCGATATTGCAGGAACATAACAACTTTTTTGAATGGAATGATGGCCCTGATGTTAACAGATTCACCTTGTGGGGCACATATAAAGCATATATGCGAGGAGTGCTGATCAAAATGTCTTCATATTTACGGAAGCAGAGGAGGAAACAGGTTGAGGACCTGTTGAAGTCCATTGCTCTCAAGGAACAGGAAAACAAAACTAACCCCTCCCCCAGCCTCACACAACTTATTGTTTCTGAAAGACAGACCCTACGGTCTCTCCTCTTATATAAATATGAAAATCACATTAAGTACATGAAGGCTCAATTCTATGCACTGAACAACAGGGCGGGCGCTTGGCTGGCTCGGAAGGTCAAATCTAAGCGACTAAAGCAGAAAACTCTATCCTTGACCTATCCGACCGCAGCTGATCTCCTGACCAACCCCAAAAACATAGCAGATGCCTTTGCGTCTTATTATCAGAAACTCTATGACCTCCGCACTGACAGCTCTACACCTCAACCTACTCCTGAGGGTATTGCCAACTTTCTTTCTAAAACTAAATTACCTGCTCTCTCCACGGAGATGCTCCAATCTATCTCACAACCCATTACTCCAAACGAAATCTTCTCTGTTATTTCTAAACTACCTAACAATAAATCCCCCGGGGAAGATGGCTTCTCCAATGAGTATTATAAATGCTTTGCTCCAGAACTTGCCCCTCGATTGCAGGACGTCTTCTCTCTTGCTTCCTCCACTGCTTCCTTCCCTCCTGATATGTTGCGTGCTGTTATAGTCACTATCCCGAAACCGAATAAGGACCCTTCCCTGCCTGCGAATTATAGACCTATATCACTACTAAATGTTGATATTAAAATTTATGCCAAGATCTTAGCTCTAAGGTTACAAAGGGTGCTTCCTCTCCTGATACACCCAGACCAGGTGGGATTTGTTCCGGGTCGTCAGGCCCCTGATGCCACCAGACGTCTTATTGGCCTAATCTCCCACCTTGGAGCCCCTCAACAGGGTTGACAGGGTACATTGGGGCTATCTGCAACAGGTCCTAGACAAGTTTGGTATTCGGGAGTGGATGCAATCTGCCATTTTATCTCTATATTCCGTCCCATCTGCAGTAGTCCTTACCTCGGGAATCAAATCCAAACCCCTACACATTACCAATGGCACTAGGCAAGGATGCCCCCTTTCACCCATCATATTTACATTGCTTATGGAACCCCTGGCTCAGAGAATCCGTGACTCCCCTCTTATCTCAGGCCCTAAGATCGCTCATTCTGAGCACAGGATCAGTCTGTTCGCGGACGATGTTTTGCTCATATTGACCAATCCAGCCAATTCTCTACCTGCAGTTTATGATCTATTACAAGAATTTAGTGCAGTCTCCTATTATAAATTAAATGCTAGCAAATCCCAAATACTCGCTCTCCACATACCCCCTGCCCTTCGTCAATCACTTTCTCGCAATCTCCCCTTCACCTGGGTCGCTGACTCTTTAGGCTTCCTGGGTATTCAACTCACCCCGAACCCCTCCGGACTTTTTGCCCATAATTTTAAACCCCTATTGGAATCTTTACCACGTACTTTGACTTCCCTTAAAACGCAAGAACTATCCGTCATGGGTAGAATAGCCACATTTAAAATGATAGTCCTACCTAAGCTCCTTTACTTCCTCCGCACATTAATAATTCCCCTTCCACGCTCCTTCTTTACAGCCCTTCAGGGTGTAATTACCAAATTTATATGGGACCGAAAACCCTCGAGATGCTCGCTGACTATTATGTCCAGGCACAGGTCCCTGGGGGGGATGGGAGTCCCCAACCTTTACTCATACTACAAAGCCTGTGTGCTTGACCAGCTTAAATACTGGTGGTCTCCTTCCTCCAATAAATCCTGGTCGCAGATGGAAGCGGCCTTAGTACCACACAAGAGCCTTCAACTGTCGCTACTTGCCACTCGTATGGGGGCCAAACCCCCTCCATCCACGAGTCCTTCTGTCCTATGTTCGTATCACATATGGAAAGAACTTCCTCTCACTATATCGCCTACAGACTGCGGCCAGAATATTATGCTCCCGCTGCAAGTCCTCTCTTATTTTATTCCCAACCTTGATCTCACGTTGTGGCTGCCTAGGGGCGCCCCACCAAGATACATCAAGGACCTTTACCAAGGCACCTCACTCTCCACATACACGAACTTAGTGAAAAAAATTTAACCTCCCGCCGAAGGCCTTCCACACATATCTCCAAATTCGGTCCTTCCTACGCTCCCAAGCCATCCCACACTTTATTACACTCCCTTCCCCTATCCACGAATATCTTCAGGATCTCCCTGGCTCCTCCAAGGGTATAACCCTCTTCTACAAAACAATTACCCAACTAGGTCACTTCTCTAAAACGCATACCATGCTTAAATGGGAACAGACCCTACAAAAAACATTCCCTTCCTCTCACTGGTTGAAGGCCTTCTCGTCCACCTACTCGGCCACTAAATGCGTCACGCATTGGGAACAACATGTTAAACTGACCCACCATTGGTACCTAACGCCATATAGACTTTCCAAGATCTACCCTTCCCACCCGCCCTCCTGTTGGAGGTAATGTGGGGAGTGTGGCACCCTCTTCCACACTATGTGGGCCTGCCTATCTCTCAGGTCATTCTGGAATAGAATTTTCTCACTAATATCTGAATTATGTAATCAACAGGTGTCCCCCGAACCTGACTTGGCCCTCTTACATATCCGTATCCAGGAATTTCGGCTAGCCGTTAGACCGGTGATACTTCACACTCTTTTAGCAGCCAAACTCACCATCACTAGACTGTGGAAGTCCACCACAGCCCCCTCGATAGAGGACACTATTGACACCCTGAACCAACAGTGTGATATGGAACGTATCCTTTCCCGCGTTTCCTTGAACACTAAGGCATTTCACAAGAAATGGGATGTTTGGCTCCAGCACCCTAAATGTACAGTTATCATTTGATGTAGTATTGATTACCTGCTTTCATGTGAGGTGGTTCTAATGACATTGTTCTATCCACTACCCTCCTAACTTCTTAACCGCTTTATGTTTACCCTACCCTCCTCATGTGTCCTCCCCCCACACTCACCAGTTTCTTTCCCTCTACAGTGGCAGTCTTGGTAACATGCTCATTGAAGCCCGCAAGTTGTTTACTATTTCATGTTCGTCAGGGTGGACATTCCCCCCTGTGTCACAGTTTGTTCCCATTGGGGTGCCTGGGGGGGGAAGTCCGCCGTTGCTCTAGGCTACTGTTACAATACCTTTCACATGAGTTTCGTGAGAACAGCTATTGATGGTTATGTGTTATACCTTTGTATGCATTTTTGCAATTGTTCTGAACTTCTTCTCTAGCATGAAGGAAATGTCTGTTAACTGCCTTTTATGAACGCTTATGTTCCTGTTAAAATCAATAAAAATCTATTGAAACTAAAAAAGGGTGTTTTTTTCACAAACCATGTGAAATAAATAAACCAAAAGTGAGTCCAAAATATAAACCAAAATAGATGAAAAAAAGACCCATGTACAAGATAGTGTGACCAGGTGTAGATTCCCAACAACCATTTAGAGGCGATTCTTCCTGTATAAAATTGTGAACCTATCTAAATACACCGTGCTCCACTGCACACAAAAGAGGATCTGCCTCTTACCAAATGGATCGACCTTTGCAGGTCTACCACAGCCTTTTTGCAGCTTTTTTAATGCAAGCAAAGAGGGACTCATCTATGGGATAACTCTTTCTTAGCAAATCCAGGCTCTCAGTATGGATAGACAAACCACATCTCATTAATATCAAGCTGTGCTAGTAATCCATGCTCCAGCTCATTGTGTCACACATAGAAAGGGAGGAAACAACTCACTGTGCAGACATCCATAAAAAAAAAAAAACTATTTATTGGTATAGACATGTACTTACAAGAAAGGAGGATATTATAGGCAAATCGATTACACACAGCGTCTGGTGTCTTTACAGACGATAAGACGTCACCGCTACCACTAACCCAACATACATTTCGTTCTACTGAACATCGTCACTGGGGTAACATGAATTCATTCATCTCTCTGAACATGGACACAGAGAAAACAAACAGCTATTCCTTCAAAATAACAAAGGCTAGGAATCTGCAACAATATATGTTAAAATCCCTGCAATATACATAGATCACCCAGAGGGGAATGTTCTCTTTAACTATTACTAATAGTTATTCTTTAACTATTTTACAGGTGTAAAATGATAATTCATTTTGCATGTATGCCCCTTGACACTCTCCCTTGCAATGTTCCACTCAATGTTAAAGGCATGTGGCCTGGTATGGTTCAGGAAGGAATGGTACTTGCTCTCTGTCCCCTCTTGCCACCCAGGATGATTGCCTGGATAAGTGTCAGGTATTCATTTTAAGAATGACCACCTGACTTTTTGGAAGGCTGAATACATATTTAAAAAATTAAAAAAGTAATTGGGTTCTTCTTAAAATTCAATCCAGACCCTTATCCAAGCATGCAGCCTTGGTGGCCTGGAAAGGAAGGGGGGCATACCAGGCCATATAACTTTAACATTGGCAGGGTACCCTGCAAGGGGGAGGGTGGCAAAGCCCTTCCCTTGCAAGGCACCTTGTCCTTGTGTTGAAGGGCCAATGGCATCATCTCCACATCCTTTCCCCAAAAGGGGATGTAGGGCTTTGCGGGGTAAATAATGCTCCTTGTTAACCCCCCCCACCAAAAAAAAAAAAATCGGTGAGAGGTTAAAATAGACAGTTTGTATATTTAGGGCATAAGACCTAGAATCTACAGAAAAACAAAAACACCCACACAGAGTTCCTTTTTTGAAAAAAGCAAACACTGTCCACTGATGTAAATCAAACATCAGTCTTATCATCTAGTGATGTAGATCCTTGTTAGTTGCAACATTCCACCACCACAATGACTCACCACCTGATGATTACAATCCACCAATATGAAAACTCACATCTGATGATGTTCGGCTATCACACTTCAAAAAACAAGGAACACTTTCCAGATCACTTACCAATCAGCCCAGAGCAAACCAAATTGCCCAGTCTAGCATTTTACACTAAAACCAGGGATTTCGTTTGCACACATTTCCAAATATATGTTTAAGCTACAGGGCCACTTCACGGCACCCTAGTGTACTGCAGTCCTAACTCCATAAATTTTGAAAGCCTCCAAATAGTGGACAGATTAAGGGCAGGTATGCCTGGACGGAGCCAACCCCTTTTTAAAGGTATAGGAATGCATTAGACACCCACTGATGTAACTTCAGTTCCTCGCCCCCTGCTTTTTTAGAGCTTGGAGATCCTGTGTAAATTCTGCACATTAAATTGATTTATGGAACAGACAGGTATATATAAACAGATACAACTTATGGAGGATTTGTTTTATCTCTGTGTATCATCTGAGGCCAGTCATTTCACTAGGTATATGGAAGGGTTTACAATCACTTTTAGCCTATGATACACTTTAAACCTAAACTAGAAGCCTCAACACAAGGTATTCACAGTGATATTGGAACCTGATGATTTATCTAGTAGTGAAAAAACAGATTTTTATTGAGAAGAGAGTTGAGGGTTTTTCGCTAGAGAAGTAGTTTGGGCCGTTTTTGGGGTTTTATGATTGTATCCCCTCATATTTATGTTCAAGCATTTTAACATGGTGCTATCTGACTTTATTAGCAACACTCTTGGTTTCAAGGAAAGGTGAGCTTTTGAGGTCTACTAAGGCGTGGTTTCCCATTTTCCCTGAAACATATCATCATTATCTACTGTAATTTGTGCTCTTATTGGCATTAGCAGCATGTTTTTTTTCTTTTGCTTGTAAAAATGTTTGTTTGTAGTTAAAGCCCGGTTTTTGAAGACGCCAAATATAACAGATCTTCAGCCATGCCACAATTCCACAGATATTTGACCGAATGGTTTACACAGGGAAGAAAAATTACCTTCTTATCAATTTTGGGGGTTGGTTTGTTTTTCATTAGAAGCCCCTTTATTGGTACTTTTGCAGTAGTACAAGCTACACAGGAATGTTTGATATTACACCTCCATCCAATAGTAACATTTTAAAAATGTTGCCTCTAATTTTTGTTGCATGAAAATAAAATTGACTATATTATGATAATAAACCTTAAGCTTAATTGATTCCTGTAACAAAGTAGTCCTTACGTCATCTAGTTCAACAAGGGTGATGAGTGCCCTTTTAATATAAAAATATATAAAAATGAAATGTAGCTATTCAGGTAAGGCTAGGTTTCCACTAGTGCGGCTACGAAGTCGTGCTACTTCTAGCACGACTTCGTAGCAAAAGTAAACCGCGGCTTCAGTTAGACTTGTCCCTCATATATAGAGGGAAGTCGCGCTCAAAAGTAGTACACGATTTACTTTTGAGGTCGCGGCAACTGAAGCCGCGGCAGTGGAAACGTGCCCCATTGAAAACAATGGGTTTTGACTTGCTGTGCGACTTGACATGTGTCAAGTCGCACCGCAAGTCGCACTAGTGGAAACCGAGCCTAAAGGATTGTTTGAGTTAAAAAAAAAAAACATTTCTTCTAAAGTTAAAATATTCTTCATCATCTGAAAATGCTTTATAGGAAAGGGCTTTGTGGATGAAAGCATCCAGTACATTTCATCAATAAGTT
Source organism: Pelophylax lessonae (assembly GCF_965119305.1). NCBI lineage: Eukaryota > Metazoa > Chordata > Amphibia > Anura > Ranidae > Pelophylax > Pelophylax lessonae. Next base: position 134,965,672 of record NC_138774.1, read on the forward strand.
GCTATTTAATGGAATAGTTACAAAAGCAGTAATTTATCGATCTGAAGGGTAAGTTACTTAGGTCAAATGCATTTGGACATTGTGAAGGAGACATAATAGGCTAGGATATATTTATTGCTGAACATGTCAGGTTGCTTGTGGTATTATATAAAAGAAGGAAAAGGTTGGAAGAGATGAGTTAAAAAAAGTATTTGATTCTTTATAGATCTGAGCAAAATAATTTAACAATATGAGTGCAGATATGGAAAGAAAAAAACTAAAAATGAATGTTAGAAGATAAAACCATGCATTTCTAAAGCAGATCTTCACTGCATTTGAGCACCCCAAACCAAAAACACGATTTAATTCATTTTTTAATACTCAAAGCAACCCCCCCCCCCCCATCCATCCATGTTTCCATGCTTTATTTTGTTAAGAAATCACTTTGAAATACAACCCCCTAGCATTTTGCATGGCCATCTTGAGCAAGGGCAGTTGATTCATGCTGCATTTACTTCCTTGAATCCATCTGCCCTTAGCTCAGGCGTGCATGCAAGAGACTGTGCTTAGCTGAGAAAACCCCTCCTCCTCTCCCCTCCTCCTCTCCTTGGATGTAGGACACCATTTCCCTAGGCATGGAAACCAGGAAGTAACTGAAGAAATGAAGAAACGTTTAAAACAAGTAAATATAATATACTTTCTTATCTATGTACTAATGCTAGCAGCATAATGATTCAAAATAATCAATGTTGATTGGGAGAGTGAAGTTCCACTTTAAGTCTAGTGATGGGTGGAATTCACCCTAATGTTGTGCTGTGCCTCAAGCCTGATTTAAAGTTTCTACATTTTATGCTGTTCTTCTGAATTTATAAGATATCTAGATGGAAGAACAATGCAGGGTCAAGTTTCCATTTCATGATTTCTTCACTCGCTGAACTAAAAAATTACATAGAAAGGATTGTGTTTCTCCTACCAGTAATGCTTAAGTTATAGAGTATAAGGTGGATCCTATGACAGGCGGTCCCCGGGTTACAAAAAAGATAGGGTCTGTAGGTTTGTTCTTAAGTTGAATTTGTTTGTAAGTCGGAACAGGTACATTTGTTAGGTGTAGCTCCAGCCCAAAAAAAAAACATAGAGAAGGGTTAACACCCCTGTAACATTTGTTTTGCTGTCTGTGTCCCTCCCTGTTCAGAAGATTTCATCTCACTTTCTGTCCCTATGACAATTGGATTTTGAAAAAATTTTGGTTGTTGTGGAAAGAAAGATTGGTGATAAAGCTTCAGTGAAGACAACTTTTTCCTATGTTACCTCTTACAGGAGTGAATTTCTCTTCCTAGGCATAGATTTCCTCTCAATTCCTGTTGTCTCCCTCCATTTGTAAGTAGGGGTCGTTTGTAAGTTGGATGTTTGTAACCCGGGGACCGCCTGTATACTCAGATGTAATATTTTGGAACACCAATGTTTAATAAATCTCCCCATAAAAACTTTTTAGTGTTAGTAAGAACAGTCTGTTAGAATAACTAGTTAGAGGAAAACGTGTAAGCAGGAATTAAAATGAGCGACAGAGAAGGCAAAAGTTTTTTGTTTTTTTAAATCATTAAAGTATATGAAAAAATATCATAAAATGTGTTTATTTTATAAAGCACAGGGTAGGCTTAAACTTTTTAAAAAATATCTACTAAATCCCATCCTGTGGAAAAATTCAGTGTGCTATTGATTTAAAGAAATGTGTTTCTAAAAAGCAATAATGAATAAATGTGTGTGGGTGTGAAATATACTGTATGTACTGTGAATACCACCGTATTATGAGCTGCAGCTGAGACTAGGCAATCAATTGCCCTAGAATGAAATGAATTTATACACAGTGCTGCTAATTACCCAGACAATTTTATGTTTTCCATGAGAACTCACACTTTTACTCATCAAATGAGTTGCAAAAGGAATAGAAAACATAGTCAAGACATTGACAAGGTTAGAAATAATGATTTTTCTTTGAAATAATTTTTTCCTTCAAACTTTGCTTTCATCAAATGATTCTCCATTTGCAGCAATTAAAGCCTTGCAGACCTTTGGCATTCTAGCTGTCAATTTGTGTTGGTAATCTGAAGAAATTTCACCCCACGCTTCCTGAAGCACCTCCCACATGTTGGATTGGTTTGATGGGCACTTCTTACGTACCATACAATCAAGCTATTACTACAACAGCTCAATAGGGTTGAGATCTGGTGACTGCACTGGCCACTCCATTACAGACAGAATACCAGCTCACTCCTTCTTCCCTAAATAGTTCTTGCATAGTTTGGAGGTGTGCTTTGGGTCATTTTCCTGTTGTAGGAGGAAATTGGCTCCAATCAAGTGCTGTCCACAGGGTATGGCATGGGGTTGCAAAATAGAGTGATAGCCTTCCTTATTCAAAATCTATTTTACCTTGTACTAATCTCCCACTTTACCAGCACTAAAGCAGCCCCAGGCCAACACATTACCTCCACCATGCTTGACAGATGGCGTCAAGCACTCCTCCAGCATCTGTTCACTTGTTCTGTGTCTCACAAATGTTCTTCTGTGTAATCCAAACACCTCAAACTTAGATTTGTCCACCCATAACACTTTTTTCCAATTTTCCTCTGTCCAATGTCTGTATTCTTTTGCCCATCTTTATCTTTTCCTTTTTTTGGCCAGTCTCAGATATGGCTTTTTCTTTGCCACTCTGCCTAGAAGGTAAGCATCCCAGAGTCGCCTCTTCACTGTGGATGTTGAGACTGGCATTTTGCAGGTACCATTTGATGAAGCTGCCAGTTGAGGACCTGTGAGGTGTCTATTTCTCAAACTAGAGACTCTAATGTACTTGTCCTCTTACTGTAATGTTCCGGTACCTTTGGTACCCTAAATTACTCTTTTCACAAGTGTATGCACCCCACCATTCTCTTTTGGAAAGGTGCGCATACACCTTTAAGACTGAAGCTGTCATCACTCAGCGCCGGACTAGATGGCTATTTAAAGCGCCGGTTCTCACTCACATGTGTTCGTTCAAACACCCTTACCTGGATGCTAACTTGGCTTGAAGCTTTCGTGCTTGCAAGCATACCTCGCTGACGGAACCTGGCTGCGCTGATCCCTGCATCCCGCTTCCGGATCATCCGCTCCTCCTGAACCAACCTTCGGCTGTATTGCTATTAGTGCTAAGTACCCCGCAGGGGAACCCTCTATAAACTTATACTAAGCTTACACTATCTAGCTCTGCATAGTAAAGACTATTTATCACATCTGCATATCTAGATTGCTAGCTCATAAGACTACTGCTACTTATTCCTGCACTGGGTTGATCTCTCTTGTATGTCCACCTGCTACTCTGTCATCTGCTACCATACATGATTGCTACACCTACCTGCATCCATCTGCTACTGTCTTACCTTCAAGTGTCTGTCACCTACCACCTCCACTCAGCCTGTCTCTTAAATCTTCATCACTGTGTTACTACATACATAAAGTCACTCTAGGAACCAGCTTGTTGAGTGTGTGTATTTACTAGCTGAATTAAGACCTTCCACACATGATGAGTCATTGAGGTTGGGAATGGTATCTCAGCATCTCTCTTACATGACTACTGAAGTGGAATATTTCTGCAGCTGAAAATCCACACCATACATGAAACGCAGGAGCGTTACAGATTGAACGAACCTTCAAATGGATTCAGCAGAAATAACCACTCAGGTGACACAATTAAAACAGCAAGTAACTGCGTTAATACACGCACTTGCTGAATTAAAAGAAGACAATCAGGCTCTGTCGCAGCAGGTAATTAGACTGACACAACTTACCTCTGCTCAGTCCCCTGAACCCAAGATAAATCCCCCTTTGGTATTTACAGGCGATCGCAAAAAATTTCGCGAATTTAAAAACGCATGTGAGTTACTTTTTTTGCTAAAACCTCGTACCTACCTTACTGATCACATTAAGGTTTGTACTATTATTTCTTACCTAACAGGCGATCCTCGAGCCTGGGCAGACTCTCTTTTTGAGAAAAACGACCAGCTTCTCAACTCCTATGCCTTGTTCCTAGCAGAACTCACTAGCCTATATGATGACCCCAATAGGCAGAGTACTGCCGATCTTCAATTAAGATCCTTGAAACAAGGAAGGAGGCCTGTAGAAGACTTTGTCGCGGAATTCAAGAGATGGACCCTTGATTCAGAATGGAATGATGCATCTCTGAAAACCCAATTAAGGCTTGGCCTATCAGAAGCCGTTAAGGACGAGCTCGCCCGAGCGGATCTACCAAAAACCCTGGATGCATTAATACAACTCAGTATTACCATAGATAGAAGGCTACGAGAAAGAAAGGCTGAGAAAATGGGAATGCCATTATCCGTTTCCTCTCGGATTCCGGCCGTTAACCCCGTTCCTATGGAGGTAGGAACCATACGCCCACCGCTATCAACTATGGAAAAAGCCAAAAGACGATATGAAAATCTCTGCTTGTACTGTGCATCCCCGGATCACAAGATAAATGTCTGTCCCCTAGTCAACAAAAAGAAGGGTGAGTGTTCACATGTCCTCCTAGGGGGATTGACAACTTCATTCACTAACCCTTACATTTTTGTTTGTTTGACATTACAGTGGGACCAGAACAGGATTACTACTAAGGCCATGATTGACACAGGATCTTGTGGAAATTATATTGATATATGTTTTGCTGCTTCAAATAAAATTCCTATTATTTCTAAACTTAAACCTGTCTCAGTAAGTCTTATTACCGGTGTTCCATTATCCTCTGGTCCAATCACCGATCAGACACAAGCACTTCTAGTCACTATTAACGAGTCTCATAGGGAGACTACTACCTTCGATTTAATACCTTCACCCCACTTTCCCATTGTGTTGGGACTTCCCTGGTTACACACACACCAACCAACCATAGATTGGAAGGAACGGTCCTTGGCCTTCCTCTCTTGCTATTGCGAGGATACGTGTAACCTCCCGTCTTCCGGGAAGATTCTGTCTATGGTGACAGATGAGATTGCACCACTATGTTATCAGGATCTTTCTGAGGTTTTTCTTGAGAAAAATGCTCAAGCATTACCTCCTCATCGAGACTATGATTGTAGCATTGATCTACTCCCAAATAGCAAATTGCCGTTCGGTCATGTTTATCCTCTTTCACAGGATGAACTTTCCCATCTCAAAACCTATTTGGATGAGAATTTGGAAAAAGGTTTTATTAGACCTTCCACTTCTTCCACAGCAGCAGGACTCTTTTTTGTTCGCAATAAGGACTCAAGTCTCAGACCTATCATCGACTACAGGAAATTGAATGCTATCACAATAAAAGATCGCTATCCTCTACCGCTTATCCCTGAGCTCATTGAGCAGGTGCGTGGAGCTACCTATTTTTCAAAATTGGACCTGAAAGGAGCATACAATCTCATTCGAATCCGTGATGGAGACGAGTGGAAGACTGCATTCAGAACCAGATACAGATTGTTCGAATATCTTGTGATGCCATTCGGGCTATGCAACGCCCCTGCAGTTTTCCAACGATTTATAAACGATATTTTTAAAGACTTACTAGATGTCTGTGTTGTGGTATATCTGGACGATATACTTATATATTCACGATCCCTGTCTGAACACATTAGACATGTAAGACTTGTACTATCGAGATTGCTTGCACATAACCTTTATGTGAAACTGAAGAAATGCTTGTTTCATAAAGACGAGGTACTCTTTCTAGGCTACATCATATCCAAAACAGGAATCGAGATGGACATGAGTAAAATATCCTGCATTCAGGATTGGCCTACACCAACCACACGCAAGGCGCTACAGCGATTCCTGGGATTTTCAAATTTCTACAGGAAGTTCATTAAAAACTTTTCTGCTATTGTGAGACCCCTCACACAGCTCACTAGCATAAAAAAAACATTCAAATGGTCAGAAGAAGCCAATAAAGCTTTTCACTTGTTAAAGACAAGGTTTACTTCCGCTCCCATATTACGCCATCCAGACCCATCCCTCCAATACATTCTGGAGGTAGATGCGTCAAACATGGCAGTAGGAGCAATACTCTCCCAACGACCAACCCACACTTCACCACTTCATCCAGTCGCCTTTTTTTCTAAATCCCTAAGCAGTCCCGAGATAAATTACCCCGTGGGTGAAAAGGAACTGATTTAGTGGACACTTAGTTATTCTGTATAGACTTTTGTGGATATTAGTTTTTGTGTATGAGATGGATTTTCGTAGTGAACAGTGTTGTGTATATATTATTTTAAACTTTTTTCAGCTTTTTGAAGAACCATCCAAATTCCCTCTCCTGTAGATGCAGTAGATGTTAAGAGGAACTTAAAGGAAATGGCCTCTTAGATGGTGTCACTAGAATATTTCCATTCACAGTTTAAAATATTGTATTTCTCATCACTTTCTGTTCAGGAGATAGTGGGGTAAGCTTGTCTCCTGAACTGAGTAGTGTTTATATAATGACACAGTACCGATACTGCCCCAGTCCCTTTAAATTGTTTTGTCATGGTTTCCCTTTCTAGGGACCCAAGAACTTTCTGAATAGCCCATAAATGTGTGTTTCTGTTGTTAACATGCCTGTGTTGATCATATGAAGTGTGTTTCTTCTTCCCTTTTGTATTTCTATACATATGTTATCTCATCATCACCTTCAGTTCACATTTGGTTCTCCCAATGCACTGTATTTTACAGGTAAAAAAAAATTACAGTATTTGACACTCTTTGTATTACATAACAATAAATCCCCCATCTCAAAGGTCTCATGGGAGCCTCTACTGATTGAATCACCTGACATACAGTAACTCTTGTATTAACCACTTAACCAACCGAGGACTTTGCTGTCTTACGTCTGGGCCACTTTTTGCAATTTGGCACTGTGCGACTTTAACTGACAATTGCGCGGTCATGCAACGCCGTACCCAAACAAAATTTACGTCCTTTTTTCCCCACATACAGAGCTTTCTTTTGCGGTATTTGATCATCTCTGGGATTTTTATTTTTTGCGATATTAATAAAAAAATGTGACAATTTTGAAAAAATAACAATATTTTTCTACTTTGACAGTTAAAAAATATCCAATATATTCAATTTTTGTCATATATTTAGGCCAAAATGTATTTAGCTACATGTCTTTGACAAAAAGATTCTCAATGAGCGTATTTTTTACCGCTTTAAGACCGGAAGATTTTACCCCATTCCTGACCAGGCCATATTTTGCGATTTGGCACTGCATTAATTTAACGAACAATTGCGCGGTCGTGCAATGCTGTACTCAAATTAAATTGATGTCCTTATTTTTCCCACAAATAAAGATTTCTTTTGGTGGTATTTGATCACCTGTGCGATTTTTACTTTTTGCGCTATATACAAAAAAAGAGCGACAATTTTGAAAAAATAACAATATTTTTCACATTTTTTTATATGAAATTCTCCCCAAAAAATATGTAAAAATCAAAATGTTTTAACATTTTAGGCCAATTTGTTTTCTGCTACATATTTTTGGTAAAAAAAAAATGCAATAAGCATATTTTGTTTGGTTTGCGCAAACGTTATTGCGTTTACTAACTAAGGGAAAGATTTCTGTCATTTTTGGTGTTTTTTTTTTAACGAGTAATGGCGGCGATCTGCGATTTTTTTTGCGGGACTGCGACATTGTGGCGGACAGATCGAACCCTTGACTGACATTTTTGACACTTTTGGGGGTACCAGTGACATTACTACAGTAATTAGTGCTATACATATGCACTGTTACTGTAAAAATGACACTGATAGGGAAGGGGTTAATTTTTATTGGAGAGGGAATGGTTAATGTATGCCTGGTGCTTACTGATGTGTGTGGGGGGAGGTGACTGAGTGACACAGGGACAGATCGCAGGTTCAGCTCTGCTGAACCCTGCAATCTGACCCTGCCTGTCACTTAGGAGATCCGCCCGCTTTGTTTAGATCCCCGACGATCGGGGAAGAGCGGCGGGCGGTGATCACCGCCGCTCCTCCCCTGGCCCGACTCCCGCTGCAACTGAATACAGCGGGAGCAAGTCTCCGGCGGCACGCGCGCGCCGCCGAGAAAGGGGAATGTCTGGTGACGTAGGTCTACGTCACCAGACGATAACGAGCCACTGTGCCGCAGTAGCAACACAGTGAGCAGACGTAAAGTGGTTAAAGTTTTAATTAAGGTACCTGCTTTTTGCATCAAAATCAAATTATTATATTAGCTTCTACCAATAAAATGAAACATTTGCTCTACCTGAGCTATTATTTCCTACCAAAATGTTCTCACATCCACACAGCATGCCATTGTACAGAAACAGTCTTTATTTTTAGCTATAAGCCAAAACTTTTTGAAACATTTTATTTTCTTACAGTTCATCTAATAAAAGAGGTAAAAGAGGTGTCTTACTTTGCATATTATGACTAAAATAATAGTTTTTTCCTAAAGATCTCCTTAATTATTATTATACTGTATACTGCTTGAGCCTGATCGATACAATGAAGCTCATCCACACAGCATGCCATTGTACAGAAACAGTCATTATTTTTTGCTACAAGCCAAAACTTTATGAAACATTTTATTTTCTTACAGTTCATCCAATAAAAGATGTTTTACTTTGCATATCATTACTAAAATAATTGTGTTTTGCCTAAAGATCTCCTTAATTATTACTATACTGTATACTGCTTGAGCCTGATCAATACAATGAAGCTCATCGCTAAGTATTTTTAGAGTGCCATTGAATGACACATTTCTCTATGTTTGGCAGGACTCAAAAAGAGGAGGACTGTCCATTTGGCAGCCTGTGACTGCACATATTGTATATGTGCAACCCTCGTCTTGTAATTGTCTGGTAATTGTCTGGTCTGTCCCCAGCTAAGTAAGAGACAAATGTATTCATGTAATAACTGAAATGATAGCCAAATTACTTTTATGTTTCAAGAATGCATCCTAATCTTTTAGATACAAATACTGACATTACAAAATGACAAAAAAAAAAAAACTATAGAAGCTGAAAGCTAGTGCAGTCAAGTAGAAAGCTCAGTAACGCCTTTTAAAAAAAACATGAATTTAAATATTTCTGAGTGGAGCTAATAAAAGGGTTGTGACACTTCCGCAAACTACTAAGACAGATACTTAGATTGCGTACATGCAAAGGACAAAGGTGCCAAATAATCAACTTATCGCATTAGTAAAAAAAAGTATTCGGTATTGGTTTTGGTATTCCGAGTATTATTGCTCGTATTAGAAAAAAACGTACTGTAATAAAAAACACTCAATGAGCATACAGAGCATAATGATAAGCACATAGTTTGGTACTTCTCACCAAACCTTTGGTCTCGGACATCACAGGAAGGGACATCACCCGACTCTGCCCGACGCCTTGCCACACAACCCACGGGACTTCTTCACGGATGGACAAGTCTGTATTCATCATTGCACTCTGTACACTCTTGAGTGACTTTTTCAAGTTGAGTGTTTTTATCTACCTTTAATAAATTTACTTTGCACTGGTAATGGGTCACAAATAAAGAGGAGCGAGCACACTGCATGGGGTGGAGCACTTGGGAATTATCTATCAGTAGTGAAGTCTCTGCACCTACGTTATCATCAAAGGTAAAAAGAAAATTATATGAACTGCACTATTGGATTTCCAGTACATTGTTGCTACATATTCCCACTTAGGTAGGTCAAGTCAATTCACTATCCTTTCCATCTTGAGGCCTTTTGGCCCTGGGGCTATTTGGTGTGCTTCTTTTTTTTGTCATTTCATTCAACTTTAATCGCACAACATTGATACTCTTTTGCTTTATTGCTCACTTTCAGCATTTAATCTGAGCATCAGATACATACTTTTTGAACTCAGGCTCACTCTTAGTATTACCAGTTGATACCCCTGATCATGGATAGAGTCTGCTGCATAAATATGTCTCCTTTAGCCATCACCATGGATGTCACACTATGTTGGTCTGTGCTTGCGTTTGGCCCTATTTGTCCGGCCAGGCCCTCATGGATCCCAGGCCCATAGCTCCCAGGATAGACATTCCCAGGGGAGGCCAATGGATCATGAGCACGCAATTTTTTTGTTAACAGATTTGTAAGTATGGGCCCCTTGGTGCCCCCTTAGTGTTTTGCATTAGCATAACATTATCTACTATCTTTATTACATGCCACAAACTGTTTATTTCTTAGAAAACATGTATCACATCAACCCCTGAGGAAGTGAACGGTTGTTCACAAAATGCGTTGAGTTACCAGGATGCATTTTTATACCTACCATGGATTGTTCTATGGAATACTGAACTTGACTATGAATATATAATATACTATGTACAACATCACAAGTCTTTTTCATAATACTCTGTGTTTACTTGCAGACATAGTATGTTCCAATAAACCTGCTTTTTACATTGTATCATTGGGCGTGTCACACCTCATTCAAAGTCCCAAGGGCAAATTTTTGCAACTTTCTATGTTGGGATAGAGGTGCGTCATGGGGGTGCATCAGAGCATTTTTATTATAGTGTGAAAAAGGAATCCTCTAGACTAACCCAAGCCTTAGTGAAGCAATGGACTTTCCAATCTACTATCTTGAAGAGATGGCATGCCCAGTGGTATTTTTGAAGGTCTGAGAGTCCAATTTCTCCTTTGTATTTGCGAAGGACCAGCTGAGCAAAATAAATTTGTGGACATTTATGCCACCAGAGGAATTGTGTGCAATATTGTCTGTAGGAGTTAAAAAAGGTGGGGGGGGCAAATGAATGGGCAGAGCTTGCATGAAATAGAGAAGGCGAGGGAGGACATTCATTTTTAGTATAGACGCCCTTCCAAACCAGGAGAAGACCTGGGAGAAAGTTTAATTCATGAATTAGTCTGAACGGGAGCTGTATTCCCAAATATGTTATAGCATCGCATTTCCAAATGAAAGGAAAGTGGTATTGATAGAAGGTCGCTGTTTCCGTAGGGAGCCTAATGTTTAGGACCTATGATTTAGTGAAATTGATCTTCAAGTTTGAAGTTGTGTGAAAGTGAGCAAAGTCTTTGAGCAAGTTGGGCAATGTAATAAGGGGTTCGGATATAAAGAGAAGAATATCGTTTGCAAACGCAGCTATTTTGAAGTCGTGGCCTGAGACCGAGAGACCCTTGATGTCTGCATTAGAGCGCAGCCTGCAGAGAAGTGACTCAAGCGTTAGGACAAATAGTAGCAGCGGGAGGGGGCAGATGGAGAAGGCCTTCAACGGGTGGCCGTTCATGCAAACTTGGGCACTGGTGTGTTACTATAGGGCCACAATGAAGGTAAGCATGTTATCTCTAATACCCAGTGCTTTTAGGGGTGCTGCCATAATATAATCCCACGCTACCTTGTTGAATGCCTTCTCCACATCAAGTGAGAGAAAAATAAGCAGCTCTTTTTGAAAGTATGTTACCAATGGTGGAGGTTTAAGGACTTGACAGTGTTTTCCCTAGCCTCTCATCCAGGGACAAAGCCTACTTGGTCATTAAACAACTAGGGACGGGATAATAGGAAGAAAGTGATTGGCTAATATCTTAGCACATAAAGGCTCAAAAGATCAGTGCAACCAACACCTAAACGAGTGATATAGTCTAACTGGTCTAAAGGCTGCAAGCACTAATTATGCTAATACTGCATAAAGTGGGTAAAAAATCAAAATAACAACAGTGCTATGCTAAATAGCATGATAGGATGCTATATAAAGTGAACCATGCTGTGACACCAAAGGGTGCCTTTGGTGTCAAAGCACGGTTCACTTTATATATCATCCTATCATGCTATTTGGCGTGGCACTGTTGTTTTTTTTAATATCTTAGCATAAAGCTTAACGTCTGCATTTAGTAGCGATATGGGTCTATAGTTAATCACAGAAGTGGGGTCTTTGTCACCTTTAGGGATGACAGTGATGTAAGCTTCTAACAGGTGGTGATGAGGGTGTGAGGGTGCAGGCATGGTGTTAAAAGCCAATAGGAATGGTAATGACAGTATGTCAAGGAAGGTCTTGTAACAGGCTCCTGAAAGACCATCAGGGCCACGGCTCTTGCCTCATTTCAGCTGTTTCACTGCCTGATCCAGCTCTCCAGGGGTAATTTTGTAGGCTCAATGGGGAGGTTTTATAGCTGTGTATAATAGGATTCAAAGTGGGAAGCAATGTAAGTGTTTGAGGTTAACATTGCACCTTCTTCTCTTTGTCTACGGTGAACCGTCATACTTGCCTTTTTCGCACTAAATGCTCTCACCAAGAGTTTACCACTTTTATTCCATTGATCATAGAATGTCTTTGGTGCCAAAAAAGTATTTACATTTCATTGTTTTTTCTAGTGCCTCTAATAGTTGAGAGTGTGTTCAAGTTACATCTTACTAAGGGAAAACAAGTAGGAATATGATCAGCTCTGTCACTCTTTGAGGTAGCAGGAGTGGGTGAGGGGGAGGAGAGAGAGGGTAGGAAAATGTTATCCGGAAAATAGACCGGGGAGGGAAGATAAAACAAGAGGGGGAATAAAAGGGGGGAGAAAGGGATCTCAAGGTGGGAAGAATAATCCAGAGGTGGGAATAGACCAGCTAGTCCAAAATTGAGGGGTAAGATAACTCTGGGTTTCATCAGTCAAAGCTCACAGAGTCTACTGTGTGGGGAATGTAGGAGAAACGATTCCAAATGATGGTCTACCACTCATAGGAGGAAACAACAGGCAGTAGGGAGATAGAGTAGGAGTATCCAGCAGATAGGTTGATGATGTGCCAAGATTATGCGTTGATGGGTCAGGTAGGATAAGCAAGAGGAGTGCATCAGGAGCGTGGCTCATTACATGGCACAATATGTATACTGTAAAGGATAATTGGATTAACTATCAAAGAGAGGTACACAGGTTGAAGTTATTTTTAGCTGTTTAGGTGCAGCATAGCACGTTGATCAGGGTGAGGGGGGCGAGAGAATTAGAATGTCCTGGGAGTAGGGGGTTGAAGAGTGGGGGGTCTATGGAGTCTTTGGTGGTTGAAAGGGAGTATGGTCGTGTCACCTTTCCACATATTGTATGTACTATTATCAATAAATCGATGGGTGTAGAGGAGATGTGGGAGGTGGCGTCTAGGTTAGGGACTGTGGTTTGGAAAGGGAGGTCGGCAATATTTGCGGGCACTGAAAGGCCAGCTCGGCATTTCTGGGTGGATCTTTTCCGGGCTTTTAAAAGGGGGAAAGGTCGAGAAGGAGGACATAATGGGTGATCATGAGGGAAGAAGGGGTTGTCAGAGGCGTTTGATCACCTCGTCCAAAAAGGGGAACAAGTAGAGGGCAAAGTATCCATGTCAGGGAAGTTAGGGGTTAGTTAACCATAGTTACTTGAATTCAGGTATGAGTGGCTTGTCAGGTCTAAGAAAATAGAATACACTAGGGGAAAAGCATGAGTATCAAAAAAACTAGAACCGATTAGGAGATATTTAAAGCAATATAGTAAATGCATGTAGGATAGGAGCTTAAACAATACAACATATACAAGGATAGGTAGCTTAAATCGTCATCAGCAAGAAATACCTGAGGCTCAGTTGATCAGCTCCAGGACACAGGCGGCAAGTGTTCTGCCAATGATGTAATTCTAGGCAAATCCATGGTAGGCAAGTAAAGGGGGCTATGTGAGACCCTAATGAGAAGGTGGAGCAAGGACCGAGTTTACATGGGGGGAGGGGGAGTAACTGTGATATTTATTAGTTGGGAGAAAAAAAAAAGGAGGCATGTGGTCTCTTAGTTACAAGGAGATTGACACTTGCAGCCTGTGTCAAGGAAGTAGACCTAAATCAAGTAGAAAATAACAGTGAAATGACCAAAGAAATCCTTTGCTGGGTTCCAAGGAAACAAATGGGTAATGTTATATTCAACGCATATCAATAAGCCTAAGTAGAAGCTTTTGATCATAAGTCTCTAGGTTTAGACTAAGAGCTTAACTCGTGTTTTAGATTATTTGCTTTAGGAGTGGGAGGGAGAAACCCAAGCAGAGGGAGTGGTCGAGGTATAGAATCTTAAGGACACATGTATCTCAAAAGGGTTTAGCCCTCGTACCCTCAAGGCTATATAATGTTTACGGTGGTATTTATTTCATAAACACACATGAGGTGAAAATACGTCAGGTATATACAAGTACAGGTTTATACAGTATACATATATGTTCATAAATAATACAAAGGAGAAAGTGAAGGAAAAAAAAAGGGGGAGGCATATTAGGGGGTAAGTGTATTCTGAATCTTATATGTGAATTCCTCATCCTTCTTTCCTGAATTAATCTGGATTTCCACAGGTGCATGAGAGGGTAATAGGGGCAAGTGTTCAAGTATCATGATGGGCCCTCCTGTGGGCTGGTGAGGCAGATGGGCTACCCCCAGATGGGGCCTGGCAATCAGCAAGCATTGAGGGAGTAGCAAGAGGCTATCTCCAGCGTCAATGTTGTTGGTTTTGCCAATCCATGGGATCCTCATGTGTACTGGAGCTGCAAGGTGCAGGAAGGTGAAAAGATTAATACCAATCTGGTAAGTCTACCAGGGGAATGTTGAGAGTGTTGCAAAAGTAGGGAAGGTCTTTGGATTTCTGTTCCATTGTAGAGTATGCAAAGTCTCTCTCTGGCTCTCTTAAGGATGTCATCTTTGGGGAGGAAACTCACTAGGCAGCAAACAATGTCTCATGGGGGGTCAGTGTTCCTGCCTCTTGGACGTAAAGCTCAATGTATGCCTTCCATTTCGATAGGTGTTGCTGGTGGTCACCCGAGCAGGTCATTAAAGATCACCAGCACTACCTTGGATAAATCACAAGGCTTGATTGTTTCAGGGACAGCCCTCACCCTGATATTATGCCTATGCCCCCGGTTATCCAGATCTTCCAGGTGTCTATGAATTTCTCTGAGATGATGGGAGTGTGTTTCAGTTATGTGCTGCACCTGCTGGATGGCTACCTCATGGTTGCTAGAAGTTTGCTCCACTTCTGCTAATCTGGAGCCCAGGGCCTTGATATCACTTTTGAGATCTGCTTTGGCTGTGGTAAAAGTGTCCTTTATGTCAGAGGCCACTTTCTGAAGGTCTCCCAGACGGAACAGGAGAGCCGCTGAGGAATGATCATGCTACTGTGTAATATCTCTCACAGAATCATCTGGAGAGGGGAATGCAGCGCCTGGAGGAGGGGAGGAAGATTTTGCCTGTGTGTCCCTCTGCTGGGTCCAGAAGAGCTCAGGTATATTGCGGCTTAACTGTGTGCCAGTGCCGTGAGGTGAGCAGGAGCGGAAAGTGGAAGTGCTCCGGTCTGTGTCCCCATCATGAGCTGGGTGGATACTCACTCTTCTCGAGGCAACTGGGCAAGGCAAATCCTCTGCGAGCGGGAGCTCCGATACTGGGCAGCCATCATGGGCCGAGGTCAGACCACTCCCCCTGAAGCTTACCAATCTTTAGCTGTGGTGGCGGCATTTTTTTTTTTCAGTAACATACTTTGTGTATTAGAGTGTCCCCACTCTTGATGAAAGACCACAGGGGGTAGCTTTGGACAGCCACATTATCAGTCTGGAGGGGGAGGGGAGTGTAGATGTACTAGCAGGTTTAAATACACTAATGTAGCACTGACCCCCGAAAGGGCTGCTGGTTTGATCTGGGCCTGCACTCTACCAATAAACCCCACTAACTTGGCTCAATCCCCTTGGCACAGCTGTGATGCAATGCAATACAATACAATGTAAGATAGTACAAAATACCTGTATTGTCACTCCAGGATAAGACAACAGCACAATGGATTTCAATATAAACAATTAGAAAGAAACAGTATACATATATATGTCTATACCTGGGAGCTCCCCCTACTTTATAAGCTATGTGTGAGATCTCACTTTTTGGAGTACTTAGTCCTGGATCTTCTTTTCTTCGCTAGCTAAAGTGGCTCCTTGTAATCCACAGTTTTGGTGAATTAAATTGAAGTGAAAATGCTTCTGGTGTAGCTGTAACAACTATTTTAACATTTCTTGAGACATCAAGGTAGATAGGCCTCAAACTTTCTCAGTATCAGTTGCTCTGATCCTTCGTGGAACTATTATTTCCAGTGAGGCCTGTATATGAGTCTAACTGCATGTGAGATATTAACAAACTGGGGGCCGTGACCCGCTCACCCACTGGATAGAGACTCTGTGTGGTGACTTTTGTCCGGTGACTGAAACTTGCTTCTCCGTCAGCTGGACCAATCGCTCCGTTAAGCCCCACTGGGTGGATCCCGTCCTCCGATGCTCGGATAAGTGTCTCTGGGTCTCTGCAATCTGGCCACCGTCTCCCCACAGGTCCTCTCAGGCAGGCCACATGATTCCAAGAGACCTAAAATGGCTGCTCCGGCCCCTTTTATCCCCTACCCAGCATGCCCTGCACAAGAAGGTGTTCATGGGTAGGTCACCAAATCTCCCAAAACCAACAGTCACTTCCTGTCTCTTTCAGAAAAAAAAAACATATCTGCATTACCAGTATTTGGTCACTAGATGGCTCCAACTACTCAAACATAGCAATGTCCATGGACGTTTTATTAAAGTATACAGACACACATCAACATAGGAGAATATCAACGCTACACTAACAAATTAAAGCCAAACTCCAGCTAACACTTTATAATCAGTTACAGTAAACTGTTTATTTTCCTGTTGGGATAAAGGATAATAGCTGATCATTGTAAGCACCCCTATCAGTGTCAAATGGTTTGTCTCATCTATGTAACTAATATATTCTGCTGGAGAGCTTGTATTGTTAAACAAAAAACAGACTTACTGTCTGGATTACCAAAAGAAAATAGAAGAGAGAATGCCTAAAAAAAAATTGAATGCAGCCATCACATCCAATAAAATATCATTTCCAATATAATAAATGTATGTGTTAGCCTTTAATACTGCTTTAAAGGGTTTTAGGTCGGAAGAATGACCATTCAAAAGCATTTAAAACATAATTTTGCTGCATTCATGCTCTATGTTTGTGACATAGAAGTATAAAACTGTACTCCGCCAGGACACTACTACTATTTACAAAAGAAAGTCAGTGATGGCAGCCCTCACATCTCTTGCATGACCAGTGTACTGACATGCTTGTAATAAATTCACCACCAGTTTAGATCACAATCTGCTTGAAACCTACAAGAGGTACAAGAGCAAAAAAACACTTTGCTTATCCTATTGGATCTTGTCTTTGCAAATGTTTATTTTAATGTTTTGTGTACCCCAGCATATTTCAAGAAATTAAATGGCAAATAGGTCTGAAAAAAAAAACATTTAAGTATAAAATGAAAACTGTTGTAGATGGTATCTCTGTAAAGTGATCTAGCATCAGTCCCTGGTACAGAAGGAGGCTGGTCGGCAAGTGGTTAAGCCTTATTACCTACAAGGTAAGAGTGAAAAAAGATTAAAAAAAACACACACACAAATTACCAATAAGATGAAGAAAAGATTGCTATTTATATAGCAGCAAGGGACTTCTGATTAGAAGTGTAAGTTGTCTGTAATCCAGAGAAGGAAAAGAAATGTATTTTTCTGGCCTATGCCAGTTCCCGTTCATGGCCACTGGAGGGCCACAGGTGAAGTCAGGACCAAGGCATTTCAGAACAGCATGCATGCGATATATGCACATGAAGCCTGTTAAAATTCACATTGGTTTAGTTTGAACACAAAGAGGTATATATAATATATATTTAAAAAATGTGTTTATAAATATACTGTCCCAGTAATAAAGCTATACTGTTATATGCATTTCACAATAAATGGCAGAAATTATACCTGTTTTGTTTGCTTTATAAGCATTTAGAGGTATCTACTTTGTAATAATACAGGACTGCCAAGATAACCCATTGCAAAGGTAACATAATTCTTATTCCCCCAAACATTTCTTAAAGTATCACCAAACCCTTAATATACAAATGTACACAAAATGAAACTGTATAATCACTCTGGATGTGCTACAAATATGACAGACAAACCTTCTAAAATCTGAAAACAAGGGAAAGCGTTGAAAGCTAGTCATATTGTAAATGTCCTCCTCTTGTTATTGCATGTTTGTAATTGTTTACACATACATAGTATTGATAAGGGAATCTACTGCTCATGGCTCTTGTGCCATGATTAAGCTGGCTATTAAATGCTTCCCATAGAGCCTACCCAACTTAGGAAGCAGTTAAAATGAAAATGAATAAGTACTGGGGGTGTGGTTTGGCCGCTGCTGAGTATGGCCATCTAGATCCTGTGCTCTGTCACTATGGGGGAGGAAAAAAGCAACTCACCACCGCAACTACCTCAGTCCAATCCTGGTGATTGGCAGACCCAGTGCAGCATGTCCCAGAAAAAATAATAAACAGACTCTGCCCCAGGAGACTCACAGACTTCTATCCCAGGTCTGTGACAGGGAGTTGGCAAGATGATGCCGGACTGCCGCTCAGAGAACAGCACTAAGAAATTAGGTCATGACTAGGGTTGAGCGAACACGGACTGTATTGTTCGGGATCATACCGGACTTTTGGGTGTTCATTACCCGGACACGGACCTGAACATTTTACTGTATATTCGGGATACAGTCCGTTGTTCGGTAATTTTATTTCATGGTTTGGTGCGGTTTTAAGGTTTTGGCCCGGTTTTAATGGCGCAGTTTCAACAGCTGCCAATCAACAAGCATTTAACTAGTGTGCCCTTAGAAGCCATCACAGCCATGCCTACTAATGGCATGTCTGTGATTGGCCAGTGCAGCATGTGACCCAGCCTCTATATAAGCTGGAGTCACGTAGCGCCGCATGTCACTATGCTCTAACTACTGTAGGGAGAGGTTCCTGATGCTGCTTAGGGAGAGATCGGAGATTATTGTAGGGGCAGGCTGGATATTGCTTTCAGGGAAAGAATAGGAGAAACTTCTTTAATCAGACAGCGATCTACATTGATTTTATTGTGTGGGGGTGCAGTGCACAATCTTTTTGCCTTGACCTGAGCCCAGTAAGAAGGAGTAAGAAAAAAAAAACTTTTATCAGTCTGTTAGGTGGGTGGTGGGCGGCGTGCGGTGTGTAGCAGCCATGTAATGCAAGCTCAGTGCATATGTGTCTTCTTAATCTGGATTAAAAAAAAAAAAAAAAAACTTTTTTCCTTCATATTTTACTGTGACATACAGTGTTTAGACACTGCTATTCTAATCTGCTATTCTAAAATCACCAATTTAAGGGGGAGGGGGAATTATTTTTTAGTTTTTCATTCAAATGTTTTTTTTTTTATTCAGTTGCAGAATAGAACAACAACAGTATCCAACCTGTTAGGCATGTGGCGTGTAGCAGCCATGTAATGCAAGCTCAGTGTATATGTGTCTGCTTAATCTGGATTTAAAAAAAAAAAACTTTTTTTCCTTCATATTTTACTGTGACATACAGTGTTTAGACACTGATGTTCTAATCTGCTATTCAAAAATCACCACATTAAGGGGAAAAAAATATTTTTCAGTTTTTCATTCAAATGTTTTTTTTTTATTCAATAGCGGAATAGAACAACAACAGTATCCAACCTGTTAGGCGTGCGGCGTGTAGCAGCCATGTAATGAAAGCTCAGTGCATATGTGTCTGCTTAATCTGGATTAAAAAAAAAAAAAAATTTCCTTCATATTTTACTGTGACATACAGTGTTTAGACACTGCTGTTCTAATCTGCTCTTCAACAAACACCAATTAAAGGGAAAAATAAAACATTTTCATTCATACGTTACTGTGAGATACACCCTTTAGATACTGTTGTTCTATTCCGCTTTTCAATAAAAACCCATTTAGGGAAAAAAAAATTGCGGCCTAGTCTGCATATTTTACTGTGAGATACACCTGTTGGATACTGTTGTTGTATTCCGCTTTTCAATAACCCATTTAGGGAAAAAATATTAAATTGCAGCCTAGTCTGCATATGTTATTTTGAGATACACCCTTTGTATACTGTTGTTCTATGCCGCTATTCAATAAACACCCATTTAGGGAAAAAATATTAAATTGCAGCCTAGTCTGTATCTGTACGTGTGAGATACACCCTTTGGATACTGTTGTTCTATTCTGCTATTCAATAAACACCCATTTAGGGGAAAATTCATAATTTTGAAGCGTTTGCTGATTATGTTACTGTGAGATACACCCTTTAAATTTGTTTGGCGCATCTCCTTCCACCACCGAGGATTGCAGGGCGCTTCAGTTTGACTCCTGTTGCTAACTCCTCCTACTCTGCTTCCTCATTCTCTACCACCTCCGCATCCGGAGCAGTGATTTTCCAAGGCTTTCAGGGCAGTCATTCACAAGTGGCTTTGAGGGTGGGTTCCTGCACCAACAAATGCCAGGTACACAATTGTCCAGCAAGGGCACAGTTCTGGAGGATGATGAGGTGGAGGATGAGAAGGAGGAGATGGAGGAGGAGGAACCATGTTCACAGCAGGGTGGCACCCAGATAACTGATAACAACAGATAATACACTTGATCTTAGCTGAAAGGTTGAGAAGCGATGCTGGTGACATTCCCACCTGACAGCGGCGGCACAGTGGAAGCACAAGGCGAAGGCAGAGGAGGAGGTCGCCAATGCAGCCAGGGCACCGCCAGCACCTCAGAAGGCAGGGTTAGCATGTATGAAATGTGTAAAAGCTTTGTCGGTTCACCACAACAACCAGGACCACCAGCTGTTTTTTTTTTTTTTAAGCCCGTGGTGTGTGAACACACTCAGATTATCACCCGGTGGGTGCATAAAAAGGTGCACACCAAAAAAGTGAAACACAAAAAGTGCACAGGGTGTACACAAGGTCCCTGACCCTGATCCAACGGGGAGCAAGGCTCCTGACAGAGAGTGGGGTACTTACACTGGCTAACCTGGCCAAAACCAGGCAGCCCCGTTCATTTGGAGGTCTGCTGAAACAGACCACCCCAAGTACTAGGTGGGGCTCTCCCGAAGAGAGACCCCATGAGAAAGGGCGAACCTAGCCAGAAGGCCATATCCACCCCCTCCCAAGACTTTCAGGGACAGGCCCAAGGACCTACACCCTACTAATCACGCTGTACAAAATAAAGTGTACCACCACAATAAAAAACACAAAATGTGAGACACACAACACATAAAAGTGGGGAAAGGGATAGTGAAGAAGAAGTGAAAGGTTAGTGCCACGTTGCAATACTATAGCAGGCCCTTCGGCCAGGAATAAAAATTCCTCTGGTCCTGATTCCTGACCAAAAGGCCCGGCCCTAGAGGCAGGTGTGAAAAACGTGTGTAGGAAGTGCAGTGTCCTTGGTGCCATACTCATAGTGTTGCCATCCACCGTGAATTATGGCACCCCTGGACTGCCACTCCAGGGACACATACACCACAGGCTTTTCAGAATCCCAGTCCCTGGCAAGACCAGTGCAGCCCTGTCCCTACCAGAAGGCCTCAGAACTTAGACAGCTTTGGAAGAGCCCGGCCCACAACCAGGGACACATACATTTTCCAAGGCTAGACTCAACCCATATACAGTTCCTTACCGTTCCTTATGTACTATACACGTACTGAATGACGGGTCTGCCCCCTTCAACTTCTGGGTCTCCAAATTGGGCACATGGCCTGAGCTTGCCCTTTACGCCTTGGAGGTGCTGGCCTGCCCTGCAGCCAGAGTATTACCTGAACGTGTATTTAGCACGGCTGGGGGCGTTATCACAGACAAGCGCAGCCGCCTGTCCAGAGCCAATGTGGACAAGCTCACGTTCATTAAAATGAACCAGGCATGGATCCCACAGGACTTGTCCATACCTTGTGCAGAACAGACATGTATACCAGCCTTACCCAGCCATTGTTGTATTTTTGATCTTTCTCACTCTTTTGGGGTGTACCCTAATTTAAAAATAAATAAAATTAAAAACAGAAACCAGTGTTGGCTACCTCGTCCTCCTCCACCACCGCTTTCACCTACACCGCCACCTCAACCTCCTACTCCATATGGGCCTCGTCCTCCTAGATCAAGATGATTCCTATTTATTTTTATGTTTCTTATGTTATTTTAAGTTATTTCCCTATCCGCGTTTGTTTGCAGAGCACTTGCCATGCTCTTAAGAAGATGTTGCTGCCATTTGCAGCCCTCTAGCTCTTTCCATGTTTTTTTAGAGCCATTTTAGTGCTCAAAAGTTTGGGTCACCATAGACTTCAATGGGGTTCGGGATCGGGATAAAGTTCGGGTTAAGTTCGGGTCACGAACCAGGACTTTTTTTTCAAGTTCGGGCGAACCCGCCAAACCCGGACATCCAGGTGTTCGCTCAACTCTAGTCATGACGTCATGTAATTTATTCACTGTACCTGAGCAGTGCATTATGGGGCGGCTCATGACATCAGATCCCTATAAAAGAGCTGTCAAACGCAAACAGCTCATTAGCACGGGAAGCGTCAGAAGAGGCAGGAGCTTCTTTTTTTTTTTATTTCTCTATTTTTCAGGTTGCCGGCGGGCGACTGATGATCGGGGGACACTATTTTTTTTATTTTTATTGTTATTTACATGGGGGGCCGGGATCTGCAGGCCCCCTTGTTAAAGGGGGCTTCCAAATTCAGATAAGCCTCCCCCTGTAGACCCCCACAACCACAGCCCACGGTTGTTGGGAAGAGACCCCTGTGCACCCACCCCCCCATGTTGAGGGCATGTGGCCTGGTATGGTTCAGGAGGGGGGTTGCTCGCTTGCCCCCACCCCCATCCTGGCCAGCCAGGCTGTGTGTTCAGATAAGGGTCTAATATGGATCTTAACCGCACACGTTTTTTTTTTGGCACGGGGTTCCCCTTAAAATCCATACCAGGCCTGGTATGGACTGGGGGGGGACCCCATACCGTTTTTTTCTGCAAAACTGACATAAACTGATGTGCCTATATACTGTATATACAGTATACTGTATATATATATATATGTATGTATATATATATATATATATATATATAACTTTGTGGTATACACAGCACTATCTGATCTCAACAAACTGTAAAAAGCAAAAATCTCTCTCCCTGCCAGCAATGTATTATTAACTATACTAAACTACACTCTCTGTTAAACTCACTACACTATCCCTTAATGAATTCCACTTATAAATCACCCATGGGCCATGGGATACGAACCCACAACCTCTCAATTGCAAGCCTGGTATTCTACCACCTATGCCACCGTCAAGCCTGCTTAGGCTGAAAACACTCTCCCTGTCTAACTATCTAACTTCTATCCTTTTAGAAAAACCTGGAACAAAAAGTATTCTAAGTGTATAAATTAGGGATCGACCGATTATCGGCATGGCCGATATATTGAGGGCCGATATGAACTTTCCCCGATATATCGGAATTGGCCCCTGAGGTTACCGATATTGC
This sequence comes from Pelophylax lessonae, assembly GCF_965119305.1. Lineage (NCBI taxonomy): Eukaryota > Metazoa > Chordata > Amphibia > Anura > Ranidae > Pelophylax > Pelophylax lessonae. The sequence continues at coordinate 134,989,010 of NC_138774.1, forward strand.
CGATATTGTCATGACTAGGGATGATCGAACGGTTCGGGTTGACCATCGGTTCGACCCGAACATTGGGTGTTCGAAATTCGGCCGAATTCCGAACTTTTTGCGGTAAAAGTTCGGAATTCGGCCACCAGAACCGCCCAAAATGCAATGGGACAGGAACTGGGCTTTAAAAGCCCGTGATTGGCCCAGAAACGTCAGTAAAAGCCAATTGAGGGGGCAGGAGTCTGCTAGGAATGTGATTGGAGTGACTACGGGGTCCAGAGGCCAATCAGTAGTGAATACGCCCCCCAGTATATAACATAGCCCCTATAGTTAAAAAGGAAAAGTCCTTTAAAATTAATCAAAACAGTAGATAACCACGTGTAGATGGAAAAATAGCGTTTCGCCAGCTCTCCCTTGAAAGACCACGTGACATAGACCACCACCAAGAGAGGTATCATAAATACCCTTACCAGATCTCACCATCTCATGAGCAGTATACATATACAGACATCAATGGGCGTAGGGCTGGCTCTCAGCAGGTATCCATGATCCACTATATCTCATATGCTGATATCCTCTCCTACACTTTATCTCAGAAAAGATACAAGAGGAGCCTCTCATAGGGTAATACGTCCTAGACAGTGTTTATTGAGCATAAAACATAATATATTGCACTCACATTTTTGCAGAGTGGCAGCAGCGTTTGGATATGAATTCATGTAGATGTTTCCAACCGAAAAGATGGCCGCCGTCGTCCTCCACTGCGCATGCGTCTGCCTCCACCAATGGGGACACCCGACGTACGTTCGTCATACGGAATGACATTGTCAGGGACGTGGCCTCATGGTGGAAGGACGCACTATATGTAGGAGCAGGACGAGACGGATTGGACAAATTTAGAAACCGGAAATAGGAGCTATGCGCTCCACTGACCGGAAACATCGATCAGAAAACCGGCAGTAACATGTAATTAGCCCAAAAGGGTGTATTACACAAAAAAACAAGGAAAATAATTCCCGCAGCAACATCCCATAGAAATATATTAATAGATATTAAGTCCATATGGGTAATATATATCTTAATGTAAATGGGCATGCACAGTATCGGGACGGCGCCATCTAGTGGACAAACAAAAGAACTACACCCTGCTGCCACTTACATCAATATGACATTTAAAACAGACAAGACAATAAAAATACATCAATCATCCAATATGGTGCAGTTAATCACAATAAAAATATTTTTTCACATTAATAATTGAGACTTAGATGATTCTATTCGAAATAATAATCAGTGGAGAAAGAACAGCAAGAAATATACCTTCTTTCGACCAGGATATTATATAAATAAATGGGTAAATCCTGCGTTATTTATAAACGCATTAAAATCCCACTCGACATTGAGTCCATGGGGGGCATAGGCTTTGATACGATATATCCAGGAGGTTTCCAACCTGGAGACACCCCGCGTGAGGTTACTTCCCCGTCAATTACCTACATACCTATCAATCCCTAAAAAGAGAGTACCTGCTGGGTTCCTATTATGGTGTGTATCGTAATGGCGGGAGACACTATGCTTAGGGAACCCATTACTAATATTAGTGATGTGCTCATTCAGGCGGACCCTAAGCATCCTAGTGGTCCTCCCAATGTATTCCAATCCACATGGGCACCTAATAAGATACACCACATATCTGGAAGCACAAGTAATAAAGGTATTCATTTTGTGTACCTCTTTAGTAATCCCCGCTTCAAACTCCTCACATTTTTTCTTACCTCCCGCGTTAACCTTGCAAACAGCACAGGATCTACAAGGAAAAAATCCAACTTTGTCCTGAAAAAAGGACACCCACTTCGGGGGATTGATAATATTGGGGGCTACTTGTAACCTCAGGGGCGGTACACCCCTGAAAACCACCTGTGGTGCTTCTGGTAAGACCGGGCCTAAGACCCCATCATTCCTCAGCATGGGCCAATGCTTTCTCAAAATCTTTTTGATGGCGTAGTGCTGTGTGGAGTATGAGGAAAAGAAAGCGTGTTTGTACGTGTCATCCATTTGCCTGCATCTAGGTTGCAACAATTCCTCTCTATCTCTCTCATCCACCTTTAATATGGCAGAATCGAGGTCTTTCTCATCGTAACCCTTCTCCAAAAATTTCCTCTTTAAGGAGGTTGCCTCTTTGATAAAATCCTCCTTATTGGAGCAGTTACGTCTGAGCCTCAAGAATTGACTGACAGGAACGGATCTCAGCCAAGATGGATGATGACAGCTGGTTTTGTCAATGAATCCGTTCCTGTCAGTTTCCTTGAAGTACGTGGAGGTGACGATCTGACCATCCATAATCTTAATATTTAGATCCAAAAAATGGATTTCACTATTACTCCACTCGAAGGTCAACACGATCCCCCTATCATTCCTATTCAATCTGGTCATAAACAATTCAAGAGACGCAGAATCGCCATCCCATAGGAGGAGGATGTCATCGATATATCGCCTCCAGATTACTAACTCTGGTTGGGGGACCATACCGATGACATCCTCCTCCCACCTGGCCATGAATAAATTGGCCATGCTTGGCGCAAATTTTGCTCCCATAGCCACTCCCCGACTCTGACGGTAATAGATGTTGTCAAACCAAAAATAGTTCCGACTCATTGCAAAGTCGAGGAGTGACATCAGGAATTCCCTCTGGAATCCCAAAGGTACACTCTGTCTCAGGTAGTGAGCCACTGCCTCCATTCCATGCTCGTGCGAAATAATAGTATATAATGAGGAAACAACAGCGCTGGCTAAGATGTAAGTCTCCTTCCAACTGATGTTCCTCAGCTCATTCACAACTTGCATAGAATCTCGCAAAATAGAGGGGGTCTTAACCACCAAAGGTTGGAGGAATTTATCAATATACTTGCCCACCCGGGAGGTCACGGAATCAATTCCGCTAACAATAGGCTGCCCGGGTGGGTTAACGGGATCTTTATGTACCTTTGGCAGATAGTACATTACAGGTGTCCTCGGGGCCAGAGGGATCAAAAAATCTTTCTCTTTCTTTGTAAGAAGCTTATTCTTAAAACCAGCCTCTACTAGAGCACCCAGTTCTTTTTTATATTTAACTGTAAGGTTACCCGTCAGGACTTCATAAGTCTCACGATCTGACAGTAACCTAAGCATCTCACTGTTATAAGCAGAAGTATCCAAAATAACAATCCCCCCGCCTTTATCGGCGGGTCTTACGATAATATCATCCCTTTCTTTAAGACTCTTGAGACCCCTAACCAATGTTGGATTCATCTTAGGGTTTTTGGATGGTAAGGCATCAATATCCCTAGCCACCAAATCCCTGAATACTGTTAGGGAGGGAGCCATTGCTCCTGGGGGATTGAAAGTAGAGGCATTTGCCAAAGTGGTGGTTTTAACACCCATCGCGTAATTCGTTCTTGGTTGAATCGGATTTGTAAGAAGATGACGTTTAATGCTCATCTTCCGAACAAACTTCTGCAAATCGATAAATGTATCGAATTTATTCAAAGGCTTAGGGGGTGCATATCTAAGACCATGGTTTAAAACATGCTTCTCCTCATTGGAGATATGCGCTGAACTAAGGTTAAAGAGGCCCACGTCTTTTAAAGTCGCCTCCTTTCTCTTTCGGATCCTCCTCCCCCTCTGGACCCTCTTTTAGATTTTTTAACCTTTTGCCTTATGGGGTCTCCTGAAAAAAAATATTATTCTGATTATTGCGTCCACCATATGCCCGGGTTCCGGAATAGGGGCTCCCATAATCATAGTTATTATAGTCATGATCGTAAAAAGGGGGTCTTTGATAACCCCTATCCGGACCTGACTGGGCCCGATCATCATATGGGTCAAATCTATTTTGCTCATAAGGATGTGTAGTCATAAGACGACCTGGATCATCAAATCGTTCAGATAGAGGTTCAAATCTATTCTGATGGTAAACTGAATGGTTACTAATGGGACGTGGTTTCCCTCTCCCTCTACCCCTACCCCTTCCTCTGCCTCGACCCCTCTGAATCCACTGTGCGGGTGGGGGTCTAGGTGAAGAGACATTAACATTAGTAGGAATTGGCCTAGGTATCACTGGTGGTTGGGCAACGGGGATCTCCATCTCCTCTGAGGAATCTCCCGAGCCCCCTCACCAGGCGGTCCTCTAGGTGTAATAGTAGATTGCCATTTAAAGACCTCACCCCGCTTATAATCCCCGACATCTCTGGAGAATTTTTTCTTTTCTTATTTTTTTGTTCAGATTCCTCTTTCTCCAAATGCTTTCTCAATGCTTCCGATTTCTTTTTATATTCCTCTCCACTTTTAAAAGTACTAAGTTTCTCTTTGATAGCACTAATCTCAACATCTAGTTTCAGCAATTTTTGTTTCTTTTTGGCTAACATAAAATTCATGAGATTTAGCCCTGAATTATTAAAGAATTGATACCACTCATTTATGTCTACCAAATCACTTTGAGGGTACACTTCCCATCGGAGGCTTCTTGGTACCATGCCGTCTGCAATGTACCTTTCGAAAAAGGCCACATCCCAGTTGGCATGGAGTTCAGTAGTTAAAAGGTTTTTAAGTCTTAAAAAAAAGCCTCCAATATTGTCTGGTGTCTCTTCAACAGGGGAAAACACTCCTTCAGTATTAATAGACAAAGATGTCCGATAATCAAAAATATCCATTACTGGAAAATACACAGCAGCAACTCTAAAAGAATCAGTAGACAAATATAAAACAGTATAAAATAGCTGCGCTACGCACCACTTAACTAAGAATCAATAATAGGTGATTGAATAATTTACATAAAATACATAAAAAGCAGCTACACAAAAAGATCCTGAAATAATCCTGTGGCATAAAAAGTATAAGATTGTAGCGCTTAAAATTGATAATACATAGTCCATATAGTTAAAAATGAAAAGTCCTTTAAAATTAATCAAAACAGTAGATAACCACATGTAGATGGAAAAATAGCGTTTCGCCAGCTCTCCCTTGAAAGACCACGTGACATAGACCACCACCAAGAGAGGTATCATAAATACCCTTACCAGATCTCACCATCTCATGAGCAGTATACATATACAGACATCAATGGGCATAGGGCTGCCTCTCAGCAGGTATCCATGATCCACTATATCTCATACGCTGATATCTTCTCCTACACTTTATCTCAGAAAAGATACAAGAGGAGCCTCTCATAGGGTAATACGTCCTAGACAGTGTTTATTGAGCATAAAACATAATATATTGCACTCACATTTTTGCAGAGTGGCAGCAGCGTTTGGATATGAATTCATGTAGATATTTCCAACCGAAAAGATGTCCGCTGTCCTCCTCCACTGCGCATCCGGTTTTCTGATCGATGTTTCCGGTCAGTGGAGCGCACAGTAAAAGATGGCCGCCGTCGTCCTCCACTGTAGACCTACGTCGCTGCACTCCTCCCCTTGTGGGCGGTGCTCGCGCGCCGCCGGAGGCTCGCTCCCGCTGTATTCATTCACAGCGGGAGTCGGGCCAGAGGAGGAGCGGCAGCGATCGCCGCTGCTCTTCCCCGATCGTTGGGGAATCGAGTTTGGAGATCCGCCCGCTTGTGTAAACAAAGCGGGCGGATCTCCTAAGTGACAGACAGTGACAGATTGCAGGATTCAGCATAGCTGAACATGCGATCTGTCCCTTTGTCACTCAGTCACCTCCCCCCACACATGTTAGTAAGCACCAGGCATACATTAACCCCTCCCTCTCCAATAAAATTAACCCCTTCCCTGCCAGTGTCATTTTTACAGTAACAGTGCATATTTATAGCACTGATTACTGTAGTAATGTCACTGGTACCCCCAAAAGTGTCAAAAATGTCAGTCAAGGGTCCGATCTGTCCGCCGCAATGTCGCAGTCACGCAAAAAAAATCGCAGATCGCCGCCATTACTCGTTAAAAAAATACACCAAAAATGACAGAAATCTTTCCCTTAGTTAGTAAACGCAATAACTTTTGCGCAAACCAATCAAAATACGCTTATTGTGATTTTTTTTACCAAACATAGGTAGCAGAAAACAAATCGACCAAAAATTTAAAAAAATTTTGATTTTTACATTTTTTGGGGGGGAATTTCATATAAAAAAATTGAAAAATATTGTTATTTTTTCAAAATTTACACTCTTTTTTTGTTTATAGCGCAAAAAGTAAAAATCGCACAGGTGATCAAATACCACCAAAAGAAAGCTCTGTTTGTGGGAAAAAAAGAACGTAAATTTCGTTTGGTTAAGGCGCCGCACGACAGCGCAATTGTCCGTTAAATTCGAACAGTGCCGAATCGCAAAAAGTGGCCTGGACGTAAGACAGCAAAATCCTCCGGTGGTAAAGTGGTTAAGTGTCAGGGTGACCGTAGTGGAGTTTAGGGTGAACTGACTCTGCCATGTCAGGGTGACAGTAGTGTAGTTTAGGGTGAACTGACTCTGCCATGTCAGGGTGACCCCACTATGCAGATTCTGGGTTAGGGGTATACATATATATATATATATATATATATATATGTACATATACACACACACACACACACACACACACACACACACACACACACACACATATATATATATATATATATATATATATATATATATATATATATATATTCATATATATATATATATATTCATATATATACACATATATATATATATATATCTATATACATACACATATATATATACACACACATATATATATATATATATATATACAGTAAACCCCCCTCCATTGCTGGGGTTACGTTCCGGACCCAGCCGCGAAAAGTGAAAATCCGCGAAATAGAAAAACCCTATTAAAATGCATTGTAGGCATGTTTTTTTTACTGTCACTGTACGTGTAAAAGCATTTTAAGGTCTTTAAACACACTTTTAAAACAATAGAAACTCATTTAAACACATAAAAGATACTGAGAGACATAGCAAGAGCTATGGAAAACACAAAAATATTTAATTTTTAATGATTTATGTAGTAAAATAACATTCAAAAAAAACTCAATATACCGGGACCGCAAAAACTGAACCGCGATGGAGCGGGGGTTTACTGTATACCCCTATACAGAAGTTCAGATGTCATGCCTGCCCCCAAACGCCTTCAAAAAACGCCCAAAAAACGCCTGAAACAAAAACGCCCAGGTGTGAAAGGAGGGTAACACCATCAAGTCCATTCAAATAGGAAGTCACAGCACTTAAAAACGTCATGGTTTGGCTGACCCCACGAATCTGAATTGAGCCCTATCCCCTTATGGTTTTCGCCCTTTATTCCTTGGACAAGCTACCCCCCTTCCTTAAATGCACACCCTTTAATAGGAACAACATTAGCAGTCTTTCACCTACTGGCCAAACAGGAAGAAATCTCCTCTCTACTAAGTCCCCTTACACCATTAGGGAACAACTCAGATTTTTCACCTGGGTAGGGAATTATCTCTTACATTTCAGACAAACCCGTCCTAGCTAAAAACTGCTTTCACAAAGGTCTGTTTAAAGCATTTGCCATTTTTAAATCAGATAATAGTATTGCACACTTACCCCTCTGGACCTACTTCCAGGTCCGTAGTTATGTTAACAACAGTTCCTGAAAGGGTAACTTCGTCAGACCCATGACGGAGTTGGAGTCCCTGTGCTTGGATGGTGAACAATTTCAGAGAGCTACCTCAGTCATTTATGCCTGGATTGAGAAAGCCAACCTGCCTATTTTGGATAGATTCAGAGAGAGTTGGTCAAACGATTTTCAAATGGTCATCTCAGAAAGGCAATGGCAAAGAGCATGCATACTTTCTCACAAATTCTCTCTTTGCACTAGAATACAAAAAAAACAGCGTTTGAAATACTTACTCGGTGGTATGCCACTCCATCCAAACTACATAAATGGTACCCTCGGACTCCTAACATCTGCTGGCCCTGCTGGGAGGACAAGGAAACCTTTTTACACATTTGGTGGCAGTGCCTCCAAATTTCTCCATTCTAGAGTAGGGTCAAGGAGCTCATTCTCCACATCACGGAGACTAGCTTGAAACTTGACGCTGCCTGCTTCTGCTTCATATCACAGATTCATCAATCAGAAAATACAAGAACTCCTTATCTAAATATTTATTGAATGTGGCCAAATCTCTTATCCCGCTGTTCTGGAGATCAACGCGCACACCAGCTATTCAGGAATGGCTGTAAGGGATCATCGATATTTGTGATATGGAGAAGACCATTGCCTAAGCTAATGACATAATTGATCGCTTCCACAAAACTTGGTCTCCCTGGTTTGCCTTCAGATATTCTTAGAAATTTGAGAGGCTGTTGCCCACCAAACCTGACTGAATATGGAATCTGTATTCCAATTGTCTTAAATTCTAGAGATGATTATATACTGGAATTTACTGAATGAAACCTTAGCGGTAACGCAAGTTTATTTTGACTGAAAACAAATTGCTTTAGAATGAAACATTTACGCTATGCTACTATAATTAGTTATCCTTAACCCCCTCTTCTCGCCCCCTCACTTTCTCCTCCCCCCCCCTTTCCTCCCCCCCCAAGCCTTTTCTTTCTTTCTCCTATAATCACTATAATCTATTTTCGTAGATTTTTCTGATTTAAGGATGATGTTACACAGATACCCACAGGTTTCCTGTTTTTTTACCATGCCACTTTAGCTTTGATAGATATCGAGTAACAGTATAGAGATACTAATCCTAACACAGTCTTTTTCATGAAGCCTGTGGACAGAAATTTGGGTATGGCGCTGCTCTATTTGTGATGTGTAATTAATATAATACCTAATATGACAACATATTAAAAAGTGCATGGGATGAAAAATAATGTGCAACATATGCAAAAACTTACACCAAGGTAAAAGACAGTCTGTTTTGAAACAAGAGCAGACTGTCTTTTACCTTGATGTAAGTACATTGTATCTCTTAAATAAAAAGTTTTTATATGGATTGACGCTAGGGTGTTTACCCTTACTATTTCCATGTTCTACTGATACCGCTGGAGGGTGAAAGGGAAGTTGTCAGAGGCATACAATCAGATGTGGCTGTAAAGGCTGGATACACCTGTTTAAAGGGGAGAGATATCTGTTGAGTGTAATAGCAGAGGGGGGAGCATAAGTGGAGACACTGGGCAAACTGCTTGTGGTTGCACTACCCTCTGGATGTGATACTGCTTCCTATTGATATCTTAAAAAATAAGTGGGAGACTGCTTAATATATAAAAAAGGAATCCCTGGACTGTTTATTCTCAGCACAGATTCATTTTTGGACTAATTATGGTTCATGGTCATTTAAGCACATGCACTTTTATATCAACTATTAGCACATAACTTTTGGTATACGTTGCACTTTACTCTTTGCTTAACGCATGTACTTTTTTTTTGCATGTGTTAAAAGTGGAGTTGTGGATTTTGAATTATCTATTGTTCACCTTTAGTACAGATTAATTTGAATAGTATATGCTTTATGAATTAAGATTTCGGAGCACTTGCACTTTAATTGTTTGCACATTCATTTTTAGTATATGTTGCACAAAATAATTGTTTTGCATATGTTGCACATTATTTTTCATCCCATGTATTAATTTGCACTTTTTAATATGTTATCATATTAGGTATTATATTAATTACACATCACAAATAGATCAGCGCCATACCCAAATTTCTGTCCACAGACTTCATTATAGGCACTACCCAGGTAGCAGCCTTAACGGAAGGCAGCAGCTTTATATACACCAAACATCATATTATACACTGTAAATATCCATAGCACGAATTACCCATATTTGACAATCTTTTCCATAATTCCTGCTTTGGCATTGCTTTCAACACTGTATACCCTGTTTTATTATGCAAGTTTAACTTGTTATTCCTCAATTGTATATTTTACACCTAAGAACATCTTATCTTTTTCAATAAACATTTGAATGTTAAAAATGACAAGAGTGGTTATAATAATTTTTAAGGTAATGTACAATATATTTGTTTTGTATATATATTTTCTTTATATATTATAGTCAAGACTGATCAATGCATTAAAAACAATATATATAATTTCTAATCAAATAAATATGAAATATTACACATTAATATTTTGTATTCTATTTTTCATCCAGCTGGTTGGGCCTTATTCTCATGTTTTATACTATATGTATTCTTTTGTTCCTAGTTTATGTTTTAATTAAGAATTATGTTCACAGAAAAAGGTCTACACAGCCTGAGCTAAGTGTCTAAAGTATTTGACTTCAGAAGTACAAAAATGTAGAAACATTTGTCATAGCAACTGTTGTTACAGTTGATGAGGAAAATATATATATATATATATATATATATATATATAAATTGGTACAGTTCACAATATGAAATTCAACAAACTTGGTGTGAGTACAACAATCTGACAATGGGCTTCAAATCATTGACCCTGACTGTGAACCTTAACCTCCATTATAATATTAATAATACAGAACAGAAATGAAAGCTAAATAAAAATGGAAAGTAAAGAGTCAGAGGTCAAACAAGAAGATGAAAAAGGGAGAAGAAATAAAAGAATATAGAACATATGGGCATGAAGGAGAGAGAAAGTGCTGTGAAAAAATTATCTAAGAAAACTAAGGACCTGGGGACAACAGCATACATTAACTGTATATTGTAAGGGCTTGAATAACACAATTTTACAAACTCAGACACAGTATCTACTGGTCCAACCCAGATGATGAGCACATCATCTATGTAGCATCCATAGAACATTACATGCCTGTGACCAAAAAATATTGCTTTTCCCAGTATGCCATAAAAAGGCACAGGGGCACCATGGACACCCAGCACATAGCACAATGGCAGAAAAGGTGTCCAGTGTGTCCACTCACCAACATTTAAACCGGTAACAAAGAAATGGCCCCTGCCATTTCTTTGATGAGGGTGCATATAATCTATAGAGGACAGGAAATGACTAAGGGCTTCTAGATCTGCTCAGGGTATGGATGTATACAAGGAACACACATTTTGTCACGTATCTGATCTGAGGCCAAGGTGCTGAGAGGGCTCCCCTTGCGGCTAAGTGCTGTACACTCATGAAGGTGGTACAGGAGGTGTAGTGTCCAAAGAAGCACAGGTTGCCAACAGGGTACTGAAGAGCTGGGCCAGTGATTACCTGGTGGATGCTGGAAATGCAGGATACACAGCAAGACAGATGTTTCTCGGGAAACTCCAGATGTACCTGGAAAACTTGTGCACACAGGAAACAGTAGTAGAAGCCAGGCTGAGGATGAAACATGGATAATCCGTCCTGGGGCAAAGGCAGGCAGCAGAAACAGGAACTTGGCCGAGGTCACAACAGGAAGGCAGTCCGACCTCTGACGAAGGAGCTGAGCTCCGAAACATGTAACCGCCCACCACCCGCTCTATTGGACACCAGCCGCTGCGTCCACACCCTGCCTTCAGGAAATCTCATGCCGACGAGGCTGAGACACAGACAAAAGGACGCATCTACAGGAAGCAGATCACCGGATGTCCTCATTTCAACCACTCAGCACAGTAGATAGGAAGACTCCAGACAGATCTTTGCTATGCCCATGTCACATTTACCAATTGTGAGTGCTTTTATACTTTTTTTTTCATCCAATTTTTTATACTTTTAACCTAATAAAAACTCAAAGCCTACTGCACTTAGAGGCGCCTTGTTTTCTTATCTTTATATCTATGCAATTGCCAGAGGCAGAAAGGTTTTAAAAATGTTGTCAGAAAGAAACATTCTGAATATTTACATTAGATTCTATGGTGCCAGGTGGCCTAAAGGAAGAATTAGAAATTAGCACGACCAACTGAAGGCCTTAGTCTTCTCCAGATATGCTTTTGACTTATTCACAAGGAGGAAGGGTATGTAATCGTGATGTATCTTTCTCTTCCCTCCCTTATATCAGTATCCTTTAATCAGTGTATGTTGCATCCTTTAATATTGTCCTACATTAATTAATTGATAGTAGTTTTTAATATTGAAGTTAATATATATCAATAAAATCTATTACATGTAATGAGTTTTTACATATCATTAGACAGTATATATATTTTTAAAAGATGTTTAATAGAAATTGCAATCCCAGCATTGTAGCCTCAGGTGGCAGCTCAGTGTATAGTTTTGGTCAATGAAATTCATTCTGATTATAATGTATGTTATTATTTAATTTGTAATTAAATTTTACTCTTCACATTTTTTTTACTGTTCCATCAATTATAAATTCCATCACAGGCCCTAAAGCAATAATTGGTTAATTCAATGTATTGTACATTTTATCTACATAGATACATATTTCATTAAATGGAACATCTACAGTATATGCTGTATATTTAGAGTAGGGAAAATAATTATTTGATCCTCTGCAGATTTTGAAAGTATGCCTACTTACAAAGTAATTAAGGATCTATAAGATTATTATAGGTGTATTTTAAATGATAGAGACAGAATATGAACCACAAATCCAAAAAACACACATAATACAGATGTTATAAAATTAGTTGCAGTTCAGTGAAAAAAATAAGTATTTGATCCCTAAGCAAAACATGACTTAGTACATGGTGGAGAAACCCTTGTTGGCAAACTAAGACATTTAGTTTGTTACCAGATTTGCACACATCTCACAAAGCATTTTGGTCCACTCTTTTTTACAGTTCTTCTCTAAATCCTTAAGGTTTCTTGACTGTTGCTTGGCAACTCAAAGTTTTAGCTCTCTTCATATATTTTCTATATGATTAAGGTTTGAAGACTGGCTAGGCCACTCCATGACATTAATGTGCTTCTTCTTGGGCAACTCAAGACATTGGCAGCATGTTTTGAGTTATTGTCATACTGAAAGACCCATCCACAACCCATTCTTCAGTGTTCTGGCTGAGCGAAGTAGCTTCTCACCCAAGATTTTACAATACATGGCCCAATCCTTTGGCCCCTCAATGCGGCAAAGTCAGTCTGTACCTTTAGCAGAGAAACAAACCCAAGGCATATTTTTTCCACCTCTGTGATTGACTGTAGGGATGGTTTTGTTAGGGTCATAGTCAGCATTTTTCAACCCTTTTTTTCCTGAGGAGTTCTGACCTCAACCCGATAGAACACCTTTAGGATGAATTAGAACCAAGACCGTAAGCCAGGCCTTCTGGTCCAACATCAGTGCCTGACCTCACAAATGCGCCTCTTGAAGAATGGTCAAATATTCCCATAGACACACTCCTTAACCTTGCGGACAGCCTTTGCAGAGGAGTTGAAGCTGTTATAGCTGCAAAGGGTGGGCCAACTTAATATTGAACCCTACGGACTAAGGCCTGGCTGCCATTAAAGTTCATGTGCGTGTAAAGGCAGGCATCCCCAGTACTTTTGACATTATAGTTTATATATATATATATATATATATATATATATATATATATATATTGTGGCTCCTAAGGTTGTTTATCTAACTTTAAAAAGGAGTCCACACCTCCAAAACATGTTGTCCTGTTTACTCCTTCTGGTATCCTAGTGGTGCAGACTTGTGTTGAAGCTGTGCATGAGCCTGATCCATTCAGTGGCCTGCCTGTGTTGCAGAGCTGCTGCTCACACTGACTGGCTTTCTCCATCAGTCTTGCCCTGTGCAGAGGAATCATCACACCCCAAGAGGGATTTCTCCTTGGAGGTGGACTTAAAGACTGAAATATGTTTTTGATGAGCCTTAAAGCATCTGATTTTGAGAGTGCATAATAAATCGTAATTTTAACTTTCATATTATAATAATTATTTGCACTAGGGTCGTTTGCGCTTTCTTTGTTAATTGAATCTAAGCAGCAGCAGATGCTACGGCAGGTCTACTGAGCAAATACCATAAGAGATTGGTGTAACTTCAAGCCCACAGTATCAGTCTACTTGGTTTGCACTGTGTATTCAGGTGCTGGCAGAGACAGAGCACATTTCACTCAAAGATTCAATAACAAATATAGTATACAAGTTATCTCTGCACACTGTACTTACTTCTGGTGTATATAAATGATAGACAGGCTTCAACTCAAATCCCCACCCAGGAGTCACATCCCTTCGACATGTTTCATCCACATTGGGCTTAATCATAGAGGTAAGCATGTCATTTGCCTAAGGGATTTTATGCACACACACATCACAAACTAAATGTTCACAACATCCAAGGTTGAGATTCCAACCTTTAAAATTGAGGAGAGGAGAGGAAAGGGGAGAGCAGAGGGAAGAGGAATGCAGAGGAAAGAGAAAAGAGAGTAGAAAGAGGAGATGAGAAGAAAGCGGAAAGGAAAGAGGAGGGGAAGGAGGAGAGCAGAGGAAGGACGAGAAGAGAGAAAAGGAGAAGAGAGAGAAGAAGAAAGGGGAGAGGTAGTAAGAGAGGGAGGCCATAAGGCCATAGGCAATAATGAAAATGAAAGGATTTAAATATAGAAAAATACTTAAAGCCCAACACCATGAATTAAAAAAAATAAATAAATACAACTACGAACAGTACTTCCCTTTTCCTGGGCGACACACTAACTGCCCTATCTAGGAATTAAGTTGACAGCAGACCCCCTAGAGCTTTTTGCAGCCAACTATCCCCCCATGCTACACCACCTAATGAAATTGATGGCATCCTGGTCTCCATTGCCTCTTGCCTGGATGGGACGCATCACCATTACCAAGATGGCTGTCTTGCCTAAAATCTTATATCTATTATGAGTACTACCTATTTGTGTCCCCTCTTATTACCTCCGCCAACTCCAATGATGAACTTTCTCCTATGTCTGGGGTAAGACCAGACCTAGAGTTTCACGCAGAATCCTCTATCTTCACAAACTCCAAGGCGGCTTGGGTCTCCCACAATATGCCAAGTACTATCAGGCGGCCCAATTAGCCCAGCTGACCAAATGGCATGCTGCCCATGAAATCCCCCTTTGGGTGCCCCTCGAAGTGGTCGAATGCGATCCCCCTATCTGTTCCTAATTTATTATGGCTGACACTGCCTGAACGTCAGTTTCAAATCCTATCTTATGTCATTCCCTGCATCTTTGGGACACCCTAAATTCTGTCTACATTCCGTAATTGGGCGACAGCTGGCCTTCTCAGAGCACATTCCTTGATCACATTCAACTCCTTTAAGCCTTTTCCAATGCTTTGTGAATCTTTTAACATACCGAACTCGGAAATCTTTTGCTACCTACAAATTAAGCAC
This sequence comes from Pelophylax lessonae, assembly GCF_965119305.1. Classification (NCBI taxonomy): domain Eukaryota; kingdom Metazoa; phylum Chordata; class Amphibia; order Anura; family Ranidae; genus Pelophylax; species Pelophylax lessonae. The sequence goes on from NC_138774.1 coordinate 135,004,185, forward strand.
TTTCTGGCCAAATGTATCCCTACTGACTCTTCCTTGCCCAACATGACCTCATTTCATCGCTATACACCAGACTCACTGAATCCCCTGACAGTACTCCTCCCGCATATACTACTAAGTGGGAACAAGATCTAGGGTCCTCCATAGATGTTGAAGATAGGTCCAAAATCTGGCACAAAGTGCTAATGCAATGGTACTTAGTAGCCGCACGCATTGCAAAATATTCGCCCTCCTACTCTGCAACATGCTTTTGGGGTTGCCTGGATGCAGGCACACACATGCACATTTGGTGGACCTGTCCAATGGTGCAAAAGTTTTGGCAGGCCGTCTTCCGTATTCTCTCCACCCTGATGGACGCGCCAATCTCGCCCGACCCCCTCCTGGCTCTCTTGAATGTAAAGCCGGATAACGTTTCCAAATTCTGACACAAACTGTTCCTACAGGTCACAACAGCGGCTAAACAAACCATTGTGAAAGTGTGGAAATCCCTACACCTACCTTTGCCTGAATTGAAACACCAAATTACCAACGCTATGATTCACGCCAAAATCGATGCTATCCTGACAGATAAAGTTGAGAAATTCGATAGACTCTGGCAACCTTGGGTTGACAATTTTCTTCCCCCCAATTTTGATAACTCCCTATTGATGCCCTAAACCATACCTGGGGATTCAATACCTCTACTCCTTATGTACTGCCCCCCCCCGGTGGTCCTTCCCCTTCCTCTTCCCCCCTCCATCCATCCTTCTCCCCCTTTCTCCTTGTCCCCTCTTGTTACCCCCTGCCCTACTTCCTCCCTTCTGCATACATATGTTGTAGCACCTACAACATCTCAGTTTGGTTCTGCCTTGTGATTTTAACTACAGCTTAATGGTTACCGTGTTCAACCTTCTCCTTCATTCTGGCTGACTGTAACCCATGGTTCTCCTGTTTGGCTGGATGCCCGTGAGGTTCCTCTCACCCCCTGCCCCTTCCCACACGGTACTGTAAACTTGGGTAATGTTCCCTTTCAGTATAACAGTTGATTGGTTGTGCCTCCCCGCCTAGGCACAGCGTGCTCCCTTTACGGGGTGCCTGTGGGTTGGCAGCGCCAATCACCACTCTCTCATGAACACCCATCTTACCGCCCCTTGTCTTTTAACCCTCACGATTTATCTGTAGCTACAGTTCTTGATTGTACTATGTTACCAATCTTTGATTGCACTTCTTCTCATTATTCTGTATGTCAGATGTTGTTACTCATTTGCATTCTTCAATAACATACTTGAAACAGAAAGAAACAAAAAAAAAATAAATAAAATATCCATGCCGTGACTCCTTATATTGCAAGGGTTAAATTCTCCTAAACACCAGGGATTAAGGAGCAGGTTGTACGCTGGCAGGCTTGGTTGTGGCTTGTGAGCAGTCTCTCATCTCATGATGTAAAATTCAGGGCTATTGGCTCTGCATTGTACTTCATGATATCATTGTGCCAATGTGACCTAGAGTTCCTAAGAAGAAGGCAAAGGAGAGAGTTTGTCTTTCTCTTAGATGGCTTACCAGCCTTCTGGAGCTTGTAATATAGTTGTGTTTGGTGTCTTCTACATTATTGAAACCACTTTTTGAAAAATAATTCCATTACCATAGGAATTATGAAATATGTAAAAAGTCTAATTATGCGGACATAAGCTATAGGTCAGCATAGGTCAATACCCTAACCTCACAGATGTGTATTCCTATATCCGCACACCGGACAATTTATGACATGACCATTGTGACAGTGCTGGGCCCTGCCATTATGTAAAAATAGGAAAATGGCACACATGGCTCCCAAGGATGCAGATTTAAGGGTTGCAGAATGGTTATTATTAATAGAGAAAATTGGGTTTTCAGATTTTTCTGGGATTAGTGATTTCCCAATTGAGTTCAAAGGCTTCAAAGAGTCATGAGAGGGAGAAAGCCTCTAACCCTGTGTCCAAGTCTTACCAGAGACCAGAAGGCTATGACTGCAGGTATGCACATCCCATATAATCAAGGGCCCGACAGTAGTTCAGGGATCAAATCAGGAGACAGGAGGTCCCCTACCCAGAGGCCAGGGTGTGGACCAGAGCAGCGGGAAGCTATGAGAGAGAGACAATTCAGAAAGCTGAAATAGAGGTGCAGAGTTGCACGTGAGCATAATGGTGCTGAGAGATGGTCTATGGGATCAGAGATAATGTTCAGAATTGTATTGTGGAGTTTGAGAGAGTTGCTGCATGGAGGTCCTGGCTTAGAATGTTGAAAGTTATCTTACAGTTCACTGCCTGGTTGCTTCCTAGTAGTTTTGTGTATGTGAGGAATTTTAGAAAACCGTTAAACAAATATAAGGTATCCGAGATGTCAGAGTCTGAGGCTCCTTGTATAGCCTGTATAGCATTAGAATTAAAGGTATTTCTGCAAATGAAGACTGAGGTGCTGCTGATCAGCCTGAAGTCAAGGACACCCACACTGTAGAAGCAGACAGACCTTGCGGTTGGAAGGGATGAGACTTAACAAGGAAATAGCAGAAATTCTGGCCATAGCCTAGAAATGGGTATTGGTTAAAATGCTAGAGTACACCAATATTGTTAGAGAGACTGGGTTTGCCAATCCAAAAATAGGTTTTCTGTGATAAACCTGATAATACTCCGAGGTGCAGGAACATGTGGTAAATATGAAATGTAGAAACTAACAAAGTGGATCTGAAAAGGTCTCATCTATTCACAATTTAAGCTGGCCTTACATGGATCAAAATGTTGATCTATGTACAGTATGTGCAGGCTGGTTGCATAGGAGACGATTTATCGACTGGCTGGAGCAGCAAGGAGCTGCAAGACAGAGACCATAGAGAGCTGAGAGGGAGACGCAGGGTTGTAGGTGAGTAATGTGGTGCTGAAAGATGGTGTGAGTGATCAAACCAAAGGCCTAGGCTTAAGGCCTAAACAGCGGTGCTGTGAGAGGAATCAAGGAGGCTTGTAACAATTTTTCTTTGTATTTTAAATGTTGGTTCCTGCATGGCTCCAAAATGTTGCTGTTTGCTGTAACGATGTGATGACTGAATAAAAGCTTTGCACCAAATTTTGCAAACCCAATTTTGGAAACCCAGCACCCAATTTTAAATACAGTCACTTTTACAGGATTGGATTCTTACTGTTCATCAAGGAACCCTGCTCAGTGAAAACAATTGTCAGCTTGCTGCATAGAGTTTTGTGTAATGTTTGTCACATGCCTTTTTGTTCAGTGGATTTTTCTACATTTCTTTTTAACAAGGGAGAATTTTACAGAGCAGAGATTGCTAAACAGAGATGACCAAATTATATTTATAATAATAAATATTATAATTCAATGATATACAGAAATAAAAATAAAATAAAAAATACACAAAGAATTATAGTTCTAACTAACACATGTTCAGTTTAATATTTCACATGTTAGACATAGATTTGGCATGTGCTTGAAGGTGAGAACTATTAGTAAAAATGTGTCACCCAGCTGCCATTCCGAGGTACTGCTGTTTTTTCATCTGTTTAATAATAATTGAAACAGGTGATTTCCAAAAAGGAAATTGAGAGGCTTTAATTGGAATAATGAAAATATGATTAAATGAAAAGGAAAAAATGTGTTATAACTGTCAGATTTAATGTTTTATGTAAGGGTGGAATGGTTACTTACTGTCACAATATAACCTATAAATCATTTGATATATATATCACATTTCTTTTTCAGTTTAACCTTCAGCTTTATGGCACATCATGCTCTGTAAAGTATCATCATGAGCCTGAGAAATAGCAGCAGACTTTTAGTTTGGAGAAATAAAATATGACGGAGGTATTGTTTGAGTAATACAGGAGGATTCTGGATACACTAAAACTGCTTAAAATATTGGGACCTCTAATTACAGGCAAGAATGAAGTCTATCTTTTTATACAAGGGCTCTGCATATAAGAAAATAAAGTGTGTTTGTATGTGTTCCATCTTACACAGGCAAATAGTGTTGCATGGGAACCTTTTTGTTGTAGAACTTCTTCCTGATAAAATACAGGGGGACTAAAGAAAACAAAAGGTTTTTGAATAAATAAAAGATTATAAAATAATATCTGATTAATGTCATTAATAGATGTGAGCAAACTTTTTTCCTGGCATTTATTCCATATATTTTCCACTAAGGCCTTTTATGATATGTTTTCTTGTTTTTTTTTGGAAGGTGAAAGTAAAACTTGTTTTCTATTATGTTCTCACACACTTTTCCCTTTCTCAACCTAAACACACATCTAAAAGTTGACCAGTTGAAAATATCATAGGAAGAAGTATGTTTTGCTACAATGGAATAGGTTATATATCACGTTTTGTTTGACTGATTTCTCTTTCCGGGATGTTGTTCTAGGAGTCCTGGATTTGCTCAGAGGTGAGTAGAAGTTTGGCACAACATCAACAGCAAGATGAACTACCTAAAACAGAAATGCAATGAAACAAAATAAATTACCACAACACATAATTTCCTTCCATCTAAACTTGGAGAGCTTCTCTGAACACTTCCCATCTGGCCATAGTACATAAACAGCTGGATGAGAAAAGTGCCATTGCACTCCCGCAAGCTTGGTGACTGGTGTGTTACCTGGACACAGCTGAACACATGACATGGTATAGTACCAATGAAATGTATCCTGTAGCATGTGATTGCTGTGTCCAATCAAGATACAGTGACAATGTAAACAGAAGTTGCCAGGTGCAGCTTTTGGTTCTCTCCTCCCACACAGTGTTCAGTCTGAGAGGAGAGGGAGAAGACATTGCTGGCACAGTATGAGGATGATTTCTACTATTGATTTCATCAACAATCACACTTCCAGCCAGCACCCAATGTCCTTGATCACTGCCAATTGCTGTGCATATTCTACAGCCAGCCACTGTCAGCTATCCCAGTGTCATCAGTGTCACCAGTGTCCTGATCACTGCCATACCAAGGTCCTTATCACCACCATACCAGTGTCCAGATCCCAGCCATAGCAGGGCCTAGATTACCAGCATACCAGCATCCAAAACACCACCATACCAATGTGTCCTGATCACAACGATACCATTGTGTCTTAATCATCGCCAGACCAGTGTCCTGATCACTACCATACCAAAGTGTTCTGATCACCGCCATACCAGTGGGTCCTGATCACTATCATATCAAAGTGTCCTGATCACGGCCATACCAGTAGGTCCTGATAAACACTATTATCTTTGTAGAGAGAGAGCTGTTGTAGCTAACTGTAAGTAATTATCAACCTCTGCACACAGTTTATACACACAAAAATTGCCATGAAGCTCACAGCATCCCTGATTTCTGCCCAACAGTGTTTAGTAGGAACAAACTGCAGCCAGCCACCTTTCCCAGTGTTACCAGTGCTACCAGGAACAGTGTCCCTGATTGTAGTAACACCAGACCATTGTACACCACCACTCCATACCAGTGTATCCTGATCACTGACATACTAGTGGGTCCTGATCACCATCATACCAGTAGATCCTGATCACCGCCATACCAGTGGCACCACCATAACTTGTGGCAAAAAATGAACTTTCCTAAAGACTCTTGATGCTTCTTAGAAAATATGTTGGGGTGTTTTCTTTCCAAAATGTGGTCATTTTTTTGGATGTTTCTACTGTCCTGGTGCTCCTGGGCCTCCAAAGTTGAGATAGGTAGTCAGGAAATTAGATGCATAATGTATGTACCTGGAATTTTTGAAGGTGCTCTTTGGATTCTGGGCCCAATATGTGGCTAGGCTGTGAAAAAATTCTCACACAAGTGAAATTGCCATGCTCAGGAGGAGTAGCAGAATGAGTTTTGAGTTTCAATTGTAACTATGCCTATGCTCTGTGTTAGAAATATCTTCTTAATTGACAAATTGTGTAAAAAAAAAAAAAGTACAACTTAATTTTCTTTCCACATTTTCCACAAATTTGTGGCAAAAAAATTACATTTTAAAATTAGATGCATAATTTATGTCCCTAAGAAAGCCTAAAGATGCTCATTAGATGTTGGGTCCCTCTATGTGGCTAGGCTGTGAAAAAGTCTCACACATGTGGTATCCCCATACAGACAGTCTCCATGTTACATAAATCCAATTTACATACAACTCATACTTACTAATGAAATTAGACAAGAGGAAGTGGGAGGAAATCTCAATAGGAAGGAATATTCACTCCTGTAAGAGATTATCATGGGGAAAAGGCATCTCCACTGAAGCTTTATCACCATTCCTTCTTTCCACCACTACTCAAAATTTTCAAAAAACAATTGCCATAGGGACAGAAAGTGAGGTGAAATCTTCTGAACAGGTGCAGATACATTAAAGCAAACATTACAGGGGTGTTAACCCTTCCCTATGCTATCCATAAAACCTAAAAAATATTTTTTGTCTGGAGTTACACCTAAAACATGTACCTGTTCCTACTTACATACAATTTCAACTTAAGAATAAACTTACAGAACCTATCTTGCTTGTAACCTGGGGACTGTTTGTACTCAGGAGTCATAGCAGAATGTGTTTTGGGGTGTAATTGTAAGTATGCCTATACTGTGTCTGAAATTTAACCTAAAATAGCAACTTTGTGAAAAAAACTAATTTTATTTACTTTCATCATTTTCCAAAACTATTTGCAAAAAATTACAACTTCAGAAACTCACCATGCCTCTTACTAACTACCTCAGACTGTCTACTTTCAAAAAAGAGGTAATTTGGGAGTTATTAGTACTGTGCTGGCATTTTAGAGCCTCAAGAAATGAGACAGGCAATCAGTGCATTGGGACTGAACAATTTTCAAATATACTGTTTATACCATAGTTTTTAGACTTTATTACTTTTACACAAACTATATAATATACATCGATTTGGGTAATTTTTACCGAAAAATGTATCAGAATACATTTTGGTCCACATTTATGAAGGAATGAAGGAAGAGTATTTATTTGCAAAATGTTATTACAGAAACTAAAAAAAAGAAAATTATTTTTTTTTTTTTAATTGTCGTTTTTTTTTTATTTATTTATATAGCCAGCACCCAGTGTCCTTGATCACTGCCAATTGCTGTGCATACTCTACAGCCAGCCAAAAAAAATGAATGAATGAGTGGTGATGAAATACCACCAAAAGAAAGCTCTATCTGTCTCAAAAAATAACAAAAATGTCATCTAGGTAAAGAGTTATATGGCTCAGTAATTTTCATTCAAAGTGTGAGAGCGCTGAAAGCCGAAAATTGGCTTGGACAGGAAGGGGGTCAAAGTGTCTGGACTTGAGGTAGGCATTTTTTAAATGTTTCCAGTGTTTCAAAAAGCAAAGTGAATTTCTTACAAAAGGCTGATGCACAGATCTTATAATTTCCAATAACAGTGACTGACATCTCCTTAAAAAATGACTGCGAGAAGATTCTGCCTATATATTTACAGTAAGTTACAGAGCACTGATGTCGCTAAAGAGAGTTTACAAAGCACTCTGGATGGTGCATCATGTGGCTACATATAAATTAATGTATATCACATACAACGCATATGTCAAAAGAGTTTGATATGGTAAGTTAAACCAGAAATGTATAACTTAAAGTGTTACAATACCCACAACAGTAAAATCAGTCTGTATATGCAGTAAAGCTTGCTTCTTATACTCACTGTGGAACCTAAGGGGTTAATCCTCTGTATTGTGTAAAAAGGCTGTTTGATCCTATATGCACAGATCCTCCTCTTCTTGCAATGTCCGGATAAGACAGAGTTACTGGAGTCACGCTGCACATGCTCAGTTTAGGGTGTATTGCTAAAGAGTTTTTTTTTTTTTTTCTTCTTAAGAGGGTGCATGTGATCAGCACTGTCCAAACAGAAAGCCAGGAGTCCTGCAACCTGACAGGACAGCCAGTGCTCCTCCTACAATCTTTAAACAGTAGATAAAAGTTACAAGACTGCTCTATACTGCTGATGAGAAAGGGTATTTATCAGTTTATATTTACTAAAAAAAATAATTTCCATGTTCTGTGTACTGTGGGAGACCAGATTTAGTGAATGCAAGGTCCTGAGTTTAGTAACACTATAAAGTAGAAGCTCTGCCTTTGACCTAGCAAAGACGAGTGGCTGAGTAGCAGGTCTGTGGTCCACAATAGGGATAAGATTCAGGTCCAGGTCAAACATGGGTCTCCTGGGTAATGTCATACTTGGTCAATAATGACACCTGTAAGAATCCACCCTTTTGTTTAGGTTCTGCTGCAGGGACTGGAGGCTGTCATTCATTGTGAGTGAGAAACAGGATCGAAAGTGTCGGTGGGTTTTTTCTTTTGACAAGTATCATCACCACTGTACAACTTGATTGCTATGAATTTACATTGTAGAGCATTTTTTTTTTTTTTGTTTAGAAAAAATGACTAAAAGTATGCGTGTCTTTTTACACTATTTACATTTGTTAGTGAATGAGTAGAGGTACCATATATTCATGTGGGGAGGGGGGGTTTTGGAGGCCCTCTTAGTTTTAAAGGGGGCTTCCAGATTCTTATAATTTCCCAACCTATGTACCCTCACCTACATCACGTCAGGGTTGTAAGGAAAAGATCCTTGTCCTCATCAACATTGTGACAGGGTGCTTTGGCAGGAGGTTCCCCCTGGCAAGGTACCCTCCACATTTGAAAGTCATGTGACCTGGTAGGATTCTGAAGGTTGGGCACACACTTGTTCCCCCTTGCCTGGCCAGCCAGACTAGGCTCAGAAAATGATCTGTTATGGATACTTTTTTTAATAGTCCCCAAAGGATCTGGTTTGGAATGTAGGAGGCCCAAGTAATTTTTTTTCATAGGGTCCCCCTTAAAATTAATTCCTGGTGGGGTGGCATGGCTAGCCGGGATGAAGATGCCAGCTTCTTCCTAGAGCTCTGCTCCCTCTGCCAGATATAGCGGCCCCCTAGCGACTCCTGGGGTGACTCTCCTTTTTCCCCTGCTACAGCTCTACAGCCCAGAATACCTGCCAAACATGCCGAAGCCGCAAAAACCGAGATTCGGACCTCAGAAGCTCACTAGTTTCTTTCCTCTCTCCACAGAGTGGACAAAGCAGCATGGCAGCGGTAGCTCTCTCTCTCCCTCACAGTGTGCCTATCTCCCTGACACAAGCAACAGCTCAGACGTCTTAATCGTTACTGTCATTTCTGCAAGAGCCCTGCTGACACTTGGTGAGTCCTCACCCCTGACAGCCCTACAATCCATAGCCTGGTTAAATCTAAAAAAAAAAAACTGGGGACATACCACAATTTTTTTTCCAATCTCTCCCCAGCGTGTGGCTCAAACTCCAGCTTTAGATGAGGATACAGCCTCCACTCAATCTAAATCCCTCTCTGATCTTAAAGCGGAGTTCCGGGCACAAAATCAATGTTTTTTTTTTGTGCCCGTCCGCTAGTTCTGGATAACCTGAAAAGGAATTGGATAGTTAGGTTTTCTTTTTTTTAAAACTCACCTTGTAATTGTAGATCGTAAATACTCACCTCAGGGTACTTCCTCCCTCGGAGCCGCGGCTCACCCCGTCACTTCCTGCCTCGCGATGATTCCTGGGAGCTGACCGTCATAGCTCCCAGGAATCAATGCGATGGCACCAGCCCCGCACGTCATTTCCGGGCGACGCCGCATTCCCCTGCTAAACAGCTTCTGGGCATGCCCAGAAGCTGTTTAGGAATGCGGCGCCGCGCCGGAAGTGACGAGAGGGGCCGGTGCGGCGCATTCTGGGAGAAGAAGACGCGGAAGAAGACGCAGAAGAGGACCGCGCCGGCTTCAGCTGCCCACAAGAGAGATGGAAACGCTGTGGAAGAAATTTTATAAGTAAGTATTTCTTCTAAAAGGTAAGTGCGAACCGGGACAGATCAGAGGCTAGCCATTGTGGAATGTGCTAGCCCTGACTGTCCAGGGGGTATGCTTATTGAAAAATCACATCTGTGCCCGGAACTCCTCTTTAAGGGCATGCTTATTCCCCCCCCCCCCAGGAATATTCTACACATATGTATGTCTATAATGCTCCTGGGCATTAAAGCTACAGTGCAGGACTTAAAGTGTTACTTGTGAAGGAACTGTCCAGCTTGAGTGCTTCCGTCAGCATACTCAAACTCAACTATTAAGTAGTTGTCCATCATTTTCTCTGTAAACCGTTGCCCCACAGGTGCTCAATAGGGTTTAGGTCTGGAGACATGCTTGCCTGTGGTTTAGACGTTAATGTCTAAATGTTGAGTTATTTTGAGGGGACAGCAAATTTACACTGTTATACAAGCTGTATACTCACTACTTTACATTGTAGCAAAGTGTAATTTCTTCAGTGTTGTCACATGAAAAGATAAAATATTTAAAAAAAATGTGAAGGGTGTACTCACTTTTGTGAGATATTGTATATAGCAAATACAAACAGATAAAATGGCAAAAACAAATAAAATTGGTAGACGAGCCATATTTGTATTTAATATTATTAAAAATGCATTTTCCTTCCAATCTGCAGCAACTGTAATTTTCTGTAAAATTAAATGCAATATGGCAACCTGGAGAAGTTCTGTACAATCAATTTGTGTAGGGAATGTATTCAGAAAAGTTATTTCTGCTTGTGTGATTGGCTCACTGATTTTCCCAGAAAAATGCACTATTATTATTATATTTTTTATTATTATTATTATTATTATACAGGATTTATATGGTGCCAACAATTTGTGCAGCGCTTTACAATATGAGGGAAGACAATACAGTTACAATACAATTCAATACAGGAGGAATTAGAGGGTCCTGCTCATTAGTGCTTACAATCTAGAAGGAAGGGTCAAGTGAAACAAAAGACAATAACTGTGGGGGATGAGCTGATGGAGAAAATGGAAGTACTGTTGTTAGGTGTAGGTAGGATAGGCTTCTCTGAAGAGGAGGGTTTTCAGGGAACGTCTAAAAGCTAATAGAGTATTAGATAATCTGACAGATTGGGGTAAGGAGTTCCATAGGATTGGAGAGGCTCTAGAAAAGTGCTGGAGGTGAGCATGGGAGGAGGTGACGAGGGAGCTAGAGAGCAGGAGGTTTTGAGAGAAACAAAGGGAGTTATTAGGTTGGTAATTTGAGACTAGGCTAGTGATGTAGCTGGGGGCTAAATTGTGGATGGCTTTGTAAAATGTTGTTAGTATTTTGAATTTAATTTCTTGGGTGAGCGGAAGCTAGTGGAGGGATTGACAGAGAGGAGTAGCAGACACTGAGTGGATGAGTCTGGCAGCAGCATTCATGATGGATTGAAGGGGGGAGAGCCTATGTAGAGGTAGGCCAATGAGAAGGTAATTGCAATGTCGGTTTTCATCCTTTTTAGGTGACGGAGAACTTTCATCCTCTTATTAGGGGACCTAAGGCCCCTGACATTCCATGACACAATCTTCATGGAGGGTCATGAGGCATCGGTGGTATGGCTGAATTAAGGGACATGTTATACCCGAGAAAGGCAGGGGGAGCACGTGTAGGACGTGTGGACATGATAGTGGCGGGGTTGGCAGAGGTAAAGCTGTGGAGCCATGTTTGGTCAGGTGCCAGACACAGATCCAGCGGGGGGGGGGGGGGGTGGGGGAGGTGATCTCAAACAGGGAAAGAGTGAACCTACAGACAGGAACAAATATCAACAGCGACTTCACTTTTTTCCGCATGCTGCAACTGGGAGAGACGGCACAGCCCTTGGCAATGGCTCAGCAGGTCAGATCAGCGGCCAACCGATCACGTCCCCGGAAAAGCAGGTGAAGGCGACCAGTAGGCCCATGACAAGAGCTCCCCCGTATTCTCCAGCGGCAGCATGGCACACATACAATAAAAATATGGTCCATAAAGACAACAGAGTGCACAACCAAGTATAACATTAAAGCAGAACATTATTTCGCTGCGGAGCAGTGGTATCACCCGGCAGGCCAAAAGTCCGATAAGGAGATCAAACGGCTGCAGAAAAGTACCTGGGAATCAAAAGTAAGATATTACCTATTTGGTGGAGCCTACACCAGAAAGGAGAGTCCTTGAGCAGATTCAAAGAGGGATCAGCGGTGAGGAGCAGAACGGAATCCAGTGACCGCGTCGGAGTACTTCTGTCGTTTGGGCGATTCCTTGCGTGGACTCATTTGAAGTAGAGGGCGCGGTACTGCGGAAGGCTTTGCGGCCAGTGAACTGTGACCATCCACATGGAGAGAGCGTATGAAAGGTTCCGCTTCCGATGGATCATGAAAGGATAGCTGTTTGCCGGACGGTGAACGTAGCCGGAGGATAGCGGGGTATGCTAATGTGAACTTGATTTGGGCTTGGTGCAGCTGGGAGCATACTGTCTGGAATGCTTTTCTTTTTTTCGCCACTTCCACCGAATAATCAGCAAAGATTAAAATTTTTACTCCATCGACCTGGAACGCCTTTGTTTGTCTGAATTTTTGTAAGATGGCCGATTTATCGGCGTAATTGAGATATTTGGCAATAATCGGTCGCGGGGTGGATCGTTCAGAGTTGTGCATCCCCATGCGGTAAGCTCTTTCTACCACGCAGACGCCTTGAAGACCCAGGGCCTCAGGTATTTTTTTGGCGCACAGTTAAGGAATCGAGGACGGAGGCATAGATTCAGGCACCCCGATAAATCTGAGGTTACTCCTACGGGCCCTATTCTCGAGGTCCTCCAGCTTTTGAAGAATAAGGTGGTTCGTTTTGTCCTGAGTTTGCTCAAAACTCTGAGACTGGTAGATTTCTTCTTCCACACTAGCCACCCGTGATTCTACCTCTTGCAGCCTGTGGGAATGGTCTGTCAATTGCTTTTTAATCTCCTGCATGCCTTCAGCCACAGCGCTCTGAACAGCTGCCGTTATGGTTGGTTTGAGCAGTTCTACCACAGCCTGTGCTATGTGGGCAGTGTGCGGGTCTCCCATTAAGGGCAGTGAGGAGACTGGGGGGGGGGGCGCAGTGTCCATGTTTGCATTATCCGCCTCTCCAGGCGGGAGGGCCGAGACCGCGGCCTTGATTTGTGCCTGGCCCGGCGGTCCGCGCGGCATATTTTTTTTAAGAAATTTATCCATATTGGCGGAGCCAGGGGGGCTGATACGTTGTCCGCAGGTGTGGGAGCTTGCCGCTGGACCCGGGGAGGCGATCGGCCGGTATTACAAGCAGATTTTATGAGCCTGCCGCGGGAGCCGAGGGGATCTGCGCCTACAGCATACGGCGCCGGAACCGGAAGTCAAGGTAATTGCAGTAGTCAAGGTGGGAGATGACCAGGGAAGGAACTAGGAGCTTTTTTGTGTCATTGCTTAGAAAGGGGCATATTTTGGAGATGTTGCAGAGGTTGAGGCGGCAAGATTTGGACAGTGATTGGATGTGGGGCTTGAAGAAGAGTTCAGAGTCCAGGACAATACCTAGGACCTTAGCATGCGGGGATGGGCTGATAGTTGTGCCATCAATTTTGACAGAGAGTTTTGGGGAAGGGGTACATGGTGGAGGAAAAATTATAAGTTCGGTTTTGGATAGATTGAGTTTGAGGAAGTGGTGTGACATCAAGACTGATAAATCTGCTAGTAAATTAGTGATTCGTGAGGAGACTGAGGGAGTGAGCTGAAGGGTGGATAAATAGATTTGGGTATCATCAGCATAGAGATGGTATTGGAAGCCATGGGAGGCTATCGGCTGAACCAGAGAGGAGGTGTAGATTGAAAATAGGAGAGATCCAAGAACAGAACCTTGGAGGACCCCAACAGAGAAAGGAAGAGGAGAGAAAGTAGAATTGTAAGTAACACTAAAGGTGCGGTTGGATAAGTAGGAAGAGAACCACTGAAGAGTACAGTCACTGAGACCAAAGGCGTGGATTATTGATTATTTTGAGGAGGAGGGGAGGGGGTGGTCAACCGTATAAAATGCAGCAGAAAGGTCCAGGAGTAGAAGTACAGAATAGTGTCCATTGGTTTTGGCCGTTAGTAGATTGTTTGTTAGTTTTAGGAGAGCAGTTTCTGTGAAGTGTTTAGGCCGAAATCCAGACTGAAGGGGATCAAGAAGGTTATTCTTGGCAAGGTGGTCGCTCAGTCGGTTGTAGACCAGACTTTTAAGGAGTTTGGATAAAAAGAGGAGCAAGGAAATAGGGCGTAGGATGTTAAGATTGATTGGATGCACTAAGATACAAGTCAAATTGTAGATACCTCCTGAAACTTGAATTTAAGTTTTACTAAGATACTTCCCAAAGGATGCCAATACTGCAGCTTTTCTCATCACAAAACTGAGAGTGCACAAGATGTTTATTATGAACCAGACTCTCCTATTCAGAATCGGTCTGCAAACCACTATTTATTTAGAGCATAAACATGTAGAAATATGCAACAAAGTTTGATAAAATTCTTGCAAAGTACATTGATCAACCAGAGAACATAATGAAACAAAACAATTTTTCTTCAGAGCAGAAAAAGGTTGGAACCTGCAAAAAAAGTTTGTTAAAATACTTGCAATTGGCATAGATCGCCCAGAGGGAATTGTTTTTTTTATCAACAAAAGCGGAATCACACTTGAAAGGATTTGTGCAATTTCATTGCTGACTTTTAGGCTAAAAAAAAAGACTCTTTCTTTGCTGAGTTGTATTTCTTTTTCATTGGTACATGTCCCTCATAACAGTGACTAGCTACTTATGACCTTTTCAAAAATAGCTTACCTATTAGCCTTCAAAAAGGCCAGAAAAAATGACTAGTTTCACCCTCCTGTACTTTAATGGTGTTCATCATTAAGTATGGGGACTCCTACTGGGTTTGCCAAACATGGCTTGTACTGAACCTGGCCAATTACAGTCATCCCTAGTGTACAATATACTATGTTCCCAAGGATGTCGAATGATGCACAGTTATAACTGACAGAATTATCCTCAGCAGTGTGAAAAAGAAATCGGGAGAGGCAAAAAAAATATATCTGCTACATCCTGTACTTCACAATAAGTCTCCTACAGAAGTTGATTTATGCCACAAAAAAAAATGCTCATGGGGATGCACATTCAAGAAACATAACCATTATGTTTCGGGCAGCTCTCACATGTCTCATAAAGATCAGAAAGCAACAAGAACAGACTTTTACTTTAATACATTTACACTGATTTGCTGATCTTAGAAACTAGATGAAATACATTTTACAGAACCAAGTTGATGAGGACCAGCACAGTTACCAACACCTTCTTTATATGTGTGAGAAGGAGGACCGAATTAAATACATTTACTTTTCTCTTTAGCTACAATGAAGGGGGGCAAAGTGGGACTTTAACGGTGCAAAATGATGGAGAAAAATCTGAATTCTCAAAAGTTGTACATTTTATTACACATAGGAGGTGAGGACAAGACAGTACATCAATATAAAATGATAAAATCAAGAAAATGCACTCGAAAATATCAACTCTACATGTTTCGCCATCTTCATAATAGCTTCTTCAGGAGTTTTCATAGACATTTCTCGAGAGTGAACATTTCTTAAGATGACCTGAACCCTTTCTTATGCTGAAGGTGGAGGCAATAGAGGTGACGCCACCCAAGCGAGCACAGAGGGGGAGGGGAACCGAGACATCCAAACTCTTAAAGTTGACCCATAGAGAGGGTGACAGCCAAGCTGATTATAATGAATGTGCAGTTGATTCACTAGGTACCCCAATGTAAAAAAGCAGGGAGGGAAAACAAAGTTTCCTTAGTATCCCCAAATGGGAGGTATCCCCAAAATTGGCAAAATTGGGCACATGGATTATCATGCAGTATTCAAAAGTTCACCGCCATTTTAATTGAACAAATTTTCCAATAGTACGCTCAAAATGAAAGAGACGCAAATGGTCTCAAAGCTCATATGTCGTTCCCCGGTGGTCTAGTGTAGACCACCAGGGAACGACATATGAGCTTTGAGACCATTTGCGTCTCTTTCATTTTGAGCGTACTATTGGAAAATTTGTTCAATTAAAATGGCGGTGAACTTTTGAATACTGCATGATAATCCATGTGCCCAATTTTGCCAATTTTGGGGATACCTCCCATTTGGGGATACTAAGGAAACTTTGTTTTCCCTCCCTGCTTTTTTACATTGGGGTACCTAGTGAATCAACTGCACATTCATTATAATCAACTTGGCTGTCACCCTCTCTATGGGTCAACTTTAAGAGTTTGGATGTCTCGGTTCCCCTCCCCCTCTGTGCTCGCTTGGGTGGCGTCACCTCTATTGCCTCCACCTTCGGCATAAGAAAGGGTTCAGGTCATCTTAAGAAATGTTCACTCTCGAGAAATGTCTATGAAAACTCCTGAAGAAGCTATTATGAAGATGGCGAAACATGTAGAGTTGATATTTTCGAGTGCATTTTCTTGATTTTATCATTTTATATTGATGTACTGTCTTGTCCTCACCTCCTATGTGTAATAAAATGTACAACTTTTGAGAATTCAGATTTTTCTCCATCATTTTGCACCGTTAAAGTCCCACTTTGCCCCCCTTCATTGTAGCTACTTTAAACAAAGGGATGTGGTGCTTTCTACTTCATCTCTAGCAATATTTCTTTAAAATTTATTTTTCTCTTTATATAATGAGAAAACCAAGGAAGTGCCACCTGCAGAGTGAGAAGCAACCACAAAGGACTCTTAATCTGTATCCACAACCATATATGTTCCCAGACATTCAAGTGTAATGGCAGACTGTAGCTGACATGAGCCCTCTTATACAAGGTGACAAGGTCAGAGTAGAACTTTGGCTTATGTTATACAGTAACATTGTACAGCAGAGTCAGTAGGCTGATATAAGAGGTCAAATACTCCACATTTATTAAATGCTGCTAAATCTTGTATCCCACTTTACTGGGGACAATGTACCATACCAACCTTAGCTCAATAGATACATAAAGTAGATGATATAAATCTCCTAGAACAGGGATATGCAAACTCTGGCCCTCCAGCTGTTGCAGACCTACAAGTCCCATGAGGCATAGCAAGATTGACAACCACAAGCATGACACCCAGAGGCAGAAGCATGATGGGACTTGTAGTTTGCAACAGCTGGGTGCCACAGTTTGCATATCCCTGTCCTAGCAGAACTTACATATTCTCCAGAAGTACCATTGCCAAACATTCTAAAATATGGGCCTGTTTGTTCGATTTTAAAATCACTTATTTGTACTGTGTTATTATTTTAGGCTTCCGATGGCTCAATCACATTCTTTAAACTTGAAATCTACAGTTATTCATCCGACCGCCCCCCCCCCCTTTTTTTTTCTTCCTTTTTTCCTTTGCTTTCTTTTCTTTTAATAATTATAAAAAAATAAAAATGTTCCTCTTGTACGTAACACTACCAAGCACATTTTTGGGGTTGCAATCGGTATAAAAAATATTTTAGTGATCACACAAAGTTGGAGAAGTTCTTTGCTTATGTTGTTTTATTTTGTATTCTTTTGTTTTTGAAATAACTAATAAAAATGAAAAAACATAAAAAATAAAACAAAAAAAAAAATCTATATCCACAACCATATGTTCCTAGATTAACCACTTGCCGACTGCTGCAAGACTATTTACGTCGCTAGCCTGTAAGGGTTCTGGGAGCGAGCGCGTGCCGCCGTTTGCGCGCTCCCGCTCCTGCTCGATCACGGACCCTCCGGCGCGTGTGCCCGGCAGACCCGATGTCCGCCGGGCTCTCGCGATCGTCCGTGACAGCGGGAGAAAGGCAGGCGGCTAGTGTAAACAAAGCCGCCTGTCAGTCTCCCCTGTGTAAGAATGGTGATCAAACGGTTCTACTATGTAGGACCGTTGATCACTGTTCTTACACATCAAGCCACAGCCAATCAAAGTTAGAAACACGCCCCTAGGGACACACTTAACCCCTCCCTCTCAAAAAGAGTTAACCCCTTCACTGCCAGTGTCATTTTTACAGTAACAGTGCATATGTACAGCACTGATTACTGTAGTAATGTCACTGGTAACCCCAAAAGTGTCATAAATGTCAGTCAAGGGTCGGATATGTCCTCCCCAATGTCGCAGTCCCGCAAAAAAAATCGCAGATCGCCGCCATTGCGCGTTAAAAAAAAAAAACAACAAAAATGACAAAAATCTTTCCCTTTGTTAGTAAACGCAATAACTTTTGCGCAAACCAATCGAAATAAGCAAACCAATCAAAATACGCTTTTTTGCAATTTTTTTTACCAAACATATGGTAAAAAAAGAATTGGCCTAAAATGTTAAAAAATTTGGATTTTTACATTTTTTTGGGGAATTTCATATAAAAAAATGTGAAAAATATTGTTATTTTTGCAAAATTTACACTCTTTTCTTGTTTATAGCGCATGATCAAAAAATCGTTCAGGTGATCAAATGCCACCAAAAGAAACTCTGTTTGTGGGAAAAAAAGGACGCCAAATTCGTTTTGGTACAGCGTTGTACGACCGCGCAATTGTCCGTTAAAATCACACAGTGCCGAATCGCAAAATAAGCCCTGGTCAGGAAGGGGGTAAAATCTTCCGGGGCTTAAGTGGTTAAATAGTTTTTTGTCATAGTGTTGAGTAGTGATAGACGAACATCGGCCGGGGCGGTTCGCGAACGTCAGCCGCAAATTTTCTCAAAGGTCCGCGAACCGCAAGTTCGCGGCTGGCCCCATTGACTTTAATGGGAGGCGAACTTTAAAAACCTTTAGGTCATATTTGCAGCCACAAAAGACGTACTAGCTGTGCACAAATAGTCCCAGCACATGGACAATGTCATAACAGAAGTATTGCAATTGTAAAAGTTGCCCTACATTTTTTTTTTATAGCAAATTTTTTTTTTTTTTTCCATAAAACAGCCAGAACTGACAGCAGCCGGTAAATACATGTCTAATACATATAGGGTCAATTCACACATCTGTAAAATGGGTCCGCATCCATTCCATAATTTGGCGGAACCTTTACAGACCCATTGTTTTTTATTTCCAGTCTGAAAAATTAGGCATTCACAGGATAAAGAAGTAAGTATCGGCCATTCCAGGCCCCAAAAATTAGCCCACATGCGTTTATCTGACAGCTAAGAATGTAGTATTCTGTGGCTGAAGGTACATTAGGCATTCACAGAATACAGAAGTAAGTGTCGGCCAGTATTGGCCCCAAAAATTAGCCCACATGCGTTTGCCTGACAGCTAAGAACGTAGTATTCTGTGGCTGAAGGTACATTAGGCATTCACAGTATACAGAAGTACGTAATAAACAAGCAAAAAATTGGGGGAGCAAACCCTGAACATGTATATCTAAAGCCGGTGCAGCTATGAACCAAGCGACATGTATATTAAAAAAGAAAAGCGCACACATGAAAAAGAAATGACTATCAAATATGGAGACAATCCATAAATAAAAATGGGGATTTGGTTCCAACATATGGCCATATCGTGCTCAAGCCCACCACTACGTCAAAGTACCCCATTATCAGTGGGTCCTACACTATCCATAAAAAAGGGGTGAATCCAGCCTCTCTAACCCTTGGAGACAACACTCCTTGCTGGGAGAGATGTGCTAATGCACTACAAGGGACTCCTCCTATATCTACTTGATAGTGGACACTGATAGGAGTACAGGTGTGTGTGTGTGGGGTGCTCAACCTCAGAATCTGGTCAGACCGAATACATAATAAACAAGCAAAAAATTGGGGGAGCAAACCCTGAACATGTATATCTAAAGCCGGTGCAGCTATGAACCAAGCGACATGTATAGTAAAAAAGAATATCGCACACATGCAAAAGAAATGACTATCAAATATTGAGACAATCCATAAATAAAAATGGGGATTTGGTCCCACCATATGGCCATATCGTGCTCAAGCCCACCACTACGTCAAAGTACCCCATTATCAGTGGGTCCTACACTATCCATAGAAATTTTTATCATTGCGATAAAAATCCAACATTGCAACTTCCTCATCTTCCTGCTCCTGCTCGTCGATGGCTTGATCAATGACACGACGCAATGCACGCTCCAAAAAGAAGGCATAAGGTATGATGTCACTTATGGCGCCCTGGCCGTGACTGACCAGTTTGGTGATCTCATCGAATGGCCACAGAAGTCTACATGCATCCCGCATGAGCAGCCACTGGCGAGGTGAAAAAAAACCAAGCTCCCCAGAACCTGTCCTGCCGCAGAGTTCGTACTGGTAGTCATTAACTACACGTTTCTGCTGGAGCAGCCTATCAAGCATATGCAACGTTGAGTTCCATCGCGTTGGGCAGTCACAAATAAGATGCCTGATGGGCAAGTTGCGTCGCCGCTGAATGTCAGCAAGGCGAGCAAATGCTGTGTAAGATCTTCGGAAATGGCCGAGATTTTCCTGGCCTGCCGCAAGACGTCCTGGTCCCTAGGGTATTTGGCAACGAATCGCTGCACCACCAAGTTCATGACGTGTGCCATGCATGGCACGTGTGTTATTTTGCACTGTTTAAACGCACTCAGCAGATTGGCACCGTTGTCACACACCACTTTACCAACTGTCAAATTCAGTGGTGTCAGCCACTGATCTGCCTGTGAACGCAAAGCTGAAAGGAGTGCAGGACCAGTGTGGCTCTTGGCTTCCAGGCACAACAGATGCAGCACAGCATGGCAACGTCTCACCTGGCATGTGGAATAGGTTCTGGAGATCTTGGGCGGCGCAGTGGAAGAGACGGTAGCAGCGGAAGAGGAGGGGTCAGCCAAGGAGGAGAGGGAGGATGGAGGAGGAGGAGGAGAAGAAGAGGCAGGCCTGCATGCAATCCGTGGCAGTAAAACCAAATCTACACGGTTGCCACGGTTTACATGGTTGACAGCTGTCAGAAGGTTCAGCCAGTGGGCAGTAAAAGTTATATGCCATCTCATAGTGTAGGACCCACTGATAATGGGGTACTTTGACGCAGTAGTGGGCTTGAGCACGATATGGCCATATGGTGGCCATTTTTATTTATGGATTGTCTTCAGATTTGGTAGTTATTTCTTTTGCATTTGCGCGCTATTCTTTTTTAATATACATGTCTTTTGGTTCATAGCTGCAGCAGCTTTAGAAATACATGGGTATGCTCCCCCAAATTTTTTGCCTGTTTATTATGTATTCGGTCTGACCAGACTATCGAGGTTGAGCAACCCTCCCCACCCCCCACACACACACCTGTACTCAATCAGTGTCCACCATCTAGTGGATATAGTAGGAGTCCCCTGTAGTGATTTTGCACATCCTTCCCAGCAAGGAGTATTATCTCCAAGGGTTAGGCTGGATTCATCTCTTTTTCATGGATAGTGTAGGACCCACTGATAATGGGGTACTTTGACGCAGTAGTGGGCTTGAGCACGATATGGCCATATGGTGGGACCAAACCCCCATTTTTATTTATGGATTGTCTTCAGATTTGGTAGTTATTTCTTTTGCATTTGCGCGCTATTCTTTTTTAATATATATGCCATCTCTGCCTGTGATTGCGAGACCATGTGTCTGTGGTCAGATGTATCTTGGCTCCGACACTGTGTGCCAGAGATACATTCACTTGCCACTGAACATGGCCATACAGCTCTGGAATGCCCTTCTGCGAGAAATATTTCCTACCTGGGACCTTCCATTGTGGGGTTCCAATGGCCACAAATTTACGAAAAGCCTCCGAATCCACCAGTTGATATGGCAGTAGTTGGCGGGCTATCAGTTCCGACAAGCCAGCAGTCAAACGTTTTGGCAAGAGGGTTAACCGGCGTCATCATTTTTTTCTGCTCCAACATTTGGACCACAGAAGCCTGCCTTTTTCCAGAACTACGTGATGACGGCATCATGGCAGGTGGAGTGGAGGACAAATGTGAGGAGAGAGGAGAAGGAGAAGGGGCTGGACGGTGAGACCCTGGAGTGTGGCTTTGTGGGTTCTGACAAGGTGTTGCTCCCACTGGGCTCGGTGATGGGAGTTCAGGTGCCTTCTTAAGGCGGTTGTCCCTAGGTGAGTGTTGGGCTTACCGCGACTTATGCGTTGACTGCAAAGGCTGCAGATGGCAACACTGTTGTTAGCAACGGACACATTAAAATAAATCCCACACTGCGGAGCCATGTGTCGGTGTCCTGGGAGCACCAGATGTGACTGTACATGGTTGATGGCTCGCTCCTGATACATTTGCAGTCTGCTTTTTACCTCTTGTGCAATGCAAGTTCTGTCTGCCTCTCCTCCCTATCTGCCGGTCCGTCTCTCCCTCTGAACTACCCTCCTCTTCCACTCTTGTGGCCAACCATGTGACGTCCATAGACATGTCATCATCCACGTCACCTTCCCCACCACTAACATTCTAGATCTCGGAGTAGGCAGCAACAGCGGGGACCAACCTCCTTGGGCTGATCTGGGTACTGTCGTCAGACTGCTGAGTGGTGGCTGTTGCTATATCCTCTTCCTGATCCGATGCCAACAATGGCTGTGCATCGCAAACGTCTTGTGATGGATCGGAAAATAATTTCAGTGACTCAAGCGGAGGGTATATGGTGGTGGTGTCTTTGGGGGAGCACACAGCTGAGAGTGAAGAGGGTGCAGATAGAGAGGATGAGGAGGGTGCAGAAGAGAAAGGCTGAGTGAGCCACTCAACCAAGTCTGGTGTGTCCTTTGATGTAATTGCACGCGGCTTTTGAAACTTCACACTTTGGCTCCGGCCTACTGCTCCTGCCCTACCCCTACCACCCCTGCGTACGTGTCTGCCTCTTCCTCTGCCTGTCATGTTTTTTAATTACCCTGTGACAAAAGTCTCTAGAGAATCGCAGTATATCTGGAAAAAGGTAGATAACACCCCGCTTCAATCTGTGGAATTGGGGGGCCACAGGTTGATCACACCAGTTCTACAAATAATTGGCCAGTAACTGTTGTCACTGTGTGTAGCACAGTTAACACAGCAAAAGAGGCCACATTTATGCAGGACTAAAATACAATCTTAGAAAAGTATACTGTTAAATAACAGCTCACTTCAATCTGCGGTATTGGGGGGGCCACAGTGTTATCACACCAGTTCTACAAATAATTGGCTAGTAACTGTTGTCACTGAGTGTAGCACGGTTAACCTCCCTGGCGGTATGATTCTTTCGGATTTTAGGTGCTGAAAGCGGTACCATTATTTTGCATGTAATTCTTGAGAATGAGCAGCCCAAACAGACTATTTACATATTTTTTTTTTTACTGTGCGTTCTTCTTTATAACATCTTGGGTATGATAAAGTTTGAAACACAAAATCATAATATAATAAAAAACTATAAATAAGTTAAAGTATATATATATATATATATATATATATATATATATATATATATATATACATACATAAAAAGTACAGTAAAACTGCAGGAAAGGGCACTGGGGGGCAATGTAATATGAATTTATTTTATTTTGAATGGTATCAGTGTGTTTGGTGTGTTTTACATTTGAATTTGCCGCTGGTTCCACCCCCCTGCGAACGTCACGTCGCAGGAGACGGAAGCCGGGGCACAGAGAGGATCGGGAGCAAGATCCGCCGCCGCATACCGCTCGCATACATCGCTGGATCCCGGTGACAAGGTAAGTATTCTCTTTTACAGGATCCAGCGATGCTTCTGGCGGTACCCCAAGTGTGGCTCGGGGTTACCGCTTTTGGCTCTGAAATTTAACTCCGAGCCACGCTCGGGAATACCGCTAAGAAGGTTAACACAGCAAGAGAGGCCAAATTTTTGCAGGACTAAAATACACTCTTAGAAAAGTATACTGTTAATTAACACCCCACTTCAATATGTGGTATTGGGGGGCCACTGGTCTATGACACCAGTTGTTCAAAAAATTGGCCAGGGAGTTTGGCACTGTGTGTATAAGACTTAACTCAGCAAAAGAGGTAATATTGTTGCAGGACACAAATACACTTGTAAAAGTATACTCAGATAACACCCCACTTCAATATGTGGTATTGGGGGGCCACCGGTCTATCACACCAGTTGTTCAAAAAATTGGCCAGGGAGTTTGGCACTGTTTGAAGTATTGCTGCAGCAACGCTCAGTCACCACACCTGTCACAATGCTGCACAGTGCACAATAATACTACTAATCCACTATAATATGCTTTCTACAAAGTATATTATACTGTGGATTACCCCCCCCCCCCCCCCTATATAGTGCACTGCACAGCAATACCAAAAAAATTGCAGCCGTTTAAATAACTTTTGTGGACATTAACAGAGCGATTTGTGTGACTGCTGCCGATCTCTTAACTGTCTCTAAAGCACAGACTGGATACCTTCCCCTAACCTGAAAAGAGACTGGACCTATACCGAAATGCCAGCCCTGAAAAGGACTTTTGTGAACATTAACAGAGCGATTTGTGTGACTGCTGCCGATCTCTAACTGCCCCTAAAGCACCGACTAGATACCTGCCCCTAACCTGAAAAGATACTAGTAGACCTATACCGAAATTCCAGCCCTGAAAAGGACTTTTGTGGATCTTAACAGAGCTATTTGTGTCTTGCAATCTCTCCCTCATGAGCACAGCAGACCTCTCCCTACGCTGGCAAAAATCAGAATGTGAAATGGCCGACAGCTCAGGTCTATTCATAGGGTAGGGGTCATGTCCATGTGCTAAAATGTTTTAATTGGCTGTCTCTTTCCATATGACGGATGTGTCATGGGTCAAAGTTCTCCCCAATGTAAACTAATATGGTCACCACGAACAACGCCATGTGTTCGCAAATTTGGCGGGTTACGAACAAGCAAAATTCGCAGCGAACCGACCGCCGGGCGAACCGCAAGGCCATCTCTAGTGAGAACTGAGAAATTGACAACTCCGGCATCTTTGTTTTGTGGTTTTATTGTAGATAAAGGGGATGGGAGAAGGGAATGAGTGGGATACTCCGGGCGAACCGCAAGGCCATCTCTAGTGGTGAGCACTAAAAACATTCTTCAGTGGCAGGAAAAAAAAAAAAAGCAACCAAGCAATGAATAAGAAAGATTGAAGGACGTTTGGATCAATTTTTTTATTCAAATGTTAAGAAAGTACAAAGGCTTACAGCACAGTCAAGATGTGGGCACAGCCGCAATAGGTACCTATACAATGCACATTGTGTACATTTATAAATGTATAATAGAATACAGAATTGAAGGGAAGGGGAAAGCAGGTTACAGGACCCAACAAAATAGCAACTCAAGGTACAAATGTATCCAAGTAATATCTGCAGCATATTGTAAAGTAGACTATAGAAACGGTCAATAAACGGAATTCTTATTTAATAGCAGTAACTCAGGTAGCATGCCAAGTAAACCAAGGTTTCCAGGATCTCTCAAAGGTAAGAAGAGAGTCAAAATGTAAGCCAAACGTTCTTTCATACAGGTTAATGTTGGTGAGTAATACTCAGCTTTGTGTGGATTAGGGGCTAATTCCCTTTTCCAACGTCTTGCAATTGTTAATTTAGCTGATAGTAAAAGATTGGCCGTTAATATAGTTATTATAATAGCTCTTTATATGCACAAGACATTTTATCTGTTTACTATCAGAATTGCTACCATTTAAAGTACAATAATAAATGTATTTAGAACACTGATAGAAACAGGCATATACATACAATCAGAAGACGTGTTGAATAAACAGAACTTGCATTTTTAGATTAAATATTTAAGAACAAAAGTTTTATATGATTCTATAGTAAAACAATAGGGTAAAGGGTCCTGGGAAATTAAGTAGTATAGGGCCCTGTGATTTTGTCTGTCTTTCTTGTCTGTCTCTAACATCTCTACACCCAATGCTTTAAAATTACCTGATGAACCCAACGTTGCTTTTAACAGTGATATTTTACTGTCTTGCTGAGAAGGAATTATAATCCTAATTAGCACTGAGGTAGTTAATATAGGTATTTAAGTAATTTATTTTCATTGATTCTCTTATCTAAACTGGAGACTAGTTCTGTTTTTGAACATAAAATTAGGTCCATATGTAGATATAAATGTTGCTTCCCAAGCTTAATAAGATCCCATGAGACGGTTTTCCTTGATTAAAAAAACATTCTTGGCTCCTCTAAATCTTTGCATGAGCATTGGTTTCTTTTGAGAGAAACTTTTTCCATATCTTCTTTGTGACTTTCTTCTTCCCTTCACATACTTTAATATTCTGACTGATAAATGAAACAAACACTTCCTGTCCTTCAGTCTAATTGCTTTGTGCAAAAAGAGGCACGTAGGTCATTTACTATGGTAACAGGGAGTACTGTAAAATGATTGTGATAACTCGCCCCTTGTTTCCACAATTTAATTATTTTTTATTAGATAAACCAAATACAAAAAAATCACTGCATTATTAAATTACTCTCTCCATTATAATTTATCTAGTACCCATGTCACTTTTAATTTAATTTTTTTTATATCTGTTTATTTCAATGATGTGTAAGATTTTATTTGATTAATTTTCTCTTCAATTATTTCAATACAATGAACCACATTTTTACATATCCTAGTATATTTGTATAAATATTGTAGCTTTCTGAATAAGTGGCAACATTTCATTTTGCAGTTCTTTTAAGAATGTTTAAAAGGAAAAACAACTTGTGCATGTATTTAATAAATACATCCCTAAAAACAACAAAAAAATAAAAATAAATAAATAAATAAATACATCCCTTAATTCTACCCTTTTTAACACATACTTTTTTCATAGACTTTACAAAGTGGCTGTTTTTTTTTTTTTTTACTTTTTGGTGTATCTTATAACTTTCCCACTTCATGGACTGTAAACAACTAGCCATGGTCCTGCATGTGCATAATAAATAAATATATACATTCATTTAAAATACAATGCAATGTCAGTCTTTATCAATTAGTTAATCACTAATCAATCAAATCAATAAAGACTGGCAGTATCCTGCTTTGCCCTGCTAGTGCATTACTAACCTGAGATAAAACAAAAATATTAGCAATTATTGGCGAAGCTGATTCACACAAGGTGGATATTTTTTCCTCTTAGTGGTTCAAACCAAATCCTTTTTGGCATGTTTTCATTCCGGACATCTTTTCCATCATACTGCCTTTTGCATCCATCTAGTTTGCACCAGTCCAAGCCCAAGAATGGTGAAAGGCTATATGTATTAAAATGTGTTTAGATGCTCTCTGTAACAGGACATGTTCTTTCAATACAAAATAATCTCTTTTTTTTGTTTAAATATAAAAAAAGTGCTTGCATTCATTGTTTGCCCTTCTGTTATTGACTCGTGCTTTACAATTGCAATAAGTCCCTCCTACCCAAAAAACACTGCTCATTTTCAACTGATAAGCCAATCCCTCTCAAAGAAATGACACGGGCAACCAGCAGATTGAATGTATAATTGTGCCATTGGTCACAGCTCCTCAGGCTTAAACTGCTGTACCACTTGTTTGTAGATGCACTTTACTTTCCATTTTGTGAGTGTATCACCACTTTTATTTATCAACATTGTTTTATGATGCACAAGGTCTGTGTGCCCTTATTTGCTTTTTTCTCATTGCCAACGTTGTGAGATTCCCATTATCACTAGGACCTGCAGGACCAAGTTCTATTCTATGAATTCCTACTCAAGGCACACTGCAGGCTTTTAAAATAGTTTATTATTCTGTGTATGCTTGTTGTTTATACTATCTTTTCTCACATTGTTGTTTTAAATGTGTCTTTCACACTGAGGTTTATGGCTGCACTGTGGCTATTTTCTGCATTCAGTCTCACACATAAATAATTATGTCATTATTCATTACTATGTCACACAATTATTATGTCACACACAATCAATCAGTTCCAATCCTCTAAAAGAAAAAAAAAAAAAAAATGAATGGAAAGTTGCTATTTTTTAAAGCAAAACATACGATGTTATATTCCCCAATGGTTAGTATGGTCAGCTCTATACCTATTATTGGCTGCACTATATCATCCCACATGGTGGAGCAAAACCAAAAAATAAATAAAAAAAAATAAAAAATCATCAAAAACATGAACAGCAAAAAAATAATACATTTCCATAAATTTCTTTAAAATGACTGGCAGATATCTTAATCAGATGTCCTGAACATATAAACAAAAATAAAATAGTCAAACTTAACCTACATTATACAAAACAAAAACAAATACCAAGAAGTAATCACTCAGAAAGAAATACCCAAAATAGTGATCTATGAACATGAAATTGGACTTTTTATTCGATTTTGTCAAACAAAAATCAGGAATTCTAAAAACATATTTTTCTTTATTCTCCAAACTTTAAAATTCTAACACACACACAAAAAATATTGAAATCAAATACATCAAGGTTTATATATCATGTGTAAATTTCATCGATTCAAATGTCTCTAATATTGGTCTGTAAAAACACCTCAACGCGTTTTAACTCATAAAGAGTCTTCAACAGCATGCAAAAAGTGCACTACAGAACCCAATGATGCGAAACTAAAAGAGGATGCAAATCCAAAAGAAACCCTAAAAACTGGCCAAATGAGATGCAAAGGGTGCTAGCCAGAACACCATCTCAAAAAAGAGAGGGAATGGTAACCTAAGGTATGTGGAAGAAGGGACCTAAAACAGTAGGGTTCCCGGGGATCTCAACCTCTGATGGGGACAAGTAGTGAGGACAAAAAAAGCATACAGGAATGCCTTAATGGTTCCAAACATACAATATTCCAGGAAAAACAGCAATGCTGATGTCATTTAGGAGGAAATGTGTAGGGAGTGGCTTGAATAAACATCAAAACGGACCTTCTGTTGTTGCCACTCACGGCTTTGGAAGTCTGTGAGCCTTCAGCCTGCTGGAATAAATATGCTGTACTTAACCTCCCTGTCGGTATGATTGTTTCTGATTTTAGGTGCTGAAAGCATTACCATTATTTTGCTAGTAATTCTTAAGGACGAGCAGCCCAAACCAACTATTTACATATGATTTTTTTTTTTTACTGTACGTTATTCTTTATAACATCTCGGGTATGATAAAGTTTGAAACACAAAATCATAAATCATAATATAATAAATAACTATAAAAAGTTAAAGTATATATATGTGTGTGTATATATATATACAGTGCCTTGCAATATTATTCGGCCCCCTTGAACTTTGTGACCTTTTGCCACATTTCAGGCTTCAAACATAAAGATACAAAACTGTAATTTTTTGTGAAGAATCAACAACAAGTGGGACACAATCATGAAGTGGAATGAAATGTATTGGATATTTCAAACTTTTTTAACAAATAAAAAACTGAAAAATTGGGTGTGCAAAATTATTAAGCTCCCTTAAGTTACTACTTTGTAGCGCCACCTTTTGCTGCGATTACAACTGTAAGTCACTTGGGGTATGTCTCTATCAGTTTTGCACATCGAGAGACTGAAATTTTTGCCCATTCCTCCTTGCAAAACAGCTTGAGCTCAGTGAGGTTGGATGGAGAGCGTTTGTGAACAGCAGTTTTCAGTTATTTCCACAGATTCTCGATTGGATTCAGGTCTAGACTTTGACTTGGCCATTATAACACCTGGATATGTTTATTTGTGAACCATTCCATTGTAGATTTTGCTTTATGTTTTGGATCATTGTCTTGTTGGAAGACAAATCTCTGTCCCAGTCTCAGGTCTTTTGCAGACTCCATCAGGTTTTCTTCCAGAATGGTCCTTTATTTGGCTCCATCCATCTTCCCATCAATTTTAACCATCTTCCCTGTCCCTGCTGAAGAAAAGCAGGCCCAAACCATGTTGCTGCCACCACCATGTTTGACAGTGGGGATGGTGTGTTCAGGGTGATGAGCTGTGTTGCTATTACGCCAAACATAACATTTTGCATTGTTGCCAAAAAGTTCGATTTTGGTTTCATCTGACCAGAGCACCTTCTTCCACATGTTTGTTGCGTCTCACTGGTGGCTTGTGGCAAACTTTAAACGACATTTTTTATGGATATCTTTAAGAAATGGCTTTCTTCTTGTCACTCTTCCATAAAGGCCAGATTTGTGCAGTATACAACTGATTGTTGTCCTATGGACAGAGTCTCCAAACCTCAGCTGTAGATCTCTGCAGTTCATCCAGAGTGATCATGGGCCTCTTGGCTGCATCTCTGATCAGTCTTCTCCTTGTATGAGCTGAAAGTTTAGAGGGACGGCCAGGTCTTCGTAGATTTGCAGTGGGCTGATACTCCTTCCATTTCAATATTATCAACTGCACAGTGCTCCTTGGGATGTTTAAAGCTTGGGAAATCTTTTTGTATCCAAATCCAGCTTTAAACTTCTCCACAACAGTATCTTGGACCTGCCTGGTGTGTTCCTTGTTCTTCATGATGCTCTCTGCGCTTTAAAAGGACCTCTGAGACGATCACAGTGCAGGTGCATTTATACGGAGACTTGATTACACACAGGTGGATTCTATTTATCCTTCTCCTTTTCCTTCCTTCTATTTATCATCATTAGTCATTTAGGTCAACATTGGATCACTCAGAAATCCTCACTGAACTTCTGGAGAGAGTTTGCTGCACTGAAAGTAAAGGGGCTGAATAATTTTGCACGCCGCCCAATTTTTCAGATTTTTATTTGTTAACATAGTTTGAAATATCCAATAAATTTCGTTCCACTTCATGATTGTGTCCCACTTGTTTTTGATTGTTCACCAAAAATTACAGTTTTATATCTTTATGTTTGAAGCCTGAAATGTGGCAAAAGGTCACAAAGTTCAAGGGGGCCGAATACTTTCGCAAGGCACTGTGTGTATATATATATATAGTACAGTAAAACTGTAGGCAAGGGCACTGGGGGGCAAACTAATGTAAATGTATCTTATTTAGTAGTGCAATCCAATAAGATTACAATATATCAGTGTGTTTGTGTGTTTTACTTTTCAAATTTGCCACCAGTTCCACCCCACTGCGACGTGACGCTCGCAGGGAACAGAAGGGAGGGG
Organism: Pelophylax lessonae; assembly: GCF_965119305.1. NCBI lineage: Eukaryota > Metazoa > Chordata > Amphibia > Anura > Ranidae > Pelophylax > Pelophylax lessonae. Next base: position 135,035,009 of record NC_138774.1, read on the forward strand.
GCAGGATCTGGGGCCCCCCTATTAAAGGGGGCTTCCAGCTTCGGAAAAGCCCCCTACACACAGACTCCTATGACCTGTCTCCATCAACATGAGGCCAAGGTGCTTTGGGGTGGGGGGAAGAGCCCCCCCCGCCCCAAAGCACCCAACCCATGTTGAGGGCCTGTGGTCTGGTATGGTTCAGGTCAGGAAGGGGGCACTTGCTCATCCCTCACTTTTCTGACCTGCCACGCTGCATGCTCAGATAAGGGTCTGGTATGGATTTTGGGGGGCCCCAAGTCGTCTTTTGCTTTAACATTGGCGTGGGGTTTTCCATGTTTTTTTAACATCTTTGTATTGCCAGCAATGGTATTGTATTACTGGCAATTTAAATGTAATTTCTTTTTTTTTATAAATGTCAGTTTTGCTGCAGCAGGCTCTAAACATGGTACAGATGCGTGACTTTACAGGCAGACTAAGGGGACCCCCAGGCACTATATTTTAAGGAATTTTACATTTTTATTGTTTCATTTTAAGTATCATTAAAATCACTACTCCTGTAAATATAATATTAAAAAAAATAATAATTTGCATATAAGCCTAAAAAATGGGGACCCATAGACTTCGATCGGATTTGGGTCCGAACGTTTGCGATGTTCGAGAGTACTGATATGAACCGAACCAGGGGATGTTCGGCCCATCTCTAATGCTTATATGTATACTATGTATCACTAATGTTGTGCAGTGTGTACTGTAAGGAGTCGCTACTGTAACCAACATAAGGGTGCAGGATGCTACTACATTTTTAATGTGCTTTTAATGATCTTTTATTTGTGCATTAATAAAGTTTGTATTACATTTCAGTAGATTGGTGTTGTGCCTATAAAGTGCATGGACTGCAGTCCAATGTTTATTTTCCCTAATTGATCTTATTCTAGAATGAGGCACTTTGATACCTTTTAGGTTCACGAGCTTGGGTTTTTTTTTTTTTCTCCATCCTCCCTTGTCTGGTGCTCATTACTTTTAATTATAAACAGTTTTTGCATCTCTATAAATCTAAAAATAGAATGTGTGCCAAAAAAAATTGTTTTCTGAAGCATCAATTGATTTAATCTAAGAACAATGGTTGTACTTTTTATGCCAGTATGAATTTATAGCATATAATCACTCCATTCGTTGCCCAGATAATTAGTCATATTGGGGTAGGATACTAAGTGCAAAAACAAAACCCTAAATTAACTAAACAGGTTAATACAATATAAAAAAAGCATGGGCCATGACAGTTCCTCTTTATTGAGAGATATGGGGTCTATTAGATCCCAAATCTATCCTCTGGCCTCAAATGCAGTTGATCAGACACAGATCAGTCTGATCATATACATGGGGGCATATTTGGTGTACTTAACAGTTTCTGAATGTATAAATGACTCTCCGTGGTCCTTGTGTTTCTGTAATTTTTGGTTTTACCATCTGGAAATCAGTAATATGATTACAAGCTTTTGGTCCCTGAAGAAGCCACTACATGAGGATTTATACCTCAGTAAAATATGTAGGACCCCTGTGATCTACACTACTGTTTACCTTTTGTAAATGTATGACATGTGATTTTTGCTAATTACGTTTTAACATGTACGTCTTTGCACCTTAATAAAGTTGTTTACATTTTTACAAATGTAGCTTTCTACTTGTCCATAGCTTTATAGACCATATTACAGCCCTTGAAAATCTCAAACATTTAGCAGGGTTGAAGTCTGGTATCCTCCCAGCTTTTGGGTTGGTTCTTTACTAGGACTACCCCTGACTAATTTAATTTATTCTTCTAAGTTATCCAGGGATGTGGCTGTTAAATGGTCAGTAATGTGAGCCAACACCCTTCACTCAATTTTTATATACAGATCAGTCTGATCGGCTGCTTTCCTAGCTGCTAACAGCCAGGTAAACCAGAAGTGACTAAATCCTTTGTTGCTTCCGGTTTCCAGGGTCACAGAGAGGGAGAAACAGCGGCATTTCCTCTCTCTCTGTGTAGTACAGCTGTCGCCACAGTCTGGTCACAGAGCAGTGGTGGAGAAGGGGCGGCGGACCCCTTCTGCCATCTTCTGCTTAGAAGGCAACCAGCAGCTGCAAAAGCTGCAAGCATCAACCCAGTATAACTACCCCTAAGATGTCCATGGATGTCCTGCAGTCGGGAAGTGGTTAAATGTATGTTGTTTGTTTATTTATGTATAAAAAAAAAACTGCCCACTAACATCTGTCCTGCATTTGTAACATTTATTGGTTGGAATATTTCCCACTTTATAGGTAGTGTGTTAGTAGCAAAAATTAAGTGAATTTAAGTGACTCTTTAATTCCAGCAGATGTGCCAAATTTCACAGCAGATTGTTAAACAAACAAATGTTAATAGGTAAATTTTTTAATGTTTATTACCAAAACTAAACTAATTTATTAGCATTTTAATAGTAAGTAATTACATTGGATTTAACTAACTCCTGCCCGCTGTATACTATAATGACAGTGGGCAGGATACCCTCTAATTCTGGGATGTTGTCATATGATGTCGCCCCAAGTGTGCCACTCTCACGCATCCAGGGGGTGCACAGAGCAGCGATTGCAGGGGGGCGGTGTCCCTGGGACACGGCGCGACCCCAATATCTGTAAACAGCCGATGATGGGGCTCCTTACCCATCAGCTGTGTCCAATCGCAACAGATGAGATCACATGTAAACACAGAAGTGCCAGTGATCGGCTCTCCTCGCCTCACACTGACAGAGCGTAAGGAGAGGAGAGCCGATCAGTGGCATCTCCTTGCAGGGGAGACCTGTATAGGTAATCAGAGTACTAATCATCAGTGCCCCAACAGTGCCCAGCAGTGATGCCAGTCAGTGACCATCAGAGATGCCAATTTTTGCCCATTAGTGATGCCAGTCAGTGCTGACTTTCAGTTCCCATCAGTGCCTGCTCATCAATGCAGCCCATCAGTGTGGCCCACCAGTGCCGCCTATCCATGCCACCTATCATTGCCCATAGGTGACATCTATCAGTGCCAATCAGCACCTCCTATCAGTGCCCATCAGTGTGGCATGTTAGTCCCTTTTCATCAGTGTCACCTCATCAGTGCCCTTCAGTGCTGTCTCATTAGTGCCCATAAGTGCTACCTCATCAATGCTCACCAGTGAAGTCCACCAGTGCCACCTCATCAGTGCACATCAGTGAAAGGAATTATTTATTTACAACATTTTCTGACAGAATAATTTTTTTTTTTTTTAGCAAAAAATAAAAAACCCAGTGGTAATTAAATATCACCAAGAGAAAGCTCTATTTGTATGAAAAGAAAATGATAAAAATTTCACGTGGGTACAGTGTTGCATGACTGCTCAATTGTCATTCAAAGTGTGACAGTGCTGAAAGCTGAAAATTGGCCTGGATAGGAAGGGGGTAAAAGTGCTCAGTATTGAGGCGGTTAAGTTATACACAATGAGGCTGATTTACTAAAGTAGTTGAGAATCTTCATACAACAAACTGTAAATAATCACTTTAACCACTTGAAGACCCGAAGGTTTTACCCCCTTAATGACCAGGCCATTTTTTGCCATACGGCACTGCGTTACTTTAACTGACAATTGATGTCCTTTTTTTCCCCCCACAAATCTTTTGGTGGTAATTGATCACCTCTGCGTTTTTTATTTTTTGCGCTATAAACAAAAAAAGAGCGACAGTTTGGAAAAAAAGACAATATCTTTTACTTTCTGCTATAAAACGTTCCCAATAAACAAAATAAAAAATCAAATGTTTTCATCATTTTAGGCCAATATGTATTCTGCTACATATTTTTGGTAAAACAAAATCCCAATAAGTATATATTGATTGGTTTGCGCAAAAGTTACCTAACTGACATTTTTGGCACTTTTGGGGTGACCAGTGACATTACTGCAGTAATCAGTGCTAAAAATATGCACTGTTACTGTCCTAATGACACTGGCAGGGAAGGGGTTAACACCAGGGGTGATCAAAGGGTTAAATGTGTGCCTAGGGGATGCTTTCTAACTGTGTGGGGATTTGCTTACTGGATGAACACAGAGACCTTTTGTTCCTAAATAGGAGGAACACAGGATCCCTGTGTTCATCACTGACAGAACAGCGGTCTGCTGTGTTTACTTCAGCAGACCGCCGTTCTGTCTCCATGGGGAGCGTGCGCCCCACTAACTGCTACAGGAAACTATGTACAGGTATGACATTTTGCGCAAGACATCCGACCTGCCGGAGTATAACTATGGCAGCTGGTCGGCAAGTTGTTAACTATTCAGTCATGTGCAGATGTAATAAGTAAACTAGAATTTGTTTTTCACATGATTGGCTAATTGAATGGATATTCAAATGATTCATTGTACAATGTTGTATGAAGATTCCTAGTTTATAGTTAACCAGCTCTATAGTGTAGAGCAGGTATATATTTAAACAATTTTGTTCTAAACTGGTTGAACATCAATATTAAAATCTTTCTGTTTGTAACCATCTTCAGTTAGTGCCTATGTAATTTGTTTCTATTTAGTACCTAACTGGTAACTATAACATATTTTTAGCATACAAAAGTCCCATTGAGCTGACTTCTGCATTTGCTAAATGGAATTACCTTATTCATCAATTAGTTTGATGCAACTATTACATAGAGTATCTCACAAAAGTGAGTACACCCTTCACATTTTTGTAAATATTTTATTATATCTTTTCATGTGACAACACTGAAAAAATGACACTTTGCTACAATGTAAAGTAGTGAGTGTACAGCTTGTATAACAATGTAAATTTGCTGTCCCCTCAAAATAACTCAACACACAGCCATTAATGTCTAAACTGCTGGCAACAAAAGTGAGTACACCTCTAAGTGAAAATGTCCAAATTGGGCCCGATTAGCCATTTTCCCTCCCTGGTGTCATGTGGCTTGTTAGTGTTACAAGGTCTCAGGTGTGAAGGGGGAGCAGGTGTGTTAAATTTGGCGTTATCGCTCTCACTCTCTCATACTGGTCACTGGAAGTTCAACATGGCACCTCATGGCAAAGAACTCTCTGAGGATCTGAAAAAAATAATTGTTGATCTACATAAAGACGGCCTAGGCTATAAGAAGATTGCCAAGACTCTGTAACTGAGCTGCAGCATGGTGGCCAAGACCATAAAGCAGCTTAACAGGACAGGTTCCAATCAAAACAGGCCTCACCATAGTAGACCAAAGAAGTTGAGTGCACATTCTCAGCATCATATTCAGAGGTTGTCTTTGGGAAATAGAAGTATGAGTGCTGCCAGCATTGCTGCAGAGGTTGAAGGGATGGAGGGTCAGCCTGTCAGTGCTCAGACCATGTGCCGCACACTGCATCAAATTGGTCTGCATGGCTGTCGTCCCAGAAGGAAGACTCTCCTAAAGATGATGCACAAAAAAGCCCACAAACAGTTTGCTGAAGACAAGCAGACTAAGGGCATGGATTATTGGAACCATGTCCTGTGGTCTGATGAGACCAAGATAAACCTATTTGGTTCAGATGGTGTCAAGCCTGTGTAGCGCCAACCAGGTGAGAACTACAAAGACAAGTGTGTATTGCCAACAGTCAAGGATGGTGGTGGGAGTTTCATGGTCTGGGGCTACATGAGTGCTGCTGGCACTGGGGAGCTACAGTTCATTGAGGGAACCATGAATGCCAACATGTACTGTGACATACTAAGGCAGAGCATGATCCCCTCCCTTCGCAGACTGGGCCGCAAGGTGGTATTCTAACATGATAACGACCCCAAACACACCTACAAGACAATCACTGCCTTGCTAGAAGCTGAGGGTAAAGTTGATGGACTGGCCAAGTATGTCTTCAGACCTAAACCCTATTGAGCATCTGTGGGGCATCCTCAAATGGAAGCTGGAGGAGTGCAAGGTCTCTAACATCCACCAGCTCATTGATGTCATCATGGAGGAGTGGAAGAGGACTCCAGTGGCAACCTGTGAAGCTCTGGTGAACTCCACGCCGAAGAGGGTTAAGGCAGTGCTGGAAAATAATAATGACCACACCAAATTTTGACACTTTGGGCCCAATTTGGACATTTCCACTTAGGGGGTGTACTCACTTTTGTTTCCAGCGGTTAAGACATTAATGGCTGTGTGTTGAGTTATTTTGAGGGGACAGCAAATTGACACTGCTATACAAACTGTACACTCACTACTTTACATTGTAGCAAAGTGTCATTTCTTCAGTGTTGTCACATGAAAAGATATAATAAAATATTTTAAAAAATGTGAGGGGTGTACTCACTTTTGTGAGATACTGTACATTTCATGATGCTCTGGAATGTACAGTCAATGCACCTAAACTCTCAAGGGTTTCTATAAAAAGGAGATCTATAAGTATCCATTTTGGTGTTTGGGTGAATTGAATATTAAAAAAAAAAAAAAAAAACATAATTATGACAATTGATAATTAATATGTTTACAAAAAAGTCTGTGATGAATGTTAGATTGTTTACTGTAAGTGTTTTAGAACAGACTGAAGCAATGTAGAATTCTCTTTTAACCTACTTTTAACAATCCATCTTCTGGTACTTCTACCATTTCCATGTCTTCATATACTTTATACTGTATATTAAAGGGTGCTTGCCTTTTATTTAAATCTCAGACTTTTTAGCAGAAAACTGCATAGATTTAGGAACTCTTAAGCCCCGTACACACGATAAGAAATTTGGCCGGGTAATTTCGTCCGACGACCGATTTGCCGACTTTCGGCTTGTTAGAATGGTGCTTTCTACAGCCGACTCCGACTTTTCGGCTGACAAAATCCTGGTGTGCAGGCGTTAAAATTTTTGTCCTCCGTCAAAACACGTACGATTTTCGTCTCATTAGTACAGATTTTGATGGGGAAAAATCTTATGAGCAAGACTGGGCATGCTCAGAGATTAAAGAACACAAAGAAAGCAATCCAACACATGACATCACTTCTGAAGTAGAATTCTGTCGTACGGGAAAATTCGTGTGCAGTCTAGAGCACATTCCAACCAACAAAACACCACTCTGGATGAAAGACGGACGACCGGTCAGCGGAAATTCGTTGCGTGTGTACGAGGCTTTAGACTCCAAGCTCTCATAACTGGAGATAGTTGGGGATGAGCAAATCTACTTGGGTTAGGTTAATGAACAGTTTAGTGAATCCTTCTCAAAGCTCTACTCTGTTCTGCCAGTGTTCAGAACAGAAAAAATCAGCCCCACACAGAGGCTGTGATGAGACCTCTACTTTAGAAAAGGACAGGTATCTTTTTACCCATTTCAAATACTTTATATACTTTTAACTATAGCATTTTAGTGTTATTTTTCATGCACAAGCCAATTGTGTTTCATATCACATTTTCTTTTTTTTTTACTTAAAGGAATCTTATGTGTTGCTTTACTGCAGTAATAAATGACCTCAACCTTCAAAACTCTTTCATGTAATAGCACAATGCAATCAGTATGTATGAAATAATGAACTTGATGGACCTGTGTCATTTTACAATCTGAAAACTGTCATTATGATTTAGGTAGAAAAGTCAAGGCATCAGAGAAGGCAAACATCTTTCTGTCTAAGCAAAACTATTTACTAAGTAAAGTATTTTTTAAAGGTAGCATTTTGTTTTGTTTGGGACAGCTTGCTTTGTAATAAATGACTGAATATGAATAAAGAATTATATTTGTGTGTGTATTTATTCTTATAAAAAATACACTTAACTGATTTGTATAGCATCATAATAGGCTTAAAGCGGTATTAAATCCAAAACCAAAAAGATAATATATTGCAGCTTACCAATCATTGGATGTAAGGAGAGGGGAGTGTTAGAAGTATTAGCAGATGTAAATACACTAACAATCTGAAGCTGAACTCCAGCTAACACTTTATAAGCAGTTACAGTAAACAGTTCTTTTTTTCCTTTAGGGATAATAGTTTTACACAAATAAATAAAAGCTGATAATTTTTAGGCACACCTGCCAATGTTAAATGGTCTGTCCCATCCCTGTAACTGCAAGAGAGCTTTTCTGCTGACTTACTGGCAGGATCACCAGGGAAAACTAGAAGAAAGAAAGGCTAAAAAAATACTAATACAGCCATAAAGTCTAAAAATTTGTAAGTTGCAATATAATAAATGTTTTCTTCTGGGTTTAATAATGCTTTAAGCGATTTGGATATAAATTGGACTTGGCATACAGAAAGATTTTCTCTGTTTTATTGCTAAACTATCAGTTGATTTCTTGTGCTAAATTTTTTTTACATATTTAGCTCCTCAAACCTTTTTCTCAGACCGGGTTCTCACTAGGTGCGGCCGTGACTCACAGCAGGGGATCTGGTGTCCTTGTTCTTCGTTTCGGGTGCGAATCAGGTCCGCATTTTTGGCTGAATTCTGACCTGAAACAGAGCCAAGGACACACAGGACCCTTTTCCAGAGCGGACCACGGCCACCCAGGAGGAGTGGGAACGGGCTCTATTGAGAGCCGGTAACACTCTCCTGTCATGCAAATTGGATGCGGGGAAGCCTGCATCCAATTCACATAAGTGTAAATCCAACTTTATGAGACAGTTGGTTTCCCATATGGTACACTTTACTGCTTCCCCTTCCCCTAGACAGAGAATTGTCCACAGACTTGTTTTTGTGGTTTATTGAGGGATAATAACTTGCATAGGCATGGGAAGTTATGGGATGCCCACTTGACTTTAGCAACAAACTTGGCAACAACTTCAGGGACATCTTTCCTATGCACAGTCTATATACAGTCCTTTAACACTCCTCCAACATTTAACATGCTTTCAGTACCAGCTGAAACTCTGTTTATGGATCTGTCAGGCACAGTCATCTTTTTAGCAATGGCCCTTTGCAGGCAGGAACTCGAAGCTCCTTGTTGTGTAGCAGTTTACAGAGATCAGCTTGCATTAAATCTCCTGTGGCTACTGGTTCCAGCACCACCTCTTCAGGCATAGAAACATAGAAACATAGAATGTGTCGGCAGATAAGAACCATTTGGCCCATCTAGTCTGCCCAATATATCTGAATCCTATGAATAGTCCCTGGCCCTATCTTATATGAAGGATAGCCTTATGCCTATCCCATGCATGCTTAAACTCCTTCACTGTATTTGCAGCTACCACTTCTGCAGGAAGGTTATTCCATGCATCCACTACTCTCTCAGTAAAGTAATACTTCCTCATATTACTTTTAAACCTTTGCCCCTCTAGTTTAAACGGTGTCCTCTTGTGGTAGTTTTTCTTCTTTTAAATATGCTCTCCTCCTTTACCGAGTTGATTCCCTTTATGTATTTAAAAGTTTCTATCATATCCCCTCTGCATTGCAAACTTACCTGGCTGCAGCTGCCGCTTTCACTAACCCTCCAGGCTAACTTTCCTCCACAGTCTCCTGGACTGTCTCACACCAGCCCACCTGACTGACTCTTTACCGGCCCACCCGGCTGCCTCTTTCCCGGTCCACCCGGCTGACTCTCAGGAGATATTCCAAGGTAGGGATGAAGACTTGGCACAAAGCGGTCTTCAGGGAAAACTGGCTTTATGTGGCAGTCTCCCTGCTTATAAATTCCCAGTAGTGCTGCTGTACTTACAATGTCCTCCCACTTGCTCCCGTGCCTCCAGGAAGGGCTTCCTTTGTGTGTTATGGCAGGATCCTTCCAGCACCCGAGCCCCAGCCCAAAGTCACCCCCCCCCAGACTAGGAGGCACCTCTGAAGGCCACCAACTGTCTCCACAGCACTATATTTCCACCGACCGCCCTTGCTGGCATGGTTCATGCCTATTTATGAGGTAGGCATTGCCCACTGCCAGGCCCTCAGGCCTTTACTGGGGATTAGCTAAGGCCCACATAAATATTTCAAACAGCCCCTCCTCACCTCCACCCACCAGTTCTAGAAATGTTTACAACCTTCTAGACCAGGGGGAGGAGCTGTCAGGATGAGTCATCCAACCCTGACTCACTGAACCCTGACCAAGATTCACAGCTCAGGCTTAGCCATGAGCTGAACTAAATTTTCCTACACTAACAAACCTATACTACAAAAAAAAACTTACATTTAGCACACACTAGAGGTACTACACATAATTTTTCTTTTTATCTTCTGCCACTCCTCTTGGCTGCATGTAGTGGGAGCATGGATCCTTTCCCCTTCCTAGCACACTATGCAGCACTAGGTGGAGGGCAATCCCTAGCTCACTCTTAGGAAAGGTGTTTTTGATTCTGTGTACTCTTCAACCAGATCAAGCATGGTGTTTCTTCCTTTCACTCCTGTGTCTAAGAGAGTATAGAGAAGTACAGCATAACTATAGCTCCCAATTGTCCCTGATTTTGAGGGCCCATCCCTGATTTGGAACAATGTTCCTGTGTCCCCCTTTCCTCCTCAGTTGTCCCTCATTTTAGTCTGATCTATATAGTTGTACATAAAATGCACTTTTTATCTTTCAAAAAGAGTTTCCCAGAGCTAAATCTTTAATCCAGTTTTTAAATGGCTGCATCTGTAAATGTAAAAAGCCAGTATAAAGGAATAGCAGTGGTAAAAAAAAAAAAAACACTTGTTGGTTTAACATAAAACTTTTTTGTATAATTCTCCTTTAAGGGGGAATAGCGGGGGGAGGAGGGGGTGTCCTATACCTACATACTTTTGCTAATAGGTGTCCCTCATTCCCATCTCAAAAAGTTGAGAGGTATGCATAACCAGTTCTGAAGAACAGGCATTTAAAGTAGTTCAAAAGGCAGAAGGTTTGGTTACTTTAATGCATTCTACGCATTAAGGTAAAAAAAACCTTCTCTGTGCACCAGCCCCCCCAGCCCCCCTAACACTTACCTGAGCCACTTCTTAAACCAGCGATGTGCATTAGAGCCTCTGCTGCCTGGGGACTCACCCTCCTTATTGGCTCAGACGGCAGCTGGTGCCATTGGCTCCCATAGAAAGCTGCTTGCTCTGGGGGCACTCGGATGGAGGGGGGGGGGCAGGAGCACCAGTGGGAGACCCAAGCAGAGGAGGATCGGTGCTGCTCTGTGCAAAGCCACTGCACAGAGCAGGTAAGTATGACATGCTTGTTATTTTTAGAAAAAAAAATATCCTTTAATATCACTTTAAGTGAAAATGTTGTTTTGCAAACTTAGTCACTAAATCAAGTCTTCTGGAATTAAACATTTATTGTAAAAAAAATTCAAATTTGTTTCAGAGGAAATTATTATCTGGTGTTGTTAGCTAAATAGCTACACCGTTGGAGTTAACAATCTGTTTAAGTTTATACCTCATTGGTATGCAAACATGTAGATTCTTAAAACAATACTAAAAAGGCAGATATTCTTGGATTCCAATATAGCCCACTCCAGTAAAGCTTTATTATTATCCAGTACAAAGTGAAGCTGCATTTAACACAATTGTGTGGCACACTGTTCCAGGTGGGACAATGGCCCAATGCCACCCACAGTTTGGAGTTTATGTCCAATAATAAATGCTAATAGATGTCAACATTGTCTATATTAGTACATTGTGTCAAATACATACATGTTTTATCCTGTAATAACATAAAAACTGTATAATTTGTAAAGTCTGTTGGCTGGCTGGATACTGGAGCATATCTCGAGACTATTGGCACTGGATGTCTACTACTATCTAGATCTTTTTGAACCACCCTTGCACAAGCAGTTTACATCCTTGGTATCCTGATTCCTGACATTTCTTTAACCTCCCTGGCGGTATGATTCTTTCACGTTTTAGGTGCTGAAAGCGGTACCATTATTTTGCATGTCATTCTTAAGAATGAGCAGCCCAAACCAACTATTTACATATTATTTTTTTTTACTGTGCGTTCTTCTTTATAACATCTCGGGTATAATAAAGTTTGAAACACAAAATCATAAGTTATAATATAATAAAAACTAAAAATAAGTTAAAGTATGTATGTATGTGTACATATATATATACTGTGTATATATATATATATATATATATATATATATATATATATATATATATATATATATATATATATATATATACACACGTGTATATATATATATATATATATATATATATATATATATATATATATATATATATATATATATAAAAAACAGTTTACACATAAACACTGGCACAAAGTTAACCCTTTGATTGCCCTGGATGTTTAACCTTCCCAGCCAGTGTCATAGTACAGTGACTGTGCATATTTTTAGCACTGATCACTGTTTTAGTGTCACTGGTTCCCACAAAGTGTCAAAAGTGTCTGAATGTCCACTGCAATATTGCAGTCCCCCTATAAGTCTCTGATCGCTGCCATTACTAGTATAAAAAAAAAACATTAAAAAAAAAATTCCAGTATATACACCATGGTTTGTAGAAGCTATAACATTTTAGCAAACCAATCTATATACGCTTTTTGGGATTTTGTTTACCAAAAATATGTAGCAGATTACATATTGGCCTAAATTTATGAAGAAATGGGATTTTGTAAAAGTTTTTATTGGACATGTTTGGATATAGCACAAAAAATAAAAAACACAGTGACAATCAAATACAGTACCACCAAATGAAAGCTCTATTAGTGGGAAAAAATTACATAAATTTTATTTGTGTACAGCGTTACATGACCGTGCAATTGTTAGTGAAAGTAATGCAGTGCCATATTGCATAAAATACCCTTGTCATGAAGGAGGGTAAATCTTCTAGAGGTCAAGTGGTTAATCCAGGATACTTAACCAGTGTGACTGATGATTGCCTGATATACCCATTCCACCAGTGGTTTCTCTGGAGAAGACTATGGTTCCAGTGCCAGCATTTAGATATCTGACATTCATTTTTTACCAACAATATTTCTTTCAACCCTACCACTATAGATGCTTGATATGAAACATGTTGAGAAGGATCCTACCCACCACTGACTAACCAAATAGATATGGCTTCAGACTATTCAACCTTGTTGCTTGACTTTGTACCAATATACACAATTTTTTTTAAAAGTATTGGGACACCTGCCCTTTTTACACCCACATGAACTTTGATGGCATCCCAGTCTTAGTCCTTAGGGATTAAAATGAAGTTGCCCCACCCTTTACCGCTATAACAGCTTTAACTCTTCTGGGAAAGCTGTCCACAATGTTTAGGAGTGTGTCGATATGAATGTTTGACCATTCTTCCAGTCTTTGCTCTAATTCATCCCAAAGGTGTTCTATTGGGTTGACGTCTGGACTCTGTAAAGGCCAGTCAAGTTCCTCCACCCCAAACCTGCTTATCCATGTTTTTATGGACCTTGCATTGTGCACTGGGTAAAATCATTTAGTGGAGGGAGATTATGGTGTGGGGTTGTTTTTCAGGTGTTGGGCTTGGCCCTTTTAGTTCCAGTGAGGGGAACTCTTAAGGCGTCAGCCCTTAAAGAGAAATTGAATTCTAGAATCTATGCTCAAAAAAGGCAATGATAGGGCAAAGAACAAGTTGCCAGTATTGCCTGTGGTCTCCCTGCAGTTGAAATTTCTCTATTACTGACCTACCATGTCTTGCTCTGAAACTCCAGTAAGGAGAACACAACACACAGTAGTGAAATCACCAAATCTTTCTATATCCTGAGACTATCAGTCAAAAACAGCAATGCCTTAGATCTGACATTGCAGATATACTGCTATGAGGCTGTAAGCACAGGAATGTCTAAGAATACTCGCCTTATGCATTTTAAGAAGATCAACACCAGCATACAATTTATTTTTAATTACTCTTATAAGTACTTTTTTTAGATGCACAAAATTTACATGTTAATGTTTGAAGGTATTGGTGTATTAGGAAAAAAAGCTTTCTTCCCAAATATACAGAATATATTGTAATGCTTTATCAATCATTTATAGATTTTAACTCTACTGTGCATTATTTATGTTTTGCTATGCAAAGGTATATACTATTCAAATACTTGTTTTCGTATTATTATCTGCATTACTTATTCTTGCTACACTACATAATATTGTAGCACTATTAACTATTTTTTAGAATAGGAATAATAATAGATTAATTAAAGAGTGACCCCACGTTTTTGAAGAAAACACATTCCCCTCTGAGTTATCAAAGTACATTACAAGGATTTTTATTAAACTTTGTTGCAGATTCCTACCTTTTGTTATTCTGAAGAAATAGTTGTTTGTCTGTGTTCATGTGCTGAGTGAATCTGTATGGCAGTGGTTTTATGATTATCAATCAGCTGCTCCTGCAGGGCTCTAATGAGGAAAGTTACAGGGTGTCAGGGTACCAATAGCAGGAGGGCTCTAGGACCCAGCATCTCCGTCAGCCCATCACCTGGGCCTTTATAAGGGAGCCAGCCCTTCTCTAAGTGCTGTTTGATCTTCAGCTTCTACCAACGTTCTGTGTTTCCTGTTTCCTGTGATCCCTGGTTACTGACTCGGCTTGTTACACCTCCATCTCCAGCTTGCTTCCTGACTTTGATCTCGGCTTGTTTAATGGATCTCCTCTGCCTGCTTCCTGTCCAGACCTTGGCTACCACTTGACCTTGTCTCCTCCGCTACCCACCTGGCATCGAACCTTGGCTTGAATCAATCACCCCCTGTCTCAGCGATCCTAAGTACCTGCTTCATCTCACAGGTGCCACCTGCCTGCAGTAATCCCGCAGCACAACAGTGGTATCCCTGAACCCTTTTCTGCAAGCAACTCTGCAGGCGACCTGTGCGACTTTGGGCCTAACTCCTCCTGTCTCATCTCCAGGGGAGTTTGGAACTTAGCTGCAAGGGAAGCTCTCTCTCCATTGGCCTCCAGCACTTGATACCTGATACAGGTTCTTCAAATCCCTAGACGTGAATTTCGCTTTGGAAATATCTCAACAAAAATGACATTTTTGTTGCAGGGGATGCTCAAAATCTGATTTGTATCTAAATGTATCTGGGAAAATCAGTGAACCAATCACACAAGCAGGAAATTACATATCCGGGGGTGTTCTGTACATCATCTGTGTATAGAATGCCTCCGGGTAGCCATATTGTGTTGCATTTCACAGAAAATTACAGCATTGCAAATTGAAAATGAAAGGAAATTTTGTATATCATTCAATCACAATATGTGTGCCAAATGTATACGCTATATTGTAATTTTTTTTATTTGCACATTTTCTTACCCACAAAAATGGAGTTAACATGTAAATGTTTATATACATATATATACGTACATACACATACAATATAAACCAGGAAATACAAAGGGAAGATTTGGTACTTTAAATGAAGAATCTGATAGTTGCTGGATGGTTAATGACACATTTATTCAGTAAGTACACATGTCAGCAATATAAAACAATTTGTACATTCATAAGTAAAGAACCATTTCATCTATGTACATACCAATGAAACATTACAATTCATCTACATACATGGATATCAACATAGCCCTTGGCAATATGACATTTTTTGTAAGCCAATTCTATTACATCTTGTGGGATCATTAAGAAAAGCAGAAATCACATTAAGAGAAAAATCATCAAAGTAAAAAAAAA
This sequence comes from Pelophylax lessonae, assembly GCF_965119305.1. Taxonomy (NCBI): domain Eukaryota; kingdom Metazoa; phylum Chordata; class Amphibia; order Anura; family Ranidae; genus Pelophylax; species Pelophylax lessonae. The sequence goes on from NC_138774.1 coordinate 135,050,490, forward strand.
AAAGGGTCCGGTACGTTTTTGGGTCCAGTTCAAAGAAATATACCCCAGCTATGTGAAAACTTAGAAGTGGTTTGCCAACATCCCTGGACTGAACAAGCAAAAATTGGGGGGTCCCCCTAGGGTGTGGGACTTTAACGGCAAACACACTTCCACAGATATGTAAAAGTAAAAATATTTTTATTAACAAGTTTGAAATAGATCTCAATGGATCAGAGGTATTACATAAATGATATAGAAAACAACAAAGGAGGTATGGTAACACAAATAATTTGAAAGAAATAATGATGCATATACTCAAAGGTATATGTTGGTTTCTTGAAGGAAATCCTCCCACCCGACGCGTTTCAGGCACGCAGGCCTTTCTTCAGGGGTCTGGGAAGTGGGGAGGTTTTGTGATTTCCTGTAGTTTGCTGGAAATGTGACAAGAGAGTCACTGCTGATAAGAGTAAGAGAAAAGAGGGGTTCCGCTGTGCTGAGTGCCGAAGTATGCACCCCTGGGTCCCTGAGGGTGTGAATCTTCACCAATGTGGCTCCAGCGAGGATGCCTAAGGGGAGGCTGCACGTGTCTCTTGTAATAAATGTATTGACGCTTCTGGTTGAAGAGGATGTGCCTGTTGTGTTGAAGATCACGGGGTAGGGGATGTTGTAAGTTGGTAGAGTCCGCTTAGTCTATTTGTTACGTAAAGATTTCCTGACCAGGAGTCGTATTGCTGCTTCTCAGTAATTAGCAGAATTTTGTTGTCCCTAAATAGAGTGAGTCAATCCATGTTTAGGTTCTCTCCTCTAGGTTGTTTGAGAGGTGCATCTGGTGATGTTGCAATAGCAAGAGTTATTCAGGAGTCGATTTGCCCTGTAAGGTGCCTTTTGGGTCCAGTTCAGGTGCAAATTCAGGCTAAAATCTGGACCTAAATTGTACAGGAATGTACTGGACCCCAGGAACGAACCCACAGCAGCACATGTGTGAACCCAGCCTAAAAAGGAAGTATTTTTATTGCTGATTGTTGTCCTGCTCACTTATTGTCCTGGTGACACAAGAGGAAGGGATAGGAAATCTAACCTGTAAGGACATGTACAGAAATAAAACCCGCGGTCGTGCAACACTGTACCCACAAACAGAGCATTCTTTTGGTGGTATTTGATCACCTGTGCGATTTTTTGATCATGCGCTATAAACAAAAAAATAGCGACAATTTTGCAAAAATAACAATATTTTTCACATTTTTTATATGAAATTCCCCCCCAAAAAAATGTAAAAATCAAAATGTTTTAACATTTTAGGCCAATTTGTTTTCTGCTACATATGTTTGGTAAAAAAAATTGCAATAAGCGTATTTTGATTGGTTTGCGCAAAAGTTATTACGTTTACTAAGGGAAAGATTTTTGTAATTTTTATGGTTTTTTTTTTAACGAGTAATGGCGGCGATCTGCAATTTTTTTTGCGGGACTGCGACATTGCGGCGGACAGATCGGACCCTTGACTGACATTTGTGACACTTTTGGGGGTACCAGTACTACAGTAATCAGTGCTATACATATGCACTGTTACTGTAAAAATGACCCTGGCAGGGAAGGGGTTAACTTTATTGGAGAAGGAGGGGTTAAGTGTGTCCCTAGGGGCGTGCTTCTAACTGTTATGGGATGTGGCTGTTTGTATAACTACAGAGATATACGATCCTGCATAGCAGGACCATATAATCTCTGCACTTACACAATGGAGAATGACAGGCGTCTTTGTTTACATTAGCCGCCTGCCTTTCTCCCTCTGTAACGAACGATCGCAAGTGACCGGCGGACATCGGGTCCACCGGTCACATGTGCAGGGATCACAGTGAGCGAGCCAGGGCAGGAGCGCGCCTCCGGCGGCGCGCGCTCGCCCCCTATTGGCTCGCAGGCGAGTGACGTACCCATACGTCACTTTGCCTGCATGGGGCTAACCGCCGCAGTATATGTACTTGCGGCAGTCGGCAAGCGGTTAAATCTTCCCTACTCTATTCAAAACTTAAAAAGAAAACCTTTGACTAGAGTTATGCTTTTAGACTCCACTCAAATTGGCCCTAAATTAATTTAGTGGTTGTGCTACAAACTTTTCTCAAGCAGAGACTAATGTTATTGGTTCTGTGTACTCTGTAAAGTGGAAAAAAAGCAAGTGCTTTGGGCCACTGTAGGGGGTCGGATGTAACCAATATACAAACAATGGTCAGGCAATAAAATTGCTCTTGAATTTAAAAGGATGGTATGATATAAATTATCTACCAGAACAATCATATACATGGGGAACTATGGAAGATATTCAAGTCCATAGTAATAAATAAAAGTCCCAGGGAAGAGACAGTGTGCCAATGGATGTAAGACTGCAGTAAGGACTAGCTCCACAGCACAGGGAAGTCTTCATCTACATACTTGGCTAAAACCACCATCACATCTCCGGACGCTGGATCCCACAGCCATTCCCTGCTGACCACCGGACTTATACTGAGCCTATGTTTTTATATTATTGTGTGCTTCCCTGGAATAAACCAATACTGCACTTAGAGGCGCTCTGCTTGTTTCTTCACTGTGTACTCTGTAAGGCTGGTCATATTACTGCATGCCAACTCTAAAATAAATTAATATTGCAGATAAACATTTTTTTTTACGGTCAGTGTAGCAAATAAAACATGTCACACTCCCACACTTTCCTTGCAGTGTACATTTTCTATTTTCAGAGTTGATTGAATTTAACATTAAATAAGGTTCACACTTTTTTGCCGAATGTTAATATTTTATTTTACTAGAAATGAAAAACTTACGATAATGCTTATTGCCTGGTGAGTACTGTAAATAACAGCCCTGGAATAAATAGTGCAAATTTCATAAACTGCACTGGACAACACACAAAAAATTTAGCACATTATAAAACATGTGTTGAATACTTTTTTCCTACTATTTTTTTTTGTTTGAAACAGGTTATTATGACTTTTAGATTATGGAGATAATTAGGCTCAGTGGAAAAGCCAAGTAATAGTCTCAGGTTGAAACTCTGCTGCTCTTTATTTTAAGCATGATGACTATAGGCTGATTGTAAATCTTGCACTAGCTGTTTGTGTTAAAATATTTATACAGCAGCTGTTGCCCTAGAGAAGACATCTGATTCAGCACAGGTGCTGAGAAAGTGAACTGCCACCATATCTGCCAACCAGCTTCAATCAGTTCAGTCCAGTGGAGCAAGCACCTGCATTTTAGTGTCTAATTATCACGTTTCAGAAGAAGAATTTGCACAAAAATAAAACTGCAATAGCAAATAAAATAATTTTCACTTGGAAGTGTGTTTTTATTAACCACTTAAGGACTGGAAGGTATTATCCCCTTAACCACTTAAGGACCAGGCCTATTTCTGGCACTTGTTGTTTCCAAGTTCAAATCGGTATTTTGTGCTAGAAAATGCTTGGAATCCCTCAAACTTTATATATATTGTTTTTAGCAGAGACCCTAGAGAGTAAAGTGGAGATTGTTGCAATACTTTATGTCACACAGTATTTGCGCAGCGGTCTTACAAAAGCAATTTTTTTGGAAACATTACACCTTTTTGTATAAAAAAAAAAGAAAACAAAGTTAAAGTTAGCCCCATTATTTTCTATAATGTGAAAGAAAATGTTACGCAGAGTAAATAGATACCCAACATGTCATGGCTTCAAAATGCTTTAAAAATCTCCATAGGCGACGTTTTAAAAAATTCTACAGGTTACCATTTTAGAGTTACAGAGGAGTTTTAGGGCTAGAATTGTTTCACTCACTCTAATGATCGCAACGATACCTCACATGTGTTGCTTGAAAATCGTTTACATATGTGAGCGCAACTTGCTTATGCGTTCGCTTCTGCACGCAAGCTCGGAGGGGCAGGGAACTTTACTTTTTTCATATTTATTTTACCTTTTATTTTTTATTTTTACACTGTCCCATTATTTTTTTTATCACTTTTATTCCTATTACAAGAAATGTAAACATCCCTTGTTATAGAAATGTAGCAGGTTTTCCAGGCATTGGGCCTGATATGGGTCTGCCATTGTTACCAGTTACCTCTCCAGCCCATGTGAGCTGCGAACCTGGGTGTGAGAACTGAGACACTGACAACTCCGGCATCTTTGTTTTGTGGTTTTATTGTAGATAAAGGGGATGGGAGAAGGGAATGAGTGGGATACTTCTTTAGGCGCAAGTAGATACAATTGGGGACTTTATCCAGAAAAATGTCTGTTAACGCTGCCTTGACGCCAGCCGACGCTAGCCAGCACTCACTGATGCTTGGAACACACTGTAACTTGACAGAAGTGCTGAATCCTCGACTCTAGGTCCAAAAGACTCAGGACTGTGAAGCATAGAACTACTGACACTGCTGCAATGCAAAGTCTCTGACCACTCTCTCCAACCTGGCACTGACTGGAGGTAGCTGTGAATTTCTGTATAGCTGCAACTCTCAACTGATGCTCTGTACACTTTAGGGCCCCTTTACACTTTAAGCTCTTCAGGGTCCACTCACTATGTATCCCCACTACTATTTCAGGGTCCTCAACCTAAGTACCCCCTTTTACAGCTGGCTGACACTGGATCCCAGAACCTTCTCCGGAGTGGTCTTCTCTAACTCTTCAGGCAGACCCCCAGGGGCAATCCTCAGTACTCACGACCTGTGTAGGCTTTCCTGGGACTGGACCCCTCTCTCTCTCTGCAGGCTCTCGGCACACTGGATCCCCCCAGCTCAACTCAGCACTCTCTGGATTCTCAGGTGACACCCCGAGACATCCACTTCCTCAGACAGGAGGAGAGACAGCCGTTCTCTCCCTCCTGGGACTCTGCTCCTGCCAAAGACACCTTGTCACGCACTTCCCCCAAACTTATACCCACTCCCAGAATCCTTTGCAGCATATTCTGCCTTCTGGGGAAGTTACAAGCTTGGATATGTCCCCTGATTGGGTTTCCTCCACTGCCATATCAGAAACCCCTAATAAAGCCAGTGGAGAGACTCCCCTCTCAGGAGACACACTTGGAAACCATGACAACCTACCTAGCAAAAAGAAACATGGTCCTGCTGTTAGGGAGACAAGGCCCACTATGCATTAACCTAGCACCTACCTGTAGGGTGCTACAGAAAAAAGGCAGTACAGGTCCTCTTTAATGTGAGATCTGAGGTCAAAAAGACCTCAGATCTCACATCTACACTTAAAAGCAAAAAAAATGTCATGGAACCTTTAAGGCAGTTCGGTGGAAGTGACGTATGGCGTTGCTCCGGTCCTCCAAGGCCATCACGTTCTGCACAGCACCTCAGATGACTGGATCATTTTCCCTGCTACCAACAACTCTGGTAAGTGGGGAAATGGCGGGAGGGGGGGGGCACCCATAAAAATGATCCCACGCCGAATCTGTCGCTGGGACTACTTTTATGTGAAAGAGGTAGCTGGCTGAGTAAGGAAATACCAGGGTTATGACAGCTTTCTGCTGCCATAACCCCGGTATTTAACATCAAAGTACTGACATAAAACTGCGGCGGGCGGTCCAGAAGTGGTTAATGACCAGGCCATTTTTTGCAATTTGGCACTGTGTAAATTTAACTGGTAATTACGCAGTCATGCAATGCTGTACCCAAAGGAAATTTATGTCTATTTTTTCCCACAAATAGAGCTTACTTTTGGTGGTATTTGATCACCTGTGCAGTTTTTATTTTTTGCAATAAAAATTAAAAAAACTGAAAGTTTTGAGAAAAAATGAAATTTTCTACTTTTTCTTATAAAAAAAATATACAATAAACGGTGGAAGGTGGGGGTACCAAAAGTTAGTGTACCTTTGTTTGGACATTTTGTCAAATTTATAGGTACCTAGTGTGACTCACGTATAAAAAAGCACCTGGTTGTCAAGGACTGTTTGAGCGGTTACCAAAAAATTTAACTGCTAGTGCTAGCAGAGATCAGACCTGACTCTGCTAAAGCTGCATTTTAGTGTGCTGTGTATTGGAAGTGACAGTGATTTGCTGACACTGCACTTCTTGGGGGCTGGGCAGAGGGACTAAACACAGGTGCTGGCAGGTGTCGGGGATGATCCTGCTAATGCTGCATTTTGGGAACACTATACTAAACTATTGGGGATGCTAATATGGTTCTGATCTGATAAAAGATATTGATCCGTTCAGAATTTATACTAGTAATGAAGGTGTTTAGTAATACATTTTAACCCTTTGATTGCCAGTGACACACACACACTAAATATGTGGCGGGCATATTGACGCTGTCCTGGATTGGCACTAACTAAAGTTAACGCCAACTGATGTCACCTGTGACACTAATACAGTGATCAGAAAAAAAATCTGTACACTATAATAGTGACACTGCGACAGGGCAATGAAGGGGTTAACTGGTGGTGATCAGGGGGTTAAATCTTTATTAGGGGATATATGGTGGGTACCTCAAACCTATCTGGGACTGCTGCTAAACTACCACTAACTGCCTCTATTACTAACTTGCGTCACAAGTGACACTAATACAGTGATCAGTAAATTATCTGTATGTTGTATATAGTGACACTGTGACAGGGAGCGAAAGGGTTAACTGAGGGGGTGATCAGGGGGTGACAAATGTGCCTATGTGTACTGGTATCAGTGTAGTGCTTGTGTACTCACTGTCTGATGTTCCCTCCTCTCACGCTGGAACCGAAAAGGGTCCCAGGAGAGGAGAGTGCATCATTTCCTGTGCCTGTGTTTACATTACATGGGCACAGGATGTTCTGCCATTAGTTAGAACCGAATCAGCACATCGCTGGGATGGCGGGCATGTGTCGGGGGTACGCTGTACATGCCTACTGCCAATATATCACTGTAACCAAACACAGCAGATCACATGACAGTTGTAAACAGTGGATGGCTACCTTTCATAACATCCATTGTACACAATTGTGTTGATAGCTGCGATTGGTCACAGTGATCACATGGTACAGACAGGGAAAATCACAGCCCATGTGTATCATGTAATTAGCTTTGGCCAATCACAGCTAATCAAAACAAATAACACTGAATGCACTAGTTTCAGTCAATAAAGATGGTTGCATATACCAAGGAAATTCACTGGTATGAGCAATCCTAATATTTAAAAAAAAAAATCCTGATCACTTTCCCAGAGTATTACAGTTTTACTATGGTAACACTGTATTGCTCTGGCCATAGTGTGTTAGAAAAAAATCATAAAAAAAACGAAAACAATCTAATACAAAAGAAAAAAATGAAATAAAATTATTATTTTTTTTTTTTTATTATTATTATTTTTTTAACATAATGTCACCAGTCAGTGTCCCTGATCAGTGCAATGCCCATTATATGAAAATGTTTTACTGCACTTTATGTAAAAAAGAAAAAAAAAAAACCTTCTTTAATTTCTTTATTTTCCCACAAATTGTGACAAAAATTACAACTTCAAAAAACTTGGCATGCCTCTTACAACATACCTTGGACTGTCTACTTTTCCAAAAGGGGTCATTTGGGGGTATTTGTACTGTCCTGTAGAGATGTCGCAAACCTAAAATTTGCCGTTCGCAAATGTTCGCAAACGGGCGAACCGGGCGAACCGCCATAGACTTTAATAGGCAGGCGAATTTTAAAACCCACAGGGACTCTTTCTGGCCACAATAGTAATAATAATAAATAATCTGTGGACCTGACACTCAATGCAATTATGACAGAGGAAAAAAAAAAATATTTTTTAAACTGCAAGGTACTGTGCCACCCGGCATTGCTGGACATCTTCTGATGTTGAAGGAAAGTAAAGCATGATGTGTCTTTCATCTGTTGCATTCAGTTTCCTTTGCCAGAGAATGCATGTACGGTCCTCAACCTTGTCCAATCAATGTCCTCTAAGCTGAGAAATATGGGCAAATATTTATCCGTCATTCCATACCATCAGGGAGGCATGTAATTGGTCCCAAATTTATTCAGCAGCCGGAAAACAATCCATAACATACAGCCAATTTCATTAGGAACTATCTTCAGCCTAAAGAAGAACAAGGCGTCCTGGAAGTGATGGTTTAGCACATACAGCACCCTGATCTCAACATCATCAAGTCTGCCTAGGATTATACAAAGAGACAGAATGATCTGAGGGACCCATCATCCACAGAAGATCTGTGGTTAGTTCTCCAAGATGCTTAGAACAACCAACCTGCTGAGTTCCCTTCTGTTCATTTACTCTCTCCATTTTGTTAATTGATAAAAGTAAATTATTAGCACTTCTATTTCTGAAAGCCCCCTTAATTTACAGAAGTTTTTCACACCTGCCTAAAACTTTTTGACAGTAGTGGGTATAATATATATATATATATATACACACACTGTATATATATATATATATATATATATATATATATATGTACACTGTATATATAAACAGTACTTTGGACTCCATTTTCAGGCACATTTTGAAGGAGCAACTGCAGTGCACAATATATATATATATATATCTATCAAAAAAAAAATGACTGAAATACCAGCCCTAGAAAGGGCTTTTTGGGGTGCTGTCAGGATGCTGTCCTTACAACAGGAGTGGACCGAGAACACTATCTAACAACTGTCCCTATTAACAGCAGCAGCAGCACTCTCCCTGCTCTCACTAACACTGCAGCTTCAGAATGATCTAGGATGGATGCTGCCCTTGCTTTTTTATAGGAGGTGGGAGGGTGTGGGAGGGAGGTATGCTGATTGGCTGGAATGTGTCTGCTGACTGTGAGGTACAGGGTCAAAGTTTGCCTCAATGATGAAGTATAGGGGGCGGACCGAACATCGCATATGTTCGCCCGCAGCGGCAGAAGCGAACAAGCGATGTTCGCCTGGAACTGTCCGCCGGCGAACAGTTCGGGACATCTCTACTGTCCTGGTGTTTTCGGGCCTCAAGAAATGGGATAGGTTGTCAGTAGGGTTGAGCGGACACCTAGATGTCCGTGTTCGACGGGTTCGGCCGAACTTTAAAAAAAAGTCCGGGTCCGTGTCCCGGACTTTTACCGAACTTTTCCCGGACACCGAACCCCATTGAAGTCAATGGGGACCCGAACTTTAAGGCACTAAAATGGCTCTAAAACACCAATGGAAAGGGCTAGAGTGCTGCAAATGGCAGCAAAACGTAGTTAAGAGCATGGCAAGTGCTCTGCAAACAAATGTGGATAGGGAAATAACTTAAAACAACAAAAAAAAACAGAAAAATAAAACAATGTTCTTCATCTCTGAAGGACGAGGCCCATAAGGAGTAGGAGGGAGGTTGAGGTGGTGGTGGATGTGGCGGTGTCATAGGCGTGCGCACAGGGTGTGCCTGGTGTACCTGGGCACACCCTAATCACCTAGGGCACATAGCATTATCGCTCTGTTTGCCAGTGAGGAGATGGGAAAGATCTCCCTCGCACCTGCTCTGCTCTATTTCTCTTTGCCAGCAGGGAGAGTAATGTATCGGGGCCATGTACATGTAGGCAAACACATGCATGTGTATTTCAACTTTGGGGTGCACACCCTAATGCAATAGGCTGCGCACACCTATGGGCGGTGTAGGTGGAAGCGGCGGTGGAGGAGGACCAGGGCCGGATTAAGAGCATCATGGTCTTGGTGCTGAGGATTTTGAAGGGCCTTAAGGGCCGTGCCTTGGCATGCACCCAGAGGAGGAAGGGTGCAGCCATGCATGCCTAATTCAACATGGGATGCTGTCTCTGAAGCCCATAAACACATCCATGCATCGGCAACTGTCCCTCCTTGTCCGGCCTTCGCGCTGTGTGGGGAGGTTCTGAGGGTGCTGCCTGGGGAAGCGAGCATAGAAGCCAGACTTCTGTGTTTACAAGTGACAGAAGAGCGGTCACAGTGAATATGGCCAACCCGGGGCCTATATAAAAGGTAGGGGCCTGCATGGAGCTGCAGCTCCAATAGCCCCTACGTTAATCTGGCCCTGAGGAGGAGGACGAGGTAGCCAACACTGCTTCTTTTCACAAATTTTAAATGAGGGTACACCCCAAAAGAGTGAGAAAGAGCAAAAATGGAACAATGGCTGGGTAAGGTCGGTATCCATTGCTATTCTGCACAAGGTACGGAAAAGTCCCGTGGGATCCATGCCTGGTTCATTTTAATGAACGTGAGCTTGTCCACATTGTCTCTGGACAGGCGGCTGCGCTTGTCTGTTATAACACCCCCAGCCGTGCTAAATACCCGTTCAGATAATACACTAGCTGCAGGGCACGCCAGCACCTCCAAGGCGTAAAGGTCAAGCTCAGGCCATGTGCCCAATTTGGAGACCCAGAAGTTGAAGGGGGCAGACCCCTCATTCACTACATGTAGGCGTGTGAACACATACTGCTCCACCATGTTGGTAAAATGCTGCCTCCTGCTAAGACGTTCCATCTGAGCTGCTGGTGCTGCTGTTTGTTGTGGCGTGCTGACAAAGCTTTTCCACATTTCGGCCATGCTAACCCTGCCTTCTGAGGTGCTGGCGGTGCCCTGGTTGAGTTGGCGACCTCCTCCTCCTCCTCCTCTGCCTTGTGCTTCCACTGTGGCCCCGCTGTCAGATGGGAATGCCAGCAGCATCGCGTCTACCAGCCTGCGCTTGTACTCGCGCATCTTGCGATCGCGCTCCAGTGAGTGAATTAAGGACGGTACGTTGTCCTTGTAACGGGGATCCAGCAGCGTGGCCACCCAGTAATCAGCACAAGTTAGAATGTGGGCAACTCGGCGGTCGTTGTGGAGACACTGCAGCATGTAATCGCTCATGTGTGCCAGGCTGCCCAGAGGCGACGAAAGGCTGTCCTCTGTGGGAGGTGTATCGTCCGTGTCCTCTGTATCCCCCCAGCCACGCACCAGTGATGGCCATGAGCTGGCCTGGGTGCCACCCTGCTGTGAACATGGTTCCATCTCCTCCTCCAGCTCCTCCTCCTCCTCATCCTCCTCATCCTCCAGAACTGTGCCCCTGCTGGACAATTGTGTCCCTGGCGTTTGTGTGTGCAGGAACCCACCCTCGGAGCCCCTTGCGAATGACTGCCCTGAAAGCCTTTGAAATGTTACCTCTTCATCCTCCTCCTCCTCATCCTGTGCCACATCCTCTTCCATCATCGCCCGAATTGTTTTTTCAAGGAGGCATAGAAGTGGGATAGTTAAGCTGAGAACGGCGTCATTGCCACTGGCCATGTTGGTGGAGTACTCAAAACAGCGCAACAAGGCACACAGGTCTCGCATGGAGGCCCAGTTATTGGTGGTGAAGTGGTGCTGTTCCGCAGAGCGACTCACGCGTGCGTGCTGCAGCTGAAACTCCACTATGGCCTGCTGCTGCTCGCACAGTCTTTCCAGCATGTGCAAGGTGGAGTTCCACCTTGTGGGCACGTCACATATGAGGCGGTGAGCGGGAAGGCCGAAGTTACGCTGCAGCGCTGCCAGGCGAGCAGCAGCAGGGTGAGAACGCCGAAAGTGCGCACAAACGGCCCGCACTTTCTGCAGCAGCTCTGACATATCGGGGTAGTTTTTAAGGAACCTCTGCACCACCAAATTCAGCACATGCGCCAGGCAAGGGATGTGCGTCAAACCGGCTAGGCCCAGAGCTGCTATGAGATTTCTCCCGTTATCGCACACCACCAGGCCGGGCTTGAGGCTCGCTGGCAGCAACCACTCATTTGTTTGCTGTTCCATGCTCCTCCACAACTCCTGCGCGGTGTGTGGTTTGTCCCCCAAACAGGCAAGTTGTAAAACTGCCTGCTGTCGTTTACCCCTGGCCGTGCTGAAGTTGGTGGTGAAGGTGTTACGCTGTCCGGATGAGGAGGCGGTAGAGGATGAGGAAGCGGAGTAGGAGGAGTTAGGAACAGGAGGCAAACTGAAGCGCCCTGCAATCCTCGGTGGTGGAAGGACATGCGCCAAATTGCTATCCGCCTCAGGCCCATCCGCCACTGCATTTACCCAGTGTGCCGTTAGGGAGATATAACGCCCCTGACCGTGCTTACTGGTCCACGTATCGGTAGTTAGGTGGACCTTGGCACAGATGGCGTTGCGCAGTGCACACCTGATTTTTTCCCCCACTTGGTTGTGTAGGGAAGGGATGGCTTGCCTGGAAAAGTAGTGGCGGCTGGGCACGACGTACTGTGGGACAGCCACCGACATAAGGTTTTTAAAACTGTGCGTCTCCACCAGACGGAATGACAGCATTTCAAAGGCCAATAATTTTGAAATGCTGGCATTCAGGGCCAGGGATCGCGGGTGGGTAGGGGGGTACTTCCTCTTCCTCTCAAGTGTTTGGGAGATGGAAATCTGAACGCTTCCACTGGACATTGTAGAGATGGTTGTTGGTGACCCAGGTGGTGGTGTTGCTGACAGATCGTCTGTTTGCGGGGTGGCAGGTGCCGGTATCACTACAGATGTGGCTGGAGCGGCCAAGACTGCAGCAGAAGAGGAAGCAGGATGAGCCAGAGACGTTTCTTGGTTTTGAAGGTGTGTACTCCACTGCAGCTCGTGCTTTGCACTTAGATGCCTGATCATGCAGGTTGTGCTCAGGTTGAGAAGGTTTATGCCTCGCTTCAAGCTCTGATTGCACAGGGTGCAAACCACTCGTGTCCTGTCATCAGCACACTCCTTTGAGCTGACTTTGGTGCGCTCGTTCCCTTGCTGCGTTGGGCAGTAGCGGCGTAGTGTCTAGGGCACGGCCGCTCCGCTTCTGCACCCTGCTCCCTCTTCTGCTGTGCTGGTGGCTCTGTGCGACCACCGCCTCTTCCTCCAAACTACTCAGGTCACCTGCATGACGTTCATTCCATGTGGGGTCGAGGACCTCATCGTCCTCCACATCATCTTCCACCCAGTCTTCACCCCTGCCCTCCTTGTCGGTCTCCACAATGCTGAACGCCGCAGCAGTTGGCACCTGCGTTTCGTCATCATCGGAGACGTGCTGCGATGATCCTTGCATGTACTCATCTTGAGAAATAAGTGGTTGGGCATCGCTGCACTCAATCTCTTCCACTTCTGGGGCAGGGCTAGGTGGATGGCCCTGGGAAACCCTGCTGACAGAGTCATCAAAAAGAAGAGACTGCTGTATGGCTTGGGGCTCAGACTGCTTGCCTGATTTGCAAGGGGGTGAGGTGAAAGACGGTTGGACATCGGCTGCAGGTGCCAACTGTGACCTTTCTGCAGTAGACTGGGTGGGAGACAATGTGAAGGAACTGGAGGCACTGTCAGCAGCAAACCAATCTACTATCGCCTCCACTTGTTCTGGCCTCATCACTTCTAGGGGCGTATGATGCCCTACCAAATACTGATGCAGGTTCTGTCGCCTACTCACACTTGAGGAAGGTGTTTCACTTGTGCATGTAGCTGGCACAGATCGACCACGTCCTCTCCTTGCAACAGGAGCTCTAGCAGCAGCACCACCACGACCCAGGCCACGGCCCCTATTTGACGCTCTCCTCATATTTCTGAAATTTAAGATCTTGCCCTAGAAAGGTCTTTATTGAATAGCGGAACAAAAGAACAACAGTATCGCACGGGTGTATCTCACAGTCAAATATGCAAACTATGCCGCAATTTCATGTTTTTTACACCAAAAGGGTGTGTATTGAATAGCGGAATAGGATAAAAAACTGTGTATCTCACACGTACAAACACAGACTAGGCCCGATTAAATTTTTTCCTACCCTAAAGGGAGGATGAGGAAGAGGAGTATGGAACAGGCAGCACCCTCAAATCTTCAGAAGTATGAGATGAACCCCAAAAACTTGGAAAGGTGGATCTCACACGTACCGACACAGACTATTCCGCAATTTAATTGAGCCCCAAAGGTTTTTATTGAATAGCGGAATAGGAAATATGATCAAAAAAAGTGTATGTTTTTCACACGTACAGAAGCACACTAGGCCCCAATTACTATTGTTTGTACACCTAAAAGGATGGATGAGGAAGAGGAGGAGTATAGAACAGGCAGCACCCTCAAAGCTTCAGAAGTATGAGATGAACCCCAAAAACTTGCAAAGGTGGATCTCACACGTACCGACACAGACTATTCCGCAATTTAATTGAGCCCCAAAGGTTTTTATTGAATAGCGGAATAGGAAATATGATCAAAAAAAGTGTATGTTTTTCACACGTACAGAAGCACACTAGGCCCCAATTACTATTGTTTGTACACCTAAAAGGATGGATGAGGAGGAGGAGGAGGAGGAGGAGTATAGAACAAGCAGCACCCTCAAAGCTTCAGAAGTATGAGATGAACCCCAAAAACTTGGAAAGGTGGATCTCACACGTACCGACACAGACTATTCCGCAATTTAATTGAGCCCCAAAGGTTTTTATTGAATAGCGGAATAGGAAATATGATCAAAAAAAAGTGTATGTTTTTCACACGTACAGAAGCACACTAGGCCCCAATTACTATTGTTTGTACACCTAAAAGGATGGATGAGGAGGAGGAGGAGGAGGAGTATAGAACAGGCAGCACCCTCAAAGCTTCAGAAGTATGAGATGAACCCCAAAAACTTGGAAAGGTGGATCTCACACGTACCGACACAGACTATTCCGCAATTTAATTGAGCCCCAAAGGTTTTTATAGAATAGCGGAATAGGAAATATGATCAAAAAAAAGTGTATGTTTTTCACACGTACAGAAGCACACTAGGCCCCAATTACTATTGTTTGTACACCTAAAAGGATGGATGAGGAGGAGGAGTATAGAACAGGCAGCACCCTCAAAGCTTCAGAAGTATGAGATTGTGTTCACTGTACCCCACAAAGATTGTGTTCACTGTACCCCACAAAGATTGTGTTCACTGTACCCCACAAAGGTTTTGTTCACTGCACCCCACAAAGATTGTGTTCACTGCACTCCAAAAGGATTGTCTTCACTGCACCCCACAAAGATTGTGTTCACTGTACCCCACAAAGGTTTTGTTCACTGCACCCCACAAAGATTGTGTTCACTGTACCCCACAAAGGTTTTGTTCACTGCACCCCACAAAGATTGTGTTCACTGTACCCCACAAAGATTGTGTTCACTGTACCCCACAAAGGTTTTGTTCACTGCACCCCACAAAGATTGTGTTCACTGTACCCCACAAAGGTTGTGTTCACTGCACCCCAAAAAGGTTTTGTTCACTGCACCCCACAAAGATTGTGTTCACTGTACCCCCCAAAGATTTTGTTCACTGCACCCCACAAGGATTGTCTTCACTGCACCCCAAAAGGATTGTCTTCACTGCACCCCACAAAGATTGTGTTCACTGTACCCCACAAAGATTTTGTTCACTGCACCCCACAAAGATTGTGTTCACTGTACCCCACAAAGATTTTGTTCACTGCACTCCAAAAGGATTGTCTTCACTGCACCCCACAAAGATTGTCTTCACTGTACCCCATAAAGGTTTTGTTCACTGCACCCCACAAAGATTGTCTTCACTGTACCCCACAAAGATTGTGTTCACTGTACCCCACAAAGGTTTTGTTCACTGCACCCCACAAAGATTGTGTTCACTGTACCCCACAAAGGTTTTGTTCACTGCACCCCACAAAGATTGTGTTCACTGTACCCCACAAAGATTGTGTTCACTGTACCCCACAAAGGTTTTGTTCACTGCACCCCACAAAGATTGTGTTCACTGTACCCCACAAAGGTTGTGTTCACTGCACCCCACAAAGGTTTTGTTCACTACACCCCACAAAGATTGTGTTCACTGCACCCCACAAAGATTGTGTTCACTGTACCCCACAAAGGTTTTGTTCACTGCACCCCACAAAGATTGTGTTCACTGTACCCCACAAAGGTTTTGTTCACTGCACCCCACAAAGATTGTGTTCACTGTACCCCCGAAAGATTTTGTTCACTGCACCCCACAAGGATTGTCTTCACTGCACCCCACAAGGATTGTCTTCACTGCACCCCACAAAGATTGTGTTCACTGCACCCCACAAAGATTGTGTTCACTGCACCCCACAAAGGTTTTGTTCACTGCACCCCACAAGGATTGTCTTCTCTGCACCCCACAAAGATTGTGTTCACTGTACCCCCCAAAGATTGTGTTCACTGCACCCCACAAAGGTTTTGTTCACTGCACCCCACAAGGATTGTCTTCTCTGCACCCCACAAAGATTGTGTTCACTGTACCCCCCAAAGATTTTGTTCACTGCACCCCACAAGGATTGTCTTCACTGCACCCCACAAGGATTGTCTTCACTGCACCCCACAAAGATTGTGTTCACTGTACCCCCACAAAGGTTTTGTTCACTGCACCCCACAAAGATTTTGTTCACTGCACTGCAAAAAGATTGTGTTCACTGCACCCCAAAAAGATTGTGTTCACTGCAGCCCACACACAGAAAAATGGATGTGGATCACTGACACCTGCCTATCTCCTATCCCACACCACACAGCAATATCGATTGTAGTTTGTAGAACACAGTTTCCCTAAAATTCAGCAGACTCTGTCCCTAACAGGATTGAGAAGAGATCGTAGATCAGGAGAACTAAGTGCAGACCCCACCCCACACAGCAATATCGATTGTAGTTTGTAGAACACTCTGACCCTAAAATTCAGCAGCAGCCTCTCCCTAACAGGATTGAGAAGAGATCGTAGATCAGGATTGAGTGCAGACCCCACCCCCCACACAGCAATATCGATTGTAGTTTGCAGAAGACACTGACCCTATAATTCAGCAGACTCTATCCCTAAAATGCCTACAACTCGCCCTGCCTAAACACTCCGACCTGTCCCTCAATTCTATCCGGACACAAATGGTTTTTTCCTGCCTATCTTTCCCTAATCAGCAGCCAGCACGTTGATGTGTGATCTGTCCCTGATCTAAGCAGCATAATGACGCCGCTGCGGCTGCCTCGAACTTATAAAGACTTGGTCACATGCTTCAGACGGCCAATCACAGCTACTGAGACATTTGCAGGCATGGCTGGGATGGCTTAAGGCACACCAGTTAAACGATTGTTGATTGGCTGTTGAAAGCCCGCCATGAAAAGAGCGCCAAAGCATGCAAAACCCGTAAATAAAACGACCGAACACGGATTTTTACCCGAATATACAGTAAAGTGTCCGTGTTCGTGTTCGGGTAACAAAAATCCAATTATTCGGTACGAACACGAATAATACAGTCCGTGTTCGCTCAACACTAGTTGTCAGTACATCAGGATTGATACATTTTCAGATATATACCATAGTTTGTGGACTCTATACCTTTTGTACAGACTAAATATTATACACTGATTTGGGTTATTTTCGCTAAAGAAATGTAGCAGAATAAATTTGACCTACACTTATGAAGAAAGATTATTTATTAGCAAAATTTAACAGAAGAGAAGAAACACCCGGTTTTATTTTTTTGTTTTTTTTCATTTATTTAGCAAAAACTAAAAAACCCAGTGGTGATCAAATACCACCAAAAGAAAGCTATATTTGTGTGAAAGACAATGATACTTTGGGTTTGGGTACAGCATGATCGCACAACTGTCATTCAAGGTGCGACAGCACTGGACGCTGAATATTGGCCTGGGTAGGAAGGAGGCAAAAATGCCCAGTATTGAAGTGGTTAATAGACTTACTGTGGTGGCCTTCTGCCAGTAGTTTTATGTCATCAGCTGAAGAGGCAGGGCACCACTACTAATTAAGATCTCTTTCTTTTCATAGCAACTTTAGGACACGTGTAAACATCTCAGTTTTCATTTTTTGGCTTGAGGAATGCTTCTAATTTATTTGATTTTTTTTTTAAACACTTCAAGAATGCTCGAGAAATGCCCATGGAAGCATTACTTTTCTAACAGGAAGTAGTTCAATGAGAAGTGACGTATAATAAATATATATAATACCCATACCCATAGGAAATATACATTATATTGTCAACAGAATTGTGACGCCTGCCTTTACACGCACCTGAACTTTAATGGCATCCCAGTCTTAGTCCGTAGGGTTCAAAATTGAGTTGGCCCACCCTTTGCAGCTATAACAGCTTCAACTCTTCTGGGACAGCTATTCACAAGGCTTAGGAGTATGTATATGGGACATACTTTGTGCGTTGGTCCAAATCATTTGGTGGAGGGGGGATTATGGTGTAGAGTTGTCTGTCCTGACACCCGATAGAACACCTTTGGGATGAATTAGAGCGGAGACTGCAAACCAGGCCTTCTCGTCCAACATCACTGCCTGACCTCACAAATGTGCTTCTGGAAGAATGGTCAAACATTCCCAAAGACACACTCCTAAACCTTGTGGACATCCCAGAAGAGTTGAAGCTGTTACAGCATCAGGGTGGGCCAGCTCAATTTTGAACCCTAGGGACTAAGACTGGGATGCAATTGAGGTTTATGAGTGCGTAAAGGCAGGCATCACAATACTTTTGACAATATAGTGTGTGTGTGTGTCTGCAAAGAGTTCTGTAATTACTAAAAAACCTGTATACTTCAGTAAGTTACGGCTGCAACCAGCTGTATATAATCTAAGTCCAACTGTACAGTGTGGAGTAGGAGTGTAATGTATGGTTGATGGGTTTATTATACCTAAGAGGACTTGGTGAGCAGTTCCCCTTCCACCACCTGAATTCTGTTTACATGACCCACGCTCTGTGCTATCCTCCAATTCGCTTGCAATGATGATCGATTCTGAGTCCTGCTGTGGTTGTGGAAATCCTGTGCTGATTGTGGTCCTTTAGCTGTCTCCAATTATTGCATAATGCTCAGTGACCCCTAGTGGTCGAATGTTGGAGGTGAGAGGCTTTAATACACTATGGTGAAGGAGTCAAGACTGCAGTGGTGTATTAAAGCGGAGTTCCACCCAGGGGATACTTTTTTTAATAAAAATACCCCCGGGACAGTCAGGGCTAGTACATTCCACAATGGCTAGCCTCTGATCTGTCCCGGGTTGCACTTACCTTTTAGGAGAAATACTTACCTTGAAAAAGTATTCTCCAGTGCTGCCATCTCAGGTGCGGGCAGCTTGAAGCCAGCGCGATCCTCTTCGGCGTCCTCTTCCTTCTTCTTCGGTTCCACGATGCACTGCACCGGCCCCGCCGTCACTTCCGGTGCAGAAGCTGTTTAGAAGGGAATGACGCGCGCGCACCGGAACTGACATCGGGGCCGGTGCAGGCGCATTGATTCCTGGGAGCGATGACGTTCAGCTCCCAGGAATCATTGCAAAAGCCAGGAAGTGACAAATCGCCGTGGCCGCCGAGGGGAGGAAGAAGGAAGTAAGGTAAGTATATTTTCTCTGCAAGGTAAGTAAAAAAAAAAAAAAAAATTGCGATTATCCATTTGTTTTTCAGGTGACCCGGAGCGAGAAGATGGCGGTAAGTGTAAATTTAGGGTGGAACTCCACTTTAAGCCCTGTACACACGAGTTGAAATTTGGCCGGGAAATTTCGTCCGACGACCGATCTGCCGATTTTCGGCTTGTTAGTATGGTGCTTCCGACAACCGACTCCGACTTTTCGGCTGAAAAAATCCTGGTGTGCAGGCTATATAATTTTTGTCGACCGTTAAAACATGTACGATTTTTGTCTCATTAGTTCAGATTTCGATGGGGAAAAATCTTATGAGCAAGACTAGGCATGCTCAGAGATGAAAGAACACATAGAAAGCAATCCAACACATGACATCACTTCTGAAGTAGAATTCTGTCGTGCGGGAAAATTTGTGTGCAGCCTAGAGCACATTCCAACCAACAGACACCACTCTGGACAAAAGACGGACGACCAGTCGGCGGAAATTCGTTGCGTGTGTACGAGGCTTTATTGTTACCTTTCCTGCACTGGAGATCTGCCAACTTTTGTGGACCTTTATGGACTCCTAATATATAGTTTTATTCACCATCGCACATATTTTACATGCACATCAATCGTTTTAGCGCTGCAACATTTTTTGTATTTTGTTTATTATAGGTATTGTTAGGTTTGACCTATCCTGGTGTTCAGCAGCTTTTCTGTCCATATGATCTTAGCGCTGAATAACTTTTCTGTTTTATACGTTCTAATGCAACAATTGTAATTATTGTAACTTCATCAATATGGTAAAACATTTCAAATTACCAAATGGGAAAGGTATGTGCCATACCACTTTGTAAATTGTTGCACAGAAGGTGTCATCTATCTACCTAAGTGTGGGTGTGGAAGTAGGGAAAACAAAAAGAGAATAGTGGAAGAGAATTAATGAGCATGTTTATGCTATGAAAGTTGGAACTCTTTACCTTCAGCTGAGATATGTATCTCAGATCCTTCACTGTAATTTCCTGCAGATTCTATTCACTGCATTAGATCATATACAGTGGGTACGGAAAGTATTCAGACCCCCTTAAATGTTTCACTCTTTGTTATATTGCAGCCATTTGCTAAAATCATTTAAGTTCATTCTTCTTCCTCATGAATGTACACATAGCACCCCATACTGACAGAAAAACACAGAATTGTTGACATTGTTGCAGATTTATTAAAGAAGAAAAACTGAAATATCACATGGTCCTAAGTATTCAGACCCTTTGCTCAGTATTTAGTAGAAGCCCCCTTTTGATCTAATACAGCCAGGAGTCTTTTTGGGAAAGATGCAACAAGTCTTTCACACCTGGATTTGGGGATCCTCTGCCATTCCTCCTTGCAGATCCTCTCCAGTTCTGTCAGGTTGGATGGTAAACGTTGGTGGACAGCCATTTTTAGGTCTCTCCAGAGATGCTCAATTGGGTTTAAGTCAGGGCTCTGGCTGGGCCATTCAAGAACAGTCACGGAGTTGTTGTGAAGCCACTCTTTCATTATTTTAGCTGTGTGCTTAGGGTCATTGTCTTGTTGGAAGGTAAACCTTCGGCCCAGTCTGAGGTCCAGAGCACTCTGGAGAAGGTTTTTGTCCAGGATATCCCTGTACTTGGCCGCATTCATCTTTCCCTCGATTGCAACCAGTCCTCCTGTCCCTGCAGCTGAAAAACACCCCCACAGCATGATGCTGCCACCACCATGCTTCACTGTTGGGACTGTATTGGACAGGTGATGAGCAGTGCCTGGTTTTCTCCACACATACCGCTTAGAATTAAGGCCAAAAAGTTCTATTTTGGTCTCATCAGACCAGAGAATCTTATTTCTCACCATCTTGGAGTCCTTCAGGTGTTTTTTTAGCAAACTCCATGCGGGCTTTCATGTGTCTTACACTGAGGAGAGGCTTCCGTCGGGCCACTCTGCCATAAAGCCCCGACTGGTGGAGGGCTGCAGTGATGGTTGACTTTCTACAACTTTCTCCCATCTCCTGACTGCATCTCTGGAGCTCAGCCACAGTGATCTTTGGGTTCTTCTTTACCTCTCTCACCAAGGCTCTTCTCCCCTGATAGCTCAGTTTGGCCGGACGGCCAGCTCTAGGAAGGGTTCTGGTCGTCCCAAACGTCTTCCATTTGAGGATTATGGAGGCCACTGTGCTCTTAGGAACCTTAAGTGCAGCAAAAATCTTTTTGTAACCTTGGCCAGATCTGTGCCTTGCCACAATTTTGTCTCTGAGCTCTTCAGGCAGTTCCTTTGACCTCATGATTCTCATTTGCTCTGACATGCATTGTGACCTGGAAGGTCTTATATAGACAGGTGAGTGGCTTTCCTAATCAAGTCCAATCAGTATAATCAAACACAGCTGGACTCAAATGAAGGTGTAGAACCATCTCAAGGATGATCAGAAGAAATGGAAAGCACCTGAGTTAAATGTATGAGTGTCACAGCAAAGGGTCTGAATACTTAGGACCATGTGATATTTCAGTTTTTCTTTTTTAATAAATCTGCAACAATGTCAACAATTCTGTGTTTTTCTGTCAGTATGGGGTGCTATGTGTACATTCATGAGGAAAAAGAATGAACTTAAATGATTTTAGCAAATGGCTGCAATATAACAAAGAGTGAAAAATTTAAGGGGGTCTGAATACTTTCCGTACCCACTGTACATCCAGATGCCTGGGGTAGAACTGGGACCCTACTCTACAAAGGGAATTATACTGGATATTTAGAGTAAGAGAAAACACTCCTCCTAGGTTAAATGAGGCTGTTAGTATTCAGCTGTTCCTTGATGACTATTCTTGATGACTAAAAAAAAAAAAAAGGACAGAAAAAAAGATTAAAGGATAAGTTCACATTCACAAACAAAAATGTGGATATGCATTTATTAAATGAAATTAAAGAAAGGTTGGGACTTTGAGTGAGAGACATGACATGATAAGGCTGGTAAAACAAAAAATATCACATTTATTGATGTATGCAAAAAGGAGTAAACATGATGTGTTACAAACATGATAGTAGATAATATGATACTAGAATGATAAAAATCAACTATACCCTCTTATAGCCGATTTAGGGATGGAGAGACATGACTTTGACTGGCAGTCATACTTTTGTTTCACTATGCATTGACCGCATATGATGGCTTAGACCCTTTAGCCCAATGCGCTGTGTCAATATAGATTTCCTCCGGACCAGTTGGGGGTTTCTTTGCACTCCAGTTACATGTATTAGCCTGACATATTTTTATATATTTTTTTAAATTCCAGGTACATATGCAAATATTGGATACATATCTGACATCATTTGTTGGCCGATATGTTGCTTTACTTTATACTACCCGGTTTGCCCTGACATTGCTGGCTGGTTGTTGTGGCTGTTCCCTTTGTTCTCTCCGGGAGCTGTGATGTGTGGCGGGTGCCCTCCCCTTCCTCCCTACGCTCCTCTGAGCGCGGTGGATCGGGTGGGTGGTCCCGCTGCACATCGGGGTCACGTCCTGCGCCGACGTGTGAAGTCATTTTGGCGCAAAACATGCCGGCGGCTGCATGTTCCTCCTGGTGCATAAGAGGGAGACTGCGAGACGGTTTGGCATCACGCTTTCCATTGCTGCAGCTCCATACTTGTGCACTGATGTGACGCTGGACACTTTAGGGTCAGTGGTCCTCGGCAAATCCGCGGCACACCTTCTCCCCATCCTTTGATCCATTCTTTTAGGTAATCTCCCATTCTACTCTCAATATCTCATATTCTTTTTACACACTCCCCTTTTTTCTTAAGCCACCTTTGTAGTGGCAATATCTAAGGCACAGTGGTCAGTCGGGCGTACCTAACTTCACTTGTCCTTTTTCTTTTTCACCTTCATCCACATCCTAACTGGTTCACCCTTATATGTCTTTAGTTTCCTCACAGCTTATCCTGGGGTCACTCTTTATTCCCTTACTCCACTTCACTCACTTCTTAGCCATTTTATTTCACCTCCTCACATTCTCTATTTTTATTTATATTATGCAAGTATCATGACGCCCTTCCTATATAGTATATACCTATTTACTACTCATTTTTACTCATCCTATATAGATATACTCTGGCTACTCAGCAATACTACAGCCATTTCTACCCATACTCCTTCCTGTGTGTGACGCTTTTCGCCCCCCCCCCCCACAGGCCTCATGTGCCCAAATCTACCGTGGGAGGCACTTGGGTCTATGCCCCCACCTCCAGCACCAGTCACTATCAGAGCCACTGTGTAAGTTTTCAGAATGTGGGAACTTTTTCCCATCTCCCCCCCCCCCTTCTCCCAGTTTCCATTAACCATCATTCAATACAAAGTTTCTATACGCATATATTTATCTATTTTTTATAGACATGGATCATACACCTACTCTGAAGAAGTGGCGAATCCAGTCCACGAAACGCGTGTTATGATGTAATTTCATTACTTTGTTACTATTGTTTTATTGCTATGCTGGTTTTCTTGAATCTGTTTTTTTTTTGGGGGGGATATTTACTTGTTTTTTTATCATTCTAGTATCATATTATCTACTATCATGTTTGTAACACATCATGTTTACTCCTTTTTGCATACATCAATAAATGTGATATTTTTTGCTTTACCAGCCTTGTCATGTCATGTCTCTCACTCAAAGTCCCAACCTTTCTTTAATTTCATTTGATATTAGGGATGGAGGCGCACGGTCATTCCCACCGTGCGCTTCATTCAAAGTCCCGCCCTTCCCCCCTGCTCGCTGTTGAAACGGGGATCAAGGGGATGCAGGGGCCAGTACATCTATAATATATTACTTGTCACACCCTGACTATGGGTGTAACATGTGAACGTATCCCTTTAAGCTATTCTATTCTGATTCCACATGTTGACAGGCTGATGCATATATACAGTCAGGTCCAAAAAAATTGCGACATCGACACAATTCTAATCTTTTTGGCTCTATACACCACCACAATGGATTTGAAATGAAACAAACAAGATGCAGACTTTCAGCTTTAATACAAACTGTTGTAATTCCTACACCTTTCACCTGATTTGGATGTAAATACCCTCAAATTAAAGCTAAAAGCCTGCAGTTGAAGCACATCTTGTTTGTTTCATTTTAAATCCATCGTGGTGGTGTATAGAGCCAAAAAGATTAGAATTGTGTTGACGTCCTAATATTTATGGACCTGACTGTATTATATGTTTATTTATCCACTTAACGTCTAGCCATGTAGACCTACGTCGGCTGACTTTGCGTGGTTGTACCAGGGTGATGCCTCTAGCTAGAGGCATCATCCTGGTACCATTTTTTAGAGCGGGCGGTCGGCTTTCCGGCAGTAATGACCGATGCGGCTCGGGAGCCACTCGATCGTTACCCGGCAAGCGGGAGGAGACGCATATTGCTGTCACAAGGGATGTTTACATTGCTTGTGACAGCAATAAAAGTGATCAGAATTTTTTTTAAAAAAAAAACCTGTGTTAAAATGAAAAAAATAAATAGGAAAAAAAAATGTAGCCGCCCCGTCGCTGTTAGCTCGCGCACGAAAGAAAACGTATATGGAAGTTGCGCTGCAAATGAAATCGCTGTTCAAACCACACATGTGAGGTATCGCAGCGATTGCCAGAGCATGAGCAATAATTTAAAAAGACGTCATCTCTATGACGAAACGCGTCAATGTTGTAACGCACGCTACCTCGTTCTGGGACCATAGCTCAACCGCACGCCATTCCCCCACTTCCGGGTATGGCGCGACTCCCGTAGCAGACACTACGGACAGCCGCAAGGCACTTCAGTCCACAAGGGAGTTCAAACAAGGGCACCAGCTTTTTTATCTTATTTTTATCTTGCTTTTACTGTGATTGCGTGAAGCCTTAAATAAAGATGGAATTTTTTAAACCGTCTGCACCATGAGGAGCTTCTTTTTTTCTTCCACATCCTGAGTGTATATAGGCGAAAGCCGCAGACATCCACGTGTCGACAGGAGACTGGAACTGTCAAGGATAAACACCCAAGCCTGTATAGATTCCTGCTGGTGTACGCTAACAGGAATCAACACCATCTGGTAAGTGGGCCATCTTACCATAAATCACCGGCGGTGAAGTGGAGGGTCACACCATCACTACTGCATATGTGTATGCACCAGCACCTGATATAGCTGCACTAAAAGGACTTTATGCACCATTTTCACTATAATTATTTGCACTATTATAATACAGACTCCATATCTCATTTGTGAGCACTTTCATTTGCTGTCCCACATTGCACTTTATGAGTAAATTTATTAATTTTTACATAATTTTTATATGATATTGATGTTATTTATTTTATCTAAGTGAATGTGATTTGCCCATTGCAATATACCACTGTATGCTATCTCACATATGTGACCATTTGTGAGCACGTTCATTTGCTGTCCCATATTGCACTTTAACATTATTTATTAATTTTTATAAGGTATTGATGTTATTCATTTTCACTTTATCTATGTGATTGTGATTGGTTCATTGCAATTAAGCACTGTATTGGCACAAGGTAGCAATACCTTAGCACTATATATATTTTGATTTTTTAGCACTGTATTTCTCACATAGATACACATTAGTGATAGGACATATTATTTTTGTTGGCGCCTCGGCCTGTGCCTCTCCTCTTGATCTGTGGGATTTGTGTGACACTTGGAATGGAAGCCCCCCTCTGAATTGTGGCAGTTTGTGGGGAGGGGGGTATACTGATATACTGTATAGGCTGCGTGTGGTGAGATTGGGTAGGAACCTTTCTTAACTGTGCTGTGTTGTTCACAGACTTCAGGACTGGGGCCTGCTCTTCCATCATGCTCTGACCAGCAGTCTTCAGGTCATTTGCAGCACAAATGGGCTCCCCAAGATGACCACTCAGTGCTGCTGTTACACATGCATGGTTGATGTTATCTTTTGATGAGACTGGTGTCTTTTCGGCACATGTGTGGTAGGAAATCAAATAGAGGGCAGCAGCCCTTTTCTTTTCTGAAGTCTCTTTTGTAATGAGGGACACGCTAGCTGGCAGTACATGGATCTATTACCAGATTACATCTACCTACATTAAATTTCCTGTTTTGTACCATATATAAGGGGTCAGCCCCGAGGCATGGCTATCTCTGCTCCTTTCTTGGTTAGATCATTGCGGTCGGCCATACCCTGGGACAGGCTATGGTGTTTAAGGTTAGTTGTTGCTAGTTTTTTTTTTTTCTTTTAGTATTTTGGCCTTTTTTGTTTAATATGTAGTTTTTGTTTCAATTTGGGCTCTTTGTTTCTTTTGTACTGTACATGTTTTTCAGATATTTTTCTGCCCTGAAGGGTCTCTGCATGCATTCTCGCCCCATCTCCAATGAGGTTTTTGGGATCACACCAAATGAGTTGCCTTTAAATAAATGATTGTAGACTGTTGTCCATATTTCACTTACTGACACTGTAAGTTCCATCTAAAGATTGTGGAATTGATTGTCTTTTATGTGCTGTCATTATACTTTGTATTTGATATAATTATGTTTTGATATTTTGTCTACTCTTGCCAGCCAGGTTCATCTTCTGTCCATAAGGAAGATGATATAGTATGTTAATATAAAAAAGAAGCTCACAGACTATGCTTTGAAACTGTTTTGACACTGGCCAGATGGTGCAAACTTAAACTTAATCATAACTTTTTAATTTTTTTTTGAGAGTACATTTTATTTTAGCTATTAGATTTGTTATGCCTGCTATTTCCACATTCTAATTCAGGCCTATTACCGCTTAACAAAAAAATCAGATGTCACAGTCAAAACTACCTAAAAAAGCCTTTTTTTCAAATTGTGATTAATTAGTTTGGCATGCTGTTGCTGTATTTAAGCCAAGCAATAATGTAAAAATGTAAAAATGAATAGGTCATGGCAGAACATTATGTCGCTGATGCTGACCATGAACATTGTACTTTTCTGTAACACCACATACAGCTTAAAGGCATCTCCCAAGCATATCATTGAAATGATTGTTTTATTCCCACATCACCCTCAAAATCACATTAAAAGGTGGCAGTGCCTCTCCTCTCTGCTGTGATACATGTCTCTAATGGCAGAGCCTAACCTTTCCATGTTCTTTTTTAAATTTTTTGCCTATTATTGAAAATGACCAGAACTTATTTTCAAGATTTGCTCCCATAGACAGAGACACATTTGCACATCCCTTTTTTTTAATACATGAGAAAACAACATTTTTTAAAAAAAAGAAAAGCCTGGGACAGCTGCACCCATATGGTTTTATTTAAGAAAATTAACTGTACACATTACATCATAGGGGAGAAAATCAAGAGATAACGTGTTCCGTGCTTAAACTAGCAAGCCAGCACTTAATCATGGTTACGATTAAGTGTTAGTTTGAGCATGAAACATGTTATCTCTTGCTTTTCTCTCCTTGTGATGTGATGTGTACAGTTCATTTTCCTAAATAAATGCATATGGTAAGAGCGGCTGTCCCAGGCTTTTCTCCATGGATGTTTAACAGCTGATGAGCTGAGTGGTAACACTCAGACTGGATTAACAAAGCAGTGGAAAGAGCATATGTGAAATCCACGTGGAGTCGTATGTGTTTTGTTTGAAAATGGAAAAACAAACATTTCCCCTTTAATTTAACATTGGCCGGTACTGTAGTAATCAAAATGAATAGCACTGCAATGCACAGCACCAAGGTTCATGCACAGTTTCCCTTGCATTAACACTATGCATTACTATAAATTTGCCTATTCTCAATGGCTGTGATGGGTCCTGACAGGATGCAATGCTTGAATTGTTTGTTTTAGTGACAACTACAGTCCAACAATAAGACCAGAAGCTGAACTGATCCACACCTAGGATTGCAATCCTACCTCAAAATACTCAATAACAGTGCTTTGTAAAAGCACAATGTCAGTGCCGGTGCATTGTGTTTGAAACCTACCACCAGCCAAAAATTGTAACTCTTCCCCACTCTACTCAAACTAAAAAAAAAAAAAAAATTAGTTGGAGTTAGACATTAATAGGGAAATGCCATGACATCATCTGTGACACCAATGTCACCTGCTGAGAGTCTGGCAGCCATTTCTTTTTAAAACTGTTTTAAATCTGCCCTGCCTCCTCATGCAGCAGAAGATCATAACAATTTTGCATCCTTGAGTTAGACTGTACATATACTTGGACTTTGTCGTCTGTTTGTTACTGTGTTTTGGTTAGGCTCTTCTGTTCTGTATATTCTGGTATGACCAATTTTTGCTATGGCTTTTGCTTTTATTAGTTCATGTTGGCTTTTTATTCAGTTTGGGTATCTGCATTGTCTTTGGGTGCTGATTCTGTTATGTGCCTACATTGGCTTCTGAACATGTATATTTGCATGTCCACCTGTTTCTCTTGGTTACAGTTTAATTTGTTCTTGTCTCTCATATTATGCCATATATAAGCATTCTTTCTGTTTCTTTCCACAGTTGTCCAGCAAGTGTGTCCTGTGGATTGCATATTGGGTGTTTTCCTGCTGAGCAAGTTTTTTCATACGTCCAATGCTTCTGGCACATACAGTCACCTTGGTGAAAGCCTTGTGCTCTTTTATGGTAATGTTGTATGCTTGTCTGTCTACACTGTTGCTCTGCCTTGGATTTCTACTATGCCCTTCTTATCAGATCCTTTTGCCAAAAAAATTCCAGGACTTCTTTACACAGCAAGCAGTTTGGTAAAATTTAAATGTATTTATTTCTAAAGTTCTAAAATGTATAAATCAGTACTTGAATTCATAAAAATATTATGTTGCGCCTTTTTTTATGCTCATTGGCTTGTCATTCAGTAGGAGTGAAATGGCGGGACCAGAAGTGTGTTGGCGGGTGGTGTTGTTTTCTTTTAGTAGGTTGATGGATGTCAAACATCATGATTAATGTGGAACTACTTTACTGGATAAAGGGATTGATGATGGATGTACACTTTGGGACTAAATATACTAAATAAACTAAATATACGTTAGTCTATACTATAAAGTAAAATACTTTTTAAAAGACATGTTAAAAACTGTGTGTGTATGTTTTTTTAACTATTTACAATGTTTTGTCAATCAGTTGCTTCTATGTGCTATTTACTTATTCACATGGGGCAGCAGTATCTGGTGGCCCCCTTATTAATAAAAGAAGCTTCCAAATTCTGATAATCCTCATGCCTGCAGTCCCCAAATATCACCAGGCCATGGTTGTGGAGAAGAGGGCCTTGTCCTTTTTAACATGGAGACACGTTGCTTTGTCAAGTGGGGCTCCCCTGGCAAGGTACCCCCCCATGGGGCCTGGTATGGCTCAGAAAGGGGAGGCTGCATTCTTTTCTTGCCTCTTTCCTGCCCTGCCAGGCTGCATACTAAGATATTGGTCTGGTATGGATTTTTGGGAGGGACCTCATGGTTAAAAATTATTTCCACATCTGAGGCAGCTAATATGAATTAGAGGGAAATCCCTTTCTGTTTATTTCCACAGTAGTCCAGCAAGTGTGTCCTGTGGATTGCATATTAGGAGTTTTCCTGCTGAGCAAGTTTTTTCATACGTCCAATGCTTCTGGCACATACAGTCACCTTGGTGAAAGCCTTGTGCTCTTTTATGGTAATGTTGTATGCTTGTCTGTCTACACTGTTGCTCTGCCTTGGATTTCTACTATGCCCTTCTTATCAGATCCCTTTGCCAAAATAAATTCCAGGACTTCTTTACACAGCAAGCAGTTTTGTAAAATTTAAATGTATTTATTTCTAAAGTTCTAAAATGTATAAATCAGTACTTGAATTCATAAAAATATTATGTTGCGCCTTTTTTTATGCTCATTGGCTTGTCATTCAGTAGGAGTGAAATGGCGGGACCAGAAGTGTGTTGGCGGGTGGTGTTGTTTTCTTTTAGTAGGTTGATGGATGTCAAACATCATGATTAATGTGGAACTACTTTACTGGATAAAGTGATTGATGATGGATGTACACTTTGGGACTAAATATACTAAATATACGTTAGTCTATACTATAAAGTAAAATACTTTTTAAAAGACATGTTAAAAACTGTGTGTGTATGTTTTTTTTACTATTTACAATGTTTTGTCAATCAGTTGCTTCTATGTGCTATTTACTTATTCACATGGGGCAGCAGTATCTGGTGGCCCCCTTATTAATAAAAGATTCTGATAATCCTCATGCCTGCAGTCCCCAAATATCACCAGGCCATGGTTGTGGAGAAGAGGGCCCTGTCCTATTTAACATGGAGACACATTGCTTTGTCAAGAGGCGCTCCCCTGGCAAGGTACCCCCCCATGGGGCCTGGTATGGCTCAGAAAGGGGAGGCTGCATTCTTTTCTTGCCTCTTTCCTGCCCTGCCAGGCTGCATACTAAGATATTGGTCTGGTATGGATTTTTGGGAGGGACCTCATGGTTAAAAATTATTTCCACATCTGAGGCAGCTAATATGAATTAGAGGGAAATTCCATGCTGTTTTTTTTTTTCTTTTTACATCTATGTAAGACCCTTATCTAGCATAATGGTCTGGTATAGATGAAAGGAATCCCGACTGCATTGTCTAGCTGGAAGATGTAATTTTGCCAGCATTATTTCTATATTTCTAAAAAATTAAACCAGAAGTCCAGAAGTGTTCCAAGTGCATATGACATACACTATATTACCACAAGTATTGGGACGCCTGCCTTTACACACATGAACTTTAATGGCATCCTAGTCTTAGTCCGTAGGGTTCAATATTAGGTTGGCTGACCCTTTGCAGTTATAGCAACTTCAACTCTTCTGGGAAGGCTGTCCACTTGGTTAAGGAGCGTGTCTATGGGAATGTTGGACCATTCTTATAGAAGCCCATTTGTGAGATCAGGCACTGATGTTGAACAAGAAGGCCTGGCTTGCAGTCTCCGCACTAGTTCATCCCAAAGTTGTTCTATCGGGTTGAGGACTTTATTGAGCTTGCTTTTTCATGTTGGAACAGGAAGGGTCATCCCCAAACTGTTCCCACAAATTTGGGAGCATTAAATTGTCCAAAATGTCTTAGTATGCTGATGCCTTAAGAGTTCCCTTCACTGGAACTAAGGGGCCAAGCCCAACCCCTGAAAAACTACCCCACACCATAATCCCCCCTCCACAAAGTGATTTGGACCAGTTCACAAAGGAAGGCCTATAAAGACATGGATGAGCGAGTTTGGGGTGGAGGAACTTGACTGGCCTGCACTGAGTCCTGATCTCAAACTGATAGAACACCTCTGGGATAAATTAGTGCAGAGACTGCGAGCAAGGCCTTCTCGTTCAACTTCAGTGCCTGATCTCACAAATGTGCCTCTGGAAGATTGGTCAAGCATTCCCATAGACACACTCCTAAACCTTGTGGACAGCCTTCTCAGAAGAGTTGAAGCTCTTATAGCTGCCAAGGGTGGGCCAACTCAATATTTAACACTATGGATTAAGACTGGGATGCCATTAAAGTTCATGTGCATGCTAAGGCAGGTGTCCCAATAATTTTGGTAATATAGTGTATATTAAAGAATATCTTACATCATACTAACATACAGTGAATCAAAAATCACAAAGCAATGGTGGTGACTCCCTTGAGGATGTAACCATTGGATGAAATGCTTTGGGGCAGAGCCAGGTGGGCTGAGGCCAACACATATTGCACTTACTACTGTTTAGGAATAGGATATGAAATGTTTGTACTGATTAGTGGTATGGTACTTTGGCACATTTTAATGTTTTTAATCTTTCTTTTTAATCAAATAGCTTTACCTGGTATACGCTGTTGGAGTATTTTGGTTCCCCTTTCATATACATAGATCCTTGAGACAAAAGGTTTCATGTGAGAGGTGGAGGAGTCTGTGACTAAGTTTGGAGGAGGGCATACGCATATGACCACTCACTCTTTTGGGGGTCAATTGCATTCAGTAAAATCCATTTGATGATACTGTGTTGGTGTGTATTTACTGGAAGAACTGTGCTTACAAAGAAGAACACAGAAGTTTCATTGGCACTTCATAGGACTTTAATTTGTGTTTTGTGATTTTGTATTCACTGTATGTTATTATAATGTAAAAATGTATTTTATGCATATTTTAATGTTACATGTACTGAGTGGAGCATTTCTGGGCATATTTTGTTTTTAGTTTATTTTATACTCTGTGTATCAAGTTTTGCAAGCTGCTTTTTCTAGGTATTTGAAGTCTTTAGTACGGCTCTACTTCTATACTCTTATTTTGCTGGCAATGTAAACATACTTAAATTTATTGTAAATATCAGTTTTGCAATAGTAGATTGTATACATAAGATGGCACAGATGTGCCACTTCGCAGGCAAGATCCGAGTGTCCGCCAAGCATGTTATTTAATATAATTTATTTTTTTAGTGATTCACTTTAAGCATTATGACAATAGCTGCTCCCCACCAAACTCAAATTTGTAAAACTATTTTGCTTTGGCACATGTTCCCAAGGTAGGTGTTAAACCCACCATGCCATTTGTTTTACAATTCCTTGCCTATTAGCCTAGGAAATTACTCTAACTTTTTTTAATATTCAGCTTTCTTAGACTTCAATGGAGTTTGGATTCATCACCCAAGCCTTAGTAATGTTTTTTTTTCTTTCCCAATAGAAAATTTTTATTGATTTTACATAGTATATGGAGACATGCAGAGATCAAAACAAGGATGAAAAATGGGTAAGAACAATTTTTAGAAAAGTGAAATTGCATATCAAAATTGTGGTACACTGATATCAAATAATACGGTGTGTAAAAAATATGATTTCTAAAGAACAAAAAACCATATATAGTATAAATACATTAGCATATAATGGATTGAGAAGTAAAGAAGGACCATACATTGCAGTGAAATACATTGATCTAAGTCTTGGGGGTGTAACTGTTTTGTGGGCATCATGGGCCCAGGAACAGAAAGGAACTGATAATATCAAGGTATCCCTAATAGCTGAGCATAGAATAATCAGGTACTCATTAATGTTTTATATTCTTTAGAATAGATTAAATTGAACCAAGCCCTCCAGGTCATGTGATATTTAGTCAAGCGATCATATGACATGGCCACAGTTTCCTCCATGTGATGGATGTTTTTAACCTCTCACAACCACTCCTGTATTGAAGGAATTCTGGTTGTTTTCCAAAATTTAGGAATTAAGGTCTTGGCTGCATTTAGCAGATGTTTCATTACGGAGGCCTTATAGTCTTTAAATGAGCAAGGGGAGATGTGCAATAAGCAACAGGCTGCATCTAGTGGAAATTTGGAGTCACTCATTTTGAGATCGCAAACCTGATTCCAAAAGGTAGAAATTAAAGGACATTGCCACAAAATATTTAGTAGAGTACCTTTATCACAGTGACATCTCCAACACAGATCTGACAATTGGGGAAACCATTTATTCATTTTGTCTGATGTGACATACCAATGTGTGAGTAGTTTGTAAAATGTCTCATGTAACCTTGTGTTAAGAGACCATTTACTGTATGTGCCAGTATGCATGCATGTTGCCATTGTTCATGTAAGAAATCTATGTTAAGGGATTTCTCTCATAGGTTTCTGAAATTATCTTGTTTCTCGTTGGTCTCAAAGTAAGTAGTCTTCCTGATCTCGGCTCCTTTGAGACAACTTGACTAAAGTTGTGATGTAGTTTTACTTTTTTTTTACTTTTTTTTACTTTTTTTTGTTTGTGGTTGGAGAGGTAGTCATATAATTGGAGGTAAGTCCACTGAGGCAGTATAGTGCCACCTTACTTCATCCCATTTAGGAGACTAATAAAAGGGAATACTTTTTTGATGTGTATTATTATATTTGTATGTAGGCTGGGTGGGAACTCAGGATTGTCAGCTATGGGTTTCAGGGGCCCGGGTACGGATGCTAATCCCCATGTGTATGCTAGTTTGTGGAATATTTCTAGAGTGGCACAAATTACTGGGTGTTGCTTAACCTGTTTTAGATAAAAGTATTGGTCAATTCAGGGTAGAAATTGAATCAGGAGGGAGATTGTGGAGTCCTCCAGAGTTATCAATCTGTATTTCTTGTGTGGCAATGCCAGTTCACTATTCTAGCAAGGTGTGTTGCATAGTAGTATAATTTGAAATCAGGGAG
This sequence comes from Pelophylax lessonae, assembly GCF_965119305.1. Classification (NCBI taxonomy): domain Eukaryota; kingdom Metazoa; phylum Chordata; class Amphibia; order Anura; family Ranidae; genus Pelophylax; species Pelophylax lessonae. Next base: position 135,084,811 of record NC_138774.1, read on the forward strand.
GCCCATGCCGTCTGTGTGTTTAGATCTAGTGATCAGGTGAAAATAGATACGTGTTTTTTTATGAGCCCAAACAAATTGTCTTTGTATTTGTTGAAGTCTATTGAAGAAGCTGGAGGGCAACCTGATGCACTGTATGCATGCATACAGTATAGCATTCTCAGCAGACTTGTCATTTTTATAATGGCAGCTAGAACTCCTGAACAACTTTTTTGACCTGAAGGTCATCAGCTGTTAAGGATGCCACGGCCGGGTTCCTGGCCCCGCTCCTTAAATATTAGCTTACACTGCACTCTGATTGGGCAGAGCTTTGCCCAATCAGGGTGCAGAATGCACTGTGCAGCACACAGTGCATTGCAGGGTGTTTGGAGGGGCAGACATCCGCTGAACACTCTGCAAATTCAGGTGTTTGGCAAGCGGTTAAACAGGCAAATGTTCAGCCCAAACTCATACTCAGGCCGAACTGTTTGCCCAACAATAATGGCAGCCCTGCCAAACCAGAAGTTTTTAGCATTGCAATTTTTAAGGTCCTTTTCTTTTTTTTTTTTTCTTTTTTTTCCAAAAAGCTTTATTGAACAAAGTACACATTAAAGGAGAGTACTCTTTTTCTATATTTTTGAGAAGGGGGGCAACATTTTTGGCACAGAGGTCCTTTAATGTAGGTGTAAGCCGTATGTCTAAGTATTTCAGGGATTAATGTCTCTGGAGAGAGTGTGAGGTTATTTGCTTCGGATTTGCTATAGTTTACTTTAAAATGTCTGGGTACAGATTGATTTTTAAAGGTTTGCACCAAGTCTAGGATAGATGTATGGGGATGTGTCAAGAAAAGTCACTAATGTTTACCATACATGCCTCAACCCAAACCCAAGTATGTTCAGCTCATTACCAATCTATAATATACTGTATATGTATAACAAATGACTACTTTACCTATTTTGATAAGATAAATATTTAAAATAGCGAAATAATAATAGCTGATTCAAAGTCAAATATGACAATTAGAAATGAATCAAATGTGCTGGATTTGACATTACCATGTTTTAGGATAATTACACTAAACCAGGCACTTTGATGTTGTGAAAAAGGCATTGCTGTCTTTGATGTCAGCTTGTCTGCCTGCAAGGGGAAAAATGGCAATGTACAGGCAAGAAAAGTTAACTTATTCCTTAGTTTTAGACACTTCGCAATGTAATTATAATGAGGTTCTCCTAAGACCTTGACATAAAAAGTTTACCTGTTTCTCCAGACAAAATTATGCACATTTGGCAAACGACAACATGCTGAAATGATCAATTTTTCTGTGTATTAATGATCAACAAAACCTTGACTTGTGGCAATTAATTCTGTAGAGATTAGAAAGGCAATTAAAATTATCCCCATCTAGATAAATTCCCAATGGATTTGTATAAAACAGTTTAGAACTCTGCAAATTGGCTATTTTATCTTACAGAGAGTCCATTAAAAGAACTAAAATAAAAGGACACTACCGTATATTAGGAACAATACTTTTTTACCATGTGATTGTTACTTTTTGCTAGTTTAAATGCTGTATTGTAACAATAATCTCACAAATGACATTTCTCTTTGGAAACATTTACTAATAATCCATTGTTATTAGTGGCATAACATGTACCGTATTATTATGGGCAAAAAAGAAAACCTTTTTTAAAAGGATTTTGTTTTCCTGTAAAATCTTTTATTCTGCTGTCTACTAAGTCCTTTACTCTATCAGCTCACTCTTATAAAGAACATCAGTTGCTCAAGTGTGTCTTAATTTACAATTTCATGGTAAATAAATATCTGCACTGTTCTCAGTTTGATAGGCATGTTTCCTAACAGACAATGTTATTATTGACAAGATCTGCCCTTATATCCCCAGGTAAAAACATTTTATTCTTTCCAATAGTTATGGGTGAATCTGACTGAGTTTCATTTGCCAAGGGTTATAAATCTAAAATGAAGTTCAAGGAATATGAATATTATTATGGACCCTAAAGGCATTGGAGAGGTGAATCCTGTTGGTAAATTCTAAACTTTTAAGTTAATAGGCAAACTAATGTCAAAAAAGGAGGGACATTTAACCACTTAAGCCCAGGAAGATTTTACCCCCTTCCTATTTTGCGATTCGGCACTGACTGCGTGACTTTAACGGACAATTGCGCAGTCGTGCAACGCTGTACCTAAACGAATTTGACATCCTTTTTTTCCCACAAACAAAGCTGTCTTTTGGTGGTATTTGATCACCTGTGCGATTTTTTGATCATGCGCTATAAACCAAAAAAGAGCGTCAATTTTGCAAAAATAACAATATTTTTCACATTTTTTTTATATGAAATTCCCCCCCAAAAAATGTAAAAATCTAAATTTTTTAACATTTTAGGCCAATTGGTTTTATGCTACATATTTTTGGTAAAAAAAAATTGCAAAAAGCGTATTTTGATTGGTTTGCGCAAAAGTTATTGCGTTTACTAACTAAGGGAAAGATTTTTGTCATTTTTGTTATTTTTTTTTTTAGCGCGTAATGGCGGCGATCTGCAATTTTTTTTTGCGGGACTGCGACATTGCGGCGGACAGATCGGACCCTAGACTGACATTTTTGACACTTTTGGGGTTACCAGTGACATTACTACAGTAATCAGTGCTATACATATGCACTGTTACTGTAAAATGACACTGGCAGTGAAGGGGATAACTTTTTTTGAGAGGGAGGGGTTGTGTGTGTCCCTAGGGGCGTGATTCTAACTGTGATTGGCTGTGGCTTGAGGTGTAGGAACAGTGATCAACGGTCCTACATAGTAGAACCGTATGATCACTGTTCTTACACAGGGAAGAATGACAGGCGGCTTGTTTACACTAGCTGCCTGCCTTTCTCCCGCTCTAACGGACGATCGCGAGTGCCCGGCGGACATCGGGCTTGCCAGGCACATGCGCGGGGGGGTCTGTGACCCAGCGGGAGCGCGCCTCCGGCAGCACACACTCGCTCCCCAGAGCCTCACAGGCTAGTGACATACCCATACGTCACTTTGCCTGTGAGGGGCTGACCGCCGTAGTATATGTACTTGCGGCGGTTGGCAAGTGGTTAAAGGGGTTGTAAAGACGGAAGGTTTTTTTTATTAAAAAAAACTTTTTGTGTGCAGCAGCCCTCCTCAGCCCCCCTAATGCTTACCTGAGCCCCTTTCAGATCAAGCAATGTCCGCAACTGTCTCAGCCATCCAGGACTCCCATCCTAATTGGCTAAGACACAGCAGCAGTGCCATTAGCGCCTTGCTGTGGAGGCACTCAAAGGGAGGGAGGGGCCAGAAGCACCGAAGAGGGACCCAAAAAAGGGAGGATCTGGACTACTCTGTGCAAAACCAATTGCACAGAGGAGGTAAGTAGAACATGTTTGTTAGTTTTATTGAAAAAAAAAAAAAAACAATACCTTACAATCACTTTAACAAAGCATTTTTTTATATAGCACATTGAAGAGACAGTCTATATAATGTGGCTTCTAGGGCAACAAAGAAAAACACAATTCTGTTAAATGACATGCTTGGGAGTTGCCTCTAACCTGTATGTAAAGTTAGTCTACATTCAAAGAGGGTGGGAACATTGGGGTGGCCAGTGGCAACTACCAGAAAGAATTAGCTGGTCCCTGTCAGTGGTAATAAATGCTGCCTGCATATGCAGTGTGTGACCACCAACAGCTCTCAATTGCAGATGTTAGAATTTGTACTCTTTACAAATCAATGGCCAATGCCAACACTGTTCACATGTAATCGGTCAAGTTACTTGAGAATAGAATCTCCAACGGACCCTGGACCTTGTGTGCTTCCAGGATTGCCATTTCTGCGGAGGTCTGGCTGCACACAAACTGGCCACAGCCTGTTTGCATGTGATCATAGCAGAGTGTTACTGCATCTAGAGGTAGTATTTAGCCCCCAAACCCATGCACTTTTGTTTATGTAGCCTTGGGGAAAAATATCAACTTAACAGACTGCATCAGTGACACCATATTCTGACATCACATATTTTTGGACGTGTAATTGATTTGTTTTAATTTTTTCAACATTAGTTTTTTATTGGTTTTGAAAGGACACATACAAATAGTTTAGGAAGACAGTAAAAGTGTGTAGTAATGTGTTCACATACCATAATACAATTAGATAAAAAGTGGACTGTTAGCAATAAGATGAGAAAAAATAAAATAAACATTTTTATTCATAATAATATATTAATAATGTACAAAAAAGTGTATATATATATATATATACAGTTTCTCACAAAAGTGAGTACACCCCTCACATTTTTGAAAACATTTTATTATATCTTTTTATATGACAATACTGAAGAAATGACACTTTTCTACAATGTAAAGTAGTGAGTGTACAGCTTGTATAACAGTGTAAATTTGCTGTCCCCTCAAAATAACTCAACCCACAGCCATTAATGTCTAAACCGCTGGCAACAAAAGTGAGTACACCCCTAAGTTAAAATGTCCAAATTGGGCCCAAAGTGTCAATATTTTGTGTGACCACCATTGTTTTCCAGCATTGCCCTAACCCCGTTGAGCATGGAGTTCACCAGAGCTTCACAGGTTGCCACTGGAGTCCTCTTCCACTCCTCCATGATGACAATATGGAGCTGGTGGATGTTAGAGACCTTGCGCTCCTCCACCTTCCATTTGAGGATGCCCCACAGATGCTCAATAGGGTTTAGGGCTGGAGACATGCTTGGCCAATCCATTACCTTTACCCTCAGCTTCTTTATCAAGGTAGTGGTCATCTTGGAGGTGTGTTTGGGGTCATTATCATGTTGGGATATTGCCTTGTGGCCCAGTTTCCTGAAGGGAGGGAATCATGCTCTGCTTCAGTATGTCACAGTATATATGGGCATTCATGGTTCCCTCTATGAACTGTAGCTCCCCAGTGCTGGCAGCACTCAAGCAGCCCAAGACACTCCCACCACCGTTCTTGACTGTAGGCAAGACACACTTGTCTTTGCACTCCTCACCTGAGTGTTGCCACCACACACGCTTGACACCATCTGAACCAAATAAGTTTATCTTGGTCTCATCAGACCACAGGACATGGTTCCAGTAATCCATGGCCTTAGTCAGCTTATCTTCAGAAAACTGTTTGCGGGCTTTCTTGTGCATCATCATTAGAAGAGGCTTCCTTCTGGGACAGCCATGCAGACCAATTTGATGCAGTGTGCAGCGTATGGTCTGAGCACTGACAGGCTGACCCTCCACCCCTTCAACCTCTGCAGAAATGCTGGCAGCACTCATATGTCTATTTTCCAAAGACAACCTCTGGATATGACGCTGAACATGTACATTCAACTTCTTTGGTCAACCAGCGAGGCCTGTTCTGAATAAAACCTGTCCTGTTAAAACTGATGTATGGTCTTGGCCACCATGCTGCAGCTCAGTTTCAGGGTTTTGGCAATCTTCTTATAGCCTAGGCCATCTTTACATAGAGCAACGATTCTTTTTTTCAGATCCTCAGAGAATTCTTATCATGAGGTGCCATGTTGAACTTCCAGTGACCAGTATGAGAGAGTCAGAGCGATAACACCAAATTTAACACACCTGCTCCCCATTAGAATCTGAGACCTTGTAACACTAACGAGTCACATGACACCGGGGAGGGAAATTGGCTAATTTGGCCCAATTTGTACATTTTCACTTAGCGGTGTACTCACTTTTGTTGCCAGTGGTTTAGACATTAATTGCTATGTGTTGAGTTATTTTGAGGGGACAGCAAATTTACACTGTTATACATGCTGTACACTCACTACTTTACATTGTGGTAAAGTGTCATTTATTTAGTGTTGTCACATGAAAAGATATAACAAAGTATTTATAAAATTTGAGGGGTGTACTCACTTTTGTGAGATACTGTGTATATATATATATATATATATATATATATATATACACTGTGTATATAAATATATATATATATATATATATATATATATATATATATATATATATATATATATATATATATATATATATATATATATATATATATATTTATATATATATATACACAGTATATCTTTAATAAAATCCCCCATATGTGGAAAACCTGGGATTCAAACTGATGACCCTAGTACTACTAGGCAGAAATGCTAGCCACTTAACCACTGCACTGCCCATATCTCTACAAAAATACTGTACATGCAATTCTTAACACAACTAAGTGATTTAGCCTGTAGAAACTGATAAGCATCAATATTGGTCTACTGTCAATAGGGATCTGCCCATTACTTCAAATAATCCAAGGTCCAGATTCAGAACCTCTTGGGCAATAATGTTCAATGAATGTTGATTTTTACATTTTTACATTATTGCTTGGCTCAAATACAGCAGCAGGGTTCAACACTTAAAGAAACGCCAAGGGTGATGTGGGAAAAATAACAATTACATGCTTGTGAGATGCCTTTAAGCTTCATGTGGAATTACAGAACAGTGTCATGTTAATGGGCAGCGTCAGCAAGGCTGTATTCTGGCATAATGCTTTTTGGGTGTGTAATTGTTTTTATTTTTTACTTTTATATTTAGATTAATTAAGTAGTTGCACTCTAATCTGATTATTTTTTAATCTGAAATAAAAAAAGACATTTTAAGAAGTTTTAGCTGGGACGTGATTTTTTTTCATCAAGCAGTGATAGCCCTAAAATAACAGTGGAGGCGGGGGCGTGGCCTGGATCGGCATGCGATAGGACGCATGTAGCTGGAGCTCCGCTGGACTATCATCCTTACCTGTATATCCTGTCCCCCCGAGTCCGCTACTGGTGCACCGCTGCTCGCTGGGACACCCCGCACCCCTGCAGTTATGTCCCCGCCGAAAAAGTTGGCGGCCGCCGAACTGGACAAGTTCCGCCGCTAGGACAAGGAAGCTTCCCCTCAAAATGGCGCTGAGCGCCCTTCAGGCTCCGGAGCGGCGGCGGGAGCGAATAACACGGCGGTCCTGGAGGTGATCTCGGCATGCCAGGCGACTCTCACCAGCAAGATTGATGAGGTGAAAGTCGATATCTCCCTCATCAGACAGGACATGCGGCAGCTGAGGGACAGGGTTTCAGAGGCTGACACCAGACTTGGCAATATGGAGGATGCCCCCCCCCCCCTTCAGCACTCTGCCGACCATCTCCAGCAGCAGGTTGCTCAGATCTTGCAGAAGCAGGATGATTTGGAAAACAGGCTGCCCGCTGTAACCTGAGATTCGTTGGCCTGCCGGAGGGTGTGGAGGGACCTGATCCCGCCGCCTACTTGGAGTGGCTGCTCATCCAGACCTATGGCAGGGAGTCCCTGTCGCCCACATTCGTGGTGGAGCGGGCACACTGACTGTCGGGTTGCCCGCCACCGCCGGGGGCCCCACCGCGCACATTCATAGCAAAACTCCTCAACTACCGCGACAGGGACGCCATCTTGCATCTGGCGAGGCTGAAAGGCAATATTCCCCTGGACAACGGGAGAGTGTCGGTGTTTCCGGACTTCTCGGCAGAGGTGCAGCGACACCGCAAGGGATTCCTGGAGGCCAAGAGGAGGCTACGGATAAAACACATCAAATATGCCATGATGTACCCTGCTCGTCTTCGGGTGGAAGGTGAGGACCGCGTGCATTTTTTTGAAGATCCTGAAGCGGTCATCTCCTGGCTGGAACGCCTGGAGGCCCGCGCTTAGCGGCCGGGGGTCACCTTCCCACCTGATTGATGCTTCCCTGTGTTTTGCCCTGGATTGTCTCCCTTTTTGCTGAGGCCTTCTGTTGGAGGTCACCCTTGGCTGGATCATCTTCCCCCTCATTGCCTACCCCCTCTGTACCAGACCATCCGGATTGTGGACACTCCTGAGCTATGGGTCTCCTGGGGTACAGAGGGGAGCTGCTATTTTTTCCCTAACTTGGATGGCCTTCCTTATTTGTTCCATGCACTACTTTCTTTCACCAGGGGACACTCAATTTGTCTCGGGTCCGGCGGAGGATGCCGGGTATCTTGATGTCTTCTCCACTACCTGGGCTGCATCCACAGCCCGTCCTGCTGCCCAGCGGTTTTCCGCCCCCTGCACCCAACTGACTTGGGTGCCTGGTCCCCATGGATTTACTTTTCCCCCTTTTCTCTCTACTCCTTCACCCCCTTTGCTCGGGGCTTGCGGCCCGCCTCTCTGGGGCCTCCCCTGTGGAGCCTGGAGATGCGGTTTGCGGGCCCGACTGTTTCCCTCCCTTCAGTACCCAAGTCCATTGGGGACCTTTGTTTTTGTTTTTGGTTTTTCAGGGACTCTATGCCCGCACATGTTGGGGATGGTGCAGGGGGGAGTGGGGGGTTATTGTTTTCTTCATCGTGTTTATTGTGCTGAGTTATATGCCTAATTTATCATTACGTTTTCCATTGCTTGATGTCCTGAAATGGTGTAGTGTTCCTATTGCTGCTACTTTTATGTTTGTACTGACAGCTATGTGTCTCCTGGGATTGGTGTGCCGTGTGGGGGGGTTTGGGACCCTGGAGCTGCAGCACCTTGTTTTTATGCATCAGTTTAGATGGCCGCCTTGAAGTTGATGACCTGGAATGTCCGGGGCATCCGTGATAAACTTAAACGTTCAGCCGTGTTTGCCTTCCTTAAAACTCAAAGGGTGGACATCCTCATCCTTTTGGAGACTCATTTGGACGGCCTGATGCACCTTTCCCTGCGTAGGCCCTGGATTGGTTGGTCATACCACTCTGTGTACACCTCCCACTCCAGGGGTGTGGCGATTTTAGTGGCCAAGACGGTGCACTTCCAGCTCCGGGGCTCCCAGACGGACCCACAGGGCAGGTTCATTTTTTTGCGGGTACTGATTTATGGAGAGCCCTTTTTGCTTTTAGCCTTTTATGTCCCTCCTCCTTTCTCTATGACGATAATAGCGGCTGGTCTTACTTACATGTCCCAATTCCCTAACATACCGGCTATTTGGATGGGGGATTTTAATAATGTCTTAGACCCCTCTTTGGATCGATTGCAGCCCCTCCCCCAGGCCCCGCACCTGGTGACCAGCACTAGCTTTGCTAGGTTGCTGGAGGCGGCGGGCCTGGTGGACTTGTGGCGGTTTATGTTTCCCCAACAGAGAGCTTACTCGTGCTTCTCCTTGACGCACCGTACCATGTCCCGAATTGACCTCATCCTGGTCTCCCAGGTTCTGTCCCCGCGCCTGGTGGCGGTCGGGTTCTCCCCCCGGTCGCTGTCGGACCACAGCCCCTACTGGATGACGCTCAGGCTGGACCGGTGCAAACCGTGCCCGGCCTGGCGTCTCAACCCTATGTGGCTGACCCTGATGCCTGAGGAGACCCCATTGGCCGCCGGCTGGACCCAATTCTTCACCGATAACGAGGGCACTGCCTCCCCGTTGGCGGTGTGGGAGGCGTTCAAGCTGCACGCCAGGCTTTCCCTACAGACCCATATAAAATGATTTAAATCTGACTCGGCGGCAGCATACTCCCGTGCGTATCTGGCGGACCCCTCGCAGGCGAATGCCTCCAGATTGGGGCTTCTGTCGCGGGCAGTCTCCCAGATAGAATACGAACGCGCCAAGTCTAAGTTGCTATTCCAAAAGCAGAGGATCTTTGAGCAGGGTGAGCAGGCGGGACGATTACTTGCCTATCTGGTACATTGTGAGGACAGGCCGCCTGTGGTGATCACCCTGGGCTCAGTCTCGGGCACTCCTGTTACTGACTTGGAGGAGGTGACGGAGCGGTTCCGTCTCTTCTTCAGCCAGCTGTACTCCTCCAGGGCCCCCGCGGAGGACGCGGCAATGCATGTGTTCCTGGACACGGTGGAATTCCCCTCGCTGACAGAGGAACAGGTCCTGCTTTTGGAGGCCCCCCTCACGGAGGAGGAGGTTGCTGAGTCTATGTCCAGGTTGCCCAGGTCGAAATCCCCGGGCACTGATGGTCTTCCCATAGAATTTTATGCCCAATATTCGGAAATTCTTGTCCCTAAATTGCTACAACAGTTCACTCACATGTTTGAGGAATTTACCCGGCCCCCCACCATGAGGGAGGCTATGATCGTGTTAATCCCTAAACCAGGAAAGGACCCTCAGTGCCCGGAATCTTATCGCCCTATCTCTCTCTTGCAGGTGGACATTAAGATACTCGCTTAGGTCCTGTCCATCCGCCTGAACAAGGTGATCTTATCGCTTGTTCACGAGGATCAGGCAGGATTTATGCCTGGTAGGAATACGTCCTTTAATCTCCGCAGGCTCTTTATGAACCTCCAGGCCACACATGAGAACTGCGAGGAGAGAGTAGTGGTGACTCTGGACACGGCAAAGGCCTTCGACTCCGTTGAGTGGGGGTTTCTGTGGGAATGTCTCCGGAGGTTTGGCTTCGGACCCAACTTCATCAAGTGGGTCAGGCTCCTGTATACTGCCCCGACAGCCAGGGTGTTGGCCAATGGGTGGCCCCCCGCTGAGTTTCCACTCACTAGAGGGACCAGGCAGGGGTGCCCACTCTCCCCCCTGCTATATGCCCTGGTGGCGGAGCCACTGGCTATTGCCATCAGGGCCCACCCGGACATACACGGCCTTTGTGTGGGCCCCCTGGTGGAAAAAATTAGCATGTACGCCGACGACACCCTCCTGTACCTGGCGGACTCAGGGGACTCTCTCACTACGGCCCTTTCCCTTATAGATACGTGCGGCAATTACTCCGGACTGCAAATTAACTGGGATAAATCCCAAGTTCTCCCCGTAGACCCCCCGAGCCCGGGGGGATCCCCGCAACGGGATCCCTGCAGCATGTAGACAGTTTTAAATACCTCAAGGTTCGGGTCACGACATGCCCCCGGGACTATATCCGGGACAATATCCAACCCCTCTACCCCTTGATTAAGGCCAAGACTCAGCTTTGGTCCAGATTGCCACTGGGTGTAATGGGTAGGGTAAACTTAATCAAAATGGTACTACTGCCAAAGATTTTGTATGTTCTCTGGCACCCCCCGATCTACCTCCCATTAAAATATTTTAAACAAATGGATTCTCTCCTGAAGGCGTTTGTGTGGGGCAACAGCCGGCACAAGCTCTCCTGGCGTAAATTGCAGAACCCCACCAGCCTCGGGGGCGTGGCGTTGCCGGACTTTAATTCTTACTACCTAGCTGCCCAATTATCCCAATTTTTCCACCTGGACAAAATAGACAGAACCCGTTTTCTTCTGCTGCTCTGCTCCCGGTGGTCCCATGCGACGGGCGACCCCCTATCAGTCATCCTGAGGGGTGGGGGTGGTGCGGTGGTGGGGGGGGACACATCCTCTATACTCCATCACTACAGCCGTGTTTGGGCGATCTTGATGGCCAAACTCAGTTACCCCCCTCTCCATGCCCTCACGCCCCTATGGCATAACGAGACCCTCCCGGAATTCCGCACAGTGCCAGACCCTGAGTTGTGGGGGGGGGGGCGAGGGAATATATTATCTCTCCCACATAGTGACGGGATCCACCCTCCGCACCTTTGATGACTTGCGAGTTTCCTGTCAGCTACCGGAGCACATGCTATTCCGCTACTACCAAATTAGACATGCCTTCCAGGCACAGGTCCCGCCTGACATGCCCCCTTTGGAGTCCCTCCCGGTCCTGGAGATAATTAGGTGCACTGTGCCTAGCCATTTGATCTCTATCCTGTACTCGGAGCTGCACTCGCCCTCCTCCACCTCTATAGCGTATGCCCTGAAGGCTGGCTGGGAGTCGGAGATCGGCGACATTGAGGATGAGGATTGGAGCGATGCATTGGAGACGTGCCGGCAGGTGTCTCCTAAACTTTCTGATAGGCTAACCCAACTATTTATAGTCCACCGCGCTTATCTTACTCCAGCTAGGCTGGCAAGATACCGACCTAATCTTTCCCGAGAATGCCCTATGTGTCACTCCGCCCAGGGTACGTTCCACCACCTCCTCTGGCTTTGCCCCTGAATTCAGGCCTATTGGCAGCAAGTTGTGACCTTCCTGCATGATACCATGGGCTCCCCACTTCAGCTGGACCCTAGACAATGCTTGTTGGGTATCTACCCAGAGGATGCTATGGATAAGCCTACGAAAGTCTTCCTGCAACACTCCCTCTTTGTAGCTAGGAAGTTGGTGGCCAGGCAATGGATGAGGGAGAACCCCCCGGGTTTCCCACAATGGTTGAAAGAGGTCAATTCCATTTTGCCGTATCATTGTATTATGTATAAAAATCGGGGCTGCCCCACAAAATACAATAAAATCTCTGACAGATGGATTCAGAATCCGGCTACTTGTACCTAGTGGCTCCACTGTTACTGCTATGGCTCGCATACCCTTCTACTTGTACTGTACTGTTCTCGGTACTTCTCCCCTCCCTGTGATTGCTATCTACTTGCTTCCCCTCTATGTCAGCAATGTATGCAATGTTTTTTTTTACTCATGACTAGGGTTGAGCGGACACCTAGATGTCCGTGTTCGACGGGTTCGGCCGAACTTTAAAAAAAAGTCCGGGTCCGTGTCCCGGACTTTTACCGAACTTTTCCCGGACACCGAACCCCATTGAAGTCAATGGGGACCCGAACTTTAAGGCACTAAAATGGCTCTAAAACACCAAAGGAAAGGGCTAGAGTGCTGCAAATGGCAGCAAAACGTAATTAAGAGCATGGCAAGTGCTCTGCAAACAAATGTGGATAGGGAAATAACTTAAAACAACAAAAAAAAACAGAAAAATAAAACAATGTTCTTCTTCATCTCTGAAGGACGAGGCCCATATGGAGTAGGAGGGAGGTTGAGGTGGTGGTGGATGTGGCGGTGACATAGGCGTGCGCACAGGGTGTGCTGGGTGTGCCTGGGCACACCCTAATCACCTAGGGCACATAGCATTGCCAGTGAGGAGATGGGAAAGATCTCCCTGGGACCTGCTCTGCTCTATTTCTCCTTGCCTACAGGTACATGGCCCCGATACATTACTCTCCCTGCTGGCAAACACATGCATGTGTATTTCAACTTTGGGGTGCACACCTTAATGCAATAGGCTGCGCACACCTATGGGCGGTGTAGGTGGAAGCGGCGGTGGAGGAGGACCAGGGCCGGATTAACAGCATCATGGGCTTGGTGCTGAGGATTTTGAAGGGCCTTAAGGGCCGTGCCTTGCCATGCACCCAGAGGAGGAAGGGTGCAGCCATGCATGCCTAATTCAACATGGGATGCTGTCTCTGAAGCCCATAAACACATCCATGCATCGCCAACTGTCCCTCCTTGTCCGGCCTTCACGCTGTGTGGGGAGGTTCTGAGGGTGCTGCCTGGGGAAGCGAGCATAGAAGCCAGACTTCTGTGTTTACAAGTGACAGAAGAGCGGTAACAGTGAATATGGCCAACCCGGGGCCTATATAAAAGGTAGGGGCCTGGAGCTGCAGCTCCAATAGCCCCTACATTAATCTGGCCCTGAGGAGGAGGACGAGGTAGCCAACACTGCTTCTTTTCAAAAATTTTAAATGAGGGTACACCCCAAAAGAGTGAGAAAGAGCAAAAATGGAACAATGGGTGGGTAAGGTCGGTATCCATTGCTATTCTGCATAAGGTACGGAAAAGTCCCGTGGGATCCATGCCTGGTTCATTTTAATGAACGTGAGCTTGTCCACATTGTCTCTGGACAGGCGGCTGCGCTTGTCTGTTATAACGCCCCCAGCCGTGCTAAATACCCGTTCAGATAATACACTGGCTGCAGGGCACGCCAGCACCTCCAAGGCGTAAAGGGCAAGCTCAGGCCATGTGCCCAATTTGGAGACCCAGAAGTTGAAGGGGGCAGACCCGTCATTCACTACATGTAGGCGTGTGCACACATACTGCTCCACCATGTTGGTAAAATGCTGCCTCCTGCTAAGACGTTCCATCTGAGCTGCTGGTGCTGCTGTTTGTTGTGGCGTGCTGACAAAGCTTTTCCACATTTCGGCCATGCTAACCCTGCCTTCTGAGGTGCTGGCGGTGCCCTGGTTGCGTTGGCGACCTCCTCCTCCTCCTCCTCTGCCTTGTGCTTCCACTGTGGCCCCGCTGTCAGATGGGAATGCCAGCAGCATGGCGTCTACCAGCGTGCGCTTGTACTCGCGCATCTTGCGATCGCGCTCCAGTGAGTGAATTAAGGACGGTACGTTGTCCTTGTAACGGGGATCCAGCAGCGTGGCCACCCAGTAATCAGCACAAGTTAGAATGTGGGCAACTCGGCGGTCGTTGTGGAGACACTGCAGCATGTAATCGCTCATGTGTGCCAGGCTGCCCAGAGGCAACGAAAGGCTGTCCTCTGTGGGAGGTGTATCGTCCGTGTCCTCTGTATCCCCCCAGCCACGCACCAGTGATGGCCATGAGCTGGCCTGGGTGCCACCCTGCTGTGAACATGGTTCCATCTCCTCCTCCAGCTCCTCCTCCTCCTCATCCTCCTCATCCTCCAGAACTGTGCCCCTGCTGGACAATTGCGTCCCTGGCGTTTGCGTGTGCAGGAACCCACCCTCGGAGCCCCTTGCGAATGACTGCCCTGAAAGCCTTGGAAATGTTACCTCTTCATCCTCCTCCTCCTCCTCATCCTGTGCCACATCCTCTTCCATCATCGCCCGAATTGTTTTTTCAAGGAGGCATAGAAGTGGGATAGTTAAGCTGAGAACGGCGTGATTGCCACTGGCCATGTTGGTGGAGTACTCAAAACAGCGCAACAAGGCACACAGGTCTCGCATGGAGGCCCAGTTAAATTAAATAGCGGAATAGAAAATATGATCCAAAAAAAGTGTATGTATATCACACGTACACAACCACACTGGGCCCCAATTACTATTGTTTGTACCCCTAAAAGGCTAGATGAGGAGTAGGGGGAGTATGGAACAGGCAGCACCCTCAAACCTTCAGAAGTATGAGATGAACCCCAACAACTTGGAAAGGTGGATCTCTCTCACACGTACCAACACAGACTATCCCCCAATTTAACTGATCCCCAAAGGTTTTTGATTAAATAGCGGAATAGAAAATATGATCCAAAAAAAGTGTATGTATATCACACGTACACAACCACACTAGGCCCCAATTACTATTGTTTGTACCCCTAAAAGGCTAGATGAGGAGTAGGGGGGGTATGGAACAGGCAGCACCCTCAAATCTTCAGAAGTATGAGATGAACCCCAAAAACTTGGAAAGGTGGATCTCTCTCACACGTACCAACACAGACTATCCCCCAATTTAACTGATCCCCAAAGGTTTTTGATTAAATAGCGGAATAGAAAATATGATCCAAAAAAAGTGTATGTATATCACACGTACACAACCACACTAGGCCCCAATTACTATTGTTTGTACCCCTAAAAGGCTAGATGAGGAGTAGGGGGGGTATGGAACAGGCAGCACCCTCAAACCTTCAGAAGTATGAGATGAACCCCAACAACTTGGAAAGGTGGATCTCTCTCACACGTACCAACACAGACTATCCCCCAATTTAACTGATCCCCAAAGGTTTTTGATTAAATAGCGGAATAGAAAATATGATCCAAAAAAAGTGTATGTATATCACACGTACACAACCACACTAGGCCCCAATTACTATTGTTTGTACCCCTAAAAGGCTAGGAGTAGGGGGAGTATGGAACAGGCAGCACCCTCAAACCTTCAGAAGTATGAGATGAACCCCAACAACTTGGAAAGGTGGATCTCTCTCACACGTACCAACACAGACTATCCCCCAATTTAACTGATCCCCAAAGGTTTTTGATTAAATAGCGGAATAGAAAATATGATCCAAAAAAAGTGTATGTATATCACACGTACACAACCACACTAGGCCCCAATTACTATTGTTTGTACCCCTAAAAGGCTAGATGAGGAGTAGGGGGGGTATGGAACAGGCAGCACCCTCAAACCTTCAGAAGTATGAGATGAACCCCAACAACTTGGAAAGGTGGATCTCTCTCACACGTACCAACACAGACTATCCCCCAATTTAACTGATCCCCAAAGGTTTTTGATTAAATAGCGGAATAGAAAATATGATCCAAAAAAAGTGTATGTATATCACACGTACACAACCACACTAGGCCCCAATTACTATTGTTTGTACCCCTAAAAGGCTAGATGAGGAGTAGGGGGGGTATGGAACAGGCAGCACCCTCAAACCTTCAGAAGTATGAGATGAACCCCAACAACTTGGAAAGGTGGATCTCTCTCACACGTACCAACACAGACTATCCCCCAATTTAACTGATCCCCAAAGGTTTTTGATTAAATAGCGGAATAGAAAATATGATCCAAAAAAAGTGTATGTATATCACACGTACACAACCACACTAGGCCCCAATTACTATTGTTTGTACCCCTAAAAGGCTAGGAGTAGGGGGAGTATGGAACAGGCAGCACCCTCAAACCTTCAGAAGTATGAGATGAACCCCAACAACTTGGAAAGGTGGATCTCTCTCACACGTACCAACACAGACTATCCCCCAATTTAACTGATCCCCAAAGGTTTTTGATTAAATAGCGGAATAGAAAATATGATCCAAAAAAAGTGTATGTATATCACACGTACACAACCACACTAGGCCCCAATTACTATTGTTTGTACCCCTAAAAGGCTAGATGAGGAGTAGGGGGGGTATGGAACAGGCAGCACCCTCAAATCTTCAGAAGTATGAGATGAACCCCAAAAACTTGGAAAGGTGGATCTCTCTCACACGTACCAACACAGACTATCCCCCAATTTAACTGATCCCCAAAGGTTTTTGATTAAATAGCGGAATAGAAAATATGATCCAAAAAAAGTGTATGTATATCACACGTACACAACCACACTAGGCCCCAATTACTATTGTTTGTACCCCTAAAAGGCTAGATGAGGAGTAGGGGGGGTATGGAACAGGCAGCACCCTCAAATCTTCAGAAGTATGAGATGAACCCCAAAAACTTGGAAAGGTGGATCTCTCTCACACGTACCAACACAGACTATCCCCCAATTTAACTGATCCCCAAAGGTTTTTGATTAAATAGCGGAATAGAAAATATGATCCAAAAAAAGTGTATGTATATCACACGTACACAACCACACTAGGCCCCAATTACTATTGTTTGTACCCCTAAAAGGCTAGATGAGGAGTAGGGGGGGTATGGAACAGGCAGCACCTTCAAACCTTCAGAAGTATGAGATGAACCCCAACAACTTGGAAAGGTGGATCTCTCTCACACGTACCAACACAGACTATCCCCCAATTTAACTGATCCCCAAAGGTTTTTGATTAAATAGCGGAATAGAAAATATGATCCAAAAAAAGTGTATGTATATCACACGTACACAACCACACTAGGCCCCAATTACTATTGTTTGTACCCCTAAAAGGCTAGGAGTAGGGGGAGTATGGAACAGGCAGCACCCTCAAACCTTCAGAAGTATGAGATGAACCCCAACAACTTGGAAAGGTGGATCTCTCTCACACGTACCAACACAGACTATCCCCCAATTTAACTGATCCCCAAAGGTTTTTGATTAAATAGCGGAATAGAAAATATGATCCAAAAAAGTGTATGTATATCACACGTACACAACCACACTAGGCCCCAATTACTATTGTTTGTACCCCTAAAAGGCTAGATGAGGAGTAGGGGGGGTATGGAACAGGCAGCACCCTCAAACCTTCAGAAGTATGAGATGAACCCCAACAACTTGGAAAGGTGGATCTCTCTCACACGTACCAACACAGACTATCCCCCAATTTAACTGATCCCCAAAGGTTTTTGATTAAATAGCGGAATAGAAAATATGATCCAAAAAAAGTGTATGTATATCACACGTACACAACCACACTAGGCCCCAATTACTATTGTTTGTACCCCTAAAAGGCTAGATGAGGAGTAGGGGGGGTATGGAACAGGCAGCACCCTCAAACCTTCAGAAGTATGAGATGAACCCCAACAACTTGGAAAGGTGGATCTCTCTCACACGTACCAACACAGACTATCCCCCAATTTAACTGATCCCCAAAGGTTTTTGATTAAATAGCGGAATAGAAAATATGATCCAAAAAAAGTGTATGTATATCACACGTACACAACCACACTAGGCCCCAATTACTATTGTTTGTACCCCTAAAAGGCTAGGAGTAGGGGGAGTATGGAACAGGCAGCACCCTCAAACCTTCAGAAGTATGAGATGAACCCCAACAACTTGGAAAGGTGGATCTCTCTCACACGTACCAACACAGACTATCCCCCAATTTAACTGATCCCCAAAGGTTTTTGATTAAATAGCGGAATAGAAAATATGATCCAAAAAAAGTGTATGTATATCACACGTACACAACCACACTAGGCCCCAATTACTATTGTTTGTACCCCTAAAAGGCTAGATGAGGAGTAGGGGGAGTATGGAACAGGCAGCACCCTCAAATCTTCAGAAGTATGAGATTGTGTTCACTGTACCCCACAAAGATTGAGTTCACTGCACCCCACAATGATTGTGTTCACTGCACCCCACAAAGATTGTGTTCACTGCACCTCACAAAGATTGTGTTCACTGTACCCCCCAAAGATTGTGTTCACTGCACCCCACAAAGATTCTGTTCACTGTACCCCACAAAGATTGTTTTCACTGCACCCTAAAAGGATGTTGTTCACTGCACCCCACAAAGATTGTGTTCACTGCACCCTAAAAGGATGTTGTTCACTGCACCCCAAAAAGATTGTGTTCACTGTACCCCCCCAAAGATTGTGTTCACTGCACCCCACAAAGATTGTGTTCACTGCACCCCAAAAAGATTGTGTTCACTGTACCCCCCAAAGATTGTGTTCACTGCACCCCAAAAAGATTGTGTTCACTGTACCCCCCAAAGATTGTGTTCACTGCACCCCACAAAGATTCTGTTCACTGTACCCCACAAAGATTGTGTTCACTGCACCCCAAAAAGATTGTGTTCACTGTACCCCCCCAAAGATTGTGTTCACTGCACCCCACAAAGATTCTGTTCACTGCACCCCACAAAGGATTTTGTTCACTGCACCCCAAAAAGATTGTGTTCACTGCACCCCAAAAAGGATTTTGATCACTGCACCCCAAAAAGGATGTTGTTCACTGCACCCCAAAAATGATTTTGTTCACTCCACCCCAAAAAGATTGTGTTCACTGCACCCCACAAAGATTGTGTTCACTGCACCCCAAAAAGATTGTGTTCACTGTACCCCCCAAAGATTGTGTTCACTGCACCCCACAAAGATTCTGTTCACTGTACCCCACAAAGATTGTGTTCACTGCACCCCAAAAAGATTGTGTTCACTGCACCCCAAAAAGGATGTTTTTCACTGCACCCCAAAAAGGATGATGTTCACTCCACCCCAAAAAGATTGTGTTCACTGCACCCCACAAAGATTGTGTTCACTGCACCCCAAAAAGATTGTGTTCACTGCACCCCAAAAATGATTTTGTTCACTGCACCCCAAAAAGGATTTTGTTCACTGCACCCCAAAAAGGATGTTGTTCACTCCACCCCAAAAAGATTGTGTTCACTGCACCCCAAAAAGATTGTGTTCACTGCACCCCACAAAGGATTTTGTTCACTGCACCCCAAAAAGATTGTGTTCACTGCACCCCAAAAAGGATGTTGTTCACTGCACCCCAAAAAGGATTTTGTTCACTGCACCCCAAAAAGATTGTGTTCACTGCACCCCACAAAGGATTTTGTTCACTGTACCCCACAAAGATTGTGTTCACTGCACACCAAAAAGGATTGTGTTCACTGCACCCCAAAAAGATTTTGTTCACTGCACCCCAAAAAGATTGTGTTCACTGCAGCCCAAAAAGATTGTGTTCACTGCAGCCCAAAAAGATTGTGTTCACTGCAGCCCAAAAAGATTGTGTTCACTGCAGCCCAAAAAGATTGTGTTCACTGCAGCTCACACACAGAAAAATGGATGTGGATCACTGACACCTGCCTATCTCCAATCCCACACCACACAGCAATATCGATTGTAGTTTGTAGAACACAGTTTCCCTAAAATTCAGCAGACTCTGTCCCTAACAGGATTGAGAAGAGATCGTAGATCAGGATTGAGTGCAGATTCACCCCACCCCCCACACAGCAATATCGATTGTAGTTTGTAGAAGACACTGACCCTATAATTCAGCAGACTCTATCCCTAAAATGCCTACAACTCGCCCTGCCTAAACACTCCGACCTGTCCCTCAATTCTATCCGGACACAAATGGTTTTTTCCTGCCTATCTTTCCCTAATCAGCAGCCAGCACATTGATGTGTGCTCTGTCCCTTAGCTAAGCAGCAGAATGACGCTGCTGCGGCGGCTGCCTCGAACTTATAAAGACTTGGTCACATGCTTCAGACGGCCAATCACAGCTACTAAGACATTTGCAGGCATGGCTGGGATGGCTTAAGGCACACCAGTTAAACGATTGTTGATTGGCTGTTGAAAGCCCGCCATGAAAAGAGCGCCAAAGCATGCAAAACCCGGAAATAAAACGACCGAACACGGATTTTTACCCGAACATACAGTAAAGTGTCCGTGTCCGTGTTCGGGTAAAAAAAATCCAATTATTCGGTACGAACACGAATAATACAGTCCGTGCTCGCTCAACACTACTCATGACTACACTACTGTTTGTAAAATTTTGTCCTTGTTTCACAATAAACTCTCTGTTTTTGAAAAAAAAAAAAATAACAGTGGAGGCAGTAGTCACAAAATATTCAAAAGCTATAGGACGGTTTCCTTTTAAAAAGAATAAAGCTAAAATCTTAAACTTTGTACAAATTAGTCAGTGGTACAACAGCTTAAAAGTATAGTTTGTGTGCTTCTTTTTTTTTTTTGCAGTACTTCACTGGATTGTCTTAACAGTTTAATAAAATGTAAAAATAGAATGCAAAAAAAAAACTTCAAAACCACAATACTTCATTTATCAAATTCTTCCAATGACCATATCACCAATTATTCCCAAAATATTCAAAATATTTACTTCAGAAATTTATTTGGCTATCGTGGTTTGGGCCTTCTGCCCTATTAAAACGAATGTACTTCCCAGATTACTTTACTTAATACAAACTATTCCAATCACTTTGCCCAACTCCTTCTTTTCTGTGTACAAATGTGCTTGCTTGGCATTTAGCTGGAAAAATTCTACGCCTCGTATCAAGTACACTCATTCTCTCTAAACTGAAGGGTGGAGTTGGTCTGCCGAATCTTTATTAATATTATCAGGCATGTCATTTAACCCGCATTGTGGATTGGAATGTCCATTACAGAGGAAAGCGTGGGTGTCATCAGAAAATGCCCAATCCCCTATACCACTCCATTTATCACCTTGGCTTCGACTTCAGCACCTTCCAAAACAACTCAAAGAACATTCATTTATAGATCCATCATTACTATGCTTTTGAAGCGCATGCAAATCAATGGCTTTTTCTTCTTCACCAGGCCCTCTAAGCAAAGTGCGCAGCAATCCAGATTTCCCCACTGGCCTGGCACATACATTCCTGATAAGAGAATGGCCCCATAATGATGCATTAGCTCACCACTACTTCACTAAGGGGAAACCCCTCTCACTATCCCAATTATAATCCGTTTCCACTACAGGTACCTTTCCCTGGTGGACATATAGACAAATCAAACACTTTCTTGGTTCTACAATGATGGCTTCACAATCAACAAGACTGCTTACACCTTTCAAAGCCTTATGCACTAGAACTATGTTTCAACGCCACTTGATCTCAATCATATACCCTCTCCTTACAGAGGCACCATCCCAAACCATCAACACAGCAAATAGAGGAGCTAATACATATTGCATACAAGAGACACACGAGAGACTACATAAATTTACAGTTACATGGTCCTGCTGGTCCCAATTTAAGACCACGGAACAATATCGGGAATATGGTTAAACTATCGTATTCCTATACCGAGCAGCGGGGGAAACCATTGGACTTAGAATAACCCTTTTTTATTTTATTTTCTTCCCTTCCCTGATTCCATCCCCACTACCCTCTTTTTTTTTTTTTTTACTATGTCTATTTGTTTCCCTTTACACCTTATAACTTAAAAATTTAGTTTCTAATTCATTGTGAACGAAAGGCAAGTTAGAGACTCTCTGTATGTATGGCAATTGAAACATGTTGAACCTTTTTGTTTTGCAACATGTATGCTGTTATTTATGTTACATTTTGGATTACATCAAAAGAAAGTCCAATTTAACTAATATTTCTTTCTCTGTAAACTGCAATTTGTCTTTTCAATAAAACATTTATGAAAAAAAAAAAAGAAATGTATTTGGTAGAAATTGTCTGACATCAGAACAGTACATAAGCACTTAAATAGACAGCAAATAAACAGAGACAAGACGGGTTTTATATTGCAATATATCTTGAAACAGAAATTAGAATGTATTATCTGAGATAATAGTCACAAAAATCTATTCATAATAATGATGAGCCTTACTTACCTGGGTCCAGTTTGAGACAGGTTCAGTATGCATTATTGAAGTTCAGATATTGAAATCGACCCCCATTAAAGTCAATAGGAGCTAAATGTTTAAACCAGTAGTGGCTATTTTCGGCAAACAAATAGCCTGGTGGGTTGGGCACTGCACTAAAGCAATAAAAAATATTGCCTCTGGCAGTGAGGAGAACAATAAAAGTTATTGCCTCTGGCAGTGAAACAATAAAAGTTCAAAACTACACTAAATAACATGCCATATTCCCGCCTGTAAATTGGCATATTTGTGTGATGTATGTGTGTATTTAAATTGTCAACAAAATGACAACTCCAAGCCACATCATTCTGTTAGTAAACAGCACAGTAAAGTAGAAATCCTTTATCTATACCAGACCCATGTCCTAGTTAAGTGCCTAGTATACATGTTAACAGAGTACCCCACACAAAAATGTATGGAATTTTTCCCCCCAAAATTATACCAGTCCCTTCAGGTCTGGTATGTTTTTTTTTTTAAAGAGGAAATATCATGCACAAAAAAAAAAAAAAAGAATGAAGTTCCCCAAAAAATGCATACCAGACCCTTATCTGAATATGCAGCCTGGCAAGCAAGAAAAGGAGGAGGAAACAAGCATATGGCCTATCCTCCTGAACCAAAATCACGTTAATAAAGATTAGGGCGTCTTCTCCACAACCATGACCAATTGTTTGTGGGGGTCCGCTGATGTGGAGCTTATCAAAATCCAGAAGCCTCTTTAACAATAAGGGGGCTCACAGTTACCACCCCCCAAGTGAACAAGTAAGGGGTACATAGCAAAAAAATGTAAAGTATAAAAATAAAAAACAAAAACAGTTTTTGACAAGTCTTCTAATAAAAAAAGTCCCATGATTTACATCTATCATCAATCATGTCATTCAGCCATGTGAATCTATGTCTTTCGTGATGGCTTACACCCACCCATCTGCCAATAGAAAAAAAAACACCTGCCGACTAACGTTTGGTTCTCTTTCTTCCTTCATTCTGAATGACAGATCTGATCCCTGCCACTAAAATGTAAATAAAGAGGGAGGGTCTCCTGGGTGACATCATTGACCATATATGTACATAGCCACATATAGCCAATGACAATACCGGGATCCTTTGACAGCTTTGACTAAACATGGTCATGTCCATATACTGTCTGTATACCATAATGTCACCCAGGAGAGCCCCTCCTTTGTTTATAACATCTGTCATTATCCTGACCTGTCATTTCACAGAAGTGACGGGAACAGACGTGTACTAGCAGGTTGAAATGTTTTTCCCTCAGTAGGTGGGCCAGTGGCAGGCATCATGATGGACATGGATCCACATCGCTAGACAAAGCTATTGAAAATGAATGTACATCATGAGACTTTTTTTTGTAATTAAAGGACTTGTCAAGAATTGTGTCTGTTTTTTTAAAGAGGACTTCCAGATTCCCAAAAGCTCCCCACCTGCATAAACTTATTCTTATGATTGGTGAGAATGAGAACTGGAACCACAGAACTTTCGAGCAAGTGTCTCCATTCTTTGAGAGCCAGGATAATAGCCAATCTCTCTGTCTCCAATCTCATAATTGCATTCAGCTGGAGACAGCTTCTTGGAGTAGAACCAACAAGAAAGTAAGAGTCCTTCAGGTGTCCGACGCTGAGATAGGAGGGTGCCTACTCCTATCTCAGGAGCCAAAGCGAAAGCAGACTTCAGGGCTTTGAAAGCTTGGATGGAAGCAGACGTCCAATTGTGGGAATCGCTGCCCTTCTTGGTCAGGTCTGACTTAGGGTTGGCAAAAGAAGAAAAGTTCCTGATAAATTTCCATAGTTGGAAAACCCAAGGAAATGCTGAATGGAACAGAGACCACTGTGATTGTAGAACAGCCAAAACCTTCTGAGGGTCCATGGAGAACCCCTCAGCCAAAATGATGTAGCCCAAGAAGGCAACCTGAGACAGGTGGAATTCACATTTCCCAAGCTTACAGAAAAGCCCATTCTTACGTAGCCATTGCAGCACCTGTCTGGCATCCAGGTAGTGTGATTTAATGGAGTCTGAGTAAATCAAGATGTCGTCCAAATAGACTATCACGCATTGCTGCAACATATCACGAAAGACATCATTAATGGACTCCTGGAAGACAGCAGGCGCATTGTACAAGCCAAAGGGCATCACCAGAGATTCGTAATGACCGGTTCTGGTATTAAACGCGGTCCTTAAGTCAAGCTTGGTAAAGGTGTGAAAAGAGCAGAACACTATGCTTGCCCTAATGAAATAATTAACAGGCATATGGCTCCGCTCCTATCACACCTATATATGTGTATGTGTATAAATACATATAAGTGTGTGTGTATATATACCCCAATATACAAGTTCAGATGTCATGCCTGACTCCAAAGACCCCAAAAAAATGCCCAAAAAAAACACCTGCAATAACACACCTGTGGGGTTTTTTTCTGGCGCAGGCGTTTTTTTGGGCATTTTTTTGGGGTCTTTGGAGGCAGGCAAAACATCTGAACTTCTGTATAGGGGTATATACACACACACATGTTTGTATATATACACCTACACATATATAGGTGTGAAAATGGCAGAACACTATGCTTGCGCTAATGAAATAATTAACAGGCATATGGCTCCGCTCCTATAACACCTATATATGTGTATGTGTATAACCCTGCCATAGCAGTCAGTGTCAGTTCACCCTACACTACACTACGGTCACCCTGGCACTTAACACTTTCCCTACAGAAACTAGTGTTACACACAGCGGTCCGTCTGAACATAATGGGTGGCGGGTGACGTCACCGGCCCCTCTCCCTTCGCACACGTTACGTCCCACTAGGCGGGACTTCGTCAGCTGACCAGTGACGTCACCCGCCATCCATTATGTTCAGACGGACCACTGTGTGTAACAAAACAATCTGCTCTTTACATGCACTTGTTGAGTGCTTTACAAGGTAATTTTATGATATATGTTATGTTCAATAAAAGTATTTTATTACTGTAATGCACTATGTCCGGACCTTTGTTTCCATATGGACCTGTGACCTGCTTTTTGGACCTGTGATCTGTTACCTGTGAGCTTTTTTTTCTGATGAAGAGGATTAATGATCTGATCCATATTGGTGATATCCCTGGAGAAAGTTTATGTCTTATTAGCCCGTCTGGTGACACAGGGGCTAAGTGTGAGGTGAGAGGCTAATGAGACTGGGTGGAGGATTACCAGCACATTGAAGAGCACTGAATGTTTTACCTGTTGCATTTTTCACCATATCTGCACCTTTAAACTGTGATTAGCTGTTTATCTTTACAGGAAACCGGGGATGAGGAAATTCCTCTTAAGATCTGCCCCCGACAGGACCTTTGACAGTTCCATCACTTAATAAAATAAAAAGAAACAACTGCGCTTATCCAACAAAAATGATGTATAAGCAGCGACTTCAAGTGTGACTGGCACCCCAAAAAGGAATAATAATAATAATAAATTGCGCTAAAAATGATCGAATAATATTAAAATTGTATCAAACATTAAATGAATAGTCCATAAAGTCGATAAGCCGGATGTTAAAAAGATGAGTTGTGGAATAACCGTATGAATAGGAGGCTTACCAGAAACCCATGAACACGTGCCAAATAATATCACAGACTCCAGAGATACAGCAAAGGCGGTAGACAATGGATCTCGCAGTCCAAATAGATCCTCCTCAGTGTTGTGGTTATATATGGAATAAAAGTGAAAACGCCATAGCGTAAAACCAAAAACAAATGCCGTTTTTCTGTTGTGCATTTAATTATAAACCATAGGAGCCGGTTCACACTAATCTGACTCTTGAGTCGCTTTGATTAGAACGGTTCCATTACACAGCATTGGGAGCTACTTGTCAGATGACCAAGTCGCCTGACAAGTCGGAGTAGTGTGAACTGGCTCTAAATCAGGTGCTCCAGTGCAAATAACAAATCAGTCCTTTTGTTTCATCTGCTATGCCTTACACCAGTCCATGCACATTTCCAGGCATGCAGAAGAATATTGGTGGTGGGAGCCTCTTATCACCAAATACACCCCATGGAGAAGGTGGGCGCTTACTGGATTAAATATACACTTGAGGCTTGTTGCAAAAAAACCATCAGTTGCTTACAGGAAGACTCCAGGACTTGGGGTCCACTGCAAATAGCGTCCTTTGCATCAACACCTCCTACACAGCTTAGGGCAAACATGGATTCTGCGTGTGTGTTACTCTGGATTAGGGACTCACCCAATATAATATGTAAGTGCGAAAAGTAGTGCAAATTGGCAAAAATAAATCACGATATATAAAGCAGTGCAAGTGACATAGAAAACCTCTATTACTGATATTATTATTCCCTAGAGGTTTTCTATGTCACTTGCACTGCTTTCTATATTGTGATTTATTTTTGCTAATTTGCACTACTTTTTACACTTATATATTATATTGGATGAGTTCATATAGGTTTTATACTAGACATCCTTGCTAGCACCTTTATACCCTTTGATCTAGTACTTTTCATATCAGAACTGTACTAGCACATATTTGCAAAATTAGTGTCAGTGATTCCGTTTCAGGGACACCTCCACTAGTGTGTAAGGGTTAATGTAAACTGATGCCGGAGTGATTACCTTATTATCTCCAGGTCTTTTCATGTCAGTCTGTCAGTCTCGTGCACTCAGTGCACTCACTCCGGTGTACGGCGGGAGGAGGGGGAGGAGGAGGAAATCGGCCGGCCAGAGGGCACGTGACTGTGACAGAGATCTAAAGTCCGGAGATAAGGTAAAATCAGGCATCAGTTTACATTAACCCTTACACACTGGAAGGGTGCCTGAAACAGAGTCACTGACACTAATTTGTTTTAACTTTTGAGTGCACTGGCAGTCGGGCTTTACTTGGAGAGGCAAGGGGGGGGGGGGAGTCGGGATGACGTCATCCACACATCGATGTTGCCGGTCCTCAGCATCGATGCAGAATCGTGGGTGGCCGCATCGCGATGCATCGATGCAACGATTATTTTTAACACCCCTACTGTCCACGATCTCTCACTGTACAGGTTCTCTGTTAAGGAAATAACAGCTCATACTGTACTCCAAACAAAATAAAGCACAGTACCATAGTGTAACACTGTATTCCATTTATTGGGTCACTTTACCCCCCCCCCCCATAAAATCGCACACATAAATCTTGAGCATATAAGTTCATAAAGGTTCACATCACTGTCAGATTGCCCCCGGATAAATCAATGGCTCTCCTGTACCACTCCACTCATTACACTCCTGGCTGGATTCTACTATCTCCGTTACCTCTGAGAGGCGTACTGACATCACTGGTCACCCTGTGGTCCCGTCTGAGACGTTTCATCATTATGGCTTTGTCTGAGGGACAGCAGGGCATTCTGTAGCCTGTATTGGTGCATTTGCTATGGGGTGCTTAGAGCGGACTGCTGGTTTCAAGGATTTGAAAGATGAGGCCAATGAGGAAGGGAGTGGGTACACTTGGTTGAGTCACTGACATGTTAGTTCCCATATGCTGATGGTGGGCAAAGATGGCTTTCTGAGCAAAATAATAGTGGCTGGATAACTGCTGCAGTGGTGTAGCAAGGGAATAAACTTGTGGAAGGGGCTGATTCCACAAGCTGAATGGTAGTAGCTGCAAATCTAGCAGTTTTGCCAAGCTGTTATTTAGACACTTGGCATGGAGGTAATTTGAGGATTCTTTTATCCTTCTGCTCCAGCAGCTGTAAAAGAGACACCTGCCTTTGGAAGGACTCTGCTCTAGATGGCAGGGTGGATGCAGAGGTGTCCTGCAGAGGTTCAAGCCTTTGCTTTAACTTTCTTATCATGGTCCTATGACCCTCTTCACTGACATGGCATATCCTTAGCCTCTAAAATCACTTTTGAGACTTTCCTCCCTGTCACTAGAAGCTGCTGCTTTTACGGGTAATACAAGAGAATGTTGTGAAATTGGGGGAGATGTGGAAAGGGACTGCTGAGTAGTAGTAGGAGAGTGGGCCTTTTTTTTTAAGGTCCTGCTTCTATCAAGCTCTGTGGTACAGAGTCATTTGTTTCTCATGCATCTGGAACCCAAATAGCTGATACTTTTACCATAGCTGATGTGCTGCAGGACGAGGCTATAAACCAAAATGGTGCTTTCAGCAGCAAATCTATTGAAAACCACCAACACACAGGGTCTTATGGACTGACCTACAGGATAGCAGTGGCCTGTACCTGTGGGGTAATGCTACCATGTAGATTAGCATCATTGCTACCTTAAGTCTTCTGCAAGCTGCCTTCTTCCCTGAGCAAAATCCTTCCTTGTTGTTGCAGAGCTCCTTACAGAGCTGAGGAGAACCAACTGGATTTGTGTAAATCAGAGATAAGCCTAAAACATTTGCAAGTTAGCATACAGCATACTGCACAGACTTAAAGACTAAAATGAAACAAGGAGCTAGCTATATTTCAGCAGCTTCTTTATGAGCAATTATAAAGTTTCTCTTCATATTTTTGAAGCATAATGGCTGTACTTGCACATGAAATTTTAATAATAAATGCTTAACTTGTTCACTTTAAATCATGTATATTTTAGCAACGGTTTCTTTTTTAGCAAATTTAGCATAATCTTCCTTTCTTGCATGAGTCAGTATAAAAAAAAAACAATGTTAAAATTAAAAATTCCTTTTTTTATTTATGCATTGCACAAATGTCATATTATTTTGGTCCTTTTTTGGATAAAAAAAATAATATTTTGGTCCTGCTGCAATTTTAAATTTTTCATTATAGGGGGATTGCACCTTATATAGCCAGCTTCAAAATACTAACTTGAATATTGTCTAAGGGGACTTTGTTGATATATACCATAAACCTGTATCTATCTATATATATATATATATATATATATATATATATATATATATATACATATATACAGTGTCTCACACAAGTGAGTACATCCCTAACATTTTTGGAAATATTGTATTATATCTTTTCATTTGACAACACTGAAGAGATGACACTTTGCTACAATGTAGTGAGTGTACAGCTTGTATAACAGGGTAAATTTGCTGTCCCCTCAAAATAACTCAACACACAGCCTTTAATGTCTAAACCGCTGGCAACAAAAGTGAGTAAACCCCTAAGTGAACATGTCCAAATTGGGCCCAACTAGCCATTTTCCCTCCCCGGTGTCATGTGACTCATTAGTGTTAGAAGGTCTCAGGTGTGAATGTTGAACAGGTGTGTTAAATTTGGTGTTATCACTCTCACTATCTCATACTGGTCACTGGAAGTTCAACATGGCACCTCATGGCAAAGAACTCTCAGAAAATCTGAAAAAAAAGAATTGCTGCTCTACATAAAGATGGCCTAGGCTATAGGAAGATTGCCAAGATCCTGAAACTGAGCTGCAGCACGGTGGCCAAGACAATACAGCGGTTTAACAGGACAGGTTCAACTCAGAACAGGCCTCGCCATGGTCGACCAAAGAAGTTGAGTGCACGTGCTCAGCGTAATATCCAGAGGTTGTCTTTGGGAAATAGACGTATGAGTGCTGCCAGCATTGCTGCAGAGGTTGAAGGGGTGGGGGGTCAGCCACACACTGCATCAAATTGGTCTACACAGGTGTTGTCACAGAAGGAAGCCTCTTCTAAAGAAAACCTGCAAACAGTTTCCTGAAGACAAGCAGACTAAGGACATAGATTACTGTAACCATGTCCTGTGGTCTGATGAGACCAAGATAAACCTATTTGGTTCAGATGGTGTTAAGCGTGTGTGGCAGCAACCAGGTCAGGAGTACAAAAACAATTGTGTCTTGGTGGTGGGAGTGTCATGGTCTGGGGCTGCATGAGTGCTGCGGGCACTGGAGAGCTACAGTTCATTGAGGGAACCATGAATGCCAACATGTACTGTGACATACTGAAGCAGAGCATGATCCCCTACCTTCAGACACTGGGCCACAGGGCAGTATTCCAACATTATAACGACCCCAAACACACCTCCAAGATGACCACTGCCTTGCTAAAGAAGATATGGGTAAAGGTGATGAACTGACCAAGCATGTCTCCAGACCTAAACCCTGTTGAGTATCTGTGGGGCTTCATCAAATGGAAGGTGGAAGAGCACAAGGTCTCTAACATCCACCAGCTCCGTGATGTCGTCATGGAGGAGCGGAAGAGGACTCCAGTGGCAACCTGTGAAGCTATGGTGAACTCTATGCCCAATAGGGTTAAGGCAGTGCTGGAAAATAATGGTGGCCACACACAATATTGACACATTTGGCCCATTTTGGACATGTTCACTTAGGGGTGTACGGTTTAGATATTAATGGCTGTGTGTTGAGTTATTTTGAGGGGACAGCAAATTTACACTGTTATACAAGCTGCATACTCACTACTTTACATTGTAGTAAAGTGTAATTTCTTTAGTCTTGTCACATGAAAAGATATAATAAAATATTTACCAAAATGTGAGCGGTGTACTCACTTTTGTAATATACTCTAAATATATATTACATAAAAGGTAAGTATGATTAAAATTTACTGTATTGATATGTGACACAAGCATTTGAACTTGCATCAGTTCTACAGTCCATTTTCTTCTTCAAGAAAATTAAAATCTTATTTTCTGATAGCATGCCCTTATTTGCTTTAAGGCAGTAGAATATGCAAGAAAGCTTTTCAGCTGTACTGGTGTGATGAAAACATTTTTCCTTTAACACATTAAAGTTTCTAAGTTAAAACACAAAGGATCTAAACAATAACTCAAAATCAGAATCAAACAAGAAATGCAGCCCTAGCATTAAGAGAACATCAGCCCATATTTGTGTGCTCCTCCAACCAAACATTTGTTAAGCTAAACCGGATATGAATAAAAAAGTACATAGAAACCATGAGAAATAGGAAAACTTGTTTTTTAAGGGGCAATCAATTTTAGGCCAAAATATACTGGAGATTTTTTATTCCCGTGAGTTTCTGCTTTAAATGGTAACTTGGGGAGCACCTAAACAGAATTCATATATCACACTCACTCTCATCCTGGTGACAAAGCTGGTGATTACTCTGCTAGCAAGACAGAACATTGACTATGACATTCTGGACTTTGTGTGGTGTTACCTGGATGATGCCTGCATCCCAGTGTCTTTTTTTTTTTTTTGGCCAACGATGCTCTGTAATGTAAAATATGATCAGAAGAGATCTGGGGTCTGGGACATGTTACTGCCCATGCTATCACAAGGGATGATGTTCATCTCCTGTGATAGCAATAGAGTTTATAAAAAAAAAAAAAAAAATGAAAGAGACAGTGTAAAGAAATAAAAAATGCAAATGAAATATATAATAAAATAAAACAAATGAAAGTGTCCCATCCCCTCATGCTCTCCCGCAAAGCTAAATGCATACATAGGTTGCACATGCATATGCAAACAATGTTTGCACCACACCTGAGTTATTGCTGTGAACATTAAGGTGAGAGCAATAATTCTAGCACCAGACCTCCTGTGTAACTCTAAACTGGTAAGCTTTAAAGGTTCAAAAATTGTCGAAAAAGTACCATACTTTGGCACCATTCCACAAGTGTGCACAATTTTTAAGAGTTATATGTTAGCTATCTATTTACTTTCTGTAACATTATCTTTTATATCGTATCAAAAAAATGTGTATTATACTGTGTTTGTGTGCACTAAAATTTATTAAAATATATTTTTGGCAAACAAAGAGTGGTTAAAAAACAGCTGTGCAAATACTGTGTGACACTGCAAACCCACCATTTTATTCTCTAGGGGCTCTTTCAGACGGCCGCTCCGCTACTTTAGTCCGCTGCGGGACTTTTTATTTATTTTTTTTCACGGAGCGGATGACATTTGTGTCATCCGCTCCGTGTGCCCGCATATCATCCCATCCGTTTGCGGATGATATGCGGACATAATGTAAGTATATGGCATTGCGGATGTCAGCGAATGACACCGCTGACATCCGATTTTCCTTCCTTTACGTTTTTTACAGGGATGAAAAAATAGGGTTCTGTTCCGTTCCAAAAAATGGAACAGAACTGAAAGGAGGAAAATCGGATGTCAGCGGATGGTATTCCTCTGACATCCGCAGTGCCATTCACTTACATTATGTCCGCAAATCATCCGCAAAAAAATAGGATGATTTGCGGACAAGCGGAGCGGCCGTGTGAAAGAGCCCTAGGGCCTCAGCTTTAAAAAAAAAAATATATACATATATATATATATATATATATATATATATATATATATATATATATATATATATATATATATATATACAGTATGTCACAAAAGTGATTACCCCCCTCACATTTTTGTAAGTATTTTATTATATCTTTTCATGTGACAACACTAAAGAAATGACACTTTGCTACAATGTAATATAGTGAGTGTACAGCTTGTATAACAGTGTACATTTGCTGTCCCCTCAAAATAACTCAACACACAGCCAATTATGTCTAAACCACTGGCAAAAAAAAAAAGTGAGTACCCCTAAGTTAAAATGTCCAAATTAGGCCCAAAGTATCAATATTTTGTGTGGCAACCATTATTTTCCAGCACTGCCTTATCCCTCTTGGACATGGAGTTCACCAGAGCTTCACAGGTTGCCACTGGAGTCCTCTTCCATTTCTTTATGATCACAGAGCTGGTGGATGTTAGAGACCTTGCACTCCTCCACCTTCTGTTTGAGGATGCCCCACAGATGCTCAATAGGGTTTAGGTCTGGAGACAAGCTTGGTCAGTCCATCACCTTTACCCTCAGCTTCTTTAGCAAGGCAGTGGTGGTCTTGGAGGTGTGTTTGGGGTTGTTATCATGTTGGAATACTGCCCTGCGGCCCAGTCTCCAAAGGGAGGAGATTATGCTCTGCTTCAGTATGTCACAGTACATGTTGGTATTCATGGTTCTCTCAATGAACTTTAGCTCCCCAGTGATGGCAGCACTCATTCAGCCCCAGACCATGACACTCCCACTACCATGCTTGACTGTAGGCAAGACACACTTGTCTTTGTAGTCCTCACCTGGTTGCCGCCACACACACTTGACACCATCTGAACCAAATACATTTATCCTGGTCTCATTAGACATGGTTTCAGTAATCCATGTCCTTAGTCTGCTTGTCTTCAACAAACTGTTGGCAGGCTTTCTTGTTCATCATCTTTAGAAGAGCTTCCTTTTAGGATGACAGCCATGCAGACCAATTTAATGCAGTGTGCGGCGTATGGTCTGAGCACTGACAGGCTGACCCCCCACCCCTTCAACCTCTGCAGCAATGCTGCCAGCATTCATACATCTATTTCCCAAAGACAACCTCTGGATATGACGCTGAGCATGTGCACTCAACTTCTTTGGTCAACCATGGCGAGGCCTGTTCTGGGTGGAACCTGTCCTGGTAAACTGCTGTATGGTCTTGACCGCCACGCTGCAGCTCAGTTTCAGGGTCTTGGAAATCTTCTTATAGCCTAGGCCATTTTTATGTAGAGCAACAATTTTTTTTTTTCAAATCCTCAGAGAGTTCTTTGCCATGAGGTGCCATGTTGAACTTCTAGTGACCAGTATGAGAGAGTGAGAGCGATAGCACCAAATTTAACACACCTGCTCCCCTTCACACCTGAGACCTTGTAACACTAACGAGTCTCATGAAGAGGGAAAATGGGAATTTGGACATTTTCACTTAGGGTGTATTCACTTTTGTTGACAGTGATTTAGACATTAACCACTTACCGCATAGTAACGTACCGATACGTCGGTACACTTTGCGGGTTTATACTGGGATGATGCCTCTAGTTAGAGGCATCATTCCGGTACCGTGGTTTGAAGCCGACGGTCGGCTTTCCGTCGGTAAAGACCGATGCGGCACGGGAGCCGCTCGATCGTTACCCTGGGGGCGGGAGGGGACGTCCCCCCCCCTCCCAAAGCCTTCGTGGCTTTGCCCGGGGCTCCCGTCCCACCGGGAGCCCCGAGCACCCAGCCTGCACGTCCGCCGGCTGGATGGAGTCCCGATGAATCCCGGAAATGGCATCGATCGGGGCTCCGATGACGTAACCCGGAGGCGGCGTCCATGACGTCACTTCCGGGTTACTGTGCTGCAAAAGGCGGCAAATTTAAAAAACGGCTGTATGCAAAAATGCCGTTTTCGGCGTTTTGCATACAGGGAAGTGTAGTGGAGGGGTCTAGGGTCTTTTAGACCCTTGATCCCTCCATAAAGTGTACCTGTCACACATATTGCTGTCACAAGGGATGTTTACATTGCTTGTGACAGCAATAAAAGTGATCAGATTTTTTTTTTTAAAAAAAAACCTGTAATAAAGTTTAAAAAAAAATAAAAAATA
Source organism: Pelophylax lessonae (assembly GCF_965119305.1). NCBI lineage: Eukaryota > Metazoa > Chordata > Amphibia > Anura > Ranidae > Pelophylax > Pelophylax lessonae. Next base: position 135,119,571 of record NC_138774.1, read on the forward strand.
AATAGGAAAAAAAAAAATTCGCCGCCCCTTTCACCGTTAGCTCGCGCACAAAAAAAACGTATACGCAAGTCGAGCCACGAATGAAATCGCTGTTCAAACCCCACATGTGAGGTATTGCTGCGATCGCCAGAGCATGCGCAATAATTTAAAAAAAAGAGCTACACTCTACCTCTAAACTGGTAAAGGTTAAATAAATTTAAAGCGTCGCAGATTGAGATCTCTATTGACCGTAGTTTGTCGCCATCCCACAGGGGGGCGCAATTTTAAACCATAACATGTTGGGTATCTATTTACTCGGCGAGACATCATCTTTCACAATATACAAAAAAATGGGCTAACATTACTGTTTAGTATTTTTTAAATGCAGTGAAATGTGATTTTTCAATTTTTTTCCAAAAAAATGGCGTTTTAAAGACCTCTGCACAAATACCGCTTGACAAAAAGTTTTGCAATGACCGACATTTTATTCTTCAGAGTCTTTGCTAAAAAAATATACATAATGTTTGGGGGTTCTAAGTAGTTTTCTAGGAAAAAATACTGGTTTTAACTTGTAAACAAAAAGTGTCCGAAATAGGGCTGGGGCTTAAGTGGTTAATGGCTGTGTGCTGAGTTATTTTGAGGGAACAGCAAATTTACACTGTTATACAAGCTGTACACTCATTACTTTACATTGTAGCAAAGTGTAATTTCTTCAGTGTTGTCACATGAAAAGATATAATAAAATATTAAAACAATTGTGAGGGATGTACTCACTTTTGTGAGATACTGTATATATATATCTATACTGCTCAAAAATATTAAAGGAACACTTTGAAAACATATATCATGCTGGATATCTATACTGATATAGAATGGGTCATGTGTTAGGAACAAAAGGATGCCACATTATTTGATGGAAAGGAAAATTATCGACCTACAGAGGGCTGAAGTCAAATACACCCCGAAAATCAAAGTGAAAAAATAATGCAGCAGGCTATACCATTTTACTGAAATTTCATTGCGGCAACTCAAAATTGTACTCAGTAGTTTGCAGGGCTCCCACATACTTGTATGCATGCCTGACAACGTCAGGGCATGCTCCTAATGAAAGGATGGATGGTGTCCTGGGGTATTTTCTCCCAGATCTGGATCAGGGCATCACTGAGCTCCTGAACAGACTGTGTTGCAACCTAGGAGCATAGGATGGACCGAAACATAATGTCCCAGAGGTGTTCTATTGGATTTAGGTCAGGCTAGTGAGGGGGTCATTCAATGGTATCAATTCCTTTATCCTCCAGGAACTTGCTGTATATTCTCACCACATGAAGCCGGGCATTGTCATGCACCATGAGAACTTCAGGACCCACTGCACCAGCATAGGGACTGACAATGGGTCAAAGGATTTCATCCCGATACCTAATGGAAGTCAGGGTGCCATTGTATAGCCTGTAGAGGTCTATACATCCCTCAATGGATATGCCTCCCCAGACCATCACTGACCCACTAGAAGGCAAGATGTTCTGTAAATGATAAAGAGGAAAGGAAGGGAGAGCAGGCAGGTAAAACACGGAGTCTCTCCTGGTCCATTGATGGAATGTCTTGTAGAGACACTACAAAGCTACTATTAGGCATGCAATTCGAGTTCAGGTTGTTCTTGAGTTCAACCCAAACCCAAGCTGTGTGCCTTTCACCAAAAGGGTGGAAAAAAATGGCCAGATTTGCCCAGTTCATTCACCTGAACCTCTGGATTCTTTAGCAGGAAAGCTATCATTTAATGGATATATCCCTAGGCTAGGATGTTGATGGCTACCTGAATCATATCAACCTGGCCCCAGCTGTCTGCATGCCAGTAACAAAATACCCTGTGTGTCCTTGGTAACTAGGATGAATGTGCCATTTTCTAATTTATCCAGCTAACATCACAACAAGCTGAATTTGTCTCAGTTCATTCACTACTAACTACTATATGTGCACTGTACTGGTGTCATAAAGGTGCAAATGTCAGGGCAGAAATCTTACCAAACACAATAATTAACCCAAATTTCTATCAGAAAAACCTGCCACAATGCCATTCTGTTATATCTCTCGTGCAGTTTCACTCTCTTGCTTTATCTGTTGATTAAATACTTTCTGTCTACCCCATGAAACATTCCATCCTTCCTGCTCTTAAGTCTCTAACTACTCAAATATGCTGGTGCATGGAGACTTTTATTGTCCTCTGCTGCCAATAAAATCTGTCCCTTGACTCTCACTAAAAAGCTGGGGAGCTGACTTTTCTCAGGAACATCGTAAGTTCTAAACTTGGCAAGAGCCAACTTCGCAATGTTATCTAATACACAAAGGTAATAGCTAGAAAGCAAAGATGTTCCAACCACAAAAAATGAAAAATAATTAGTAGGTTTAACCACTTTAGCCCCAGAAGATTTTGCTGCTCAATGACCAGGCCACTTTTTTCAATTTGGCACTACGTGACTTTAACTGACAATTGCGCGGTCATGCAATGCTGTACCCAAACAAAATTTACATTGTTTTTTCCCACAAACAGAGCTTTCTTTTTATTTTTTGCAACATTAATAAAAAAATAGTAAAAGTTTTGCGGAAAAATTTACATTTTGTACTTTGACTGTTAAAAAATATCCAATATGTTCAATTTTTGTCATGTTTTTAGGCCAAAATGTATTTAGCTAAATGTCTTTGACAAAAAAAAATTCTCAATGAGCATATTTTTATCCACTTTAAGACCGGAAGATTTTACCCCCTTCCTGACCAGCCCATATTTTGCGATTTGGCACTGCGTTACTTTAACTGACAATTGCGTAGTTGTGCGATGCTGTACCCAAATGAAATTTACAAACTTTTTTCCCACAAATAGAGCTTTCTTTTGATGGTATTTGATCACCTGTGCAATTTTTAATTTTTGAAATAAAGAGCGACAATTTTGAAAAAAAAAAACAATATTTTTCACATTCTGATATATAACATTCTCAATTTTTTTTTTAAATATCTAAATTTTTTAACATTTTAGGTCAATTTGCTTTCTGCTACATATTTTTGGTAAAAAAAAATCTCAATAAGCGTATTTGTATTGGTTTGTGCAAAGGTTATCGCGTTTACTAACTACGGGAAAGATTTGCCATTTTTATTTACTTTTTTTTAACTAGTAATGGCGGCGATCTGCAATTTGTTTGTGGGACTGCGACATTGCAGAGGACAAATCAGACCTCTAACTGACATTTTTAACACTTTTGGGGAGACCAGTGACATAACTGACATTGTTACTGTAATAATGACACTGGCAGGGAAGGGGTTAACACTGTTGGTGATCAAGGGGTTAAATGTATGCCTCATGCTTACTGATGTGTGTGGGGGGAGGGGGATCTGTGACACAGACAGAGATAGCAGGTTCAGCTATGCTGAATCCTGTCATCTCTCCCTGTCTGTCACAGAGAAGATCCGCCTGCTTTTTTTACACAAGCGGGCGGATTTTCTCACCGCCTCTCCTCCTCTAGCGGCACGCGCGTGCCACTGAGACAGATAGGAGTCCAGCGACGTAGGTCTACGTCGCTGGACACAGGGCTGCCACTGTGCCGCAGTAGCAGCACAGTGAGCGATCCTAAAGTGGTTAATCTGTGTTCATGTTGAATACTCAATATTACTGTCAATGAGGGAAACATAACTACTTGTGCTAGCTCATAGCTTAAATGTGTATGCTGATTCAAAGACTTTTTTTTTTATAGAATAGGGCATTTTAAATGTTTTTATGAGAATTATCATTTGTAGGTGTTTCTGTTGCTATGCCAAGTGATGTCCCTTTGCTTTATTTGTAACAGACAGAAGACCCATAGTCACCACACAATGAGTTAATTTTTTGCTGGCTATGATGTGATACTGTATACCCTTAGCTTGTGTGTTACAAATGTTTGTATAATTCTGTCATAACTAGATCTATTGTGTTGTTTGTTTGCTTCTTTCTGTATTTCACTTTTATTTTCTTCATATATAAAAATCCACAGCAGTAATATATAATAAGAAATATATTAACGTTTAAGTACTCTAGGGTATGCATACATATGATGCTTATGTGACTCTCGGGGTTTCACTTGTAGCCAATGGGTATGTTCTAGTTTTGTGTATTTTCAAAAGTGCAATTGCAAAAAGTCATAATTGTTCCAAATAAAGTAAAATATAGCTTCAAAAATTCCCCAGAGCTAGCAATTGTATAGTACGTTGTGAATTGAGTGCTCCAAGCTAAAGTGATGTCAGCTGCTAATTAATTCCTTTGAGAACAGGGACCAAAATATTTGTGCTAAACAAACATAAAAGGAAAAAAAAATCCTAAAAACTCATGTACACATTGCAGTCTTTTAGATCACATATCATATCTCTTATTATTTTATAAAACTGAAACTCTGCCTGACAATAATATGGAAAGGATATACACAGAATGTTTTTTTTTTTTTTTTTTGCAGAAAATGTACAGAAGTGAATACTGTTCCTGCAAATAGACATTCTTTTTCCTCCTCTACATACCATGGAGTAGATTGGAACCTGGAAAAAGGATGAGCTCTCATTATTACAGAGGTTTTGATCTTTGTACGTTGTTCCGTAAATCATTGTGGTGTATTGAGGTGGTAGGTACTGTATATAATCATATAGATGTGTTAAAAAAAATAATAATAATGAATACAATACTGTCAATCTGGAAACCCTGAAATTCTTCCTATCAGCTTCAGTCAGGAAAATTCTTCTCCATCTCAACCCCCTTTTTTTTCCCTTTCACCTCCTTCCTCTCCCATCTATTCTGTCCAAGTTACTTTCATGTAGCAGACTCCTTGTGTTGTGGATAATGATCTCAACTATCTGATTCTGTAGCAACAGGTCCATCATCTAGTTTACTAATCTGTGTGATTCTCATTGTTCTCTTTTTGTGTAATCATTGTGTTTCTGTTTGTTCTGTGTTGAGTTTCTGATATCTGCAATTCCATTCTGATGCTTCCATTCAATTCTGTTAAATCTCAAGATATGTACTGTATTTCAGTGTTACATTTTTAATTTATTGTCAAATTATTATTATCGGTATGGAAAAAAATGTATTAAACACATTGAACAAGAAAAACAATTTACAAACTAGAGCTGGAATACTCAGGGATTTTTTTTTTTTTTTTTTTTCAATATTGACATCAATTGATGAATATGGCTCTTTCGTGTCATTTCTAGTCCAAATGTGGCTGTCATTTTAAGAAAGCCCATACTCTATTATTAGGCATAGGGGTACAGGAGATATGTTCTAATACTTCTTTCACAGAAAAGTACTTTCTTATTAGGGTAGAATCCCAAGAATGTAGTCCTGCTTTTTTTGTATACCATTAAATTATAGAGTGAACCCATAATCCCTTGTGCCTTCTGCTGCAAGGAAAAGTATGATGTCTGCTGTAAGTCAAGGAAAACCTTTGGTAAAGCAAGTGGTTTGTATATTATACTTATCCAAATAATAATTAGAGGTTACCTTTGTCATGTTCGGATCCTAGTCTTAATCTTCCTGAGCGATCCCACTAGGAAGGTGTCATCCGTACAGCTGCAACTTGATTTAAACAGCTGCAACCTGTCACATGTAGCAGTAAATTCCTTGCCAAGTCTAAAGATTTTGGATGTTTTTGGGGCAAAATAACTTAATAAAAGAATCATAACAGATTTAGAGTAGAGCATAATAAGAAATCCGAGTACAGTGCAGACACACAGGACAATAGGTACAGAGTCATGGAAAACAGACAGCAGTGTCCCTTTTGTTGTAAAATGGATACTAAGGTGCATGGTCAAGGTTAAAAGATCTCTTACAGTACTTTGACCCATAGAATTGCAAGCCTAGACAATCACAGGCAGAGGGGAACAGACTCAACAGGTAGAGTTCCAGTACACAACATACAGCAAAAGATGGAAATATGATGCACACAGACAGAAACAGAAGTCAACACAGGCTCTATAAGTAGGATTGGAAGCTGAATTCAAGTGAGATCTGTAGGTACAAGTCAAAATCAACTAGCTCAAACACAGAAACAGACACCTCTACAGTAACCTGCAGCCCTGTTCTTGGACGCAGTTTGCAATCAAAGATTTATGGGCTAATCAAATGAGTTTGTCAATCTGGGATGTTATGAGCAACATTTGTAGGTCTAATTTCCATTTGCATAAATATTGAGATAAAAAGTCCTCCATAGGGGCATTCATCAGTTTGTATATAGAGGAAAGAAGGAGGGTTTGTACTCACCCTCATTACACAAGCATTCAAATGGAGTCAGTGGTCTGGCATAGGGACCTGTGTCTGAGATTGACATTATACAATTGGTTAGCTAAGTTTGGGCAGTAGCACGTTTCATGCATTCCATTTTTTAACATTTTTAGGAAATTACAGTAATTTAGGATTGAAATGAAAAGGTAACTTTTTTAATATGAAATTACAAAATAGCTTGCGTAACCATTTTAAATGTTATATTAACTTTTTGAACAAAAGTGGAGTTCTCCTTTAATATAGACCTACAAGTCACAGGATGACATGCAGTGTCTCCTCATGCTGTTGGGCTCCTCATCACTCCCGATCATTGGGCTGACGTTACTTCCTATACACTGTTTATTCACGTCCCTGGTGTTTCGTCTGTCTGTTCAGGTGACACTACATGTCTGAAAGATTTTGAGGAAAGAAATCAACTTTTTATGTTTGTGAGAATTTTTTAAATGGGAGGAAACATTCAATAAATTAGTTAAACAGCATTATGCTGTGGGTGTTGCTTTGTTTCTTTACCCTGAGTTTTAGACTTATAAAATGACCGCTGTGGGGAAGTAAGATGTTTATTGGATCCACCCAAATTAATTTTTATACAAAAGCGCTATTTGCCTATCATTATGTGAGAGGCATGTGTTTGCGTTGAGTGCGGTGTCCTGAGGGGTTTAAGCCCACTGAGCACAAAGGGGGGATTAACCTGTTAAAGGTTGAGGAATGATATTGGGATTTATCTTGCCCAGAAGAAGCATCTTACTGACTGCTTTTTTGTACTTTTTCATCACCATTTGGTGGAGGACTTTGAACTTTTAAAAAGTGTTGAGCACTGCTATGATTATTATTACATTTGTGTTTATGACTAGTATTATTGTTTTTTAAATAGCCGGCTCTGTGATTTACAGAAATTCACCAATCTTGCATAAGCACTGGGTATTGTGCATGGGGTGGTGTTTTTTTTGTTTTTTTTTTTAGCATATGTTGTGATTTTTTAAAATGTTGAGATTAGCATATAACTTCAAATGCCTACATTTCTTGATCTGCTTACTTTGTCACTGAAGGTGAAAACTGTAGATGAAGATGTAAGTAATCAAAGTACAGCATGTACAGTGAGCATTTAGATTGTGATGCATGGGCAGATCTAAGGGAATGCAGGGTTGCGCTGTGCCCGCCCCCCCTAAAGCCCCCTCCCACCTCCACCCAGAGATGCTGTGCCTAGCCACCAAACTCGTTTTCCCAGGGCAATGACAAGAAGGGTGCAGTGGATAGAGGCAGGGGTGCACTGGGAGCTCCAGCAGCGGATTTGAACCATGTATAGGCAGGCAAAATGTACTTAAGTTGATTCATTTATCAACTTGGGTACAACCAATTAAATGTGATTATTGCTAGCTGCTTTAGCACATGGTATAACACAATGGCTCCGCATGAGGGATGAACTCGTTGTTGCAGGAAAGAAAATTGCTCTGTCTATGGTCTGCTTTATTTACTGCTGGGCTGACTGTGTATCTTGATCTCCAGTCTATACTGACAGGTCCGGAAAGAAGAGATGAATGTTCACTGCACATTACAGCTCAGCTTTATTTACTGCCAGACTAACTGTGTATCTCGATCTCCAGTCTATGCTGAACATTCAATGTATACTGACAGCTAGCCCGGCAGTGAGCAAGGCTAAGCCGGAATGTTCAGTAAACCTTCTTCTCTGCTTGCTAGACCAGTCAGTATAGACTGCAGACTGAGATACACAGTCAGCCTATAAGTAAATAAGGCTGTGTGCAGTGAAAGTTCTGATATCAGGTGATAAGATTTATTTTGATTTAACCCAATGTTGCTGAGCGTTTGTTTGCTTGGCTACTCTTATGCCCGGCCATACATTAAGCAATTTCCTTTCCTTCAACCACGAGTCTCTCTTGCTGCTATTGTATTCTGACAGCAGGAGGTTTCCCTACCATCAGAATACATTGATTACTGCTGCTGGCTATAGTCACCAGTAGTGGTCATATGAAAAAAAACTGACAGTCGGGTTGTATTGAATTGATAGATTGACTTTAGTACAACCAGACTGCTCATTCTGTAGATGGATTGAAATTTGTCGGATTTCTGCTGAACCGCCAAATTTCTATTCATCTGTGGTCTGATTTAGAACCTTTCCCTTACTTCTATCTTTCATTCTTGTTGCCTACAATTCAAGAGGGACTCTTGGGACCCTGATGTAAGGAGGAGAAGGGACCCTGATATAAAAGTGGGACTCTGGGAACCTGATGTAACTAGGGAAACTCTGGGGACTCTCCTTTAAGGAAGTGATTCTAGGGGCTGTGATGTAAGGAAGAGAGGGGACTCTGGGGATCCTGATGTAAAACAGGGTGACTCTAGGGACCCTGATGTTAAGGAAGAGACTTTGGGGACCAAGACATAAGTTGGTCGTTCTGGGGTCCCTAATGTAAGGAGGATGACTCTGAGGACCCTGATGTAAGAGGGGGCTCTGGGAACCCCAATGTTGGGAGGGGAACTCTGGAGACCCTGATGTAAGAAGGAGGACTTTGAGGACCATGCTTGAGGGGGAACTTTGATTTGAATTCTTGATGTAAGGAGGGAATCTGATGTAAAGAGGTGGGCTCCTCCTGATGCTGCACCCTATGTGTTGTTTGTACATGACTTACTCCTAACCCCTGAATAGTGTTCATTATCCAAACAGTTGCTGGTTTTATTGAAGATCTTCTTTAAAGCGGAGTTCCGGGCACAGAATCGTTTTTTTTTTTTAATCTCCCCCTAACAATCACCCTTACACATCGATACATCCGCTAATCCTGGTTAGAATGGGGAAATAATCAGTTTTCAAGAATAAAATCTTACTTTATATAATTTCTGCTGTGCGGCGCCATCTTTGTTGTGGATTGCCGAGTCCGTTCTGGGGAAATGTCTTCCCTTCTTCCTGATTCCAGTGGGCGTAGGCCTGTGAGTCGAGCGCGAATTCTCGCGCATGCCCAGTACTATGCGATCGGCATAGTACTGGTTTCCATAGGGACGGCAATGTTACAGGAAGTTGCCGCCCCTATAAATCCACCCCCCGCCTCCCGGAAGCTCCAACAACCTGCAGGAGAGGAGAGAGAGGAGCATAGAGACAAACAAACAGACAAACAAACAGAGAGAGAGAGAGCGAGCGAGCGCACCACCGATCATTTACAGGACACAGGTATGTTTTATACTGCTTGCCCAGCATCACAAATTTTATTAAAGGGGCACCCTGCTTATCTTTGTGTGAAATTTAGGTGGAACCCTGCATATATTTTGAAGAAATTTAGGGGGGCACCCTGCTTATAAAGTGCTGAATTTAAAGGGTAACCCTGCTTATATTGTACTGAAATTTAAGGGGAACCCTGCTTATATTGGGATCAATTTTAAGGGGAACCCTGCTTATTTTGGGATCAATTTTAAGGGGAACCCTGCTTATATTGTACTGAAATTTAAGGTGAACCCTGCTTATATTGGGATCAATTTTAAGGGGAACCCTGCTTACATTGGGATCAATTTTAAGGGGAACCCTGCTTATATTGGGCTGTGTTTTAAGGGGAACCCTGCTTATATTGTACTGAAATTTAAGGGGAACCCTGCTTATATTGGGATCAATTTTAAGGGGAACCCTGCTTACATTGTACTGAAATTTAAGGGGAACCCTGCTTATATTGTACTGAAATTTAAGGGGAACCCTGCTTATATTGGGATCAATTTTAAGGGGAACCCTGCTTATATTGGGATCAATTTTAAGGGGAACCCTGCTTATAATTTACTGAAATTTAAGGGGAACCCTGCTTATATTGGGATCAATTTTAAGGGGAACCCTGCTTATATTGGGATCAATTTTAAGGGGAACCCTGCTTATATTGGGATCAATTTTAAGGGGAACCCTGCTTATATTGTACTGAAATTTAAGGGGAACCCTGCTTATATTGGGATCAATTTTAAGGGGAACCCTGCTTATATTGGGATCAATTTTAAGGGGAACCCTGCTTATATTGGGCTGTGTTTTAAGGGGAACCCTGCTTATATTGTACTGAAATTTAAGGGGAACCCTGCTTATATTGGGCTGTGTTTTAAGAGGAACCCTGCTTATATTGGGATCAATTTTAAGGGGAACCCTGCTTATATTGGGATCAATTTTAAGGGGAACCCTGCTTATATTGGGATCAATTTTAAGGGGAACCCTGCTTATATTGAGCTGTGTTTTAAGGGGAACCCTGCTTATATTGTACTGAAATTTAAGGGGAACCCTGCTTATATTGGGATCAATTTTAAGGGGAACCCTGCTTATTTTGGGATCAATTTTAAGGGGAACCCTGCTTATATTGGGATCAATTTTAAGGGGAACCCTGCTTATTTTGGGATCAATTTTAAGGGGAACCCTGCTTATATTGGGATCAATTTTAAGGGGCACACTGCTTATATTGGACTGAAATTTAAGGGGCACATTTAAACCCCAAACAAAAACATGCACATAACATCTGTAAGGGCTCTACTCCTTCTAGATATCATGTATGTGTGTATGTGTGTATGTGTGTGTATATATGTATATGTGTGTGTGTGTATATATATATATATATATATATATATATATATATATATATATATATATATATATATATATATATATATATATATATATATATATATATATATATATATATATCCAAAATATAAAAGTTGAAAGGGTCTTTAATTATTTTTTTTCTTTTAGATTTTCTAACATGGAAGGTGAAAAGCCATCCTGCAGTGGTTCCAGGAAGGCAACTTGGGAGGAGAGAGTAAGCATAACTTTTAAAAAATTTTATAAATTTTTTTTATATTATAGATAACGAAATTATCAATATTGCTATTGCTCTATATTTTTCAATAAAGATGCTTATAATGTGTTATAAAACCAAATTTTATTAGAAAAAAAAAAGATTAAAAAACTCTTTACAAACATAATTATAAATTACACATCATATCTGAAATAAAAATTTAAATTATAAAATATAAAAAATGTTAACCCTTTGTATTTTTTTTTGTTTTTGGGTTAAAAAAGAGCAAAATGCTTATCGATGAAATCTGGAAGGAATATCCACCGATTGAACAGGATCCAGCGTTTCCAGTGAATCCAAAAAAGAAGATTTGCCAACACACATCCGAGAGTGAAGAGGAGGGCGACATCTCTCGTCTTGGCAACAAAGACTGGTGCAGGTGTGGGAACTGCATCCCAATGGCTACTCCTTTGGAATCTGTATGCTGCCAGGAGATAAATGAGGTGGAGGGAAGCATCCCGGATGGTGAAGATTGCATCATAGAGTGTGAAACCTTCAAACTTTTCTGCACCACTGAGAACCTAGTAAAAATAAACTGCATAGCCATCCATCAATATCCACCGTCTATAGACCCTGAAAACAACAGGTATAACATTAAATTTTAATATATGTCTAATATTTGCATACTAATATATCTTGTAAATTTTTTTATATATGATGTATAATGTAAAGTAATTCAATGTTCTCTATGCACATTTATTTTATTTGTTTTTCATTCCATCTTTCTTCTATTTCATTTTTTTTTTTAAATAATTAATTTAATTATTAGAGTGATTATATTTTTTTTATATTTATATTTTTTTTATTTTTTTATTTTTTAGGAGACTAAGAAAGACTGCGTACAGGAGCTTCACTGCTTGGATATATGGCTACTTGGGCAAAGGAAACAGAAGAGTAGTTCCATCATGTGCAGTGAATGCCGTCAGACATGCTTTTCCTGATCCTGATGATTCATATGTGGGTTTCATGTGTAGTAATGACTACGATGCTTCTGAAATGGCATCTGAGTAGTTTTTTTTATTATATTTTTCAAATAAATTGTATTTAGATTGCAAAGAACTAATTTCTAATTCATTATTGTTTCATTAATTTTTGCTATGGTCGTGTGTATATTATTCACTTTGCATTTCAACGTTGACATCACAGCATAATTGTCAACATTGCTTTAAATATTTAGTCCCTAAATTTCCATACTTTTTTTTTTAAATAAATTTGTTTATTGAAGTGTTTAGGGTGTGTGGGTAGGTGGTGTTTGGTAGATAGATAGATAGATAGATAGATAGATAGATAGATAGATAGATAGATAGATAGATAGATAGATAGATAGATAGATAGATAGATAGATAGATAGATCGATAGATCGATAGATCGATAGATAGATAGATAGATAGATAGATAGATAGATAGATAGATAGATAGATAGATAGATAGATAGATAGATAGATAGATAGATAGATAGATAGATAGATAGATAGATGTGGTGCATAGATATTAGTTACATTGTGCGTATTTACTCACCACAGATTATGTTATCAGATGTGGAAATCTTGTTCGATGTTCCTGGATGGCAGTAGATGTATCTGGTCTTTCTTCAGGTGCTATATTGCACGGCATTTCTTTATTTTTAGAAACCCATGTGGAATGAACATGTCCAGAAATTAATCTTATCATGTCCCCTAAAATTGGAATGACATGTTGTAATGACATGTGACTGTTAAAGTCATTTTTTCGTACACATGTCTGGCTATCCACTTTTTCCGACCACGTGGAAACTCCAGGTTCATCCTTTGTAATTGAACTGTTTCGCCTGATTCCATTTTTTTTTCTATTAGTGCAGGTCTCCTTACAATATTTTTGTTGTGGCATAAAGCTGCCACTTTTGTCCGTGCCTCCATAGAGTCAAACCTGTAATGTATTCTTTTTGGTCTATATTTTAACATCATACTATGGAATGTCTCTATGGCTCCGGTTTGACAAAAATATGTAAGGTGAGGTATGTCCTTCTGGATTTGGGGATCTTTCACTAACTGAGATAGGGCGTCATAAGCTGGGCTCTTCTTTTGAAGCCATTGGAGATCCTCAGATTCAGGAAAACTTGCCTCATGTAAGCACCCATACTTCTCCTCTCCAACTTTCCATGTATGTACATTTAGGACATAGAAACATAGAAACATAGAATGTGTCGGCAGATAAGAACCATTTGGCCCATCTAGTCTGCCCAATATATCTGAATCCTTATGAATAGTCCCTGGCCCTATCTTATATGAAGGATAGCCTTATGCCTATCCCATGCATGCTTAAACTCCTTCACTGTATTTGCAGCTACCACTTCTGCAGGAAGGTTATTCCATGCATCCACTACTCTCTCAGTAAAGTAATACTTCCTCATATTACTTTTAAACCTTTGCCCCTCTAATTTAAAACTGTGTCCTCTTGTGGTAGTTTTTCTTCTTTTGAATATGCTCTCCTCCTTTACCGAGTTGATTCCCTTTATGTATTTAAAAGTTTCTATCATATCCCCTCTGTCTCTTCTTTCTTCCATGCTATACATGTTAAGGTCCTTTAACCTTTCCTGGTAAGTTTTTTCCTGCAAACCATATACTAGTTTAGTAGCTCTTCTCTGAACTCTCTCTAGAGTATCTATATCCTTCTGGAGATATGGCCTCCAGTACTGCGCACAATACTCCAAGTGAGGTCTCACCAGTGTTCTGTACAGCGGCATAAGCACTTCTCTCTTTCTACTGCTTATACCTCTCCCTATACATCCAAGCATTCGGCTGGCATTTTGTGCTGCTCTATTACATTGTCTTCCCACCTTTAAGTCTTCTGAAATAATTACTCCTAAATCCCTTTCCTCAGATACTGAGGTCAGGACTGTGTCAAATATTCTATATTCTGCCCTTGGGTTTTTACGCCCCAGGTGCATTATCTTGCACTTATCCACATTAAATTTCAGTTGCCAGAGTTCTGACCATTCTTCTAGTTTTCCTAAATCCTTTTCCATTTGGCGTTTCCCTCCAGGAACATCAACCCTGTTACATATCTTTGTGTCATCAGCAAAAAGACAAACCTTACCATAGAGGCCTTTTGTAATATCACTTATGAAGATATTAAACAAAATTGGTCCCAGTACAGATCCCTGAGGTACCCCACTGGTAACCTGAGCTTGTTCTGAATGTTCTCCATTGACTACAACCCTCTGTTGTCTGTCACTCAGCCACTGCCTAATCCACTCCACAATATGGGAGTCCATGCTCAATGACTGCAGTTTATTGATAAGTCTTCTATGTGGGACAGTGTCAAAAGCCTTACTAAAATCTAGATATGCAATGTCTACTGCACCTCCACTGTCTATTATTTTAGTCACCCAGTCAAAAAAATCTATAAGATTTGTTTGACATGATCTCCCTGAAGTAAACCCATGGACATGATAAAGTATTGACTCCCATCTCATTTTAAAATAATCCCCATCTCCTTTGGACGTTCTGCTGCACCAATAAAAGTGGTTTAGAATAGGCCCAATCCACGGTGTTAGTGGTCTGTAGGCCTTTTTCTTGGTCAATTGAAGCAACTTTCTTTTTATATTTTTCACGTAGTGCCAAATGTCGAATTGGTGCTTGATAGGTTGATAACGTGGACCACTTAACACTTTTCTAATTCCGGTATGTCGATCTGTGCCGATGAAATGGACTTCCAAATTGTTCTCCAGTATTCTGTCTAAGCATTTAATGAACCCAAATTTCTCCATGGCAACAGATGAAGTGGTCTGTGTGACCTAAACCACCTCTAAATCGACAATTTTTTTGGATACTCTGTCCATAAAAGTGTATGTACAATATTTGGCTGAGAATCCAGGACTATCGCATTGCCCATCGCCCACAAGGAACAATGGGTTTTCCTTTACCAAGCTCTGGACCTCTTCTTGTTCCTTTTTCCATGCAATGTCTATAGCTGGAAATACAAAACGTTGCTGGCTGCTATGAAACGAAGACTTCCCAAACATAAGAATTCCAGCATAATCGCATAGTTCCTTAAATTTTGCGTAACTAGATCCTGAAAGAACTATTGATCCAGCAATGATGATGTTTCCAGCGGTTATATTCTTAATTTTTGGCTGACTCTGCCACAGCTTTAAATTATGTTGTGATTGGCATATGGAATGTACAATTACCATAGATCCCACATATTTTTTATCGAGTTTGGTAATTTTAGCTGAGCAACTTCTCCGTGGGCATCTCATTTCCATCAAGATGGGGTCGAGGCAACTTTCAAAGACAATGTATTTTTTTTCTTTTATTACTGTGTTTGGATCTTGACTTGCTACCAATTCCTCATGCTCAAATTTTTCTGGTGATTCACATGCGGAAATGTGAAAACTGGAGTCCTGCTCATACTTTAATTTCCTTTTTTTTTTAATCAAAATGCTTGGTAGGGGTGAATCACTCACTGACTTGTCTGACAAACCATTTATAGGTGTTTGTACAGAAGCAGATGGACCTTCAATGTCCATTGATTGGACAGGGACCATGCATTTTGACGAAGAAGGAAACACATCTTTGAGTGGTGTGGACTCATGCAGAGGCTGTATAAAATATGTAAATTCTTGGACATATGGGTGATCATGAATTATGCTTTCCTCCTTTGCTACTTTGAAATAACTTTCCTCGGATTTTTCCCATTCCAATTCAAAGTCAACTGTTTGGGTACTCACATCTGTGCAGAGTTTGATCTTCTGTGAGGACTGATGACAAGGACATTTACACTGAGATGTGCATGGTTCACCGCTTTTGTCTTCAGTCCTTCTTCTTTTTGACAGTCTTTTTTCCCAGCTGTCATCAGAAAGTATACTTGAACTGGTTTGTGGAAAAATAGTCGGCACAGCATTTGCCAGTAAAAATGTTTTGGTTCCTTTGATGACGTAACAATCCCTATCAAAATGCATGGAACAGATTCTAAACTTGTCTCCTCTTTCATCTTCCAATATCAATTTTGTAAAATCTGGAATCATGTTTTCATCCATTCCAGCATTTGCTAACCAAACTTGGATGCGAGTAGGTTGTTTTGGAAATTTGAAAAAAGAAACATTGGCTGGTGTGGATTTACGTCCGGTGACATAACCGCATGTCTTCACAAAGCACTTTGGCATTTCTATAATCGAGAAAGTTTGTATTAGTTTGGACAATGCATCTTTTTGTTGTGACACTTACTTACCAAAACATAGATCTAGGTGTTTCTATTTTCCGTCACATTAACTTGGCAAAATTTTAATGTTCATCCTTAGTTCCATAAAGAAAATAAAAATGGTTTAATTTGTAGATTAGTAGATTGCCGCTTTATTTAGGGTTGTATGGTTGATGTATATTTGTGTTATATTGTGATAAATAAAGACAGACTTTTCTTAGGTCATTCACCCATTAAAAAATTTTGCATCAGGTTTTCCCTTGTATCTAATTTATGAGCATGTGAAAAAAATTATATTAAATGCTTGAAAATAAAGGGGGGGAGGGGGGGTCTTAAACTTTTATAAAGCATAGTGTATATATAATATCTCTAACTTTTTATATAGCCAATTGTTTTTATTTCATGTAATTTTTAAACTTTTATTAAATTTTATTGTGGCTTAAATTTTATGCTATAATAAATAAATATATACAATTTCATGTCATGTCTTCATCTTTTTGTCTTCTGATTTTGTCTTCTTGGTAATATATATATATAAATATATATATATATACACACACACATCAGACATATATTTTTAATTATTTTTTGTAGTCTAAAAAAAATGATATATATAATTTTTCTTTAGACTACAAAAAATAATTATATGTATGTATGTATGTATGTATGTATGTGTGTGTATATATATATATATATATATATATATATATATATATATATATATATATATATATATACATATATACACATATACACACATACACATACATATATATATATATATATATATATACATACATACACACATATATTTTTAAGTATATATGTATGTATATATGTGTATATATATATATATATATATATACACATACATACATACATACTTTTAATTATTTTTTGTAGTCTAAAGAAAAATTATATATATATATATATATATATATATATATATATATATATATATATAATTTTTTTTAGACTACAAAAAATAATTAAAAATATATGTATATGTGTATATATATAATAATCTAAAAAAAAAAGATTTATAGACACACATAATCAAACACATATATATTTTTGGAAATAAATAAATAAAAAAAAAAAAAAAAATATATATATATATATATATATATATATATATATATATATGCTAGTATAAAAAATATAAATTTATATATACACAAATATGCTAAAATATATATATATATATATAATTTATTCACACTAATAAAATATATTTATATACACGCTCAACATTTAAAAAATTATATATATATATATATATATATATATATATATATATATATATATATATATATATATATATATATATATAAAATTTTCTTATGTATGTAGACAAAGAATGAAAAGGGTGCTGTTCAAGAACATATAAATATATAGAAGATGTAAAATGACAAGACGCACAACAATAATTTGTGAACATATAATAATTTTATTTAATATGTTGACATTAAAATAACAATTAAAAGACACATAAAAAACATTTATAAAGAATATATGAAAGAGAACAAATACAAAGGAAAGAAAATTTAGAAATAAATGTATTTCCTTCTTATGTGTTGATAATCTGATAAGAAAAAAATAAATAAAAAACAATTAAAATTTTTTAGATAAAATATGTAGAATAAATAAAATAATAAAATATTTAATTTACTTACCTGAAGAGGCGTATTAAAATCAGTGTATTTGTAGGATGGAAAGCATGTTTCCCTCTAATTGTGAAAATAACATAATTAAAAGTAGTAAAATTTTATTACAAACATTGACAATAAAAATTTATGAAATAATTGACTCTATGGTTGTGTATTTAGTATTTCTGTGGGTGTGTACAAATTAATAAAAACATAGTGAAAGCTATAGGTCTGGAGGTTCAATAATAATTGTAGCGTAAATTTAAAAATGATATAATTTAATATTATATTTTTTATTTTAAACAGTCACTTTAAAAAAAAAAAAAAGTTGAATATTAAAATGAATTTTGTATAAAAAAATTTTAAATTATATTTCTTACCTGCAATGTTGTAATGAAAATAGTATAATGCTGACATTCAACAGCATGCTTGATTGTCCTTATTTGGCAAGGTTAGCCATTTTAATATATAAGAAGGGGAGTGAGGTGGGTGTTGGAGGGGGGGGGGGAGGGGGTTGGGATGGCCATTGTTTTATTTCTTTGTCCTTGTTACTTGTTTTCGTGGAGGTGGTCTGACAATTTGTTTGGGGTGTAGTAAATGAAGACAAAGAAAAAATAAACAGTACCAATTGTTGTCCCCTTTAAAAAAATGTACAATACAAGTTGTTGTCCCCTTTTAAAAAAAAAAATAGCAGTCGTTGTCCCCTTTAAAAAAAATATAAAACTTTTTTGTCCCATTTTAAATATAAAAAAATTATGTTTTTACACCTTAAAAAACAAAGCAAAGTAACAGTTGTTGTCCCCTTTAAAAAAAAAAAATTGCAGTCGTTTTCAGTCGTTGTCCCCCCCTTAAAAAAAAAAAAATAGCCCCTTTTAAAAAAAATTATTTTTTTTTTTTACAAAGAAAAGTAACAGTTAATGTCCCCTTTTAAAAAAAAATTGCAGTCCTTGTCCCCTTTAAAAAAAAAAAGGTTGATGTTCACTTTAAAAAAAAAAAATACTTGTCCCCTTTAAAAAAAACGTTTTTTCCGCTTAAAATATAAAGCAAAGTAACTGTTATTGTCACCTTTAAATAAAAAAAATAAAAAAAAGTTGTTCTCCCCCTTTACAAAAAAAAAAAAATGTCCCCCCTTTAAAAAAAAAAAAATAATTTTGTTGCCCCATTTTTACAAATAAAATTAAAAGTTGTTGCCCCCTTTTCTGTAATCAAATTTTACATTGGTAACACACTTTACACATTTTTATATACCTGATTACATTGCACTAACCTTTTGGATTTTTATTAGTGCAGCTTGCAGTTGGACCGCCGAACGCTAGGACCCGCTCTCTCTCTCTCTCTCTGACGATAACAAAGGAATTACTGGCAAAGCAGTTTGTTTGCAGGTTTAAAAATGGCGCCGTCCGCGCTGGGCTCCGCCTAACATCGCGTCATTTCCTGTTTGGAAATAACGCGATGAGAACAGCGGTCGGCCGCCCACGTGACTGCAAAGTGCATCATGGGAGCGCTGAGGAAGAGCTCCCATGACGCATTGCGGCGCGGAAGTGACGAGGAGAGCCGAGGCGCAGGAGGGAGGAAGTGCTTGGAAAGGTGAGTATACAAACCTCTGTATACAGGTAAGTGAAGAAAAAAAAAATATGGGAATATCCAATTTGGACTCAGCGGAGGGTAAGGAATACAATGCAGTATTTATTAGAAAATGAATTTAGTGCCCGGAACTCCGCTTTAAGGTTGGCTTAGACAGACAAAGTGATCACTTTTTGTGTGCAAAAACATATGTGATGGAAACATTTACATTTTAGAAAATGATCTTCCATTCTAAAGTTTATGTAGTAAGTAGTATTTTGTGAGTACAAGGACTGTGGTATATGTGTGTAAAGTATACAGTGACTAGGCACAGATTCTCATTAATCATCTCCATTTAAGCTCTTTCCACTGTTAGGCAAAATCTGTCCTCTGGGTCATCTACTACTGACCCCTGAACACTGCCTCATCTACTACTAACCTTTGAACTCCGTCTCACTTTCTACTGACACCTATACACTGCCATACAAACTGCTGACCCTATTCCCTGCCCTACTGATCCCCTGTGCACTGCCCTACTGACCTCCTATCCTCTTCTCTCCAGGCTAGATCTGGCCCTGTTGTGATGTATTGTATTAAAATATTATTTCTGATTATTTGCAATGTATTATTATATTGTGGATATCCTAAATGATTATTTTATTATCTGAAAGAATAAGTAAGGAAGTGTTGACTGTAGTTAACCACTTTACTACCAGTCACGTAACCTCTACGTCGGCTGACTTTGAGTGGTTATACCGGGATGATGCCTCTAGCTAGAGGCATCATCCCAGTACCGTTGTTTGAAGCCGACGGTCGGCTTTCCGTCGGTAACGATCGATGCGGCTCGGGAGCCGCTCGATCGTTACCCGGGGGGGGCGGGAGGGGACGTCCCCCCCCTCCCGCCGCCTTCCGCGGCTTTGCTCGGGGCTACCGTCCCACCGGGAGCCCCGAGCACCCAGCCGGCACGTCCGCCGGCTGGATGGAGTCCCGATGAATGCCGGAAACGGCATCGATCGGGTCTCCGATGACGTAACCCGGAGGCGGCGTCCATGACGTCACTTCCGGGTTACTGTGCTGCAAAAGGCGGCAGATTTGAAAAACGGCTGTATGCAAAAATGCCGTTTTCGGCGTTTTGCATACAGGGAAGTGTAGTGGAGGGGTCTAGGGTCTTTTAGACCCTCGATCCCTCCATAAAGTGTACCTGTCACGACATATTGCTGTCACCAGGGATGTTTACATTGCTTGTGACAGCAATAAAAGTGATCAGATTTTTTTTTTTTTAAAAACCTGTAATAAAGTTTAAAAAAAAAGAAAAAATAAATAGGAAAAAAAAAAAAAAAAAAATTTAGCCGTCCCCGTCACCGTTAGCTCGCGCACAAAAAAAAACGTATACGCAAGTCGAGCCGCAAATGAAATCGCTGTTCAAACCACACATGTGAGGTATCGTCGCGATCGCCAGAGCGTGGGCAATAATTAAAAAAAAAGAGCTACACACTAACTCTAAACTGGTAACCGTTAAATAAATTTAAAGCGTCGCAGATTGAGATCTCTATTGACCGTAGTTTGTCGCCATCCCACGGGGGGGCGCAATTTTAAACCGTAACATGTTTGGTATCTATTTACTCGGCGTGACATCATCTTTCACAATATACAAAAAAAATGGGCTAACTTTACTGTTTAGTATTTTTTACATGCAGTGAAATGTGATTTTTCAAATTTTTTCCAAAAAAATGGCGTTTTAAAGACCGCTGCGCAAATACCGCGTGACAAAAAATTTTGCAATGACCGACATTTTATTCTCCAGAGTCTTTGCTAAAAAAATATATATAATGTTTGGGGGTTCTAAGTAGTTTTCTAGGAAAAAATACTGGTTTTAACTTGTGAACAAAAAGTGTCCGAAATAGGGCTGGGGCTAAAGTGGTTAATATAAATATTTTCATAATTTTCATATCTTCTTTTGATAGATACAAGACATTCTTTAGGATCCTTTTGTTCATAAAAAATATAATTAAAAAAAAACTAAAATTGAGAGAAAAACAGTAGACTAAAAGCAATGCATTTAAACACTTTATTATTAAAGTGTCTTCTCATCTTCACATTTTAATGTATTGTTTTATAGTTTTTTGCTTGTCCCTCTATAACATAAAACAAATGTGGTACTTTTTTTTTTTTAAGCTTACTTCAACGTTTTTCAATAAGGCTTTATCTCTGCCCAGGGTTGTTTTTGCTCCCATGGGTACAACACAAATCTGTTCTGTAGAAATATTTTTATTTGGGGAACAGATTGCACTAGAAAAGAGTAGAATTCAAGGAGACACGTTATAAATGTTTCTTACATGGCAGAAAGAACATTGTTATTAGAAAAAAACAGGCGGATGAAAGGGCTGTTGAACCCTAAATTACAAGCTGATTTACATAAATGTATTTTTCGGATTATTTACTAATAAATATGTTTTATAAGTGTAACAAAATTAAAATATTTGGAAAAGTTGGCCAGATATTATTATTTTTTTTTTTTTCAGTGCTTTCATTTATTTTAATTTAGTCAGCAGAGTGAGAAAAAAAAAAACTTATACAGATTCCTTCATCTACACAAGTAAAGCGTATGGAGGAATCCCATAGGGACATTGTATTCTGAAAGTGGGCCTCTTTGCTGTCAGAATACACTGATCAATGGGTGATTGACCAACATTTTACCACAATACTGTTTAACAGAAGCCAATCCAATGATTAACTTCTGTCAAAAAGGAATGGCTACACATGGATCAAAATTTGGTTCCTGCTGAAATAGCTTAATTTTGATTCATCTATCGTTAGCTTAAGATGATATAGTAAGCATCAGAACTGAACTGGTAACCTGGTGAAAGTTTCCAGGTGTATATAAGAGTGTGTGTTTTTGAAGGCTCCAGTAAATTAAGTTAGACTGTTTTTCCAACAAGGCCTATGTAGAATAGATTATGCATGCTAAGCAGTAAATAAAAAGCAGTAAATAAAAAGAAATATTATCACTCAGCTGAAGGGCATATCAGACCACTGCTGAGAGAATACTGTTCTCAGTGAGAGAAACGGTCCTTCAATGAAGTCTACAGCCTAATGGAGAAGTATTTTCCCTGTTGATGGATCTCTTTATAAGAAAAGATAATTCTAAAAAAAAAGGCATAATATCAAATCATGTTTTTATGCAGGCTCTGTTCACATATGCCGCGACTGCGGTTCACCAGTGCGTCCCTATTCACTGACTCAGGTGTGAATCACATCAGAATTTTTGCCTGAATTTGCACCTGAAGCGAACTAGAAGAGGCACAGGACCCTATTTCAATGCGGACCATGGCCGCCCTGGAGCTGTGTGAACCGAAGGGAAGCTCGCATCCAATTCCGCATATTTGTGAACAAAGCCTCAGACTTATCCTTGTGACACAGTGCTTGATCATCTATATTGAAAACTGAATTCAAACCATTTAGACTGTGTCTAGTGAAGTAAGCAATAGGTTTGATTTACTAAAACTGTTGCACACAGGATCTGAAGCAGCTGTGTGTAGTAACCAATCAACTTCTAGGTTTTCTTGTCAAAGCTTAATTGAGCAAGCTGAAGTTAGAAGTTGATTAGCTACTGGGCACCACTGCACCAGATTTCTTGTAAGGCCCCTTTCACACTAGCGGACCGTTCAGATCCCCCTGTCAGTTTTTCTGGCAGATCTGAACAGATGCCCCATGCATTTCTATGGGGCATCGGATGTCAGTGGAGACATGTCCGCTGACATCCGATCCGTTCCGTCAAATCTGGACGGATGGAAACCCTATTTTCCATCTGTCCAGCAGATCAGATCGGATGAGAATGGACAGGCGGTCCGGTCTCATCCAGTTCTCCCATAGAGAACAGCGGGGACCTGACAGCTCTGTCTACGCACACAGCGCGGAGACAGAGCTGCCATCCGCCTGCTCAGTGGGGGATCGGCGGATTGATCCCCTGATGAGATAAATGGAGTCCGCAGACGGACTCCCTTGTGTGAAAGGGGTCTAAATCTTAGTAAATTCTTAGTAAATCCCCCCAATGTGTCCAGTAGTTTAAAGAAATGTAAACAATGTGTCCATTTAAAACAACACAATAGCGAAGCTTCTTCTTGTGCTGATTCACTTCAGAACTAATATGCTCTAAACAGATCTTGTGGTTGCCCAGTGCTTCCCATCCCAACTGAATGGACATATACTCACCGACTCAACTCTCTGAAGTAAGGCAACAAGGCTTGTGATCTCTTTGGCCCCTTTCACCCGAGTGCACCACCCAACAGAGTCCATTCTGCTCAGCGGGGGATCGATCCGCCAATCCCCACTGAGCAGGCAGATGACAGCTCCATCTCCGCTCTGTGTGCAGAGATGGAGATGTCAGATCCCCGCTGTCTCTCTATGGGGAGATTGGATGATAATGGACCGCCTGTCTGTTCTCATCCAATCCCATCTGATCCGATCCTCCAGACGCATGGAAAATAGGGTTTCCATGCGTCCGGATTTCACGGATAGGATCGGATTGGATAGCATTGGATTGGATGTCTCCGCTGACCCATAGGGATCCATGGAGGATCCGATCAGGTCCTCCTGAAAAACTGACAGGCGGATCGAATCGCCCATGTGAAAGTGGCCTTTCTCTCTCACATGCTAACAGCAGCTCACTAACTGTCAGTTTCTCCCTATGTATCTTCCGTCAGTTCCAGATGATGTTTAGCTAGTGATTAACTAAAGAAATAAAGTTCCACATAGTGTAATCCCTTAAAGACTTTCTATATTTATTAAAACACAGATCTACTCATATTAAAAACATATAAAGGTTCATCTGACATGTATTGCAGTGAAGGCAGACAGCCCTGTAATGCTGGATCTAGGTCCTTTAAGCGGAGTTACGGTCTGAAAAAAAAAAATTTGATAAAAATACCCCTGGGACAGTCAGGGCTAGTGCATTTCAGAATGGATAGCCTCTGAACTGTCCCAGATTGCACTTACCTTTTAGAGGAAATACTTACCTTGAAAATTTCTTGTCCAGCGCTGCCATCTCTGGGCAGCTGAAGCCAGGGCGTCCTCTTCAGCGTCCTCTTTGGTCCCAGAATGCCCTGCACCGGCCCCGCTCGTCAGTTCCGGCACAGACTCGTCATCCCTGCACAGCTTCTGGGCATGCCCAGAAGATGTTTAGCAGGGAATGACGAGCCTGCGCCGGAACTGACGAGTGGGGCCGGTGCAGGCGCCTTGACTCCTGGGAGCGATGACGTTCAGCTCCCAGAAGTCAACGCAAGCAGGAAGTGATGGTGGGCCGTGGCTGCAGAGGGAGGAAGAGGAACTAAGGTAAGTATATTTTCTTTAAAAACAAGGTAAGTGAATAAAAAAAATTTAATTATCCAATTGTTTTACAGGTAATTCAGAGCAAGCGAACAGTGAAAAAAAATTTTTCAGGGTGGAACTCTGCTTTAACACAAGTGGCTGTACTGTGTCTCTCCTTAGCTTCTGGCTTCCCACTAGCTACATTTGCCACACACACTATCCAGCTCTACCCTTGACATATGTTTCATCATCACCACAACTTCTTCTGAGCGTTGGCTGGATCGTGTGTGTTAAGCTGCTTAAGTATTCCCATGGTAATCACTGACAGCACTCCTTAAATAGATACACACTGCGGTCAGATATTCAAATTCAGCAGTAAAATCCCACAGCATAGAAAATGTATCAAATTCACCAGCTTGACTCACCATGGTTGAAATTGAGAAAATAGCTTAACTAGTTTGGCTCCAGAGCAATTTTTTTTTATTTGTTTCATACATGTAAAAATCCTATTTTTTTTTTTGCAATAAAACTACCCCTAGAACATTTTATATATTTTTAAACCAGAGGCACTGTAGAAAAAAAAGGTGATAGTTGTAAATTTTTGCTTTACCATATATTTGCACAACTGTTTTTTAAACACAAATTTTCCAGAAAACAATAAAAAAATAAAATGGATTTCAGTGCAAAACCACACTATATAATACACATTTTTTGTTAAAATATAAAAGATGAGGGTGCATTAAGTAAATAAATACAAAACATTCTATGTTTTAAAATTGTGTGCGCCTGCAATATCACCAAAAACTGTGATGCCCAAAAATCATCATAGGTGATGCTCTGAAAAGCCTTTACAGATAATCAATTTAGAGTTATCTAAGAGCTCTCGTGCTAAAATTATTGTTCTCCCTCTGACGTTTGTAGCGATGTGTCACATGTGTGGTTTACATACCCATACAAACCCTGGCCTTGCATTTGCGCTTGCTCAGGTGTGTGCGGGGCAATGGGAGTTTTGGCAATTTTTATTTTTTTATTTTAATATATTTTATCATTTAATTTTTTTAAATGTTTTTCTTTTTTTTTATTAATTTTTACTTGATTGCTATCACAAGGGGTTGATAAACCTCTATGTGATAGCATTGGACAGGTACTGTTTATGGAGACATTAGGGGTCGAATAGACCCCAATGTCTTCCCTGTCCTTAACACAATCTAACAAAACACAGATTGACTTGGTTAGATGTGGTTAGTTTTACTGGCCAGGAAATGGTGCATCTAAAACCAGAGGTGACATCACTTCGGGTTTTATTGTTTGAATGTGAGATCGAGGCATGGATTTGTCCCGGTCTCACTGCAATCTCCCTCCCCTAGCTGTCGACTGTGATCTCGGGCACAGGTAATAGCCTGGGAACCACGGAAGGAGGGGGCCGCCAACGGGAGGGGGGGGAGGCACTGCGCTGCCAGCTCTGTGAAAGTGAACAGCAGCTATGGAGCTGCCACATCACTTTTACTTTGAAGGTGGTCACTGGCTGAAAAAAACACACACAAGCTGCAGCCATCAGCTTGTGCATGAAGGTTCACTCTTTGGACATACATGGCACATTCAAAGAGCTGATGTATGGCAGTGCCTATGATATTAAAATAAATGATAATTAGGCTGATTAGTTAATTATTTCTGAAATGTGTTGCTCTATGCAGATATTCTTTAAAGCACAATACAATTGTGTGAAAGTATGGACTGTAAAACTAGAAATTTAAATTAAGGATTATTTTACAATTAAGGCACTAATAAGGAAAGAATAACAGTCAGATTGATAGTGGAACACAGACACCAAAATCCCTTTAACAGAGATTTGACAATAAATCCTCAACTTTAAAGGGCTAAAACAGATATAGAATTATACACTGCCTGGCCAAAAAAAAAGTTGCCACATGGAATTAACTAAGCAACTAACTAAACTAAGCATGCAGTAACTATTCTATTGGATAGTTACTGCATGTGTCCAAAGAATGAGGTCAGCTGACTACCTGAATATACTGAATGACCAGGTTATTCCATCAATGGATTTTTTATTCCCTGATGGCACGGGCATATTCCAAGATGACAATGCCAGGATTCCTCAGGCTCAAATTGTGAAAGAGTGGTTAAGGGAGCATGAGACATCATTTTCACAAATGGATTGGCCATCACAGACTTCAGAACTTCACCCCATTAAGAATCTTTGGGATGTGCTGGAGAAGGCTTTGCGCAGTGGTCCAAGTCTCCCATCATTTGGTGAAAAATTATTGCAACACTGGATGGAAATACATCTTAAGACATTGCAGAAGCTTTTTGAAACAATGCCAGAGCAAATGCGTGCCATAATCAAAGCTAAAGGCGGCCCAACAAAATATTAGCATGTGTGACCTTTTTTTAGGTGGTGACTTTTTTCTGGGCCGGGCAGTGTGTGTGTGTGTGTGTGTGTGTCTATATATATATATATATATATATATATATATATATATATACATATACACAGTATCTCACAAAAGTGAGCACACCCCTAAAATATTTGTAAATATTTGATTATATCTTTTCATGTGACAACACTGAAGAATGACACTTTGCTACAATGTAAAGTAGTAAGTGTACAGCTTGTATAACAGTGTATATTTGCTATCCCCTCAAAACAACTCAACACAGAGCCAATAATGTCTAAACCGCTGGTAGCAAAAGTGAGTACACCCCTAATTTAGAATGTCCAAATTGGGCACATTTAGTAATTTTTCCCATAACGAGTCATGTGACTCGTTAGTATTACAAGGTCTCAGGTGTGAATGAGGAGCAGGTGTGTTAAATTTGGTGTTATCGCTCTCACTCTCTCATACTGATCACTAGAAGTTCAACATGGCACCTCATGGCAAAGAACTCCCTGAGGATCTGAAAAAAAGAATTGTTACTCTACATAAAGATGGCCTAGGCTATAAGAAGATTGCCAAGACCCTGAAACTGAACTGTAGCATGGTGGCCAAGACCATGCAGCGGTTTAACAGGACAGGTTCCACTCAGAACATGCCTCTTCATGGCTGACTAAAGAAGTTGAGTGCACATGCTCAGCGTCATATACAGAGGTTGTCTTTGGAAAATAGTCGTATGAATGCTGCCAGAGGTTGAAGGGGTGGGGGTCAGCCTGTCAATGCCCAGACCATACGCCGCACACTGCATCAAATTGTTCTGCATGGCTGTCGTCCCAGAAGGAAGCCTCTTCTGAATATGAAGCACAAGAAAGCCTGCAAACAGTTTTCTGAAGACAAGCTAAGACTAAGGACATGGATTACTGGACCCATGTCCTGTGGTCTGATGAGACCAAAATAAACGTATTTGGTTCAGATGGAGTCAAGTGTGTGTGGCGGCAAACCAGGTGAGGAGTACAAAGACAAGTGTGTCTTGCCCACAGTCATGCCAGCTGGTGGTGTCATGGTCTGGGGCTGCATGAATACTTCCAGCACTGGGGTGCCAAAGTTCATTGAGGGAACCATGAATGCCAACATGTACTGTGACCTACTGAAGCAGAGCATAATTCCCTCCCTTTGAAGACTAGGCCGCAGGGCAGTATTCCAACATGATAACGACCCCAAACACACATCCAAGACGACCACTGCCTTGCTAAAGAAACTGAGGGTAAAGGTGATGGACTGGCCAAGCATGTCTCCAGACCTAAACCCTATTGAGAATCTGTGGGGCATTCTGAAACGGAAGGTGGAGGAGCGCAAGGTCTCTAACATCCACCAGCTCCGTGATGTCGTCATGGAGGAGTGGAGGAGGACTCCAATGGCAACCTGTGAAGCTCTGGTGAACTTCATGCCCAGGAGGGTTAAGACAAAATATTGACACTTTGGGCCCAATTTGGACATTTTAACTTAGGGGTGTACTCACTTTTGTTGCCAGATGGTTAGTCATTAAAGGCTGTGTGCCGAGTTATTTTGAGGGGACAGCAAATTTACACTGTTATACAAGCTACTGTATACATCCACTACTTTACATTGTAGCAAAGGGTCATTTCTTCAGTGTTGTCACATGAAATGATAGAATAAAATATTTACACAAATTTGAGGGGTGTACTCACTCTTTTGAGATACTACATGTAGAACTACCCCCTTGGGGGTTGCTGGTTAATGGGTGTTCTTCAGCACTACTGTGACCCTATAAACCGTCCAGTCCACCTGACAGTCTAGGTTCAGACATGTGTATACATCTTTAAGAATTACACTGACGCAGTACAAATGCGTTTTGACTTTTATTCAGTGAGTAAGCAAGTGCAATTATGTCAGTCAGCTGAACACCTGAATAAAACATCAGTGTTCAACCAGACTGACACAGAAAACAACAGAAAACAGTAAGTTGTAATACCAAGGAACAGTATTGTAAAAAACGTTCTATATCCTAAAAGTGTAATGAATATTAGCTAACACAATAAGATGATGAGGCAATGCTCAAGTTGAAAGAGAACTCTGGGCTAATTTGTACTATCTGTCCCTTTTTTAGCAATATGGCAATAAACTGGAACGTGTCCCCTTTAAGAACCACTGTGCATCGATGTCCCTCCCTTTAGCAAGGCCTTGAAATGTTCTTCACCGGCAATTGGAGCTCAAAGATAATTTCCACTGTGGTTTAAAATAGCAAGAGGATCAGATGTTATATTGTAATCCTAAGAGAGGTGATGTCTGTTGCAATGTCTGCAGTCAGTGTAAAGATGAGATTTTATACTTGGGGTCTGGGAAAAGCAAAGGCATCCTCTCTCCACTTGGATGTCCATCTGTGAGGGCCCGCTGGAACAGGCGATGTGATCTCACATGTTTCGGTGTCCAGAATCAGGCTGCCCTCTGCCACCTCAGGATGTCCGTCCAAACCTCCACTCTCTCTCTCCATCAGCGATACTGTGAAAGCCTCCACAATACAATGACCAGCATCCGCTCCATTGAGGCTGAGTTCTGCGAACGGGTCAGACCTCGTGCACTAGGCCGCAGGCTGCTGTCAGTCACACACTCAGCAGGCTGATGTGCATGCGATGGATCCCCGAAGCAAGCGAGTTTACAGGCTGTGAAGCAGATAGTTTTATATATTTTCCCATGATGCTCCGCTCCCCCTTTAGCCTCATGGGAAGATAGTTTCCTCGGTTATCCAAACAATGATCAGCTCTCTTCTAGAAACTACAGCTCCCACAATCCCAATCTTCCCAGCTACATGTATATAAAAAGACAATTTTCTTGAAACTCTAACCTGTTATAGTCTTTTATAAAGTGTCACAAAAGTATCAAGTATTTTATCTTTTTAAATATTAAAATGCATATAATTTCTTCCCCTGACTTTGAAGAAAGATCCCAGCATGTTGATTTTTGGTTATTGGCTCCCAAGATGTCCTTCAATTGATAAAAGCTTCTGTCAGGAAGGATTTTTTAATGCCATATTTATTTATTTTTATTTTTTTACCAGTAATGGTGGCGATCAGCCATTTTTAGCGGGACTGCAACATTGTGGCAGACAAATCAGACTTGTCAAAAACTGGCTTTTTTCTTTATTTTTTGTACACTTTTTAGTGAATGGGTAGGGGTACGATGTACAATTCACATAGGAGGGTAGGCAGGATCTGGGAGCCCCCTTGTTAAAAGGGGCTTCCAGATTCCGATAAGCCCCCCACCTGCAGACCCCCACAACCACAGCCCAGGGTTGTCGGGAAGAGACCCTTGTCCCCATCAACATGGGGGCAAGGTGCTTTGGGGGGCATCCCAAAGCACCCTCCCCTTGTTGAGGGCAAGTGGCCTGGTATGGTTCAGTAGGGGGGTCGCTCGCTCATCCCCCCCCCTTATTCTGTCCAGCCAGGCTGTGTTCTCGGATAAGGGTATGGTATGGATTGTGGGGGGACCCCACGCCGTTTTTTTCATGTTTTTATATCTGTATTGCTGGGAGCCGACAATACATTACAGCCGTGAGCAAGTTTAAATGTCATAAGAATCAGCCCTACACTGCAATGCCAATAAATAACAAATATGAGTATATATTGCAATAACTGGCAAATATATATATATATATATATATATATATATATATATATATATATATTACACTGCCTGATCTATTACTAGATAAAATGCACAATCCACTAACTACCTGCCTAATCTCATTCCTATCACTCTAACACACTATTTATTTATATAGTGTGGGGCATGGACTTAGCCCCTGAACCATGATTGGCTAAAGCCACCCTGCCTTTGCCCAATCACAGACATTGTGCTGTGATTGACCAATCATCAGACAATCAGTAATTTATTCACTGCACCAGTGAAGTGCATTATGGGGCGCTTATCGGCGGGCAAACTTCCCGCCGAGCGCCCCATTTTTTTGTGTGTTCAGTGAACGCACGAGTGCCCGATGTTCAAGTCGAACTTGCTTTTGACTCGAACTCGAAGCTCATCCCCACCAGTGACATTATTACAGTAATCAGTGCTCATCAAGTCTAAAGTCAGCACAGCCCTCTACCAGGAAATTCTAGAGCACTTCATGCTTCCCTCTGCTGATAACAATCAAAAAGGACAGATCCTGCACATGCTGATATACAACAAGTACAAAGAGGAGTACTTCACCAGCCCATGGCGCTGTCCATGTGTTCACCTCCTTTGTTTGTATGTTTTATAGCTGAAATGTCCTGGTTGCTGCTGCTCCTCTCTCACTCCACTGGGGGGGCGGATCAAAACAATTCAAATCTGTAAAGAAAAGCGCACGCAACCTCAGGCAATAACGCTTTAATAAAGGACAACAACACAGTACATTGGAATTGCACTCACACTTTTCCTTTAAGACAATCGCTTTACAGCATTCCAACAGGAGCTACTCGCTCCTCCCATCCCTCCAGATGGTGACTCTGCGGTCTCCTCATTCGCGGCTGCCGCCGCTGTATCCCCGCTCTCCTTCACTTCCTGTGTTGCCTGGTCACCGGATGCCGGTTCTAGTGCGCCTGCGCACTATACCAACGTAATCTACGGCGCCTCAGGAGAGCCTCAGCCAAAGCCGGAGCCACAAGTTGTACGGAGCTGCGAGGTGGGAGATTCAAGACACAGGTGCACTGCCTCTGCTGTTACTACGGACAACGCGTTTCGGAGGCGGAGCCTCCTTCCTCAGGTCCCACCTTGCTTCCTGCTAACGCCCCTCCCTATATACCCGGGATACCATCGGCCCTAATTATTTAATTGTGTATTCTTAAAGGGGCCAGTAACCAATAATCCTTATCCACCTTGGCTGGGACGGGAGAAGCAAGGGGCTATCCACTTTTAAAAAACATATATTAAAAAACATATATTAAAAATACAGTTTAAGATACAATTTAAAATACAATTTAATACCAGAAAAAATTTATGGAGAAAGGGTATGCTGTGCAGCATATACAAAAAGCCAGAGATCGCTATATAGAAGGCTGTAGTAGCAAGGCAGCTGTGGAGAACGGTGCTCCCCGAGAGGTTATGTTTATTACAAAATTCAATAACCAGCATTTGGCCATTAAGAGAGCTTTGCAGAAACATTGGCCTATTCTGCAGCAGGATGCAGCCTTAGGTAGAGTGCTCCCTAAAAAACCCAAAGTGGTGTTTAGGCGGACTAGCAATGTAAAGAGTCTGGTTGCTCCAAGCAAAATAAAAATTATGAAATGCCATAATAGAGCATCCACTATCCCAGTTCTCTTTAATATGGTAGGCTCCTACAAATGCAAGCAGAGCAGATGTAAGGCTTGTGCATTTATGCAACATGGCAAAAGTAGCTTTACATCAGTTGCAGGGCGCTCCTATAATATCAAACAATTCATTAGCTGTGGTACACAGTTTGTGGTCTATGGCTTGAGGTGCCCATGTGGCTTAATTTATGTTGGCAGGACAGTTAGAGCAATGCGCACCAGGTTTGGCGAACATCGCCGGTTTATTGAGCAGAAAAAAGACAAGCACAGCGTGCCAAGACAATTCTGTAAAGCGCATGGTGGGGATACTGCAGGCCTGGAACTATTTGGGATTGAAGCCATATCTATGACTCTCCCAGAAGGTGAAAGGTTTTCGATCCTGTGCAGGCAAGAAACATTCTGGATCTTTACGCTTGGGTCCATGTCGCCGGGTGGGCTCAATGAGGAGCTGGAAGTCAACACGATCATTTGACATATCAGCACGGGGGTGTGGGCATGGTAGAGTGGGTTCCAGCACATGCACATACACATGGTTACCAAGGGTAGGGAACATAGTCCCTGCCAGGCCATGTGTCTGTGAAGTGTGCACGGAGGCATACGCACATTCGTGTCCACACAACAATATCTGAGCAGCTGGGTATGTGAATAGGTGTATATGTATAGATATATATTTGGGGATACTCAGGGTGTCACCACCGATGGGTATGTATAGGTATATGTATATGTATTTCTCATGTGTGTGTATATATATATATATATATATATATATATATATATATATATATATATATATATATATGTATGTATATATATATGAGAAATATAAACAACTGCCGTGTAGTATATTTGGTTGGCCTATATGGAGTAGTATCCTCATATACTAACTGATATTTGCATATGTGCCATATGGAATTGAATCTTATCTTACTGAATTATAATGAGACTAGTATTTTTATTTATTTATTATGTGTATTATCCTGACTTTTGAAATTATCCTGGTAGATGGATGAGAGATAATGTGGAATTAATATGATCCGTCGACTATTGGTATTAGGAAATGCTGATGTAGCTTAGAGTCTTATATACATATATACTTTTAGGATACGTTTATGTATTTTTAGCAGGAGACAACCATTGCTATGTAGGGAATGTGATATCCAAACATGTATCTATAATAGCTCTGGTTAATATCTGCGCTGGTATTAAATTGTATTTTAAATTTTAAATTGTATTTTAAATTGTATCTTAAACTGTATTTTTAATATATGTTTTTTAATATATGGTTTTTAAAAGTGGATAGCCCCTTGCTTCTCCCGTCCCAGCCAAGGTGGATAAGGATTATTGGTTACTGGCCCCTTTAAGAATACACAATTAAATAATTAGGGCCGATGGTATCCCGGGTATATAGGGAGGGGCGTTAGCAGGAAGCAAGGTGGGACCTGAGGAAGGAGGCTCCGCCTCCGAAACGCGTTGTCCGTAGTAACAGCAGAGGCAGTGCACCTATGTCTTGAATCTCCCACCTCGCAGCTCCGTACAACTTGTGGCTCCGGCTTTGGCTGGGGCTCTCCTGAGGCGCCGTAGATTACGTTGGTATAGTGCGCAGGCGCACTAGAACCGGCATCCGGTGACCAGGCAACACAGGAAGTGAAGGAGAGCGGGGATACAGCGGCGGCAGCCGCGAATGAGGAGACCGCAGAGTCACCATCTGGAGAGACGGGAGGAGCGAGTAGCTCCTGTTGGAATGCTGTAAAGCGATTGTCTTAAAGGAAAAGTGTGAGTGCAATTCCAATGTACTGTGTTGTTGTCCTTTATTAAAGCGTTATTGCCCGAGTTTGCGTGCGCTTTTCTTTACAGATTTGAATTCCCTCTGCTGATCAGCTTTAAAAAAATGCTGATTTCATTTTCCAGCAGGTCTTGCCACCTGCCCACACTGCCAAAAGTACCAATACCTGGTTTCATGGTATCACTGTGCTTGATTGGCCAGCAAACTTGCCTGACCTAAACCCTATAGAGGATCTGTGGGGTATTATATTATATTGTATAAGAGAAAACTGAGAGACACCAGACTCAACAATGCAAAGGAGCTAAAGGCTGCTATCAAAGCAACCTGGGCTTCCATAACATCTTAACACTGCCACAGGCTGATCTCCTCCATGCCACACTGCATTGATGCAGTAATTCATGCTAAAGGAGCCCCCACCAAGTATTGAGTGCATACTATACTGTACATGGACATGCTTTTCAGTAAGCCAAAATTTCTGTATTCAAAATCCTTTTTTTATTGGTCTTATGTAATATTCGAATTTCCTGAGAAACTGATTTTTCTTTTATGTTTTCACTAGCTGTAAGCCATAATCATCAAAATTAAAAGAAAGTAATGCTTGAAAAACATCACACTTTGTATAACACATCTATATAAAATATCTGAGTTTCACTTTTTGAATTGAATTACTGAAATAAATTAACTTTTTGATGATATTCTAATTTTATGAGATATACCTGTACAAGCTCAGATTTTCAAAAGTGTGTGCTTGCAGGACAATGGTATTTACATTTAGACAATGCTACAATGGGGATGAAGATGAATGACATATCTGACTTTGGGAAGCTTTAGAAAGGCATAAATTACTGGTTTTTGCAAACATGTTAGAAAAACAAAGAGGAATGCTTGTAGGCAGGTGTACTCTGTATTCTCCACTGCTGATGGCACTTTACGGCAACGGCAATGCAGATTTATCTTCTTCACAACCGTGGAAAGTGGGGTCCCCCAAGGATCTGTCCTGGGACCAATCCTGTTTAATTTATTCATAAATGATCTAGAGGAGGGGATATCCAGCACAATCTCGGTATTTGCGGATGATGCCAAACTAAGTAGGGCAATAACTTCTATATAGGATGCAGAAACCTTACAAGCAGACCTGAACAAAATAATGGGATCGGGCAACTACACGGCAGATGAGGTTTATTGTTGAAAAATGTAAGGTAATCCACTTGGGCGTCAGAAACACGAACACAAGCTACTTACTAGGGGGGAACCTCTGGGTGAATCTAAGATGGAAAAGGACCTGGGGGTCCTAGTGGACAACAGGCTTTGCAGTGGCATGCAATTCCAAGCCGCTGCAAGCAAAGCCAATAGAATACTGGGATGTATAAAAAAGGGGATTCACTCCAGAAATAAAGAGATTATTCTCCCACTCTACAAGACTCTGGTCCGGCCACATCTGGAGTATGCCATTCAATTCTGGGCACCAGACCTCAGGAAGGATGTGCTGGAACTGGAGAGAGTCCAGAGAAGGGCAAGAAAAATAATTAGGGGAATGGAGGACATCAGCTATGAGGAAAGACTACAAGCATTGAACTTATTCTCTCTAGAGAAGAGACGATTGAGGGGGGATATGATATCAATGTACAAATACTGTACTGGCGACCCGAGCATAAGGAACAAACTTTTCAGAGAAAGGGAATACAATAAGACACGGGCCACTCACTAAAACTAGGGGAAAATGGTTTAACCTTAAAATACGTAGGGGGTTCTTTACAGTCAGAGCAGTGGGGATGAGGAATTCTCTTCCACACAGTGGTATCAGCAGGGAGCATCGATAGTTTCAAAAAATTATGAGACGGGTACCTTAAAGACCACAACATACAGGGGTATGCAATGTATGGTTAACATCAAACACACACACACACACATCATAGGTTGAACTGGATGGACTGATGTATTTTTTCAACCTCACTAACTATGTAGCATAAATAAAAGCAATGCCTGTAGAAGGAATTAGAGTATACTCTACGTAAACCCTCACCTTGTAAAACAACCCTTTCAGTTTGAAATAGAAATGAGAGGCATAACTTTTGTGTATAGATTTAAAAAACATTATGAATACCCTTCCCCCACTTTTTATAAGTGATCACATTCACTCTGTTCTCAGCTGCATGAGAGCTAGGGGAGAAGAAACAGCAGAACACTGAATGTTCCAATAAATGGCTTTACATGAGGGGTGTCAGGACAAGTCTGTTCATCAGAGGAGGGCAGGTTGAGTTCCTAACACAGCTAGAGAACTGACCATGCCATGCTCTCATGCCTAGTGTGGTCAGGAACGTGGAGGGACTGGCAGGAACACCAGGGATTTCACACAAAAGAGAACAGAATACGTTTTCATACAAGTACATGGTACAACAGGCACATATCAGGATTATGAAATGTTGGCTTTACATATTCTTGAAATATGCTATGGCTATATACATTTTATAGCAGAATATTAGGCTAATAACTGTTGCCCATTGATGATGACCAAATACAATGACAATAAAAAATATGGAAGGGTACATGTGCAAAAGTAATGCATGCTGCAGGTACCATTCACAAATTATTTAAACTAGGCAGAAGAAAACATATAAAAAGTGGGATTAATGATCAATGCCGCCCGACAATGTATCCCTGTGCTATGGAACTCTACGCAAATCCCAACAATCAAACAATGGCTACGTAGGGTGTCCACCATAATGGAAATGGAAGAACTTATCCATATTGCTCATGATACCCCCGCCAAATATCATAAGAAATGGACATGCTGGATTCATTTCACTAGCACGGCGGACTTTTCTAAACTCAGTTCTTAATGTGGCAGCTACTTGCCCATACCTCTTGGCCTGTGACTCCCTGATGATATTCGCCTAGCTTACGCTCTTGCTAATCCTCATGAATGGTGATTTCTCTTTTGGTTTGCTATCACTGTCTTACGGCTCCCCTTGGTTGTATATGTCTTCTTGACTGCATGTCCCCCCCCTCCCCCCTGTGTTGTGGTGTGTATCTGTTGAGTGTGTTTTTTTTTCACCTTCCCCCCCTCCCCCCCCCTCTCCTCTCCAGTCCCTCTCTTGCCTGGCCCTCCCTCTCCCGCCTTACGTGCTCTTTCGCTGGTTGGCTTCTCCAAGTGGCGAGCACTTATGGTATTAGGCCTTATAGACCCCCCTCCCCCCCTCCTCCCCTCCCGGGCCTGGACCTCCAGAGCCCGGGGTGAGGGAGTTAGCCACGTCAGGTCCCCCTGGAACAGTTGGTCCCCTGTAGGGTTTGTGTAACATTTTTGGCATCCCTGACCTTCTTTTGTTTGGGCCCCCTTTACCCCAGGCAGATCAGCTTACATTTTTCCACATTGGGATGCCCTCAACGACTGTAACTGTGACTGCCCTACATGTGCCCATGGACACACTTTGATCTAATTGGGTTAATTCAGGCTTCTGTTTGCTATGTTGGTCTCTACCTCCATGGACCTCATACTGTTTGTACCTGATGGGAAAGTCGTCTCCTTTCATACTGTTCAAATGCTGACATTTATTGTTTTTGGTTATACTATTGTATATGACGTTCATTTTCTGTAATGCTCCTTTTCTTTTCTCAATAAAATGTTTTTAAAAAAAAAAAAAAAGTGGGATTAGACAACATAATTTTTAAAAATGTTTCCCTGCAAATCTGAATAGTCATCTGTGATTACACCTAACATTTAACACCTACAAAATACATACATTCACCGGCCATTTTTTAGGTACACCCTTTCAATTATAAATAGTATAATAATCCCACGCAGATAGGTAGAAAAAATGTGTGAAGTTTGCAGCCTCCCTAAAATACTTCTCACTAAATGGGAAGTCTGAAATGGATATGGGAATGTGAAGGGTGTTGGCGCTACTTCTGATATGTTAATATGGTAGACACTGGTAAGTAAAGGCGTTCTATTAATGTAGGTGTAAGAGTGATACACATATAACAACACTCTATGACATATATAATATACAAAAGATATTGTAAAGTGCTCACATGCTCAGTGCCACAAATCAAATTACATTATAGTGAACTCTATAATTTAGAACTATAATGGTAGGAAATAAATAGATAAATAAATAAAAGTGCTGCAGTGTTATGCCTGTGAAGCAGTGGATACCTACTGTAATTGTAGGTGCAATGTGCAATGGATGATTAAATATAAAATATATAATTAGGTGAATACAATTATAAATAACAATCGAATAGATACATATAAATAGGTCAATATCCTTTCAAATCAGATATATCAAAATTAATAGAAAGTGCTATAGTGCCAAAAACAGTCCAAGATAAATAGTTTGTGAACTTTTAAAGTGCTGGTGTTTTTACCAAGTGTATAAGGGTATAAAAAGTCACAATTATAGGTGAGACGGTGACGTTGTACTCATTTCTTACTTGGCTGTGCTCTGTGCGGTGATGCAGTGCCCCTATAAGAATTGCACTCACCGCAATGCTTTCCCCAGAAAAAGGGGTAGCAGGCTCTGCACAACAATAAAGATGGTCCAGGAGATCCTGCGGTTATCCCTCTACTGATTCCAGCCCGGCTATGGCTCTGGTAATAGTCCTGGTGTATGTGGGTATCTCCACGCTAACACTCTGGCCTGGTGTTTCTGGGGTGTCTCACGCGGTTCTCACACGTTGCCCCATATAAAGAAGAGTAAACCGACCATAGTGTAGTAAATTGAAATATATTTAATAAAAATAAAATATCCACTCACAGTATCAGATCGGTATGAACAGCAATCTTGCTCGATAGGCGTACGGACCGGATGTCCGGGTATCGATGCGTTCCACGAGATGGAACCACACTTAGCGGAAGTGATGGAGTGACGCACGGTCCAGCCCCAGAAGATTATAAAGAAGAGTAAACCGACCATAGTGTAGTAATTTGAAATATATTTAATAAAAATAAAATATCCACTCACAGTATCAGATCGGTATGAACAGCAATCTTGCTCGATAGGCGTACGGACCGTATATCCGGGTATCGATGCGTTCCACGAGACGGAACCACACTTAGCGGAAGTGACGGAGTGACGCACGGTCCAGCCCCAGGGGCAAATCACCATAATTTATTCACTGGGCAAATGCCCATCTAACAATAAATACCCGTCTCTAATGTCCCAGTGCATGATAGTTTATCATACCTCTGCATTAGGTGACCTTTTAGCATTTTCTTAAACTTGTATTAACATATTTTAAATTATTCTTGCTTTTTTAAACACATTTTCTGGAATTAATAAAGACTGGCACAGACAGACTTTGCAAAACCGTCTGTCATGCATTATAATAGTGGTATTGAATTTGCCGAATTCACATACCTGTCTAGGACTTGTACTAGAATTTTGCTAACTCTGCTCCACTTTTAGAATGCATGAGAAACACTTCCCAAAATCTGTCTGAGCCAGTTTATCTCTCTGTACACCAAAAGAGAGTTGATCTTAACCACTTCAGCTCCGGAAGGTTTTACCCTCTTCGTGATCAGGCCATTTTTGCGATACAGCACTGTGTTAATTTAACTGACAATGGTGCAGTTTTGCGACACTGAACCCAAACAAAATTTTTGGCTATTTTTCCCCACAAACACAGCTTTCTTTTTCTGTGGGATTTGATCACCTCTGTGGTTTTTATTATTTGCGCTATAAACAAACAAAAAAAAAAAGATTGACGATTAAAAAAAAAACAAAACTATCTTTTTTACTTTCTGCTATTGAACATACCTAATAAAAAAAGTAAAAAAATCGAATTTCTTCATCAAGTTAGGTCAATATATATTCTGCTACATATTTTTAGTAAAAACATCCAATTAAGCATACATGGATTGGTTTGCGCAAAAGTTACAGCATCTACAAACTATGGGATATTTTTACTTATTTATTTATTTTTTACTAGTAATGGTGGCAATCAGCAACTTATTGCAAGACTATGATATTGTAGCAGAGTAAATGTGATACCAAACCCGTACTATTCAAAAATCAGGATGTTGGTGGCCATCTTCCCGATCAATTCAGAAAAAAACAAAAACCCCTAAGGTGGGACTAAGGGCAACCAAACATCCACAAATCGTATTATATATATATATATGTGTTATTTAATCATGATAAAAAAAGAGACATACTTGTCACAACAAGTGAATGAAAATACAAAAAACACATGTATAAAAAAAAGGGTTAATCACGGCTGAAGCACAATGCTTTCAGATGATGGAACTGCATTGCAATAGAACCACTTGAAACCCAACTCGTTTAAGGTGCAACACACCTTTCATCAGGGGTATTTGTTGTGGAGCTATGTGATATACAATTTCGTACACTAGTATTATGAAAGACAAATTATGAATTTTTCTATATTTTCAATGTCTATATCAATCAATGTATATACATATATCATATAATTATAAAGTTTTTTGTGAAAAGTTACATACCGTTGCTTAGAAGCCCCTATTGTAGAGAATAGCCATGTAAGGTATAAAACCAAAATAAAAAGATATAGAGGGGCAAAGCAAAACAACCCTGCAGTTGATGAACTGCAATGTTGTGGCCACCATTTCATGGAGGG
The DNA here is from genome assembly GCF_965119305.1 of Pelophylax lessonae. Lineage (NCBI taxonomy): Eukaryota > Metazoa > Chordata > Amphibia > Anura > Ranidae > Pelophylax > Pelophylax lessonae. Next base: position 135,160,432 of record NC_138774.1, read on the forward strand.
GCAAGACGAGCAGAACCCAAATATGCAACACACAGAGGTCCCAGAAGAGAAAGGCCAATGGTGTCCCTAGATATGCGGAAAGAGGGGGGGATAAATCTGTACAGAATAGTATAAAAAAAACCTATATACCAGATGGCAGAATTGAGTAAAAATACATATCAGCACAGTTTCACTAATAGCCTTAATCGAAGAATTCTATGCATATACGTAGTCATAGACTACATATGATATTAATCCGAAATGGATAATAAATGCAGGTTGAATGTGAGGAAAGAAGGGGAAGGAGATTGTGTGGCATTTAGATGTGCTTCAAAATGATCATGCATATATAGTGGGAGATAACTGTTTAAAGATATGTCCTTGCCAGAGGTGTTCAAAGGCAGCAAGAGTCGTCCGCAAGTCCCTCCAATCAAGTCTAAAAGTTCCCGGATGAAATATACAGTAAGGATCTTAAAAAAATAGGTATATCACTGTCCTTGGTAGAGAGGGAGTATAGGTAGTGTGAACTTCTATTCAAGTGCATTAGGGTGGAGCACTTACCGATATGCAGGGTGTTGCCAGTGCGGGCCGCCTCAGCTGCGGCTAACCCATGCACTGGGCGCTGTTATATGCCTGCATGGGATGCCAGCGCATGCGTGGTGCAGGACCGCTACCGTGCATGGGCATACATGGATCAATGGGGCCTCCCGTCCATGGAAAGCACGACGCCGCCCAAAGGGGGAGGAAGGAGGTGCGCCGTGCGTTCCAGAGACGCTGCCGTAGGATGATGAATGCGCCACCGATGCAGAGAGGTCCGCGTTGCTGAGCAATGGGAACTCACATCACGGGGGAGACAGCATGAAAACAGGGGGACCCGACGGTGGGTGCGCCGGGTGGGATGCATAGAATGGGGAGTGGAGGGGAAAAGGCCATCAAGACCCAATAAAAAAGTGGCCACAAAAGGCAGTGCATAGAGATGGAACGGATGCCCAAAAAATAGAGAAGGAAAAAGGAAATATACAAGAATTACATAAAGTAAAGATTGAGAGAAATAACACCAAATATGTAAATAGAAAAGCATCAACTAGTTGCTCCAGTAGCGCAATCGGTTAGCACGCGGTACTTAGAAGAAAAGCATCAAAAGGGAGCAATATCATACATATACTGTATATTGTTAGAAAAAAAAGGGGGAGGAGAGGGGAAGAGTCTTAAACTAATTGTGGTCTCACCCATGGGTACACATTATAGCCTAAATACCAATCCTTATGCTTTCTGGTCATTTTACACAGCTTCCTGAGACAAAACCCTCCAGGAATGGTCGGAAGCTAATCGCATCGTTTAGACCTGGGGGGGGGGAGTGGCATTAAGGCCAACAATCCATCGAGTTTCTCTTTGTGAAAGTAATTTATTCCAATCACCCCCCTCGATTGTTGGGGTGGACTCTGTCCAAAATAAGGAATTTGATTTTAGGGCATATGCCAAGATGGACATCCCTTACATGTCTACCTGGAGGTAGTTTGGGATTAGAGTAAATGTGTGTCCAGGTTGTGCTTACTCACTGTGGGGGAGCTGCTTTCACTAGGGGAAGGCAAAGATCCGTGTTCCTGCTTGGCAGAAACACAGGATCAATACCACGACAATCTGCCTTGTTTACATAGGCAGATTGTCGTTCTGCCTGTGTCTTGTGTAATCAGCGGGTGGTGGCGGAAATCGAGTCTGCGATACCTGCTGCAGGGCTCCCACTGTGTATAATTACAGCGGGATCGGGTAGACGGCGGTGTGCTCATGCACCCCACGGGTACGTGATCTGGTGCAGATCGGTGGTGATCTGGGTATGTGATCTGGTGCAGATCGGCCGCCCTGCTGAGTATATCTATGGTGGGTGGTCATGAAGTGGTTAATTAGCTACATATTTACATTTGGCACATTCAATGCAACACAATGCAGAAGTGGTGCACTCAATGCAGCACAATGTAAAAGTGGCACATTCTAGAACTACCTGAATTTGGTGCATGCGTTGCTCTCAGTAACCAAAGTGTTGCAAATGCTTCATGAATTTTGGTGCAATACATTAAAAAGTGGGATTAAAGCCAGAAAAGTGGTGTAAAAAAGGTAGTTTGTACAAATGTTGTGGACTTTTTCTTTAGCTCTTTCTCTCTCTCTTGGTTATAAATGTATCTACCACAAGGGTTAACAGAGGGTCTGGACTGCTGGAGGACATCGCTACAGCTTTTAAAGAAATGCTAAAGTCTGATTTGTCAGATTAAAGCCCGAAGTTAAAACATTACAACCTTTGACAGGCAACTTGCCCTTAACTGTACAAAGTTTGCCGTTGGGCAGAGATATTTCCTGAACATTGTCATGTGCTATAAGAAACAAAAACAACCATAACTGGACTATCAAAACCACTCAAGAAGTTGTGAATGAAGATAGGAAATTGGTTCTTGTGTGATTAGGTAAAATGTGCATTCATGTGGAAAGGAAACATCTGTTTATAAGACATGTTCATAGCTACTTACTGATGCCGCAGGATTTTTTTTCAGGGTGTTGTATAACCAGAACTGTTGGTAGAACTGCTCAGAGGTAGTGTTGAGCGAACACGGACTGTATTATTCGTGTTCGTACCGAATAATTGGATTTTTTGTACCCGAACACGGACACGGACACTTTACTGTATGTTCGGGTAAAAATCCGTGTTCGGTCGTTTTATTTCCGGGTTTTGCATGCTTTGGCGCTCTTTTCATGGCGGGCTTTCAACAGCCAATCAACAATCGTTTAACTGGTGTGCCTTAAGCCATCCCAGCCATGCCTGCAAATGTCTCAGTAGCTGTGATTGGCCGTCTGAAGCATGTGACCAAGTCTTTATAAGTTCGAGGCAGCCGCAGCGGCGTCATTATGCTGCTTAGATTCAGGGACAGAGCACACATCAACGTGCTGGCTGCTGATTAGGGAAAGATAGGCAGGAAAAAACCATTTGTGTCCGGATAGAATTGAGGGACAGGTCGGAGTGTTTAGGCAGGGCGAGTTGTAGGCATTTTAGGGATAGAGTCTGCTGAATTATATAGGGTCAGTGTCTTCTACAAACTACAATCGATATTGCTGTGTGGGGGGTGGGGTCTGCACTCAATCCTGATCTACGATCTCTTCTCAATCCTGTTAGGGACAGAGTCTGCTGAATTTTAGGGAAACTGTGTTCTACAAACTACAATCGATATTGCTGTGTGGTGTGGGATTGGAGATAGGCAGGTGTCAGTGATCCACATCCATTTTTCTGTGTGTGAGCTGCAGTGAACACAATCTTTTTGGGCTGCAGTGAACACAATCTTTTTGGGCTGCAGTGAACACAATCTTTTTGGGCTGCAGTGAACACAATCTTTTTGGGCTGCAGTGAACACAATCTTTTTGGGGTGCAGTGAACAAAATCTTTTTGGGGTGCAGTGAACACAATCCTTTTTGGTGTGCAGTGAACACAATCTTTGTGGGGTGCAGTGAACAAAATCCTTTGTGGGGTGCAGTGAACACAATCTTTTTGGGGTGCAGTGAACAAAATCCTTTTTGGGGTGCAGTGAACAACATCCTTTTTGGGGTGCAGTGAACACAATCTTTTTGGGGTGCAGTGAACAAAATCCTTTGTGGGGTGCAGTGAACACAATCTTTTTGGGGTGCAGTGAACACAATCTTTTTGGGGTGGAGTGAACAACATCCTTTTTGGGGTGCAGTGAACAAAATCATTTTGGGGTGCAGTGAACAAAATCCTTTGTGGGGTGCAGTGAACACAATCTTTTTGGGGTGCAGTGAACACAATCTTTTTGGGGTGGAGTGAACAACATCCTTTTTGGGGTGCAGTGAACAAAATCCTTTTTGGGGTGCAGTGAACAAAATCATTTTTGGGGTGCAGTGAACACAATCTTTTTGGGGTGCAGTGAACACAATCTTTGTGGGGTGCAGTGAACACAATCTTTTTGGGGTGGAGTGAACAACATCCTTTTTGGGGTGCAGTGAACAACATCCTTTTTGGGGTGCAGTGAACACAATCTTTTTGGGGTGCAGTGAACACAATCTTTGTGGGGTACAGTGAACAGAATCTTTGTGGGGTGCAGTGAACACAATCTTTGGGGGGTACAGTGAACACAATCTTTGTGAGGTGCAGTGAACACAATCTTTGTGGGGTGCAGTGAACACAATCATTGTGGGGTGCAGTGAACTCAATCTTTGTGGGGTACAGTGAACACAATCTCATACTGAAGGTTTGAGGGTGCTGCCTGTTCCATACTCCCCCTACTCCTAGCCTTTTAGGGGTACAAACAATAGTAATTGGGGCCTAGTGTGGTTGTGTACGTGTGATATACATACACTTTTTTGGGATCATATTTTCTATTCCGCTATTTAATCAAAAACCTTTGGGGATCAGTTAAATTGGGGGATAGTCTGTGTTGGTACGTGTGAGAGAGATCCACCTTTCCAAGTTGTTGGGGTTCATCTCATACTTCTGAAGGTTTGAGGGTGCTGCCTGTTCCATACTCCCCCTACTCCTAGCCTTTTAGGGGTACAAACAATAGTAATTGGGGCCTAGTGTGGTTGTGTACGTGTGATATACATACACTTTTTTGGGATCATATTTTCTATTCCGCTATTTAATCAAAAACCTTTGGGGATCAGTTAAATTGGGGGATAGTCTGTGTTGGTACGTGTGAGAGAGATCCACCTTTCCAAGTTGTTGGGGTTCATCTCATACTTCTGAAGGTTTGAGGGTGCTGCCTGTTCCATACTCCCCCTACTCCTAGCCTTTTAGGGGTACAAACAATAGTAATTGGGGCCTAGTGTGGTTGTGTACGTGTGATATACATACACTTTTTTGGGATCATATTTTCTATTCCGCTATTTAATCAAAAACCTTTGGGGATCAGTTAAATTGGGGGATAGTCTGTGTTGGTACGTGTGAGAGAGATCCACCTTTCCAAGTTGTTGGGGTTCATCTCATACTTCTGAAGGTTTGAGGGTGCTGCCTGTTCCATACTCCCCCTACTCCTAGCCTTTTAGGGGTACAAACAATAGTAATTGGGGCCTAGTGTGGTTGTGTACGTGTGATATACATACACTTTTTTGGGATCATATTTTCTATTCCGCTATTTAATCAAAAACCTTTGGGGATCAGTTAAATTGGGGGATAGTCTGTGTTGGTACGTGTGAGAGAGATCCACCTTTCCAAGTTGTTGGGGTTCATCTCATACTTCTGAAGGTTTGAGGGTGCTGCCTGTTCCATACTCCCCCTACTCCTAGCCTTTTAGGGGTACAAACAATAGTAATTGGGGCCTAGTGTGGTTGTGTACGTGTGATATACATACACTTTTTTGGGATCATATTTTCTATTCCGCTATTTAATCAAAAACCTTTGGGGATCAGTTAAATTGGGGGATAGTCTGTGTTGGTACGTGTGAGAGAGATCCACCTTTCCAAGTTGTTGGGGTTCATCTCATACTTCTGAAGGTTTGAGGGTGCTGCCTGTTCCATACTCCCCCTACTCCTAGCCTTTTAGGGGTACAAACAATAGTAATTGGGGCCTAGTGTGGTTGTGTACGTGTGATATACATACACTTTTTTTGGATCATATTTTCTATTCCGCTATTTAATCAAAAACCTTTGGGGATCAGTTAAATTGGGGGATAGTCTGTGTTGGTACGTGTGAGAGAGATCCACCTTTCCAAGTTGTTGCTGCTGGCATTCCCATCTGACAGCGGGGCCACAGTGGAAGCACAAGGCAGAGGAGGAGGAGGAGGAGGTCGCCAACGCAACCAGGGCACCGCCAGCACCTCAGAAGGCAGGGTTAGCATGGCCGAAATGTGGAAAAGCTTTGTCAGCACGCCACAACAAACAGCAGCACCAGCAGCTCAGATGGAACGTCTTAGCAGGAGGCAGCATTTTACCAACATGGTGGAGCAGTATGTGTGCACACGCCTACATGTAGTGAATGACGGGTCTGCCCCCTTCAACTTCTGGGTCTCCAAATTGGGCACATGGCCTGAGCTTGCCCTTTACGCCTTGGAGGTGCTGGCGTGCCCTGCAGCCAGTGTATTATCTGAACGGGTATTTAGCACGGCTGGGGGCGTTATAACAGACAAGCGCAGCCGCCTGTCCAGAGACAATGTGGACAAGCTCACGTTCATTAAAATGAACCAGGCATGGATCCCACGGGACTTTTCCGTACCTTATGCAGAATAGCAATGGATACCGACCTTACCCACCCATTGTTCCATTTTTGCTCTTTCTCACTCTTTTGGGGTGTACCCTCATTTAAAATTTTTGAAAAGAAGCAGTGTTGGCTACCTCGTCCTCCTCCTCAGGGCCAGATTAATGTAGGGGCTATTGGAGCTGCAGCTCCAGGCCCCTACCTTTTATATAGGCCCCGGGTTGGCCATATTCACTGTTACCGCTCTTCTGTCACTTGTAAACACAGAAGTCTGGCTTCTATGCTCGCTTCCCCAGGCAGCACCCTCAGAACCTCCCCACACAGCGTGAAGGCCGGACAAGGAGGGACAGTTGGCGATGCATGGATGTGTTTATGGGCTTCAGAGACAGCATCCCATGTTGAATTAGGCATGCATGGCTGCACCCTTCCTCCTCTGGGTGCATGGCAAGGCACGGCCCTTAAGGCCCTTCAAAATCCTCAGCACCAAGCCCATGATGCTGTTAATCCGGCCCTGGTCCTCCTCCACCGCCGCTTCCACCTACACCGCCCATAGGTGTGCGCAGCCTATTGCATTAAGGTGTGCACCCCAAAGTTGAAATACACATGCATGTGTTTGCCAGCAGGGAGAGTAATGTATCGGGGCCATGTACCTGTAGGCAAGGAGAAATAGAGCAGAGCAGGTCCCAGGGAGATCTTTCCCATCTCCTCACTGGCAATGCTATGTGCCCTAGGTGATTAGGGTGTGCCCAGGCACACCCAGCACACCCTGTGCGCACGCCTATGTCACCGCCACATCCACCACCACCTCAACCTCCCTCCTACTCCATATGGGCCTCGTCCTTCAGAGATGAAGAAGAACATTGTTTTATTTTTCTGTTTTTTTTTGTTGTTTTAAGTTATTTCCCTATCCACATTTGTTTGCAGAGCACTTGCCATGCTCTTAATTACGTTTTGCTGCCATTTGCAGCACTCTAGCCCTTTCCTTTGGTGTTTTAGAGCCATTTTAGTGCCTTAAAGTTCGGGTCCCCATTGACTTCAATGGGGTTCGGTGTCCGGGAAAAGTTCGGTAAAAGTCCGGGACACGGACCCGGACTTTTTTTTAAAGTTCGGCCGAACCCGTCGAACACGGACATCTAGGTGTCCGCTCAACCCTACTCAGAGGACTGTTTAAGAAAAGAAAAAAACAACAACAAAAAAACATGATATTTTTCTGCTGCTGAAATATCTCCTATGATGCCAGCAAAATATATTTTATTATAATGAAAAACTTCTTTAGGATTGTCAGTGAACCTGTAGGACGGGCATGGATTTAAAATTTACAGAGGTCCAGTCAGTAAAATATTCTTCCAGCAGAGGTCCAAATTATTTGTACAATAACTTAGATCCTTCATATCACAGCCCCCTTATCCTCTTAGGCTAGGTTGCTAGTTCCCGACCCACAGAGAAATGCGCTGTACTTTAGCGGATATGCAGACATGACATTACGTCTTAATAGCACCCTGGAACATCAGCACCTATGGCACATTTTCATGTGCACCAAACTGCATGGTGCTGCAGCACCATGTGGTTTCGTGTGGCATGATTTTTTTAAAAAAAGGATGGGACTTTGTTCCCTGTGTTACTCAGGAATAGGGCAGCCCATTAAAATGAATGCACATATCTGAACTGAGTCTCATATCCCAATCCCGTGCTTACATTTGCATCTTCAGTCCCATCTCATATCAAAATTCCCCCTTCACATGACTGTCCTGAGCCCCCCTCCCATATTAATGGCCTTAGCTTCCTCCCACTATTGTCCTCAGCCCTCCCATTAGTATCCTCAGCCCCGTAAATCATTACTGTCCTCAGTTCTCCCCAATTACTGTCCTCAGCCCCCCTTACATTACTGCCTTCAGGTTCCCCCATTACTATCCTCAGCCCCCCATTACTGTCCGCAGCTCCCCCCCATTACTGTCATCAGCCCTCCAGTCTCGTTATGGTCCTCAGCCCCCTTCACATCATCTCTTCTTCCTGTCCTACCTTACACAGACAAAGCTGACAGTAGGAGGCACAGCAGGTCTAGACAGAGGATGGGAACTGCAAACTGGTGATTGGTTGCTAGGACCGTTCTCCATTCAGAACTGTCCTGCCTCCCACTGCTGGCTTTTTGAGATTGAAAGTGGAGGCGGTGATGGTTGCTGGGCAAGACTAAATGGCAGGACTGCGATGATCCAAATGGGACATTGACTTAGTCCAGATAGGGACAGCAGTCCACCATTTAGTAATGCCTGCTGTAGGAAAACAAAATAATGGGAACTGTAATTGTAGACAGCATAAGGTGCTAATATAGTTTCTGTGGCAGGAGTTCTCACCTTAGAGATGCCTTGAGCTTCCTATAGTTTTGCACATCCATTCACTGTCCTACAATACAAGGCCTGGTACCTGAACTACCAGTTAGCAGGCCTTGCCATTCTTCGTGGGTGACAGAAATTTTGCCTTTTCATATGCAAATTGACTTTAGCAAGTTATTATCTTCATAACAATGATATAAGGTTCTATTATTCTGTAAGGTGAAGCAATAGCAAAGTGGCAACCTTACCTAGATTCAAATCACAGTCAAGAGCAAGACATTTTGTGAGAGTAGCCTGGACAATGCATACAGGATCTCTATACAACACTACACTATAACTTTGTTATAAAATTTTCCATTGAAATAAAAGGGAGCTGAATGTTAATAAAAATAATGTCCATTTTCTAGACTAGTATGTCCATTTTCTAGACTAGTATGCAAAGCATTGTCAAACAGGTGTTACAAGGAGCTGGACATTGCCTTTTACCAAAAAAAAAAAAAGAAAAAACAATTTGAAAAAATCGGTTTGGTGGAGACCAGCAGGGAGAAAATGAGTCCCACCTCCTGGCAAAACACTTTGTCCCTATGTAGATTAGGACAAGGGCCTCTTCACCACAACCCTGGTCTGGTGGTTGGTGTTCAGGCAGGGGCTTATGGCAAACTAGAAACCCCTTTAGCAATAAGGAGGCCCCCTGAGAACCCACCCCCCCAACAAAGTACCCATACATTAAAAAAATAATAATAAAGACAGACACAGATTTAAAAAAGAAAGTCCAACAATTTACATCCACCATCAATCATATCACCCAGCAATGCAGATAGATCCACATCAATTACAATGCCTAATGCTCTCCAATCTGCCGAAAGAAAAAAAAAACTGCTAACCGTCAACACACATATGATCATCTGATTCCATTGCTTGTGTAAGTGTGTTTATTAACAATTTACTTTTATGTGTTAATAATTAGGAATACTATGTAACTGCTACTCCTATGTATGGGGGCATGGTATCTAGGGGCCCCCTTAAATTCTTTTTTTTTGTTTACAAAATATTTTTATTGGAAAGTCATTCATGGATAACAAAAAGATCAAACCAATTGTATGGAGATCAACATAGTACCAGCACGGCATACAAAAATGAATTTGAATGGATTATACAGAGAATCAAATATATCAAATAGTCATGTAGGTGAACAAAAACATGTCCAGTATATTAGATTATCTCCGAGCACAATGATAAAATAAAAAAAAACAAAATAAAAATAACAATACGAATTATAGAAGTAGCTAACAGTTAAACTTATCCCATACATCCAATTTAGTGTGAAAAACGGACATACCTCCTTGAATTGAGTGTAGCACCATTTCTGACAATTTAATGATTTCCATTCTGGAGACTACCTGTTTCCAGGAAATCAAATCGGACCTCCAGTTGGAAGCCACCATCCATTGAACAGACGACAACAGGGTGTAGAACAATTTGGACTTTTGGGAGGGGACTCCCTTGATGTTAGTATACAAAATGCACATACTTGGCGTGAGAGGAATAACAGAAGCAGCAATGACTGATAACAGTCGACTCACATTTCTCCAGATGGGCTGGAGGTGCCCACACCCCCAAAATATATGCAGAAGAGTGCCTTCCTCGGAACACCCCCTAAAACAACTAGGAGAGACCGAATCATAGTATGAATGCAGCAGAGAGGGAGTAAGATACCACCTGGTGATCAATTTAATTGGTGTGTCTCTGCTTGTAGAAGATCTGGTACCGGCTATCATATTTTTTATCATACACCTCCAGTCCAAAATGGAAAAGGATGTATTCAAATCCTCCTCCCATCTAAGCATGTATTTGTGCTTCTCCGGGAGAGAGGAATTATTGATATGGGTATATAAAAGGGAAATTAGACCCTTACCTCTAGGGAAAGAACAACATATGTTTTCAAAGGGGGTAAAGGGAGGGAGTAAAGATAAGGAGTGTTGTGAGTTATAGAAATCCCTAATGGTCTCGTAGTGGGCGCGTTCGGTTTCTGGAAATTTATGTATCGCTAGAATTTGGTCAAAGGAGTAGAACGCATTTCCCGTAGAAAGAGCCCCCAGGGAGACCAGGCCCTCCCGAATCCATGGTCTAAGAAGATTTCTGTCTATGGGGAAAGACCGAGAATCAACCTCTGCCATAAAGGTAGCCATTGGGGATGTTTGTGAGAGCATAGAGCATGTAGCTTTGTATTTATGCCACAATTGAATTCGATTATGTACTAGTTTATTAGAGTGAAGAAGGTTTTTTAGAGCGTTAGGTGTTGACCAGAGACAAGCCGGCAAAGAATATGGTGCTATAGAAGACCTCTCAAATGAAAGCCAGGGTATATCCTTCCCATCATAGTGCCAATGTGCAATCTGTATAAACTTTGTAGCCAGGTAATAGGACCACAAATCAGGAAGACCTATCCCCCCCAAATCTTGTGGTGCATGAGAAACCTGTTTACCAAGCCTAGGTTTTCTACTATTCCACACAAACCTAGACAACTCCCTCTGAAATCTCATTATGTGTAATCTAGGTACCAACACCGGGAGAGCTCTAAAGAGAAAGAGGATTTTCGGGATGATCACCATTTTCACCGCCGCAACCCTGCCCAGCAGCGAAATATGATGCGAGGACCAAAATTGGAGCAAAGCCCCAAGTTTCTTAAACATAGGGCGAATGTTAGTGATGTACAGGGATTCAAAGTGGGGGGTCACTAAGACGCCCAGGTATTTAAAGGATCCAGAACACCATGAGAAAGAAAAACTCTCTCTAATGGATGTCCGCATCCAAGAAGGCATGTGCAGTGGCATTAGGGAGCATTTAGAGATGTTGACACCCAGCCCAGAGAATGTTTGAAATTCAGCTAATTCAATTAGAACATGTGGGAGAGAGACATGTGGGTCTGACAGATATAAGAGAACATCATCTGCATATAAACTAAGTTTATACTCATTATTATCCTTATTATAACCTTTAATCTTTGGGTTCCCTCTGATTGCGCATGCCAAGGGTTCAATGGCAAGAGCAAATAGCAGGGGGGAGAGGGGGCACCCCTGCCTCGTGCCCCTGTTAATAGAAAAAAAGTCAGAATTACATCCCGGGATGCGGATTCTCGTCTGGGGAGAGTCATACAAAGCCTTGAAACCATGAATAAAATTTTCACCCAAAACATATTTTGGCATGAGATTTTCCAAATATTCCCAACTGACATTATCAAAAGCTTTATGGATATCTAAGCTGACCAAGCAGGTCGGAGATTTTTTACGGGCTGCGTCTTGTATAATGTTGGCGGTGAGTCTTATATTGTCTGTCAGTTGCCTACTCGGTATGAAACCAGTCTGGTCAGGAGCAATCAATTTAGTTATGTGTTCTTCCAGCCTATTGGCCAGAAGTCTACCAAACAGTTTGAGATCATTGTTCATGACCGATATGGGTCGGAAGTTCTGCGGCAGTGTATGATCCTTTTCTGGTTTTGGGATTAGGGACATGTTTGCTAAAAGCATCTCATTTGGAAAACTACCACCCTGAAGGACATTGTTAAAAAGATTGGTCATCCTGGGGATAAGAGATTGGGCAAAGGTTTTATAATAAGTGGCTGAAAAACCATCCGGGCCTGGAGCTGTTGAGGATTTAAGGGATTTGATGATATTTGATATCTCCTCCTCTGAACAAGGGGCATCAATCTTCTCCCTGTCTGTCTGAGAGAGAGCTGGGAGGTCTAGTTTATTGATCCAGGGATCAAATTTATTTGCTGGGAATGAAGAGGGATTGGATAAAAGGTCTTTGTAAAATTTGGTGAAAACGTCTAGTACCTGTTTGGGATGAGAGACTACTTTGCCGTCAGATCTTCTTAGTTTGTAAACATGAGTAGCCCTAACGTTTTGGGCAAGTTTCCTGGCAAACATGGATGAGGGAGAATTACTATGTAATATGAATCTGGCCTTGGACCATCTAAGAGATTTCTCCGTGTCCTTGTTCAGGATCATATTTAAAGCTTGTCGTTTGGAGTCGATCTGATCTCTTAGAGCCTGGGAAGGGGTATGATTGTATTGCAAGTACAAGCGGTCTAAGTCCTTTGTCAGTTGTGTTAAGTCTGCTAATCTGGCTTTATTACGGGCCGAGGCCAGGGCAATGATTTTACCTCTAATCACCGCCTTATGAGCGGTCCAAATAGTGGAAATCGGAATCTCACCATTCTCATTAAGAGAAAAATATTCTTCCAAAGAAGAGGATATCTGGGTAGTAAAGGTGGGGTCATTTAGCAGTGCATCATTTAATCTCCAATTATAAGTAGAATTCACCAGGCCAATACTCTTCGTTTCAAAGGAGACAATTTGGTGATCAGACCATGGGCAAGGGTGGATTTGAGCGTCAGAGGAGCTTGCCAGAATAACTGGAGTACAGAAAATGTAATCAAGCCTTGCTGAGCTGTCATGGGGGTGCGAGTAAAAAGTGTAAGATTTGATACCGACATTGTGTGCCCTCCATGCGTCCACTAGCTGTAGGTCGCTCAGCGAGCGTGTCAGAAATTTGGGGAATGTTTTAGAGGATGGTAAGATTTTACTCCTATCCAATGATGGGTGTGCCACTAAATTAAAATCCCCCCCAATTATCATGTGTGGGGATTCGAATTTTGCTAGAGTATCTAAAAATGACTTAAAAAAGGTCGAAGGGGAGTTGTTTGGAGCATAAATTGAGGCTATGGTAATTTTTTTCCCATTCAGATTACCCTTCAAGATAAGAAATCTACTCTCCAGGTCGCAAAAGGAGGAAGTGATGTCAAACATTACACTGTTGCGAATAAAGATGTCTACCCCCCTGGTTTTGTTGCTGTAAGTCGAGCATCTGAACTGTTGGTATGTTTTATGGAAATATTTCGGGCACTTGGATTCCGCAAAGTGTGTCTCCTGCAGGAGAATAATATCCGCTCCCAACCGTTTGTAATGTCTGAATGCCTTGTGCCTCTTATTAGGGGAATTAAAACCCTGTACATTGTGTGATATCACTTTAAGACCCATAATGAATATCTGAGAAAACGCCTAGTGCATAATCCGGGTTGGCATGTTGTATCAAGAAAATCCTGGTCAGGTTTCTATCTACAACTGGAGATAAATCAAACTGTAGTAATTTACCTGTACTTGGTAGAAGGTTAAAAGCGCTGTCACCCCGCCCAGAAGACCCCCCAGATGAGGTTGACCCCACTGTGTGGAGCCACACCGTATGAACAAGCAAATTAATCCAATCATTAGACTTTCCTTTTTTAGAGCAAAACAGCTTAAATAGCATAACGATGTAAAACATATGTGAAAAAACAAATGATACATAATCACAGTGAAATCGGGGGGTGGGTTAGAAAAAAAATACCCATCCAAAAAATCAAGTAACCTTGGACTGTGACGTCCAATTTCCGCCCATGGAGATCCACAGCCTGACCACCCATTCGCACAGAACGCGCTGCGCAAACGGGTGTGGTCAGAGTGGGGGTCAACACAGGCAGATTTGTGGGGACAAACCAGCGAAAGGGGAGAGAGAGTAACAATAAGAGCATAATATCTATCATACCATACAACTAGAAAATGACCTTGTCCACATCATATAGTAAAAAGATGTATGAGAGGCAGGACAGGTCGGCCCAACCCCTCATTAGTGCAGGCATCAAGTAGGGCTTAACCAACCAGAAAACAAAAAGACAAGCTTGAGCCAACTGGAGCCGACCAGTGGGCCAACTTATTTAGGGAGCCAGGAAAAAACAAAAAAGAAAAAGATTTCCATCCTTCCCTAATTTTCCAAAACAGGTGTAGAGCCAGTATTTTGATCGATCAAAAATCTGAAAAACAAGTATAACTAAATTGTTCCATCAGAGTTAGGTCAGGTAGACGGGTCCCTAAAAGGGTTGCGACTTCGGCGACTGTCTCTTCTGGAGGCTGGAGTAGACCAAATAGGTGAGGGCCTAGGAGTGATGAGCTGGTGTGACACAGGTTCCGCCGTGATGAGGCCCAATTTAATCAGAAGCTCCTTTCCCTCCGCAAGATTAAAGACCACATATGTCGTCCCATTGTGAGGGACTGATAATTTAAAGGGGAATCCCCATCTATAGCGGATCCTGGCAGCTTGCAGTACAGATGTAACCTCCTTCATCCTGCGTCTTTTATCCAAGGTGGCTTGGGAAATGTCCGGGTATATCTGTATCCTTGTGCCCTCATAAATTATATTAGGAGTATTCCTAGAGGCAAGAAGAATGTCTTCCTTTGTCAGGAAATCCTTAAGACACATGACAACATCCCTTGGAGGCTTATCCGGGGGGGGGGGGGTTTTGGCCGAAGAGCCCTGTGGATCCTATCGCATGTAAAAGCTGAGGCTGGTTTATCTGGCAGAAGGTCTCCAAACAGTTTGAGCACTGCAGGAGTTAAATCTGTTATTGTTTCAGGGAGACCCCTGAGGCGCAGATTATTTCTGTGATTCCGATTATCTAGATCTTCGACCTGAGATTGTAAGATCGAGTAATTATCGGACAGTTGTTCAAAGTCCTTACGCAGATCATTGTGAGCTATCGCAAGTTCGTCATGCTTAGCTTCAAGCAGATCGGTGCGCCCCCCCAAAGTAGCTATCTCAGCCGTTAATGTGTTTGTGGACTTGTCTATCGCTGTTTGGAACTTTTCAGCCAACTTCTCATAAATCGCAGCGAAGCCTGCATCCAGGTCAGCTTTTGTGACCGAAGGGGAGTACTCACGATTAGTCGTGTGTGTTGCTGGCGTGGCGGGTGTGGGTGGTGGAGAAGTAGGATCCGGCTCTGGCGTGGGAGAAGCACGCGCCATCTTGGGCCATCTTAGAAGTTTCCTTGGCTCGGAGCAGGTACGTGGTCAGGGAGCGCTTGGGAGGTCGGCCTCGCTGTTTCTTCTTGGTCGACGGCATGCACGACTGTTTCCTACGGGGGTGCGAGGTGTTTGCGGATCGAAATCCAGTTTTAAAAGCCCAGAGGAAGCCGTCTCTCTCTGTCCCCTCCGGCTGAGCTAAATGTCTAGCTTCCGTCCAGCATCACGCCGCGCATGCGCCCCCCCCTTAAATTCAAATAATTGTATAGAATTTTTGCAATACGGTACAAATAAAGAATAAGCAATAACAGGGGTAAAGTCCAGTAGAACAGCCTTAAAACATTTCGGGGAAAACCTGTAGGTTCATGGATTACACTTAAATCATGTACCTATAGGCATGAAAATATAAAGCAGAGTATACAGTATATATTGATCATTATCACTGCAGATTTAGCTAACATTGCAGTAAGTAACATAACTCGACTGTGAGAACTGGGGGAAGGAGAATAGTTAAGAAAAGAATGGGGGGATAGTGTGATAGTTATATGAAGAATGATGAAGCTCCCAGAGCGGATACTGCTGCGTGTGAAAGTGGTCAGTTGATGCTTGTAAATAAAGAGGGTTAAAGAGGTTTCATTTCATTAGAAGGTTAATATGAAGGATATGTGTGGGGGAGGATCATATATCACCTGATCTTGTCCCCGTAAGAGGAGATATTGTTATGGGAATGTATAATGGAAAGGGCAGAGAGCAGCCCTATCCCAACGAAATCAGATAACCGAGAGTAACATGAAATAATTCGACCAATGTGTGAATATGTGGGAGAGAAAAAAAAACAAAAGGGAAGAGAGTAGAGGTGCCATGTGAAGGTGTAGAAATTACAAGATATGAAGTTGTGGGGTGTTGGGGTAGAGCGGGCCGGAGCAGGGGGGGGGCATAGCCTTCATCATACCTTGCTCTTGCGACCCACTTCCACCCGTTCGTCACAGTGTTCTAACATCGGGAGGATATAAAATAAAATAAAAAAAAAGCAAAGAGAAAGGAAAATGCAGGTAGACATTGACAGAGGATTTTGACAGATTTCGAGTACATATTCCGGGTCTCAGCTCTTGGGTCTCATAATTACGGATGAGCTTCGAGTTTAAGTCAAAGCTAATTTCGACTGGAACATCGGTCGTTCGATCGTTCATCGAATGATGAACGAATGTGCTTCTTTAAAGGAAATTCGAGATCCCATAATGCACTGCGAGTTCGCGTGCGTGCAGCTCGTTATGTGATTGGCCAAAGCATGCACCCTGACCTCATGCTTTGGCCAATCAAATGATCTCTTCCATGATTGGAGTAAAAGCAGGCTGCCTTTAGCCAATCATGACTCAGGGACAAAGTACACGCCCCACACTACATAAAGGCTGCTCGCGCAGCCGCAGTGTGTAGTGTGATTGTGCAGGCGAGGAGACAGGGAGAGGAATGCGTTTGAGGCAAGGGAACAGTAGCTTTTTTTGGAGTTTGTCAGACAGTGCCAGTGAGACATTCCTAGCAGTGTAGGGAGGGCCAGGAACATGTTTGAGGCAGGAGGTGAATTGTTTCTTTGCAGTTTGTCAGACAGTGCACTGCCAGTGAGACATTCCTAGCAGGGCGGGAGAGAGATTTGTGTTTTTTACGAAAGGGCTATTGATTACATCTGTCTAAAGTGGATCAAGCATGGCCAGAACACAAGCCGCTTGGGCACCACATGCTTGACAAGGCATATGATGACCTGCCATGCAATCCGTTGGCAACAGCACATGAAAGAGGCATCAGATCAAAACAAGCATACATCACCTTGCTCCTCATCTGTGATCTCTAACTTTACTATACCTCATGGCTTCTCAAATACAAGCATTAAGAGGAATGATGGTATAGCAATGAGTGGCACAGACACTTGCACCCAATATACTAGTAGTACAACACCGCTTGATTTGAGCAGCAGGCAAATTTCACTACCCCAGTTTTTGAACCGTAGAAAGAAATACTGTCCCAGCCATCCACATGCTCAGCGTCTTAATGCTAGCTTAGCCAAATTGCTAGCATTACAATTGCTGCCTTTTCATCTGGTAGACTGGGCTTCCTTTCGCAAATTTGTGGAATGTGCTGCACCACAGTGGCAGATCCCAAAAAGGCCTTCTTTTTGTGTAAGGCCATTCCGGCTCTCTACTGTCATGTGGAAGGTAGTGTTTTGGCCTCGTTGGACAAAGCTGTCAGCAGGAAGTTGCACATTACTGCTGACTCTTGGTCCAGCAGACATGGACAGGGATGTTGCATTTCTTTCACGGTGCACTGGGTAACTCTGCTGGCAGCTGGGAAGGATGCAGCACAGGGTTTGGTGTTGCAGCTTGTTTTGCCAAAACACATGTTCAATTGTCCTCTAAAGCAGCAGTGCTCCCTAAGCATTCAAGGGGCTATGCAATAAGTTAGGCTAAAAGATGCCATGCGGTGCTTCAGTTGGTCTGTC
The DNA here is from genome assembly GCF_965119305.1 of Pelophylax lessonae. Taxonomy (NCBI): domain Eukaryota; kingdom Metazoa; phylum Chordata; class Amphibia; order Anura; family Ranidae; genus Pelophylax; species Pelophylax lessonae. Next base: position 135,178,255 of record NC_138774.1, read on the forward strand.
TAGGGGATAGGAGTCACACCGGTGCAGAGATTCTGTCAGCTCTGCAGGGGCAGGCTCAGAGATGGTTGACGCCATGACAGCTTGAGCCAGGAATGGTTGTATGCGACAATGGCACCAACCTTCTCTCCTCCCTCCGACAGGGACACATGACACATGTTTCATGCTTGACGCATGTTCTGAATCTGGTGGTGCAGCATTTCTTGAGCAAATACCCAGGCTTCCAAGATCTCCTGAGGCAGGCCAGAAAAGTCTGTGGCCATTTCCGCCATTCGTTCAATGCCAGTGCTCGCTTATTTGACATTCAACGGGAATTCAACCTGCCCCCCCAACTGCCTCATTTGTGACATGCCCACCAGGTGGAACTCAATGTTGGCAATGCTGCAGCGGCTGCACATGCAGCAGAGGGCCATCAATGAATACCTGTGTAAGTATGGCACAAGGACAGGGTGAGGGGAGCTTGGCTTTTTTTTGCCACGCCAGTGGCTTTTGATAAAGGATGCATGCATCTTCCTGTCCCCATTTGAGGAGGCCACAGGGATGGTGAGCCGGGATGAAGCATGCATCAGTGACACTATCCCTCTATTTTACCTGCTGGAACACACGCCGTGTGAAATCATGGACAGGGCACTTGAGGCAGAACAGCGGGAGGAAGAGGAGGACTTCCTTTCCTCACAAGGCCCCCTTTATGCAGATATCATTCCTGCAGGGCCACAAAACACACAGGAGGAAGAGGAGGAGGAGGAGGAGGATTTCGGCAGCATGGATGTAGAGAATAGCATACAGCAGTCTTCAAGGGATGGTTTTGATTCCCCAGAAACCCCAGGAGTTGTACGTGGTTGGGGAAAGGTTGCTCCTGCTGACAATGTCATCCTTAGTGATCCAGAGGACTCGGAAGCTCATGACTCCTCCAACTTACGTTGCATGGGCTCCCTGATTCTGCAAAGCCTGCAAAAGGACCCGAGGATTCGTGCTATCAAGAAGAGGGATAATTATTGGTTGGTAACCCTTCTTGATCCACGTTACAAGGGTAAAGTTGCAGAGCTCATCCTGCCTTCGCAGAGGGAGCAGAGGATGAAACATCTTGAGGAGGCCCTAAAAAATAATTTCTGTACCACCTTTCCAGACACTGGGAGGTCAACGTTCTCTGGACGTTTTTCTGAGGCATTGTTTAGCCAAAGGAGGAGCGGCGGAGAAGGCAGCCGCCTGACCGATGCCTTTAAACAGTTCTTTAGTCCTCAGCAGCACCCAGGGCTGATAGGTTTAAGCAACCATCGGCAGCGTCTCCATCATATGGCGCATGATTAGCTAGGTGCAAGAGCAGACTTGGAGACCTTTCAAGCTGAGCATCCACTGGGTCTTGAGGATGGACCACTGGGCAGGACTTGCTCAATATGCAATGGAGCTACTGGCCTCTCCTGCTTCAAGCGTGCTTTCCGAACCAACGTTCAGTGCTGCTGGAGGTTTTGTGATGGGCAAAAGAGTGCGTCTGTCCACAGGCTCTGTTGACCAGCTGACTTTTATCAAAATAAACCAGTCCCTGATCGACAAGAACTATCAAGCCCCTGATGCTGATGTAACTGATTAAATTTTCTAGGGATCTGCCATCCCTTAAAGACTGCATATGCTGACTTTCCTATTCCTCTACCTTGATTCTGCTAGCTTCCAACAATGTTTTTGGTTTAGGTAACTACCAAACCCCAAGGCCTAATTTTTCTGCACTTGTATGACAGGTGCATACAATTTAAATGTTGTATGCATTTTTTAACAGGACAGGCCCTGCCCTTTTGCCCTGCTAACTGTGAGGGGTTCAGGCACCACTAACACCAAAGACCCAAAATGTTTGCACCTGTATGACAAGTACATGCAATTTCAAACTTGGTTTCGGTGTTCAGGCACCACCAACAGCAAAGGCCCAGTTTTTGGCACCTGTATAGTACACACAATTTCAAATTTGTATGGAATTCTTACCAGCAGGTCCCATTCCTGCACCCAGCAAGAGTAACTGCGAGGGCTTGGTTACAGTGTTCAGGCACCACCAACATCAAAGGCCCAATTTTTTGGCACCTGTATAGTACATGGAATTTCAAATTTGTATGGAATTCTTACCAGCAGGTCCCGTTCCTGCGCCCTGTAAGAGTGATTGCGAGGGCATGGTTACAGTGTACAGACACCACCAACCGCAAAGGCCCAATTTTTTTGCATCTGTACAGTACATGCAATTTCAAATTTGTATGGAATTTTTACCAGCATTTCCCATTCCTGCACCCAGCAAGAGTAACTGTGAGGGCTTGGTTGTGATGTTCAGGCACCACCAACAGCAAAGGCCCAATTTTTGGCACCTGTATAGTACATGCAATTTCAAATTTGTAAGGAATTCTTACCAGCAGGTCTCATTCCTGCGCCCAGCAAGAGTATATACGAGGGCTTGCTTACGGTGTTCAGGCACCACCAACAGCAAAGGCCCAATTTTTGGCACCTGTATAGTACATGGAATTTCAAATTTGTATGGAATTCTTACCAGCAGGTCCCGTTCCTGCGCCCTGTAAGAGTGACTGCGAGGGCTTGGTTACAGTGTTCGGGCACCACCAACCGCAAAGGCCCAATTTTTGGCACCTGTACAGTACATGCAATTTCAAATTTGTATGGAATTTTTACCAGCATTTCCCATTCCTGCACCCAGCAAGAGTAACTGTGAGGGCTTGGTTACAGTGTTCAGGCACCACCAACAGCAAAGGCCCAATTTTGTGGCACCTGTATAGTACATGGAATTTCAAATTTGTATGGAATTCTTACCAGCAGGTCCCGTTCCTGTGCCCTGTAAGAGTGACTGCGAGGGCTTGGTTACAGTGTTCAGGCACCACCAACCGCAAAGGCCCAATTTTTTTGCATCTGTACAGTACATGCAATTTCAAATTTGTATGGAATTTTTACCAGCATTTCCCATTCCTGCACCCAGCAAGAGTAACTGTGAGGGCTTGGTTGTGATGTTCAGGCACCACCAACAGCAAAGGCCCAATTTTTGGCACCTGTATAGTACATGCAATTTCAAATTTGTAAGGAATTCTTACCAGCAGGTCTCATTCCTGCGCCCAGCAAGAGTATATACGAGGGCTTGCTTACGGTGTTCAGGCACCACCAACAGCAAAGGCCCAATTTTTGGCACCTGTATAGTACATGGAATTTCAAATTTGTATGGAATTCTTACCAGCAGGTCCCGTTCCTGCGCCCTGTAAGAGTGACTGCGAGGGCTTGGTTACAGTGTTCGGGCACCACCAACCGCAAAGGCCCAATTTTTGGCACCTGTACAGTACATGCAATTTCAAATTTGTATGGAATTTTTACCAGCATTTCCCATTCCTGCACCCAGCAAGAGTAACTGTGAGGGCTTGGTTACAGTGTTCAGGCACCACCAACAGCAAAGGCCCAATTTTGTGGCACCTGTATAGTACATGGAATTTCAAATTTGTATGGAATTCTTACCAGCAGGTCCCGTTCCTGTGCCCTGTAAGAGTTACTGTGAGGGCTTGGTTGCAGCGTTCAGGCACCACCAACAGCAAAGGCTCATTTTTTCGCAACAACAAAACAAGTACATGCAATTTCAAATTTGTATGGAATTCTTACCAGCAGGTCCCATTCCTGCACCCAGCAAGAGTAACTACGAGGGGTTGTGGTTCAGGCAACACCAACAACCAAGGCCCAATTTTAGTTTCAGTTTCTGCCGATACTAACCTTCCAGGTCCCCATTACTCCATCCAGTTTGCATAGCTGCCACCCAACCTTGGCCAGGTCAGGTGAAAGCACCGCACCCCCCACTAGATCAATGATAAGAACACACACAACACTTGATCTTTGCCAATTTCAAATTTGTATGGATTTTTTACCAGCAGGTTCCTGCGCCCAGCAATAGTAACTTCGAGGGGTTGCGGTGTTCAGGCACCACCAACACCCATGGTGTTACATGCAATTTCAAGTTTGTATGGAATTCTTACCAGCAGGTCCGGTTCCTGCTTCCAAGAAGAGTAATTGTGAGGGGTTACGGTGTTCAGGCACCACCAACAACCAAGGCCCAATTTTTCTGCACCTTTATGACAACTGACAAGTACATGCAATTTCAATTTTGTATGGAATTCTTACCAGCAGGTCCCATTCCTGCACCCAGCAAGAGTAACTGTGAGGGGTTGCGGTGTTCAGGCACCACCAACAACCAGGCCCAATTTTTCTGCACCTTACATAGTTACATAGAAGTTAAGGTTGAATAAAGAAAATAGTCCATCCAGTTAAACCTGTGTAGGCGCGCGAGGCCGTAATCATCTCTCATACCCCTTAATGTTCTGATCCTTGAGATGTATGTCCAAGAGTCTTTTGAAAATAGCCATACTTCCCACAGAAACTACCTCTTGTGGTAGAGAATTCCACAATCTTGTAGCCCTAACAGTAAGGAACCCCCTGCGTTGCCTGAGGTCAAAACGCTTTTACTCTAATCGCATTGTATGTCCTTGTAACGCTCATGCGTTTTTTGTTAGTGAATGGATTTGCAGCTGCAGAATTATTACACTCAGTAGTCATGTAGAGAATGTGTTGAACAACATATCCAACTCTCAGGACTTCATCACTGTGTACAGCCTGTTATGCAAATATACATACACTCAATATGATGTTCCTGGAGTGATAGAATGTATATGATAGAATAGAGGTGAGAGACAGGCAATAGAATGGTGAGCACTTAGTAGTAGTATTCAGGAGAGTGGTAGGTGATGATAGTATGCAGATAGGTTCTAGCAATCATGTATAGTAACAGGTGGTAGGGGACAGCAGATGAAGTATGCAAGAGAGAGTAACCTAGTGCAATGATAGGTGATGGTAGTCCCAAGAGCTAGCAATCTATGCAGATGATAGAAATAGCTTAGATAGTAATAGTCCCTTTAGTATGCAGTAGTAGATAGTGAAAGTTAGGTTGAGGAAGGAATCCCCTGCGGGGTACTTATCACTAGATGTGTTAGTAGTAGCAAGGTCCAAGAGTAATGGAGTAATCCGGTAGCAAGATACTGGATCGGTAGCGAGGTTCCGGTCTTGTTCAGGCAAGGGGAATAGCTTGAAGCTCCGGCAGCATTGGACAAGACAAGGCAACATGCGGTTTGAACGAGCAATGAGTGAGAGAAAGCCGGCGATTGAAATAGCCGCTCATAGCGGCGCCCGGCGATGACGTCATTGCCCTTAAAGGTGTATGCGTTCCATTTGGATAGCAAGATGGGACGCAATATTAAGAGAGAAATGTGGAAATAAGGGTACCAGAGGTACCAGAACATTACAGTACCCCCCCTTAAGGCCGGCTCCGGAAGGCCTCTAGAACTGTTTTTTCCGGGTATTTCGAGTGGAAATTGCAAATCAGTCTAGGGGCATGTATATCGGAGGTATCCAGCCAGGTGTCGTCTTGGGGCCCATAGTTCTTCCATCGTACTAGATATTGGAGTCTTCTTCTATGGATACGAGAATCCAGAATCTCCTTTAAATCAAATTCTTCTCCGCCTTCAACTTGTACAGGAGGTGGAGGTGAGATGGTAGGCCTTATTCCTTGGTTAGGAACATGGGGCTTTAGTAGAGACACATGGAAGATGGGATGTATCTTGAGGTCTGTTGGTAATGTGAGTTGTACTGCAGCTTTTCCAATAAGCTTCTTTATTGGGAAAGGTCCCAGGAATAAAGGTCCAAGTTTTTTACTAGGGATCTTTAATCTCAAATTTTTTGTAGAAAGCCAAACAAGATCCCCAATGGCATATTGGGGAGAGGGTTTTCTACGAAGGTCGTAGTACCTCTTTTGTTGGCTATGGGCATGTGAGATGGTGGTGTTGAGTAAACCCAGGGAATCCTTTATTTGGGTAAGATAATCAGAGGCCACTGGATTACTTGATGGCAAGATACATGGTGGAAGAAGTGTGGGATGAAACCCATAGTTTAAGTAGAATGGACTTTGTTTAGTAGTGCTGTGGGTCGCATTGTTATAGGCGAATTCCGCCAGCGGGAGGAGGTCCACCCAATCGTCCTGTAGATATGAAGTATAGCAACGTAGATATTGCTCAATGCACTGGTTGACTCTTGTCTGTCCGTTGGTCTGAGGGTGGTAAGGAGGAGTAAGTTTTCGCTCTATTCGTAGAATCTGACATAGAGCTTGCCAAAACTTTGAGATAAACTGTGAACCACGGTCAGACAGAAGTGTTTTTGGAATACCATGTAACTTAAAGACATGTTTCACAAGTAATTCCGCTGTTTGCTTGGATGAAGGTAGTCTTCGGATAGGAATGAAATGTGCCATCTTGGTCAGATGGTCCACTGACACTAAAATGGTGTTGAATCCTTTGGAAGGTGGTAGTTCTACTATAAAGTCTAAGGACACCACTTCCCATGGAACCTGGGGTATTGGTAAACTACAAAGTAGACCCGATGGTTTTGTAGTGTCAATTTTGGACCTTGCACAGATGTCACAAGATGAAACGAACTTTTGTACGGTCGTCTTCATGTCAGGCCACCAAAATTGCCTAGTAAGTAAATTGAATGTTTTAGTCATACCCATATGTCCTGCCATAGGTACATCATGCGACAATTCCAAGATCTTGGTTCGCATAGTAGGGGGTATGTATAGTTTATCGTTGTAATAGAGGAAGCCTTCTGCATCAGCATTTAGTTGTGGTGGAGGTGAATCCAGTCCTATGCTGTGCAAAATCTCTTCCTTCAGGGAACGGACAACACCGACAATACGTTCATAGGGTATTATAGGAACTGAGGGAACCTCGGCGTAGCTATCTTCGGTTAATCGTGAAAGCGCATCCGCTTTTTTATTTTTGTCTGCAGGTGTATAGGTCACTAGAAAATTAAATCTCAAAAAGAATAATGACCATCGTAGTAGGTGTCGCCAATTCTCTAATGCCAGTTTTATGGCTAGTAACTCTTTTTCTCCACCTGGTAATTCACCTCGGGGCTGCTTAGTGACTTTGAGAAGAAAGCAACTGGGTGAAGTGGTGAAGTGTTTGTTGGTCGTTGTGAGAGAACTGCTCCTACTGCCATATTTGACGCATCTACCTCCAAAATATATTGAAGGGATGGGTCTGGATGGCGTAGTATGGGAGCAGAAGTAAAGCTTGATTTCAACAAGCAGAAAGCTCCATTTGCTTCTTCTGACCATTTGAATTGTTTTTTTGTTCTTGTGAGTTGTGTGAGAGGTCTCACAATAGCAGAGAAGTTCTTAATGAACTTTCTATAGTAGTTAGAGAATCCGAGGAATCTTTGTAATGCTTTGCGAGTTGTTGGCACAGGCCAATCCAGAATACAGGATATTTTGCTCATGTCCATTTTGATTCCATTTTTGGATATAATGTATCCTAGGAATAGTACTTCCTCTTTATGAAATAAAATTTTTTTAATTTAACATATAAATTATGTGCAAGTAGTCTTGACAACACGAGTCTTACATGTTTTATGTGTTCAGATAAGGAATGAGAATAAATAAGTATATCGTCCAGATATACTACAACACAAACATCAAGCAAGTCTCTGAATATGTCATTTATAAATCGTTGGAAGGCTGCGGGAGCATTACACAACCCAAATGGCATCACGATGTACTCAAACAGTCCGTATCTGGTTCTGAATGCTGTCTTCCATTCATCCCCGTCACGGATTTGAATTAAGTTGTATGCCCCTTTTAGGTCCAATTTCGAAAAGTAGGAAGCTCCGCGCACCTGTTCTATAAGTTCAGGAATAAGAGGTAAAGGATAACGATCCTTTATTGTAATGGTATTTAATTGTCTGAAATCAATAATAGGCCTGAGACTTGAATCTTTATTGCGGACAAAGAAGAGTCCTGCAGCAGTGGAGGAAGTAGAAGGTCTGATGAATCCTTTCGCCAAATTTTCATCCAAGTATTCCTTGAGATGAGAGAGTTCATCCTGTGAAAGAGGATAAACGTGACCGAAAGGCAATTTGCTATTAGGGAGTAGATCAATACAACAATCATAGTCCCTATGGGGAGGCAACACTTAAGCGTTTTTCTCAAGGAAGACTTCCGACAAATCCTGATAACATATTGGTATAATCTCATCCGACACCACAGACAGGATCCTTCAATGTGATGAGAGATTACACGTGGTCTCGCAGTAGTGAGAAGAGAAGGTTACAGTTCTTGTTTTCCAATCGATGATTGGTTGATGTATGTGTAACCAGGGAAGTCCCAAAATAATGGGAAAATGTGGTGAGGTCAGTACATCAAAAGTGGTGGTCTCCACATGAGACCCGTCAGCAGGAACAAGGAGTGCCTGTGTCTGATTAGTGATGGGACCAGAGGATAACGGAATACCGTTAATGAAACTAACAGAGACAGGTTTAAGTTTTTAAATAATAGGTATTTTATTTAAGGTAACAAAACAAGTATCAATGTAGTTCCCACAAGATCCTGTGTCGACCATAGCCTTGGTGGTGATCCTAGTTTGGTCCCACTGTAATGTCAAATGAATAAAAAGATAAGGATTAGAAAATGAAGTTGTTAGTCCCCCTAGCAAGACATTTGAACACTCACCCTCTTTTTTGCGGACAAGGGGACAGCCGTTTATAAAATGATCCGGGGATGCGCAGTACATGCAGAGATGTTCGGGTTTCCTCCTGGCACGTTCGGAAAAGGTCAAAGGTGGGTGTATCATTCCTACCTCCATAGGAGTAGGGTCAACAGGCGACATCCGAGAAGGACTGGACAATGGCAATCCCATCTTCTCAGCCTTTCTTTCTCGCAGTCGTCTGTCAATATTGATACTGGTCTGTATCAGGCCATCCAAGGTGTCAGGTAAATCCGCTCGGGCGAGCTCGTCTTTAACGGCTTCTGATAGGCCGAGTCTGAACTGTGTTCGCAAGCATGTGTCATTCCACCCTGAATCAAGGGACCATCTTTTGAAATCTGCCACAAAGTCCTCAACAGGTCTCCTTCCTTGTTTTAAAGCCCTCAATTGGGTATCAGCAGTACTCTGCCTATTGGGGTCTTCATATAAACTAGCGAGTTGCGCTAGGAATAAAGGATAGGAGTTAAGAAGTGGGTCATCTTTCTCAAAGAGAGAGTCTGCCCAGGCCCGGGGATCACCCGTCAGATAGGAAATAGTGGTACAGACTTTGATTTGGTCAGTGGGGTAGGTATGAGGTTTCAACAAGAATAGCAATCGACATGCGTTTTTAAATTCACGAAATTTACTCCGATCACCAGTAAACACTAGAGGAGGGTTTATCTTAGGCTCACGGGGCTGAGCAGCAGAGAGCTGCGCAAGACGGCCAACCTGCTGTCTTAAAGCCTGATTTTCGTTTTTTACCTCTGTAAGAGCAAGTATCAATGCATCTACTTGTTGTTTTAATTGCATTACTTGAGTGGGTAATTCTGCTGAATCCATATTTTGTAAGGCTCGTTCAATCTGTAACGCTCATGCGTTTTTTGTTAGTGAATGGATTTGCAGCTGCAGAATTATTACACTCAGTAGTCATGTAGAGAATGTGTTGAACAACATATCCAACTCTCAGGACTTCATCACTGTGTACAGCCTGTTATGCAAATATACATACACTCAATATGATGTTCCTGGAGTGATAGAATGTATATGATAGAATAGAGGTGAGAGACAGGCAATAGAATGGTGAGCACTTAGTAGTAGTATTCAGGAGAGTGGTAGGTGATGATAGTATGCAGATAGGTTCTAGCAATCATGTATAGTAACAGGTGGTAGGGGACAGCAGATGAAGTATGCAAGAGAGAGTAACCTAGTGCAATGATAGGTGATGGTAGTCCCAAGAGCTAGCAATCTATGCAGATGATAGAAATAGCTTAGATAGTAATAGTCCCTTTAGTATGCAGTAGTAGATAGTGAAAGTTAGGTTGAGGAAGGAATCCCCTGCGGGGTACTTATCACTAGATGTGTTAGTAGTAGCAAGGTCCAAGAGTAATGGAGTAATCCGGTAGCGAGATACTGGATCGGTAGCGAGGTTCCGGTCTTGTTCAGGCAAGGGGAATAGCTTGAAGCTCCGGCAGCATTGGACAAGACAAGGCAACATGCGGTTTGAACGAGCAATGAGTGAGAGAAAGCCGGCGATTGAAATAGCCGCTCATAGCGGCGCCCGGCGATGACGTCATTGCCCTTAAAGGTGTATGTGTTCCATTTGGATAGCAAGATGGGACGCAATATTAAGAGAGAAATGTGGAAATAAGGGTACCAGAGGTACCAGATTATTACAGTCCTCGAGTCCTCATGCAATCCTTGCGACTGAATAGCTTTTATTCTATGCTGAGATCACCATTGAGGTATTTATAAATTGCTATCATGTACCCTCTCAGGCGTCTCTTCTACAGGGAGAATAAATTAAGTGTTTGTAGACGCTCTTCATATTTAAGGTCCTCCAATCCCCTAATTAGTTTAGTTGCCCTTCTCTGGACTCTCTCCAGCTCCAACACATCCCTCCTGAGGACTGGCGACCAGAACTGGACAGAATACTCCAGATGCGGTCGGACCAGAGTTTTATAAAGTGGTAGGATTATAGTTTTATCTCTGGAATACATCCCTTTCTTTATGCATGCTAATATTCTGCCGGCTTTGGCAGCTGCCGCTTGACATTGCATGCTATTGCTTAGTCTATCCTCTACCAAGACTCCCAGATCTTTCTCCATTTTTGATTCCCCCAAAGGTTCCCCCCTAAAGTGTATTGTGCTTTTATGTTTTTTAGTCCCCAAGTGCAAAACCTTACACTTCTCCACATTAAACCTCATTTGCCATGTCGTTGCCCACTCTGTCATTTTGTTCAGGTCATTCTGTAGGATATCTGCCTCATGCTGTGCAGTTATTGCCCTGCCCAATTTTATGTCATCTGCAAAAGCTGATATAGAACTACTGATCTTGTCCTCAGTGCTGTTTATGAATAAATTGAACAGGGTAGGTCTCAGGACTGAGCTTTGGGGGACCCCATTACCACCCCAGACAAGTACCTGCGATTTCAAATTTGTATGGATTTTTAAGCAGCAGGGACCGTTCCTGCACCCAGCAAGAGTAACTGTGAGGGTTTATGGTTTTTAGGCACCCCCAACAACCAAGGCCCAATTTTTCTGCACCTGTATGACAAGTACATGTGATTTGAAATTTGTATGTATATTTGTATATGACATTTTTTGCTTTAGAAATGTCAGTATTGCTGTCTCACATTTGATATGCTGCAGCAGGCTACATACATCGTAGAGATGCACTACTTTACAGGCATATTCAGAGGACCCCCCAGACACGATAGTTGAAGGATTTTTTCATTTTTATAGTTTCACTTTAAGTCTCATTAAAATCAGTAAATCAGTGCTCCTTTTAAAACGATAGCTTTTAAAAAACTTTTTTTTTCATTGCTACATGTTCCCCAGGTCAGTACCCGAACCCCCATACACTTTTTTGGGGCAATAACTTGCATTTAAGCCTTAAAAATGAGGCTGTTTGGTTTTCGAGGTTCGAGTCCCATGGACTTCAATGGGGCTAGTTTATTCAAACAAACTTTTCCTCTGTTTGCAGTGTTCTGGTGCGAACCGAACCGGGGGGGGGGGTATGGGTTTGTTCGGCTCATCACTAATTGTGTGTGTTTTTCTTAAGTTTACAAGTGCTTAACCCCTGGAATCCAACAAATTGGAGTTCACATTTTTGTATGTTTTTGTTGCAGCTTCTGATGACCAGAGGCCATCTACCTCTGAAGGTCCGCGTCAAGTTGGTGAAGGTAAGTAATGTGTGCTTTTGCTGTAATATGCCAAATTTGTTAGGGTAGAAAGTCTAAATGTGTATGGGGCAGAGCAGACTTAAAATAGTTGTAAAGGCAGCAGGTTCATTCTCTTAATGCAAAGCAATAATCACAAACCAGGTGCTCCTGGGATGCCTGTAGGGTGGAGGGATAGAAGTAAGCCTGTGAGGCTCCCCAGCGGTTGTTCTGCTGTTAGCCAACTAATGGCTCAGTAAAGAGATTTGCACCCAGGGCAGCCATAGGAAAAAATCCGGTCCAGAAGTCAAAGCAATAATCACAAATCTGGTGCTTCTGGGGTGCCTTTAGGGTGGAGGGATAGAAATAAGCCTTTGAGGCTCTCCAGTGGTTTTTCTGCTGCTAGCCAACAATCCTAGGAAGGGTGCTGATATGGACAAAAGTACATGAGGAAGGCAGTGCATGAACCACACCAGGATGCAATGGATAAGGAAGTCAGGTGAACATCCAGTATAGAAAGGGTTAACAGTTTATTGGTATTGATAACCGAAAAACAAAGTACATAAAATGCTTACATCCCCCTGGGCTGGAGTGGACAAGGGCACCTGGCAGCAAGCAACACGAGTGCGAGGAGGTCAGTCTCCCAGGACTGCTGAGCAGTGTGTGCACAAAGCCGGAAACCAGATGGCGCGAGGATGAAAGGACTCCGCTGTAGTTCCGTAGTGGTGACATCAGCCGGACAGGCGCCACTTGCGGGGAAATACCAGGAACCAGGGTGGAACACAAGCTATATGGTTGCCATGACTACATGTTTCGCGCTATGTGCTTTATCAAGTCATGGAAAGGAATGGTAACAGGGAAATTTAAAGATAGGGGAAGGGGCGGGACTGTGATTACAAACCAGGAAAAGGTTTGATTGCACTTTTAACCTCTCGGTGCCCTTATCTCCCTCCTTGATACATAAAAGTTTAAAATACGCACAGATTCTCCCAATTAAAAAAATATAACAATATGACAATAATAATAATAACTGGAGGATGCATTATATAAAGTATTGAATATAACATATAAACACACAGATGAAACATCAGAAATTAAATAGCACTAGAAATAGATGTCAGCAATATCACCTGATAGTATTGTTGTGTGTAATTGTGATACATGCACACATCAGAATGCATTACGAAATTATGTTTAGATATGGCTTCTTTTTTGGCCTATAGAGTTTTAGCCAGCAAGAGCGAATGGCACGGTGGATTGTGTTCACTGACAATGTTTTCTGGAAGTATGCCTGAGCCCATGTTGCGATTTCCATTACAGTAGCATTCCTGTATGTGATGCAGTGCCGTCTAAGGGCCCAAAGATCACGGGCATCCAGTATGACTTTCCTGCCTTGCCCCTTACGCACAGGGATTGTTTCAGATTCTCTGAATCTTTGGATGATATTATGCACAGTAGATGATAACTTCAAACTCTTTGCAATTTTTCTCTGAGAAACTCCTTTCTGATATTGCTCCACTATTTTTCACTGCAGCATTGGGGGAATTGATGATCCTATGCCCATCTTGACTTCTGAGAGACACTGCCACTCTGAGTGGCTCTTTTTATACCCAATCATGTTGCCAATTGACCTGATAAGTTGCAAATTGGTCCTCCAGCTGTTCCTTATATATATATATATATATATATATATATATTTAACTTTTCCGGCCTTATTGCTACCTGTCCGAACTTTTTTGGAATGAGTAGCTCTCATGAAATCCAAAATGAGCTAATATTTGGCATGACTTTTCAAAATGTCTCACATTTGATATGTTATCTATATTATGTTGTGACTAAAATGTAAGTTTGGGAGATTTGTAAATTACTCCATTCCTTTTTTACTCACAATTTGTACAGTGTCCCAACTGTTTTGAAATTGGGCGTGTCTATATGTTTTGGGCGTTCTAAGTAATTTTCTAGCTAAAAATACAGATTCCAACTTGTAAACATGTGTTGGAAATGGGCTCGGTTTAGAAGTGGGTTAACCATGGGATATAAAAGTTCTTCATGGATTCAGCGCATCTCTAATTTAGACACTTTGCGGGTCTTATTGCACGCCCTTCAATACGGACGTAGCTTATCAATATCCATTCATTTATTTAGGGTTTTTGTGATACTTTCTGAAATATCTCAAAAATTATACTTAAAACACACACCTATAAAAAAAAAAAAACACCAATCCTAAAAAATAACCCTTTTAACTAGCAAGAAATAAAAAAAATTAAATAAAATAACAAAAATGCAGGTGCGGACCAGCAGCTAAACAGCAACATGTGGTGTTTCTGACAAAAAAAGTAGTACAGCACTGTATCTAGAAGTGTATACCAACCTCAACATACACTGGTAAAAGGTTGCTTGGAAAGCTGACTTTTCTAGGGAGGGGGCTGGTACATTTGAAAACCACCCTTATTTGCCCTTCTATGCCACCTGACTGCAGTTCAAAAGCCAGAAAATGCAAAAATGGTAATTTGTTGTTATGGTGGTGGAAAAACCCTTTTCGTTTTCAATTTTTCAAACTGCAAACAGCTGTAGCTTGGGTCAGTCTCATTATCCTGAGCTAAAAGCACACCTCTATTTGTAAACCTACTAATATATTGCATACAGTATATGATGTAAACACATTGGGGTAGATTTGTTAAAGGCAAATAGGCTGTTCACTTTGAAAGAGAAGTTACAGTTTGCAAGGGGATTTAAGGTGAAGCCCTGCTGACTTCCCTCATCCAAAGATGCAGAAGCATTTTTTTTTACCTTGCACATGATTGGGTATTCTTTGTAATGTAAAACTTCACTTCATTCACTAAAAATTCCCTTGCAAAAGTGCAATGTCTTCTTTTTGTCTTTAGTGAATCTGCTTCATTGTAAGAAGTAGAAGACATTGAAGTACAGCGATTGTTCCATTTATGCAGCAATAAAGATTTTCATTGTTGAAACTGAAAACTATGCAAATTGTATGTTCGTATCCTATGAGGTTTTTTGCCTGAGCACATAGAATTTTTAAAAACGAGCACAAATGTACAACATACATACAGTAGGAGTAATTACAAGGCGTCCTGTCCTCATCTGGCTTCTTACCTCCTGAAGGTCATATCTATCTCCCAGCAAATTTGAGAGGGGGAAATCTCTCCAGTTAAATTTGAAGGATCTTCCATCATTCAATCATGTGAATGTAAATAACCCCCCCCCCCCCCCCACACACACACACGCACACACGCATCAATAATCTACAAAAACTATGTCCTAGCACAGTGAGGGCGAACCTTGGCACCCCAGATGTTTTGGAACTATATTTCCCACGATGCTTATGCACTCTGCAGTGTAGTTGAGCATCATGGGGAATGTAATTCCAAAACATCTGGGGTGCCAAGGTTCGCCATCACTCCCCCAGCATATTATACTTCCCAAATATTTAGTTATTTGTGTTTTGTGTTTCCCTCTGTCTATTTTCAGTTTGCGTACCTGATAAATACATAAATTATTGTGTTAATTTAAATGCTCATTTTTGAGCAAGGCAGAACTAGCAATGCCACAATGTGCCTATTTTCTGTCAAATGTTTTATTTATAATTTAAAATGCCATGGGTTACATCTAAACACAAGTGTCTCAATTGTTTTTCTGTCTCTAGATAAAAGCAGTTTTGTTAGATGTGTTTGATGAAGCATTTTCTATAATTGTGTTTTTAATATAAATGTTTAAATTTTTTTTCTTTTCTAAATGTAAGATAAAAGATCACAAATGCTTAGGTGCAAATTCCTGCTTACTGAGAAGAAAACTATAGACATTCAGTTTCTTGCATTTATAACACAATACTCGACGCTCTCTGCATGGTCACAATGAGGCTTCATGGTACAGTGAACAAATTAAGTTCAAATTTGACAATTTCCCGTGACATGCTGTGACCAAAGGCCAATGTTGCTTCAAGCAGCATTTGGAGGGCTGAGGTTTGTATTTGTCTCTGCTGCCCAGCCACCTCAAATTCCTGTGTTCTCTAATTATGTCATGACATATTGGGACACATTATGCCACAGGATATAAAGGGAAAGCTAGATTTCATCAATCCAATATTGTTTTATTTGAATTAAGAATTATTCCACGCTGATTACATCTGTTCCCCCAAAACACTTGTTATTCCCCTTTTATAACATTAAGAAAAACACAATGTTTTGATTACAGTCAATGCTGTGGCATCAATTATCTGCTAGGAGTTCACAAACAAGTAATAGTCCGGAGGTAATACATATTATGTTGTGTTTTTTTTAAGCTTTTTTGGCACAGTTTTATTTTGTTAAGATTCCAGATAAAACAGAGAAGCTTTACAACACAACCAAGCTTTTTGTTTTTGCAGTGAAGGCACTTTTCGTTGATTTAAAATGACAGAAGTGTTTCAAAAAGGAAATATAGATCAGTTTTCCTGTTTCTTTGTTGTGCAAAAATAAGCTCTTGTAATCACTGAGCTCCACGTCGCAATTGTGTTTCAGTAAAATGTTATACAGGCCTTATTACCAAGAAAGTTAGTTCATATTGTGCTGCTGGTGACTGAACTTTATACACAGACCCTTTTTCTAAACTCTGCCTCACTTCCTAAATTCTCCTCTGTTGCCACTAGGCGAGACAATGTGGGACTGGCTTCATTATACTTTGATTATTGTTTGTACTGGCAGCTTGATGATATAACATACCTGGTAGCAGAGTCTGATATGATGAGGAAGGCCTCCCTTACAACTCTAACTCAGCGCCCCTGATAGACAGGAGGCACAGGAGTACAGAGTGGCACTAGTGTCTGTAAGTCTTCCTAGCATCAGCGAAGGTGTTCACACTGGGCAGGTCACGTCGTTAGCAAGCAGGTGGGCAGCTGGTACTGGATGAATTGGGTACAGGCACAGGCAAGAGTGTGGTCAGGAATGAAGCCAGGTCTGGAACCGATCCAAAAAGCAGGAGCCATTTGAGCAGGCAACAATGGAGGTCAGTGGACAAGTCGAGGTTAGTGCAGGCAGAGTTCAGAGAGTGGTCAAGATAAGTGGGGTCAGCAACTGAAATCAGGATACAGAATCACAGAGTCAAAGGATACACAAGAGATGGAAGACAAAGCAGAACTGATCCTGAGCACTGGCTGCATTTAAATAGTCTGGTGCCAACAAGCATATATATGCATTAGCCAGTGACCAATTCCTGTGAGCATGAAAGGGAACATGTATTAGCCTTTGCACAGAATTCCATCCAGAAGAGTCATTTTCTTCTATTGGCAAGCCTTTCCTTACAGATGGAGAGTGAGTCTACAATCTTTGTACGTGTATGATTGTTGTTTGACCACATAGCCATTAAACATTTGGCTATCCAACAGTCACCTTTTTCATTGATCTTGATGTGATATATGGTTACTGTAATCCCATTCTATACTTGTCCTTAGATCAACCTTGCGGTCATTTTAGGAAGAGCTTTGCCTTCCTGTTTTTTTTTTTTTTTTGCTTTCAATAGATTTTTATTGATTTCAAAACATTACAACATATGACGAAAAGTTGGCACAGTCACAGTATTTCAGAACAAAACATACAAGGAGCGAGTCTTCAGAACTCAATCACAATGATAACATAACATCTCAAAAGTAAACGCATAAAAATATATAAACTGCATTATGTAATTCCACGTATTCTTGCTTACACATCAGGGATACCCTGTTCATGGTCAAGGTAGTGGGGCATAATATTTGCTGTTGGTCCAGACGTGCCAAGCAGAGTGGAGTTTGGTTCCACGGAAGGTCGAGTAGGCATGGGCCTTCTCCATGGAGAATTGAAAATTAACCATCTTAATCACTTCAAGGTGGGAAGGAATTATGGCTTGCTTCCAGTGTTTTGCAATAAGAGTCCTGGCAGCAACCAGTATATGGAAGCAGACCGTTCTCATATCCTGGGGGATGTTGTGTAATCCCAGGTTGAGGAGGGCCATGGCCATATTAGGTTTGGTGAGTATTCCCGTAGTGTCAGAAAGAACCACAAACATCCTCCTCCAGAAGCTAGTCAGACTTTTACATGACCAGAAGATATGAGAGATTGTGCCTATCTGGTCACAGTTGCGCCAGCAAAGCGGGCTTTGGGTATGGAAGATTTTAGATAGGCGATATGGTGTGAGATACCACCTAGTCAGGAGTTTTTGCATTTGTTCCCAATGATTCACGCAGCGGGAGGCTGTGAAGGAGGTTTGAATTGCTACTTTCCACTGTAGTTCAGAGTAGGGTGTCTGAAGCTCTCCCTCCCACTTGATCATGTGCAAGGTTTTCTGGAATGTGGTCTTGTGTCCCAAGAAATTATAAAAGAGGGAGATACCTTTCATTGGAGAGTCGACATCTGTAAGAAATTTCCATAGGGGGGTTGGGACCCGTAGCTGGGGTAAGGGGTATTTGCGTAGAAAGCTGACAATGGTGTTATATGAGAACATGGCTTTAGGAGGGAGCTTAAACTCACAGCTTAGACTGTGAAAGGATTTAAGGGAGTCGCGGTGGTATAGCTGGGATACCTCTAGAATGCCAGCAGCTGTGAACATGTTGGTTGCTGTGTAGGGTAGTAAAACATTGAAGACAGTCAAAGGTATGGGGATCAACGTGTCGGATGAGTGAGTGGATTTCTGAGTGATAAGGAGACGCCAAGAACGCAATGACGCTTGTGAGGTGATAGGCAAGGTCTTCAAATCTAAAGGTTTCCATGCATCTGCAAGTAGTAATAGGCTAAGGTCTGGTGAGTGTGACAACGCCGCTTTGATTGGTAGCCAGGGGAGGCGGTAGGGAGTGGAGAACCAGTATTGAAGGGGGGTTAGTCTCGTCGCATGATAATAGTCAGTTATATCCGGTAGTCCTAGACCTCCCACCCGTTTGTGGCGTACCATATGTGAGTATGTGCACCTAGCTCTTTTTCTTTGCCAGATGAATGTCCGTAGGATTTTAGACAGGGATGTGAGGTAAGCGCAGGTGACATGTACGGGGAGGGTACGGAAGATGTATAAAATTTTTTACTTTCAAATATTTTATTTTAATAATGCAAAAGCAAGAACATAAAGAAGATAACAATCGAAACATTTGCAATCTGGGTTACATAAGATTGTTGTACAATAAAGCAGATCCAACATTGATGACAATGCGTAGATGAGGCTAGAGTGAGAAATACAACAGAGACGTATCTGGGAGCTGTGATACCAAGTACGCACCAATTAAGTTAACAATAAGGAGAAGGACTGACTGCATAGAGTAATTACAGTCTAAGTTATGGCTAAAGAGTCCAAGCGCCCTCATAGCTGAGTAGGTGGGAGGGATCTACAGCATCGTCGGGTGGGTCAAGGACTGCATAGAAATATGGTACAAATTTGGACCTATCTAAGATAAAACTGACCCAGACTGCTGAACACAAGGAAGAAGAAAAGAACAGAGAGAGTGAAGCGAGAAAGGAAAGGTGAGGGAAGTAGAAAAAGGAAGAGAGAAAAAGGGGGAGGGGGAAGCAGCTGAACTCCAGAGAGGCACGCCCCAACCTCATGGCCTAAGTCAATCCCGGAACAAGGGATATTCCCACATAAGCTGCCCATGGTTCCCAAATCTTTTCAAACGTAGTTACCGTGTCTGTCAGGGATGCCACCATCTTTTCTTGGGACATAATCCACGTGATTTTGTTTCTGATTTGTCTCATGGGCACCTTTCGTTGCTTCCAGGCTGCGGCAATAGTCATTTTTGTGCCCAGAAAAATAAAAAATATTAGTTGTTGCAGGTGTTTAGAAATCTTGGGCACTCTAGATCCCAGCAGGGCATAAGCCGCTCGTCTGGGGATTCTAAGTTCGGTGACTTTGAATATCATGTGGTGTACTCTATTCCATGTGCTCCGTAACCTCGGGCAATCCCACCACACGTGGAGCATGTCGCCAGGAACCCGGCATCCTCGGAAACATAGTGGAGAGGAGGAGGGAAACATTTTATGGACTCGCGTGGGTACTAAGTACCAGCGAGTTAAAACTTTTATATTTGCTTCTATCAAGGATATGTTTCTGATGCCCCTGAAAGAGCGGAAAAACATGTTTCCCCACTCCTCCACCCCTTATGCCTCCGCCAGATCCCTTTCCCATGCTTCCATGTAGGGTAGTTTGGAGTCTTCCGACATTAATGCTAAATATATCAGAGATATGCCACCCCTTTGTGCCGCTGAGTTTCCGCACCACGTCTCATAGGCCGTGAAAGTAAATGGGGGAGTCATCCCTGTAGAGATCGAGCGCAGAAAATTAGAAATTTGCAGAAACCTATATGCTTCCGAGGTGGGCATCTGCAGTTTATCGTGACAATGTTTCAGAGTGTATGGGCCCTTAGTGGTGAAAAACTGCCCTATGCGGTAGAGGCCTTTGTCGAGCCACCATTGAAATGCTTTGATGTTCAGGCCCGGAGGGAATTGTGGATTGTTGAATATATGTGAGAGCGGTTGGAGAGAGGATGTCAGAGCCGGCAGGGTTCGCAGAGAATCCCAGAGTGCAAAAGACGCTGAGAGTGTGGGGGACAGTATGGGTGGTCTTTGTCTAGGGGAGGCCCAGAGGAGGAAGTCCAGAGTGTATGTCGGGACCGTCTGCCTCTCCATTTGAACCCAGTCCGGTTTTTCGTATCGGGAATATACTATTGAAAGTTGCGCTAGCCTCGCCGCCCGGTAATAAGCCCAAAAATTTGGTACGCCCAAACCCCCTTGTTTTCTAGGCCGGAACAAAACTTTGCGGTGCAGCCTATGCCCCGTTTTGCCCCAGATAAATTTAATTACTGTGTTTTGAAATTTTTTGAGCTGGTCCCTGATTATGGGAACAGGTAAAGCTCTAAATAGGTACAGGAGTCTGGGGAGTACATTCATCTTAATTGAGTTAATTCTGCCAAGCCAGGATAGGTTATAGGAAGACCAGTCCGTCAAGTCCCTCCCCAGGGATTGATAGATTGCTGTGTAGTTCAATTTGTGAAGGAGTTCAATTCTGGAAGGTAAATTTATGCCTAAATATTTAATGTGAGAGTTGCTCCACTTAAACTTAAATGAGGGCTGGAGACGAAGAGCTTCTTGGGGATTGATGGATACATTAAGGATGGATGATTTCGCGAAGTTCACCCGTAGGCCTGAGATTTTTGCAAATTTGTCTAATAAGGAGCAAATGTTCGGAAGAGAAGTAGTGGGAGACGTAACGAATAGCAAGAGGTCATCTGCGAAAAGAGCACACTTATGTACTGAGGGTCCGCAGGAAACCCCTTTGATGTTGGGATCCGCTCGGATAGCCAACGCCAAAGTTTCTATTGCTATTGCAAAAAGTAATGGTGAGAGGGGACATCCCTGTCTCGTGCCTTTGGAAATAGGGAAGGGGTCAGAGTAGAACCCCTGGTACCTAATCTTGGCTGTGGGTGTAGAATACAGGGAGTGCATGATACCTATGAATTTGGGACCAAAGCCCCATTTGGACAGTATCGCAAAGAGGTAAGGCCACTCGACTGAGTCGAACGCCTTCTGTAGGTCCACTGAAAGAAGGAGTCCTTCCTGACTCCCCAAGCCGTCCCAGCCTGATCCAAGTAGGGAGACAATGTCTATCGCCCTTCTAATTTGATCCGGGCCTTGCCTGCCTGGCATAAAGCCAACCTGGTCCTTGTGAATGTACGTTGTGATAAAAGAAGCCATCCTATTAGCTAAAATTTTGGTTAGTATTTTCAAGTCATTGTTAATCAATGATATCGGTCTGTAATTGCTCACCTCTCCAGGATCTGTGTCGGGCTTGGGGAGCACTGAGATGAAGGCTGAGTTACTATCTTTATCCAGCGGGTTGCCTGAATGAATCACGTTGAAGTACCTGGCCAGGTGAGGAGTTAAAGATTCTCGGAAGGTTTTATAGTAGATATTAGAAAACCCATCCGGACCAGGAGCCGAGCCCAGCTTAAGTGATTTAATCACCAATGCAATCTCCGCCTCCGTGAAGGGTGCATCTAGTAAATCTTTATGTTCGGTGGCAATGGCAGGGATACGGAGATCACAGAGGAAACTTTCTAAATCAGGGTCAGCCTCTGTTCTGTCAGAAGTATATAGTTTTTTGAAGAAATCCGCAAAGGCCGGCAGTATGCGTTTGGGATTCTGTGATTTCTGGCCCCCCGCAATAGAAAATTTAGGAATGTGGATCGAGCGAAACTGGGGACGCAGTTTAGAGGCTAGCATGGAACCTATTTTATCCTTATGATGGTAAAATTTGGCTCCCTGCCATCTCAGGTACTTTTCGGCCGAGCCGGTGAGAGCCAGGTTAAGAGTAGCTCTAGCTTCGTCTAAGACGCGCAAGGAGACCAAGGTAGGATCAGCTTTGTGATTGGAGAGAAGGGTAGAGTACTCTTGTTCCAATTTAGCGATATGAGCCCGTCTATCTCGTTTAAGTTTGGAAGACATTTGAATTAGTTTACCCCTAATAGTGGATTTGTGAGCCGCCCAAATAACCTCTGGGGAAACATCTCCTGTGTCGTTAAGAAGAAAATATTCAGAAAGCGACTTTTCAATCTCTGAGACTCTGCAAGGTTCGCTAAGTAGAGATTC
This sequence comes from Pelophylax lessonae, assembly GCF_965119305.1. Classification (NCBI taxonomy): domain Eukaryota; kingdom Metazoa; phylum Chordata; class Amphibia; order Anura; family Ranidae; genus Pelophylax; species Pelophylax lessonae. The sequence continues at coordinate 135,200,586 of NC_138774.1, forward strand.
GTTGAGTTTCCAGTGGAAGGCTGTACTAGTGGTGTGGGGTCGAGTTATCATGGCCGCCACCATCGAGTGGTCCGACCAGACCGTGTCTTTAATGGAAGCGGACTGAACATACGGGAGAATAGAAGAGGATACAAGGATGTGGTCAATACGCGCATACGTCTGGTGTGGATGGGAGAAGTGAGTATAGTCTTTGGTCGTGGGATTCATTTCCCTCCAGCAATCTATCAATCCCGTTTGGTTAAGCAATTTTGCCAGTTTCACACTATGTGTTGGGGGGTCTTAGTGACTGGGAACCCGGCGGTCTGGACTTGTCCAAGCTAAAGTCAAAGGCCGTGTTGGAGTCACCACCAAAGATTAAGTGGCCCTCTAGATGTGGGAGGAGCCGTTGGAACATGGATTGAAAAAATTTAACCTGATTGAGATTAGGGGCGTAATAAGATACAAAAGAGAATAGTTGCCCGTCGATCGTGCCTTTAACAAGCAGAAATCTACCCTCCGCATCTGCAAATTCTGAGATCAGGTTGAATCTACAAGATTTAGCGAATAAAACAGCCACGCCACGTGTTTTGTTGTTTGCATTTGCTAAGAAGAATGTGGGAAACTTGGCATGGAGGAATTTGGGTCTATACGTCTTCGGGAAGTGCGTTTCCTGAAGCATAAGAACATCAATTTTCCTATGATGCATTTCCTGGAACGCTTTCCTGCGTTTCACAGGGGAATTAAGACCCTGAGCGTTATGAGTGGCTATGCGGAGACGTGGAGCGGGAACCTTAGAAGAAGACATCCTGTTTGGAGGAAGGAAGCCCTTGGAACAGTAAACCACTTACCCCCAGTGTGTCCACAACATGAGAGACATTGGGAATCCGAAACGGAGTAGCTTTAGGGATGTTGAAAGATGTTGGCCCATCCCTCCGGAGCTCGGCTGCAATGGAAGAAGGGAAGAGGGAGATGAGAAAAAAGTGGAAAAGTGAAAGTAGAGGTGGCAGACCATCGTCCAAAAAGGACCTGAGTGAGCGGATTGTGGTCTGCATCAATCCGCTCCGAGGCATAGAAAAGTGCCCGACACCCAGTCCTGGGTGACGGGGAGCTGTCACGCAGGAGACAACCAATAAAGGGAATCTCCCGGCGACAGGTGGAGGCGGCACGAGACCACCCCGACAGGGCTCCCGCCCATCTGAAACATGCTGAAAAAGAAAAATAATACCAAAGTATGCATGCAAGGTGACCAACATTACATTAAAGTGAACTTGAAGGCAGTACAAACTTATAACAAGCCTGGAAGGAAAACAATAACGGCTTAGCCAAAAATATGGTTACTGCGAAAATGTTAAAAGGCAGTAAGAAACTCGACGGGAACATTAGACGTTCCCGGCCCCTCATAAAAATTTGTGACCAAGGGAAAAAGAAGTCCAAAAACAGGAGTCCGTTTCCAAAAGGAAGGAGAAAAAAAAAAAAAAAAAAAAAAGGCGGGCAAGACAACCGGTATAGCAAGACAATTGACTAATTGGGAAGTCAGGTGGGACCTGAATGATAACAAACTTCAGAGAGAAGTAACTGTAGAGAACCGCGTCCTCGTGGATGGAAGATGTTGAGGAGTAGCTGGGGAGATCATGGAGGATTACAGTCTTTGGAGCGTTTGGACTTGGCCTGGGTCCACACAGGTGTCAGAGGGCTCGTCGGGATCGGGCGCTTAGATGAGCTTGAGCTGGTGGATGGACTCAGTCGTTCCGGCGGCTGTGGTAGAAGATTAAGGTGAAGGAGTAGCCTTTCACCCTCATGAAGACTGGAAAAGGAGTGGGTTTTGTTCTTGTGGGAGAACTTAAGAGCAAATGGGAAGGCCCACCAGTACTTTATTTCTTTTTGCGAGAGGACGGTCAGCAATGGTTTCAGTGCTCTTCGTCTTTGAATAGTGGATGGGGCTAGATCCGTAAAGATTTGGACTGGATGACCCATACAGGTAAGCTGAGGGGCATTCCTGGCCCTTTTGATGATCTCCTCCTTCACCGAGTAGAAGTGTGAACAAAGAATTGAACCGAGGTTCAGAAGGTGGGACTTTAAATGAGGCTCTACCTAATAGGGGCAAGATGCCTCCATCCCTATTCATGTTGAATATGAGGGGAATATCATAACAAAGCAATAAATAAATATAATACATCAGGCAGTGGGCTTGTACGGAGATAATAATAACATAGAAGCATAGTAATATAGCAGTAATTATTGTACATCAGTACATTGGAGCCCACTGCCTACAAAAAGGTACAAAAATGGGGGAACGGTAAAAGAAGGGGGGAAAATGGGACTTTAAATGAAGTGTGAGGACATGCAGTTGGTAATAATTGTTTAGAGAACATTGATAAAAAATAAAAAATAAAAACCTGTTTTATTTTTTATCAATGTTCTCTAAACAATTATTACCAACTGCATGTCCTCACACTTCATTTAAAGTCCCATTTTCCCCCCTTCTTTTACCGTTCCCCCATTTTTGTACCTTTTTGTAGGCAGTGGGCTCCAATGTACTGATGTACAATAATTACTGCTATACCGAGTAGAAGTGTGGTTTAACAACCACATCTTTAGGGCTGCCGTCCTTTCTGGGGGGGCCTAGGGCCCTGTGGGCTCTGTCCAGTTCTAGCTTGTGGTCCGGGATCCCCGGAATAAGGTCCTTGATCAGGCTGTGAATAGCTGCGGGAATGTCAGTGACCGTGTCGGGAAGACCCCTCAGTCTGAAATTTTCCCTACGCGATCTGTTTTCCAAGTCCTCAACTTTGAATAAGGCAGAGTCCAATTGTTCTTGGAGTGTTTGGATCAGACCGGTATGCTGGTTGGTCTTAGCTACAGTCATGTCTAATTTGTTTTCAATCAGCTCCATGCGCGACCCCAGGTTCTGGAGGTCTACCCTAAGGTCAGAAGTGATTTTGAAAGCTACCTGAGCTAGTCCTGAGTCCAGAAGGGCCGCCATCCTGGAGAGGATATCATCTGGCAGTGGGGATGCAGGCCTGGCAGCGTCACACAGGCCGGGGCGGTCCTGGCACGCAGTGGGTGAGACACAGGCCGGGGACAGTGAGTATTCTTCCGCCATCCGTCCCAACAGGGATTCTGTGGATGCTGGGGATGGGGTGAGGAGCAAGTGTGTACTCACTGTGCCCCGTGGAGTGAGGTGCTGAAAGCCTTCTGTGGTCGGGACGGCCGGAGTCGGATCTCCCTCCTCCATGTCTGTCATCTGAGGCGCCGGATCCGCCATCTTGAGAGGAGCGGTCTCCGCTATTGCTGCCTGGTACTGTGGTCTGAGGTCCCTCTTGGCTCGGTTATGGGACATGTACTGGGTCCTTAAGTCTAGGGGCTGCCGATCCTGCGTTTCTCGGCGCTGGGAGTAGTTGGTCACCGGCTTGGGCGGGAGACAATGTCGGGGTGCCACGCAGCTCCGGGTCTAGTCGGCCATCTTGGAGGGCTCCATCCCCTGGGTAAGTTTCAAAGTCATGGGTGGGGCGGAGGTTGCATCGGCTGGCTGGCCTTTGGTGGTGTCTTGGGGTAGCCTAGAGTATATGTGAGAGGAGGCCTCACCAAATCCCCAACCTCGGGAGGCTGCTGCTCCGTGGAGGTCCGCGGCCGGACGCCGCTCTAAGCGAGACCCCGGCTTCTAGGCCCGACTAGGCCGCAGCCACCGATCCGCTCCTGGGGGTCCGTTTGGGAGGATTTTTGGCCAGGCAGGACCCTTAGGGCCTAGGGGTGCTTGGTAGCTGGCGATTCCTTGAGGGAAGCTACCGGGCCAGCCGCTTCTCGGACGTCCGCGGCCGGATGCCGCGCTAATCGAGGCCCCGGCTTCAGGTCGCGACTAGGCCGCAACCGCCGATCCGCCCCCGCTGGTTTAATGTCAAAAATTTTTGGCCAGATAGTGTCCAACAGGGTTGGGGAAGCTCTGTGGGTAATGACAGCCCCCCAGATGCAGCCAAGACGGAGGATTGTCGTCGATTAGAATGTGGAACCGGCGGAGCTCCTGTTCCACACGTCCGTCTTGGTTCCCTTCCGGACACGCCCCCCGATGTATAAAATTTTTGGTAGACAGATCATCTTAAAGGCTGCGATTCGACCCGCCCAAGAGAGTTCGGATGATTTGAGAGTGTTAATATCCGCGGTTATAGTGGAGAGCAGGGGTTTCATGTTGGAGGAGAGTAGATTGGAAGTGGGAAACGCAAGCTGAATCCCTAAATATTTTAGTGATTGAGATGTCCATGTATATGGGAGTTGTGTTTGAAGATGTTTTTGGGTATGATCAAGTACGTTCATGCCTAATATCACGGACTTGCTAAAATTTACTTTATAAAAGGACACATTACTAAAGTCTTGGAGAATTTGGTGAGCTGCCGGGAGGGACACTATAGGATTCGTCAAGCTTAGGATGAGGTCATCTGCGAATAGTGTGATGACGTGCTTGGAGGGTCCAAATTTGAAGCCTGAGACCAAGGGGGAAGTGCGGAGCAGTTCCACTAGTGGCTCTATCAGTAAGTTGAAGATGAGGGGTGACAGTGGGCACCCCTGACGCGTGCCGTTGGTGATGCCGAAGGATTTGGAGAGCATGCCGGCGGAGAGAACCTTGGCTGATGGGGAGGAGTAAAGGGCCAATATGGCCATCAGGATCGACCCTGAAAACCCAAACTTGCGTAGGACCATCTCCATGTATCCCCAATGAATGCGGCCAAACGGCTTCTCTGCATCTATGGAGAGAAGCAGAGAAGGCGTTTTGGAACTCTCGGCATGATGCATTAGGTTGATCACTCTCCTGGCCACGTCAGGGGCTTGTCTACCTCGGACGAATCCCATCTGATCCCCTCCCAGCAGTGAAGGCAGAATTCGTGCTAGACGGTTAGCAAGGAGTTTAGCATATAACTTGACATCATTATTTAAAAGGGATATAGGTCTAAAGTTGGCAGGAGTGGTAGGGGGTTTGCCAGGTTTAGGGAGGGTGATGATGTTGGCCTGGAGCATCTCTTGTGGGAAGGTGCCTGAGGAAACGGCAGTAGAAAATGCCATTAGCATGTGGGGTGAGAGTACTTCAAGAAGGGAGCGGTAGTACTCATTTGTCAAACCGTCTAGGCCGGGAGATTTATTTAAAGGAAGGCAGTTAACTGTTTGGGAAAGTTCCTGTGGTGTAAAAGGGGCATTAAGGGTTGCAAGGTCCTCAGCCGATAGAGTGGGTAGATTCATGCGAAGCAGAAAGGCCTGAATTTCAGGTGTCGATGGGTTGTGTGTGTCTGTATCGTCGCATAGGTTGTACAAGGAGCCATAGTAATCGGCAAAGGCGTCCGCGATTTGTTAAGGGTGGGTGTGTTTTTTGCCTGTGTGGGGGTGGGTGATGAACGCGAATTTGGATTTGACCCTCTTGGCTTTAAGCCTAGAAGCTAGGAATTTGCCTGCCTTATTGTGAGCGGAGTAGTATTGGAGGCGAAGTCTCGCCAGCATCTTGTCATGGTTAACAAGTAGAAGCCTACGAAGTTCCGTCCGTAGGGAGGAGAGCTTGGAGGATACTGTCTGGGAAGGGTTTTGTTTATTAGCCATTTCTAGGGATTCAATTTCTTCAAGAATATCATGAAGTGATTTCTGGAACCTTTTTTTTTAGCCTGGAGGCCAGCTGAATTAGAACCCCCCTTGCATAAGCCTTATGGGCATTCCAAAGTGTAAATGGATTTGTCTCGGGGATGGCATTGTGTGAGAAGAAATCACGGAGTTGGGCTTGGAGGTGTTTGATGAAGTCGGGGTCGGATAGAATTGAGTTATAACATCTCCAAATATAAGAAGATGGTGGTGAAGCCGATGTGGAAATGGACATGTGTATGGCGGCGTGGTCGGACCACGTAATGGGAGAAATGGAAGTGTGCAAAACTAGGGGAAGAGTGGTGGAATCAAGCAGGAACATGTCAATTCTGGAGTATGATAAATGGCATGCCGAGAAGAAGGTGTAATCCCTCTCCTCAGCATGCTGGTATCTCCAGACATCATGTAGATTCTCTGCATGTAGGAGAGCTGCCATGGAGGTAGACAAGGCTTTGCCTCCTGAAGACGTGTCCATAGCAGGGTCTGCTACTAGGTTGAAATCCCCACACATGATCAATTTGCCCACCGTAAGTTTGCGGATTTTAACAAACAGTTTTCGCAGAAATCTGAGCTGGTGTTGGTTGGGGGCATAAACATTGACTATAGTATATAGACAGTCATCAATACAACAGTTAAGAATAATGTATCTGCCGTCTGTATCTTCCACCACCCAAGAGTAGGTGAAAGTCACAGAGTTGCTAATAGCCAGTAAGACGCCCCGTTTCTTTTCGGGGGCATTTGCCATGAAAACATGGGGGTAGTCCGGATGGGAACAGCGAGGCGTGAATCCCTGTTTGAAATAGGTCTCCTGGATTGCTAGGATATCTGCCTTGTGCGACTTGGCTTCCTTCCACATTGAGAAGCGCTTGACGGGGTGGTTTAACCCCTTAGCATTTAACGACAAAAATTGCAAAGACATGGCTACATACGTGGAAGTTCAGGGTACATGTAGTTATACTTTGGCAGAAGGGTGGAAACAGTCCATATTGCGTGTGGACGGTGAAAGAGATATAAAAGGGTACCTGATAAAAGGTAATATATGCAGCGATTAGATGGAGAACGGGCGCCACTCAAGCAGCGTTTGCAAGAAGCTCATCGGTTGGTATTGGAGAATGTGTAACAGAGGTCTGGAAAACGGTGTAGAAGTTGGGAACGACTGTCCAGGGATATTTTAATATTCGTAGATGAGTTCTGTTCTGAAAGAAAGATGCAAAAAACAGCAAGAAAAAACAATAAAGGTAAAAAAAACATGGTCCTGGTGGACCACAAGGGCAGCTGTAGCTGCGCGGTCGGTGGGGTAACTAGCATGATAACAGGTGCTACAAAGAGCGGGAGGACCAGGGTGCATGGCCTCAAGTAGAAAATTCAACATTATTTGGAACGATGAGAGGACCTGGATCTGGAAGGCCTGGACACTGTATGCCATTCGGGTTGAAGGCGTTGTAGCGGCGGGTCGGGAGGTCTAGGGCACTGGTCGGAGGCATCCGGGAGGATGTGCCACTGTTTGAGGAGGCGGAGGCCTTGTTCCATGGACGTGATTTGGGACGTCGTCCCCAAATGAGTCACGCACAACTTGGCAGGGTACTTCCATTTGTATATGATTTTGTTATTTCTTAGGGCCTTGGTGATGGAATTTAGGTTTCTTCTCAATTGGAGGGTGTATTGAGAATAGTCAGGTAAAACCTGAAGAGACGTTGCTATGTCCGGGAGACAGTCTTTCCGTCTAAATGTGTCCAAAATTTTCTCCTTAGCCTGAAAGAAATGGACCCTCAGGAGGACATCTCGAGGGATGTCTTGTGGCAGGAAGGACGGTTTGGGGATACGGTGAATGCGGTCTATGGTGAGGTCCTCATTAGAGAGTTCAGGCACCGCTTTGTGGAAAAGATCTCGAACAAAGGTGGGCAGCTGGTTAGGTTGGACTGTCTCAGGGATCCCACGTATTTTGAGGTTATTACGTCTCGATCTATCCTCAAGGTCAGCTATTTTTGCTTGCATGCGGTGGATGTCCTCCTGATGGGATGTATGAGCATCCACTAGAGTGTTGTAGGAAACTGTAAAGTCTTCCATCCTGTTTTCTATGTTGTGAAAAGGCCATGTAGTTCCCTCTGACAGTAGGAGATGGAAGCTTGGATGTTCGCCTGCATAGATGTGTGTAGCATAGACAACATGTCCTTTAGTGTGGTGTCAGATACTGGTTGCCCAGTAGTGGCAAGTTGTGCAAATGGGTCCGGTGGTGGGGAGTAGGCCCAAGGTGTACATGGGGCATTGGTGGTATTGCTCACCTCCATAGACGCTGTATCCGCCATTAGTGTCAGCGAGTCCCTCCTAGGGCGAGACTTCGCCGGCCTCTGTGCTGATGGAGTGGAGGGAGAAGAGTCCGCTGACCGCGCCGGCCACATCTGGAACAGGTTCTGTGTTCGCGCCGCTATTGGCGCTGCGGTGACATCATAGGTCCACGACTCAGGCGGTAGAGGGCGCGGTTGGCCGGACGCGGAATTGGCTCCGCCGCCATGTTGGCGGAGACCGGGCGGCAGTGGCCCGAAGAATTCTGACAACTTGCGGACTGGAGGGACCCCCTTGTTCTTCCTAGTCATCGTGGCGGTGGTCACTGGCGGTTCCCACGTAAGATTCCAGTCGGTCCGGGGGAGTGGTGTGGCTGTGGAGGGCCGTAGATGTAATTAAGGCTGAGCACTGGCTGGAGCTCCTCGGTCAAGCGGCCATCTTCCTCGGCGGTCGCCACGCCCCCCCCCGCCTTCCTGTTTTGACTACCACACCTGCCTCTAGGGGGAGAAAGTATTTGACTCTGACAGTGCTACACCCTATCCCTCTTGCACTTTGGACCTACTGTATACAGCTTGCTTCCCTCACCTACTGAAGAAGCAGGATACTCCAGGAAAACGTGTTGAGATAGAGAGATTAAGCAAGATTGCATACCCATGGAAGACACCTTAATTGCAAATTGTTATTTGAATTGCGAATGTTTCACCTAATTGATGTTCCAGGTGTCTGTTACTCTGTGGGAGTCTTCTAAGGTAGGGTAATTTTATTGGCTTTGCCTTTTTGAACTATGTTTTTAGATACATTTGGTATAATATAATAATTTTATTTATGACTTTATTGTTGGCACCTCAAAAGTCCATCGTGTTCTTTTTTTCTTCTTCAATTGTCCTCTCAGCTGTTGTGGGTCTGCCTATTTTCTGGCACAAGTCCCGCCATTTGTTCAGCAGGCCTCTTAAAGCAAAGAGGTGAGAGCACAGCAAGGGAGAGGACACAATTGTCTCTGGTCAAAGACAGATCAAAGACAGTAGATGTAGCCCCTGCTGATGCAGTTCCTGGAAAGACCCAGGCATTAAGCATAGAGGGAGCCTGCACATATCTACCCTATATGTGAGGTCCCTGTACCTACTGTCTGTCAGTTTCTGGGTGTGCAGCTTTTCTTTCTGTCCTTTCACATCCCCTAGATTTTTTTTATAAGATTAGAGCAAAAAAGTTCCCCTTTGGGTGGGATTTTTTAAGGCAGAGACCAGGACTTGAGTCATTCGAGTAAAACGTTTTATTGTTTAGTGATTTTGTAGGTAATTTATACAAAATGATATCAATGATAATACATATAGAGTAAACCACATGGAAAACTAAATGAACATGAAAGAAAAACAAAACATGGTCATAGATACGTCTCTGATAGGGAGAACTGTCTGAGATGACTGGAAGGGACCAGACGCGTTTTGGTTTTGCCTTTTTCAATAGTCAAACAAAAAGAGCCAGATCTCAGACAAAATGGAAAGGTTCTCAGTGTGACAAACTGGAAAAGACCATGTGGAGAATTAAAATCTTATCGGGGTGTGGACCCATAATGCCAAAAGGCCGCCATTTGATCTGTACTTGTTTATGGTTTTCTAACGGATTAAGATTGTTAGAAGGATCACCTAGAGTTGAGTTTCTGAGTGGTAAAATACTGGGTGGGGGAGTAGAGTAACCCTACTGAGCGGTTCTAATTCCCCAATCCTGTTTCACCACAAGGATCCCAAAGCAGGGAGGTCCGTATTGAGGGATGTCGTAGCTGTAGATGGAGTGGTGCTTGTCTTCACATTGCCCTTGGTGTGATAGAGTATGTAAGGTTTCTCCAGTATGAGGTCCACAAAGGGACACGTATTCCTGCTGATCCCTAGTACACAAGTAAGATTGGGTTTTTGGAAAAGGCTGCATGCATGGGATGAATGTGTAATTGTTTCTTAGCCTGAGGGTGTGTTTAGGTAGAGGTTAGGGCTTTGTTGAGTTTAATCATGATAACAATAATATGAAAATGTGTCTTGGTTGGTGTATTTAGTTTGCTTTTTTGCCAGAAAAAAAATAAATGTATCGTTCATTGACGGACGCAGTTCTCTGATTCATATCCGTAGGGTTATACTGCCCCCTACAGGAGTAGGACACTAAGCAGAAAAAAATTCTGGCTATGCCTATGGGCTGTCCCAGAGGGTACACCCTCTCTCTTCCTGCATAGGATGTCAGTTTTAATCTGCCTAGTCAGGAGTAAGGACCTAGTTCCTTGCTGGGATCTTTGGTCCTGGCATATAAGTAGTTTTTTATGTAGAATTTTTTTTAGTTAGCTTTTTTTTCTCCGGAAATTTTTTTCCTGTGAGATCTTCAAGCAATTATGCCGGTCTGGGCGACAGGCTAGGTCCCTATATCCAGTGGTCACCCCAGTCTGGCCAGCAAGCGCGTGCAGACCTTAGCTCCTGCGCTGGGTCGGCTGCGACATAGTCCCACTGGACGGGGACTGGCCCCGCAAGTTAAACGTCTCACCAGGACTCACACGACAGGGTCTAGGCTTATGTCACAGCATTCCTATTTGGCTGGCAGCCCCCCTACTTTGGTGATGTGGGGTCCTGTCAAAAGATAGCTGTAACGGATCAACCGGCACCTCGACCTGGGTACCTCCGTTAACGGATGCTCCTAGTGCTTCCTGAGGGCTCCAAGCACTCCACCAGACACCATAAACACCTCAGACCCCACAAACCGCCACAGCTTGGTTAGGGTCTCGCCATCCCCTACCTACCCTGGACCTACGACAAGGTTCCAGGTTCCAGTGTGTGAACCTCTCTTTCCCCAGAGTGCAGCAGGAACAAGCTCTTACAAGAGCTTAGTGATTATTCAATGGAGTATGAAGGACATAGCAATCCTTGTAGCACATTCCCCCAATGAGAAACAGGACTCTAGATTGAGGATGAAGTATATATCTTTATTGAACAAGAAACAGACTTATACAGTTTTCCCCCACAAGGTTACTGCCCAGGTGGACCTCGTGGAGAACTGTCATGTATAGAGAGAAATAGCCGCACTCCAACTTGAAGGTGAAAAATATAAAATCTGTTTTATTCGTATCCAAAAGATAAAATCATTTCAAAGTGTATCCATAATATAGTCAGAGACAAGAGATGTAGAGATAGTAGAGATAGTAGTTGACGCGTTTCACGGATAAACGTCCGCTTAGTCGTAACCATGCACATACATGAAGAGATATTGCTTAAATAGTGGCTAACACTTCCTGAACTCATCCTTGATTATCGTTAATTGAGCACACAGCTGCAAGTCATCCACAGCCAGTTCATAAATGGAAACAGCCCAGCAAAATTTCATGTATGGAGACACCACCCACAGCAAGGCAATTGCAATGGGTATGAAAAATAGAAGACAGAATAAAAGAAATAAAAAGCAATAATAACAAAGGTAATGTAGAAAAAGAAAAAAAAATGTAGAGGATATTGATGCATATGAAGCATGCCTCCTTAAAATAACCATATACAGTCGATTTGTGGCAAAGTCCTTCAAGACTTCCTTGGGTGGTTCCAAACGACCCTGGTCAGGCGAACAAGAGATTGATGTTTTTCCGGACATGCGGATAAGGCCTACTCGGCCTGACGGTGCGCGCTCACCCATTTAGGGGGTGGAGGGGGCGTCCTTGCTGAATCTCGGACCTACGGCTTGCCCGGATCCCAGGCAGCTGGGTTCAGGAGGTCATGCTGACCAGTTGCAAAATCGAGTTTTGATCCATTTTTTTTCCGGTAAGGTTTTCCCTTCCAATGTACGGCTGTCCCTGGTTCACTTACAGGTGCTCTGTGGGGCAGTTCAGGCTCTGGTTCTACCAGCTGGACCTACTGCCCCTTTGGATGGTTCCATGCAGATCAAAAATTCAAGTTGGTATCAATTTACACGATGGTGGCTTCCCTACATCAGGGGAATTCCTGGCCTCCATAGACATCTAGCTGACTACCTTAACCTCCCCTTATGTTCGGGACACCTACGGGTTCTCCGTTTTTTGTTGTGGGGAGGGATTTAGATTGGTTTGTGACGTTACCCCTTGGTCTCGCTGCTGCTACTAAGATCTTCACAAAGGTGTTGGCTCCGATGCTGGTGCTGTTGTGGCAGCAGGGCCTATTGATCCTGGTTTCCTGGTCAATCTGCTTCTCTGTTTGGTGTCCCCTACGGTACGACAACAGAGTTGCAAGTCACCATGAGAACTCTGGAGGTGTTCAGGTGGGTTCTGACTCTTCTGAACTCATCCCTGGTCCCTTCCATGGGACTGGACTGTCTGGGCCTGACCTTGGACTCGTCCTCAGTCAGGGTGTTTTTCCCTCAAGGGAAGAACCTCTTAGAACTTCAGACTGCAGTTCGGCTGTTGCTGTCCCGCATATGGTCATCCCTTTAGGCCTGCATGCGAGTTCTGGGACTGCTGGTGTCATCTTTCAAGATGGTCCCTTGCACTCAATCCTTCTCAGGGTTTCACCAGATGGCAATTCAAGGAGGTTAATGCAGTCAAAGGCAGTAAAAAGTGTGATGGCATTCACCTAAATTCTATAAATATGCCACCTGGATTGATAAATCCCAGTTTTTTAGCAGAATATGGTTTGTTAAAAAATGTATGTGTGTGTGTTTTCTGTCCAAATAGTTTTCACAACAACTGTAAATTTGTTCTTCACTACATATTCTTACACCTGACTATCTATGGCTATGACTCATGTGCATGATGTAAAACGCTGAAACTGGAAAAGTAATTACTAATTAACTAAAGAACAATGTAACCTCTTGATAATATCAGTTAAGTAAATGATTAGTTTTCCCTAGCATGCAAAATATTAATGACCTAGGTGCATACTTTGGATGCATTTAAGGGGAAATATTAAGCAATCATAGCTAAAATTTGCACAAGCCATCTGTACACCAAAACCAAACCAATCATTAAATATTCTACTATACACAGCAAACTTAGATATTATAGACTTACGGATAAAGATTAAAAATACATTTGTAAACAGCACAGCACAAAAAAGTTGAGGAACCAGAATGCAAGTATTTAACCCCTTTAATACCAGACACTTTCACTCCTTTCCTGCCCAGGATAATTTTCATCTTTCAGTTCTCTCACACTTTGAATGCCAATTACTCAGCCATGTAACACTAAACCAAAACATTTTTTTTATAATTTTTTGAGAAAGATAGAGCTTTTTTGTGGTGTTTAATCATCACTCGGATTTTAATTTTTTTGCTACATAAGCAAAAAAACAAAAAACCAAAACCCATTTATTAAAGCTTGCAAATAAATAATCGTTCTTCATAAATGTAGGCCAAAAATGATTCTGCTAAATTTATTTGGTAGAAATTATCCAAATTAATGTATTATTGTATATTATTTAGTCTGTGTAAGTTCTAGAGTCTACAAACTATGGTGTAAATAATTGAAAATTGATCAGTCCTCATTTCCTGAGGCCCTACAATGCCAGTACAAATAACCCCCAAACATCCCCTCTTTGGAAAGTAGATACTCTAAGTTTTTTAGTAAGAAGCATTGTGAGTTTTTTGAAGTTGTAATTTTTTTGTCACAATTGTTTGGGAAATTAAGAAATTAAATATTTTTTTTTCACAAAGTTGCCACTTTTACAAGTTATTTCTCACACACACAGCATAGGCACCCCAAATTAAAACTAAACCCAAAACACACATGTTGATGTCTACCTCATGTGAGACTTTTCCACAGCCTAGAAGCATAGAGGAGTCCAAATCCAAAGAGTGCCTTTGGGCTTTCAAGGAGCATAAACTACCTGACTACCCATCACATTTTTGGAGGCCCTGGAGCACAACATTTTAGAAAGCAAACACTCCAAGGTATTTTCTGGAAGGCACAGTGAGTCCTTTCAGAAAGTAATTTTTTTACCACAAGCTTTTAAAAAAAATGCAAGATAGAAAATGAAAATTATTCTTTTACACACAATTCTAAATGAATAAGATATTTCTTAAAGCCCATCATAGGCATACTTAGAATTAAACCCCTAACACATTATGATACTTCTCATCAGTATGACAATACTACATGTGTGAGACCTTTTCACATCCTAGCAACATAGAGACCTCAAATCCGAGAAGCACCTTCAGGCGTTCTAGGGGCAAAAGTTATGCAGCTCATTTCCTAACTATTTATCACATTTTTTGGAGCTCGTGGAGCACCAGGACAGTAGAAACACCCACAAAATGAGAAAATCAGATTTTGAGAAGCAAACGCCCCAAGATATTTTTAAGAGGCATAGTGAGTCTTTTGAAGACTTATTTGTTTTGCCACAAGCTTTTAGAAAGTTGTCAAATTTGTTTTGCCACAAGCTTTTAGAAAGTTGTCAATTTAATTTATTTTTCACACGCAGCTTGGGCATACTTAGAATTACACCCCAAAACTCTATCTCTACACTCTACTACTTCTTTGAGTATGGCAACACCACATGTGTGAGACTTTCCTAATGTCTGGGCTGATTATATATCAGATATTGTATCTTGTGTATCAAAGAAATCAACCAATCACATCAAAAACAATGTACTGTAATGGTCAACCCTAAATGAGTGGTCAGGGAATATAGCTTAGCCTATCGCTACCTAAAGCAGTCCCCTTTACTATAGGCCAAACAAACCTAGCCTATTGCTACATGGATGCCCTCAGGAATTATTAATCCAATGGGCAGGACGTACAAGGGGCTGAAGAAAGGAATAGCAAAAACCTGTGGTTCCAGGAGTGCAATTGTCCACAGTGAATGGCTGGTATCTTGCAGGAACATAATTATTCAGACATGCAAATGAGCCCGATCAGGCCACAGACAGAGACATAGTCAGCAAACAGGCAAAAGGTTGGTCCAGGCAGTAGGCAGAAATCTGATCAATAAACAGGCCATGGTCAGTACAGGTTGCAGGCAGAGGCAACACTGCAGTGGTTTGATGGTGATCAGAAACATTGATGCTGGCTGCACTGGTCTGATGACACTGGGGTCTGGTTTGGCAGCAACCAGGAACACTGCTGCTAACTTACACTGGCCTTGTGACACTGGGACTGGTGTGGCAACAATTAGGGACACTGTTGCTAGCTTACACTGGTGTGGTGACACTGTGACTGGTGTGACTGTGATCAGGGACAATATAACTGGTGTGGTGGTGATTAGAGACACTGACTGGAGACACTCACTGGTGATATTGTACTGCTATGGCGGTAATCAGAGATAATGGCTAGCGGCATTGACATACAGTGATATCAGAGCAGCCAGCTATTGTACATGATCACCACAACAGCAGTAGGATGTGACAAGAGCAGTACGGTGTTACCATAGTGTACATTGCACTACTCTAGGGGCATGATTGGGACTTTTTTTTTTTTGGATTATGATTGCTTATACTGCTATAATGGCAATATAAGCAATCATTTCTGACAGTTCTCAGGTACATTCATGCAGCCATTGAGAACTACTGTGATAGCTGTGATTGGCCACAGCTATCACATGGTACAGGGCCACTGTGATCATCCCTGTACCATGTCATTACTGTGGCCAATCACAGTGTTCACAGTATTTCTCAATGACTGTATGAATGCCAGCCTTGTTTACCACTGGACATGTGATTGCTGTCATTGGTCTCAAAGATTACATGGTACTAGGGTGGATTACAGCTGCCCGATACTCAGATTGATGATATGCTGTGTCAGGTGGACACAGCGGTCACAGGATCATGCTGCTGCATGCTCCCAGGGAGCGCATTAAGTGCAGTTCTGGGAGAACATATGAGCACATCCTCTCAGAATGATGCTTGTCCCATCCTGCCGCATATGTACAGTGGCAGGGCAGGAAGCGGTTAAGCTTCATCATGTGCAATACAAGAACATACCTTTGCCTAATAACTTTTAAGGTTTTGTAGTAGGAAGTATGGTCTTGTTCACATGGGTGGCCAGGGGGTTGTTGCTCCATGTTTTTACCAACCCCAACCACCCACCTATAAGCAGACATGGCAGATGAAGGGGTCTTTACAAATGTCAAAGCCACAATGCTTTGCATCATGGTCGCTGTAAATTTAACTTCAACTGCCGAATTTGACAGGTGGCAAAATATTTCAATCCAAAACACATTTTGGAGGCAGCAGGATCACCTACCGAATACTTGAATGCTGGCTCCAGCAGACGTCCTCTGACGAAATGCGTAGGGTGGAGTCATACGTCATTACGTCACTTCCGGTTTTGGAGCTAGGGCCGTGGAACGCTGAAGCTTCTCTTCTCTACTGATCGTGGACAGCTTAACTGTGAGTTACTACCTCTACCATTTGGAATTGCACTATATACTATACCAAGGGGTCCCCCCTCTCTTTCTATATCTTTGAGGAACAAGAAGGGAGATCGTATTGGAGGAATCCCAGGACATTTCTATTGGTCCTATTCTATTTAACATAAAGCAGGTCGTATACAAGGTGCGACACCAAGTGGTCACACTGGTGATTGCAACCAAAGTTTATTTTTCTTTTAATCACCTGCTTATTCACTCTATATACTTTTCCTTCGGCTCTTATTGTTGAGAAGAGTTGGAATCACTATTTTCACTGGTATATTATGCTGTATATCAGCATGCTCTTGCTTTAAATATAAATATCACTGTTTTTATGGAAAAATCTACTTTATTTATTTATTTATAAAATTGATTTTATAAAATTATCACTATTATCACTGGTTTATCACGCTGTTTGACAGCAGGCTCTTTTTAAATAAATTCACTGTTTCTTTACTCAACTTTCATTGATTTATTTGCACTAGCACTTCACACCCCTTGAGTGGGTAATTGTCAGGGGTCAAAAAGTTTGTCATTATTTTTGACCACCAATCACTTGAGCACTTTATGACATAAAATACACAACAAATCACTATTTATTTATTTATTTAAATTTGTCTGGCACGTTATCACTTGGAAGGTAGCGCCGTTTCAACCTTTTGCACCTATTATGTTTTCTAAATAACCCACTATAAAACGTTATATAAAAAGTAGAATTATGGGCAACATGTTTTTTTTTGTCATTTTTGTCATTTTGGATAGAGTAAGGGAGGGTTATAACTCCTGCCAGATTATTGTTTGCCATCTGTGTCCCATTGCGCATATTTCCCTTCACTTCTTGTCTCACAGCCAAACAGGAAGTGAGAAGAAATCCCTGCAAATTGAGGGAATTCCTTGGGGACTCCCAGCTCACCAGAACTATTGTCCCCTTTGTAAGATCTACAGCACTACCTACCACAGAGAGGCTTGTCCTTCCCTGCTGTCACCATACAAACTGAATATCCTTACTGGGTATTGGTTCCTTCTCTTCGCTGTGCTCCTTGTGAGCGTTATCGGGGTGCCTATGTCTGGAGGTAAACAGTGGTTCATGAATGCCCTCAGGGTCCTTTCCCATACCTTTTTTCTTTTCTCCTCCAGTTTGTTTCACCCTTGTGGGGCCTCTTTTCAACATATATTAACCTACTAAAAAAAACTGGTTGAAACCGGGCCCATTTACAAAGCTTTTTGGATGTTTTTTCACTTATTGGCTGTGTGACATGTGTTGATACACATCCTGATCTATGATACATTGTGATGCATACATGCTCAGTTCATATTTCCCTGAAGAAGGAATCATAAGTAGCTTCCGAAACATGTTGGATGTTTTCACCGCATGAAGAACTAGTGACTACATCCACATACACTGGTTCGCATGCCATTGAATTTAACACAGTTTCTCAATTGTATTGTGCTTTTATGAAAATGTACTCTGTAAGTTTTTTGTCAATCCTTGTACATTCCCTTGCACATTTTAAAATTCATGAATAAATGTTACTTTTTATTTAAATTTTCTACACTTCTACTTACTACACTGGTATTAACACAGCCCTACCCAATTTAAATTCCCCTGGGACATTTTCTTGGTTCTCCTTTGCAAGATTTCCCCTCGATTACCGGTACTTTTTTTAGGGGACAACCCAAAATGAGTCATTTTCTTTTACTTTCACTTTCAATGACAATGGCAAACAGGACAAATAGAGAGGATAAATCTCTCAATCGGGGGCACAGACAGCAATAAAAACTGACAGGTTATAATCCCTCTCCACTCCATCCAAAACATAAAAAAAAAAAAGTTTTAAGGTTTTAGTTATACTTTAAACTTATCACACAAACACCATAGGAATTATCATCAAGGGATGACTTACACATTTTGTAAGAGTTATTTGGTTTTATTTAAAGCAGAACTAAGCTCAGCAATACTTACCTCCCTTTACTGGTCGAGAGTCGCTTGCCTGTGTCAGCATCTTCTACCCGTCATCTTCTGAGGGCCAAGCTGTGACCATTCTTACTGACTGAAGTGGGATGAAATCACTCCTGCATCTGCTCAGGAGTGCAGTTATCCCAGCACATAGGCACTGTGCTGGAATATAAACTGAGCTGCCCTTGGGCAGCTCAGTGTACATTCCAAAAAAGAATGTAAGCATGCAGGTAGGTTTCTTGTATTGCAAAAGCGACACTGAAAGCCTCTTTTTCAATAAAGATCCTGTCTGCTTGCAGTTTATAAATGTGGGCGTTTTAATTCCATTTTGGGTAGCCTGCAGCAACAAATGAAATGCTATATATGCTTACTATGTGTTTATGTTTTTACTCAGTCACTATTGCAAACCAATCTAAAGCTGGATACACACTATACAACTTTTGTTGTTAGATTTCCTTTAGATTTACCTTCAACTATGTAGTGCAAGAGCCTGCCTGATTGCATACAAATTGAAAGTGTTTAGATTTGACCTCATATTATATGGTTTTGGCAAATCTCAGAGTTGTATAAAGTACTCGAAACCCATACTTGAGTAAAAGTACAAGTGCTCAATCAAAAAGTGACTTGAGTAGAAGTGGAAGTGCTCGATCAAAAAGTGACTTGAGTAGAAGTACTAAATTATTCAACATTTTTTGTACTTAAGTATTGCAAGTAGTTTTTTTAAAAAATTTTGCTACTCAAGTACTGAAAGTAAATGTACCAGTAGTTTTGGGAAAAAAAATTGCTACTCAAGTACTGAAAGTAAAAGTATAAGTACTGTGTTATGTAGTTAATAAAGAAAGAAGTCAAAAGTTTGAACATCATATTGTTTTTTATTATTTCAAATGCAGCTTTTATTTATACATACAGTAGCATTTATTTTCATATGCGCTGATAATACACATGTTTTGAGCTTCATGAAACCTGCCATCTACTGTTCTGGCAGTGGTATTTTTTTAATTGTAACGTGTAACTATGCAGCACAAAAAAAATATTGGAGTAGAAGTATTGAAAACATTGAAAAAATGTAGTGAAGTAAAAGTGGAAGTAGGATAAAAAAATTCTACTCTAGGAAAGTACAGATACCGCCTTTCGGTACTTAAATACAGTAGTGAAGTAGTTCTACTTAGTTACTATACATCTCTGGTAAATCTAAAGGAAAAAATCTAAAGACAATTGTATAGTGTGTATGGCCCATAGAGTTCTGGGTGGCATGAGAAGGCTGTGATTGAAAAGGATACTATACTTAGAGCTAGATACAATACTTAGCATTAGTAATGAACATCCCAGTGAAATCTGGTCATTTTTTTTCATTTTCTTATTTCTTAGAGAAACGGATACATCCCTGCTTCCTTTGCAACCAATTAGATGGCAAGGGTAGCAATTGGAGAATCAATGCTGCCTATCATTTAAAGATTAGCGCTCTCCCACTTAAGCTTTGTAACATACTCCCGTGGGCCATTACACTACAGTGCTCACAACTGCAGAATTGTGGGCATGTGTGAGCCACCACCCTAAGGATTTTGCAGGCTGATGTTGCAAGATCAAACAATTTGGAAGAACTCAATTACACATAAGGCAGCTAGAGTGGTGGGGTCAATTGGTTGTATAAATACTCACTATTACTGTCATTGCTGTAAATTGGAGTGTACTTATTGAACATGTTTCACTTGATAATCGCTCCAAGATGCTGTTTAGGAAATATTGCTGAACAGTTTATGCATACTGGATTATTCTAAATTTCTGTTACAAAAATATACTTTAGCTAAAATGTAAGGAAAGCCAATACAAATAAAGAATATTTTCAATTAATTACAATGGAAGGATAATGGCATTGACTCTAGGCAGACTCAATCCAAATATGGACCATAGATCAGATTTCTGAGATTAAAACTGATTTCTTTTGCTAAACCTAACAAGTTTATTGAGACAAAAGTAACAATACAGAATGTTAAGTACAAGAAAGGTAGCATATTTGTCTTTGTGTAAAGAATAATGCTGACATGAATGCAATCAAGATCATCAATTATAAAAGGGAAATTGTTCTCATCAGTTTAAAGCATACAAAATTGTACCAGGTTAATTCAACTGGTTCTAATAGGGAAGTAGAAAAACATCCTCAGGCATAGTCAATAAATTGTGGAAAAAATGGTGAAGAGGGCCAGTAAGTCAATAAATCATAGCACCAACATCTCTTGCATATATAGACTAAGAATAAGAGTATATCATGGGACTTTAACCGTTAAAGTCCCATGATATACTCTTGTTCTTAGGTATAGTCAATAGTGATAATTAAAAATATGTTCATCCTCACAAATGTTAGCTAAAACTATTCCAGCTACTACAAGATAAAAGGTTTAAGGAAGAAATGTAGAAAATAGGTTAAGGGTAGAAAAGAAGTGATACCCCACATTTTCCATCATATTAACCACTTAAGGACCATTCGCTGCACATTTACTGTGGCAGGCAGCCCCTCCTGCGCCAACCGACGTAACTGTACATCGGTCGTGCACCTGCAGCTAAGGGGCGAATGTCGCTCCCATCCACACTCAGCAGCGGGGACTCCGATGCATGGGGCCGGCGGCTCCGATTGCCGCTGGGCACCCGTGATCATTTCCTGCTGAGAGTGAAGGACGGTCAGCTGTTGTAAGCACAGCTGACCGTTCTTCTCTTTAGAATGATCAAAGAGCGCCTGTGATCCTTCTATATAGGATCACAGGTCTCTGTGATCATTTCAAAAGCCCATCCCCCATACAGTTAGAAACACTCCCCTAGGGTTACATTTAACCCCTTGATCCCCCACTGTGTTAACCCCTTCCCTGCCAGTGTCAATATTACAGTAACAGCGCATATTTTTAGCACTGATAACTATAGTAATGTCACTGGTCCCCCCAAAAGTGTCAAAAATGTCAGTTAGGGGTCAGATCTGTCCGCAGCAATGTCACAGTCCCGCTAAAAATCGCAGATTGCCACCATTACTAGTAAAAAAAAAAAAAAACAATGACATAAATATTTCCCGTAGTTAGTAAACACGATAACTTTTGCACAAACCAATCAAAATACGCTTATTACGATTTTTTTCTTTTTACCAAAAATACGTAGCAGAAAACAAATATTAGCCTAACATGTTAAAAATGTTGATCTTTAATTTAATTTTTTTTTTTTTTTGGGAATGTTATATAGCAGAATGTGAAAAATATATCTATATTTTTTTCAGAATTGTCGCTCTTTTTTTGTTTATAGCGCAAAAAATAAAAATCGTAGAGGTGATCAAATACCACCAAAAGAAAGCTCTGCGTGTGGGAAATCAATTCTATTTAGGTACAGCATTGCATGACCGCGCAATTGTCCGTTAAAGTAACGCAGTGCCGTATCGCAAAAAATGGCCTGGTCATTAAGAAGGGGAAATCCTTCTGAGCCAGAAGTGGATAAAGGACAGCACTGCTCCAGGTAGGTTCCAATTTAATGGGATCAGTGATTTGGTTGCAATGTATATGAGTATAAGCTTGCATACTTTGTTTCAGAATGGAACTAGTAGCATGCAGTGCCATCTAATATGCAAAATTATCCCTGTATTTTGTTTACAGTGCCAACAAATGTGGACTTTGGGAATAGTGGATTTTAGCCAGCGTGGCATACCAGTGTGTAAGCAATTTAAATGCTGTTTCCTGAGTTCTTGCTGATGGAGCATTTATGAGCTAGTATGCAAGCTTTTTCCCATTGTTTCTCAGACATATATACTGTATTTGCACAGCAATAGCCCAATCCTCCTGTTTTTTTTGCTTTTTGTAACCAAGTGTAGGACATGTATGTAGCTCTTTAAAACTCAGCTCCACGTAGACATGAGGATTCAAGCAGTGGTGTCACTGGGGGGGGGGGGGGGGGTAGATAGAGGGGGCCATGCCAGATTGCAGGATCCTGACCCGCCATCCCCCAGCATTATTGTAGTGAACATAGCCCACTCTAGAAGAAGAGTCGATTCTTCCTGTATAGTTCAGGCTCCTGTCACAGGTGGAGTGATACTAAATGCACTCCACCTGTGAGAGGAGCGATACAGGAAGCATCAGCTCTGCTCTCTACTGCAGCCGCATGATTCCTCCAGTGCCACTCCTGTCACACTCTATCTCTGAGGAGCCAGCAGTACCCGCCAGCAGTTCCAGCCATCAGTACCAGCCAGCAGTACCCGCCAGCAGTATCAGCCCAGGAGGACAGTCAGCAGCAGCCACCAGCCATACCCGCCTTGGGGAAAGCAGCAGCCAGTGATATCTGCAGGAATTATGAGGAAGAAGTCAGTTGAGGTGAGGGTAAACCGCAGTGCATCCGTGTGAAAGCAGCCATAGGATCTTTTCACATGATCAGTCCGATCTGTATGTTTTTCAGGTGGACCCAATCAGACCCTCCATTCACCTCTACAGAGTGGCCGATGTAATCAGAATTGTGTCCATTTACACCCGCCTATCTCTAATCTGATCCTCCTATAAAGACAGAAGGGAATCCGTTCCCTTCTGTCTAGGTGGATCGGAGGGCCCATAGAGTAGAGCGGGGCCTGTCATCTGCCCACTTCGCTTATTGTGGCCAGCGACCGATTACCAAGTTGCTAAAGTGGCTCTCACTCCTCAAACAGAAAGCACCCCTGCAGTAAGGGCATGAGTCCTGGATGGAGAGGTGTGCTGTAGCAGCCTTCCCCCTTAGTTCTGTCGCGGTGTGTGGTGGAGGGAAGGAGTCATGGATGGAGAGATTTGCTGTACTGTAGCGCAACAGGAGACCTGCAGGGAAATCATACAGATCCCCCATGAAGTTGATAAAAGTGTTAAGACTGGCTGGCCTTAACACTTTCATCACTGTCATTGGCAGGTCTCACTATTCTTCTCTACCTCCTCTGTGCTGAGAGCCAAGCATCAACACTAGGCTTTATTACTGCGTAAACCAGCATCAATACTAGGGGTTATTACTGCGTAAACTGGCATCAGTTCTAGGCTTTATTACTGCATAAACTGGCACCAATACTAAGGGTTATTACTGCATAAACTGCCACCATTACTAGGGGATATTACTGCATAAACTGGCACCAATATTAGGGGAGAATACTGTGTAAACCGGCAACAATACTAGGGGTTATTACTGCATAAACTGCCACCAATTACTAGGAGTTATTACTGCATTAACTGGCACCATTTCTTGGAATTATTACTGCATAAACTGGCACCAATACTAAAGGCTGTTACTGCCTAAAAAACTGGCACCAATTCTAGAAGTTATTACTGCATAAACTGGCACCTTTACTAGGGGTTAAAACTGCATAAAATGGCACCAATACTAAAAGCTATAACTGTATAAACTGGCACCAATACTAATAGCCATTACTGCATAAACTGGCACCACTACTAGGGCTATTACTGCGTAAACTGGCATCAATACTAGGGGCTATTACTGCGTAAACCCGTACAAATACTAGGCTTTATTACTGCATAAACTGTCACCATTACTCTGGGTTATTACTGAGTAAACTGGCACCAATACTATGAGTTATTACTGCATAAACTGCCGCTATTACTAGGGGTTATTACTGCATAAACTGGCACCAATATTAGGGGCTATTACTGCATAAACTGCCATCAATACTAGGCTTTATTGCGTAAACTGGCACCAATACTAGGGGTTATTACTGCGTAAACTGGTAGCAATACTAGGGGCTATGACTGCATAAACTGCAACCATTACTAGGTTTTATTACTGCATAAACTGGCATTAATACTAGGCTTTATTACTGCGTAAACTGGCACCAATACTAGGGGCTATTACTGCATAAACTGCCACCATTACTAGGGGTTATTACTGCCTAAACTGGCACCATTACTATGGGTTATGACTGCATAAACTGGCACCAATACTAGGGGCTATTACTGTGTAAACTGGCATCAATACTAGGGGTTATTACTGCTTATACTGGCACCATTACTAGGAGCTTTTACTGCGTATACTGGCACCATTACTAGGGACTATTACTGCGTAGACTGACACCAATACTAGGGGCTTTTACTGCCTAAACTGTTTGCCGACATTGCTTTAAACTATAAGGTAAAGCTTTTAAGAGTTTTCCTCTTTCTCAGGTCTGAAGCAATACCTGAGGAAGAAAGGAAAATCTTGAAAGCTTGACCTTTGAGTGTTGGGTTAATACAATGAAAAAAATGCATTACTCTTGTATTTTGTAACCTTTTTTATGTATATACTTATTTAGATTTTTTCAGTGGTATGATAAAGTAATGAAAAGTATGAGTGCCCCCCCCCCTCCAGTTTTGACTGTGGTATTTATGTGCCCCCTCCCCCCCATATATTGTTCTTTGAGTCGCCACGTGATCATTCAAGAGCAATTAGGGCTCTAGGAAAACATGACTTTCTCGTCCAACTGGTAAAGTAACTATGGATCTGCAAGTATATCCAATAAGATAACATTGGTACTTCACAATCCATTTTCAAGGAAGAATAGGTTTTACACAAACCAGCATGAATACAAGGAACAGCTAAGATGATGTTATCCAGTGTCTGTGTTTGGAGCAATTATGGTGACCAGGGGGAACACCAAAAGTGTGAAAAAACAGATGGAAAATAAATATTTTTCTGCAGAGCAACCTCATGAAATACATCTAGAGTAATCCCCTATCAATGGATGGCATTTTAATGAGGCAGGGTAACAAGACCAGGGAATCCAAGGAGAAAATTTAAATGGAATATGACCAGTGGCAGATTCTAGCACGATCCAATCATTAGAGATACCGTGGCAGTGCCAATCAATATTTCTAGTTAACTGTGTGGCATAATAGTAGTTTCTAAAGTCTGGCAAGCCCATGCCTCCCAACTGTTTAGGTTTTGAAATCAACAAAAATCGAATTCTAGTCCTTTTATGCGCCGAGACGAGATGGATTGCAATTTCTTAAAGAAGCTTTTGGGAGTTGACAAATTAAATATTAAATTTGAACATCACATTGTTTGAAAAATATAATAATGTATACAATACTACTACTAATACTTTGTTCAGGATTTCTTCTGTATGCATAAAGGAACATTGTAAACTTACCATTGCAACTTTAAAACATAATTTGTAATGCATGTATTTTTCAGATTCCTTGGAATAAGGTAGATGAATTAAAAGTGACTTGTGCTCTGGATTTCCTGGAATAAGGCAGCTGGACTAAAAGTAACTTGAATTCTGACAATATGTAGAATTTATGTTTTTGGACCTTAAAAGTTGGTTCTGAGAAATGTCCTAGTTTGGCATAATGTCTAGTTTGACATAAAAAGATATATTCACAAAATCTTTGATTAATTTTGATTGAAACCATCTATTTGTTCTGAGCCATTCGGCTCAAACAATGAGTTGACTTGGCTCAAACAACGAGAGATGAGGACATGTTGACATTTGTGCATGATCATGACTATTGTTAAAGGTCAGTTAGGAAATTTCCATTTTCCCTAATTTGTGGCCATAGTTTAGATAGCCAAAAATATGTGTATAAAGATTGTTGTTACCAAACATGAAATTACCACACTGCATCTTGCCTGTGGGCCAATGACATTGTATATTCTGAATAAACCATATACAGATAAAGAAAGCTGATTGGCGTTGAAGTCCTTCATTGAAAGACTAAACTTAACAAAGTCCTAATTGGCAGCATATGCATCAAATACAGCAACTTTGACAGGACCATTATCTTAATAATCGCTGCTCACCCAAACCATGAGAAATTTTTAAGATGCCATGAGTTTAGGTCACTTTCGATGGTTTTAAGAAGGGGTGTAAAGTTATAAACAAGGTGTCAGCCACACCCCTAAGTACTTTAGAGCTTTAGCCCCTATTCACACCGGGGTGACTTGTGTTGCAATTTGACAGGTTCAAATTGGTGTGATGCTGACTTTGCGGTGCCACACCGATTTGAAAAAAACTTTCCTGGACTATAATTTCCAATTTCAGGTGTGAGTTGCATAGACATCTGTGTATGAAGTCGCACAGATGTCAGCCAAGTCGCACCTAAAATCACACTGACCTCCGGCTTTGAAATTCACACATTTGGCATGAATGGGGGCTTAGATTCCCATTTAGAAGGACAATTGCTACGCACTCACTTCTTTGGTTGATCATGGCGAGGCCTGTTCTAAGTGGAACCTGTCCTGTTAAACCGCTTAATTATTAAATTTGCAATAGTACAAGATGTTCATAAACAGTACAATGTGCATAGCTGAGGTATAACAATCAGAAGCAACAGAAGTAACAAACAACATAAGGGAAACAAAACTCAG
This sequence comes from Pelophylax lessonae, assembly GCF_965119305.1. Lineage (NCBI taxonomy): Eukaryota > Metazoa > Chordata > Amphibia > Anura > Ranidae > Pelophylax > Pelophylax lessonae. Next base: position 135,227,082 of record NC_138774.1, read on the forward strand.
TGCAGAGCATGGTAAACATAGTTAAAGCATGAGGGATGATCAATGCAATTGTCAGATAGTAAGAGTAGACTGCAGTCAATAAGGATAACATGGAGTTTAGTATGGGTTGGAGTGGAGCGGAGAGGGGCCCGTATTTATAGGGTTAAGTGGTCAGAGATGCAGTATACTCTATGGTAGGGGTGGGTTGGCCCCGGACACCCCTACCGGGATCAAACTGTGTCCAGAGGTCCGACCCCCCCCCATGGAGGAGGTCAAGTCTCAGGATTGTACATTAGGTACTAGCGTTTCTAACAGCCAGCCAAATAGACTATTCGTAATCACATCTGGCAAGAGACATATTAGCTAACACCAACAAGCATTCAAAGGAGTAATTTGCGTCCACTGTCTGGACCACATCAGATATATTCAAGTTTAGGGAAGATTTCCACCGCCTTAGGATTAGAAGTCGGGTGGCAAGAAGTATGTGAGATACCACTGTTCAGTATTTTGAGGGGAATTTGTCTATGCCCACATTCAGGATGGCTAGGGCCGGGTTGGGGTGGGTTATTATACCTGTACATGTTAAGATCAGTTTAAATACTTGGTTCCATAGGCTGGTTAGGTTGGGGCAGTACCAAAGTGAGTGACATAAGTTTCCCTCTCGTTCGCAACCCCTCCAGCACAGGGGGGAGTAGGCGGGTGATATCTTGGCGAGCCTGTATGGGGTATAATAAAATCGGTTTAAAATCTTTATCGTGATTTCCCTGTGACCCGAACAACGGGAGCTCTTGGTAATGGCCTGTATCGCTCTTTGCCAGTCATGGAGTAGAAATGTTTGGCCCATGTGACCTTTTTTTGGGGGGGTAGTGAGAATCAGGATTTCATTTAAATCAGGGTGTATTCGAAAATGCAGTACTTCACTGGATTGCATAAAGTGTAGTATGCGCATGCAGGTAAATTGGGCCATGAGTGGGAGGTTGTATCTATTTGTCAGTTCATCTAGTGAGTACGCACGTTCCCCGACTTTGAGGTCACTTAAGTGTGTCATGCCCGATAGTCGCAGTACATCTGTGTTCAGGTTAGGGATAAGAAGGTGGAAGATTTCCAATGATACAGAGGGCACTAGGGGGGTATTACAGGGGGTATTCAAGGAGGAGAAGCTTGTCCATGCCAGAAGCAAGGATTGTATAGTGGGGGGCATGTGTTTTAGGGGTAAGGGTTTCCAGTTATCCGCTAGTAGGAGCATGGGTAGGTTTTCTTCGGGCACTAATGAGGCTTTGAGAGTGACCCAGCCTGGGGGGTCGTTCGCAGAAAACCAGTGTCTAATTTGTTCCATCATGGCTGCCCAGTAGTAGTCAGTGAGGTCAGGTAAACTAGCGCCTCCCACAGAGCTATGTTGTGATAAGATGCAGTGGGCACAACAGCTCTTTTGCCTTTCCAAATATACATTTTTATGGCGCCTGAAAGGTCTGAAATACGGGTGACTGGGACAGGGACAGGCAGAGATCTGTACAGATATAGTATTTGTGGAACTATAAGGCTCCATGTACACGGGACATTAGAAAAAACGTGCTGCAAAGCTAGTTCTGACACCGGGAAAAGGCAGCTGTTAAACGTGCTTTCAGTAGCTTTTTCCATTGGCGTTATTGCACGTTTGGCCACGTTGCTTTTAGCAACGTTTTTCCTGCCTCCATTCAAAATCTATGGTTCCCTATTGGAGCCTATTGATTTGAATGGAAGTCGCACCGCAAGTCGGATCAGGATGATCCGACTTGCAGTGCGACTTGCGCTGTGAGAATCTTGAGGGGGAACTCCACGCCAAAAATGGGAAAAAAACTGCGTGGGGGTCCCCCCCAGGTTCCAAACGAGGCCCTTCGGGTCTGGTATGGAATTTGAGGGTAGCCCCACCCCGAAAAAATGGCATGGGGTCCCCCCCCAAATCCATACCAGACCCTTACTTGAGCACGCAGCACGTAGGGCAGGAAGGGGGAGGGGACGAGCGAGCGACCCCACCCCCCCTGGACCATACCATATGCCCTCAACATGGGGGGTTGTTGGTGCTTTGGGGCAGGGGGAGCTCTGCACCCCCCACCTCAAAGCACCTTGCCCCCATGTTGATGGGGACAAGGGTCTTATCCACACAACCCTGGCCGGTGGTTGTGGGGGTCTGTGGGCAGGGGGCTCATCGGAATCTGGAAGTCCCCTTTAACAAGGGGGCACCCCAGATCCCCGACCCCCTCCCTATGTGAATGGGTATGGGGTACACTGTACCCCTACCCATTCACCCCATAAAAGGCAGTGTATGTAAATAACGACAGGAGACGTTTTGGAAAGTTTATTAAAAATCTTCATCTGGAATTCTCCACTCTGGTCTTCTCCCTCTCCGCTCTTCTTGTCTTCTCCTCTCTGCTCTTCTTGTCTTCTGCTCTTTTGCTGTTCGCTCATCTGCTATCCAATCTTCTGCTCTTTTGCCCTCGGCTCTTCTTCTTCCTCCGGTCTTCCTCTGACGCTGTCTCCGTTGATTATGCCGGTCTCCGGTCTCTGCAGCTTGTTATATAGCCATTGTGGGCGTGGTCGCCAGGTGACGTCATCAGGAGACCCCACCCCCTCATGTCACAGATGACATCATCTGTGACATGAGGGGGCGGGGCCTCCAAATGATGTCATTGGGAGGCCACGCCCCCAATGGCTATATAACAAGCTGTTGATGGACAGAGGTATTCCTCTGATTTTAATATTGTTCCTTCTCGATCTGTCCTCCAAATCAGCTACCTTATCACACAGCCAAGCTATCTCTTCAGTGTGTGCTGCTTGTGTGTAGGGATGATCGAATGGTTCAGGTCGACCTTCGGTTCGACCCGAACATTTGGTGTTCAAAATTCGGCCGAATTCCGAACTTTTTGAGGTAAATGTTCGGAATTCGGTCACCAGAACTGCCCAAAATGCAATGGGACAGGAATTGGGCTTTAAAAGCCCGTGATTAGCCCAGAAACGTCAGTAAAAGCCAATTGAGGGGGCAGGAGTCTACTAGGAATGTGATTGGAGTGACTACGGGGTCCAGAGGCCAATTAGGATTGAATACGCCCCCCAGTATATAACATAGCCCCGCCAAACCTCTAGCACTGTAATACAGAGGCTGTGGAAGAGAATGGAAGCATTTGTGTTTCTCCTGCTGCTTGTAAAGCTCCAGTGTCATTTTGCAATTATCTTCTGCTGTATGGAGCTGTTCTTTTAGTATGAGGAAAGGGATATGCAGTGTAGTTAGGGTACTATATACCACTATAGTTAGATTCAATAATCTAGTTTTTGTAGGGATACTTTTAAGTGTCAGGGTGACCGTAGTGTAGTTTAGGGTGACCTGACTCTGCCATGTCAGGGTGACCACAGTGTAGTTTAGGTGACCTAACTCTGCCATGTCAGGGTGACCGTAGTGTAGTTTAGGGTGACCTGACTCTGCCATGTCAGGGTGACCGTAGTGTAGTTTAGGGTGACCTGACTCTGCCATGCCAGGGTGACCGAACTCTGCCATGTCAGGTTGACCGTAGTGCAGTTTAGGGTGACCTGACTCTGCCATGTCAGGGTGACCGAACTCTGCCATGTCAGGGTGACCCCACTATGCAGATTCTGGGTTAGGGGTATACATATATATATATATATATATGTATATATACACACACACATATATATATACAGTATATACCCCTATACAGAAGTTCAGATGTCATGCCTGCCTCCAAACGCCTTCAAAAAATGCTCAAAAAATGCCCAAAAAACTCCTGAAGAATGCATGAAACAAAAACGCCCAGGTGTGAAAGGAGGGTAACACTATCCCTGCGCTACTGAAATTCTAAGAAAAATAATCTGTTTTTTTTTCTGGTTCTGGACATGCTACAGAGCTGAAACTTCACAGGTACACTTTTTAGACCCCCCAGACACTAAATCCAAAGAAATCTATTTTTTTTTCAATAATTATTTTAATAATTGGCTCGCTATCAAAAACGACATTTTTTAAGAACTTTTTTTGCCTGATTCATAGTCCCTGGGGCATGACCCAGAACCCTAGGCACGTTTTAGGGGCATTTATTGGGTTTTAGGGCTTCAAAATGGTGTTTTTTGATTCCAGAAGTTTGGGTCCCATTGATTTCAATGGGGTTCTGGAATTCAAACCAAACTTTCGGGAAATTCGGGGTGTCGAACCACACTTTTCAAAAGTTCGATCATCCCTACTTGTGTGCCTGCTATGGCATTAATTGAAGAAGCCTGTGTGTCTATTAGGTGCTCGACTGTATTCACCCTATCCCCCACTTGCTGGATATCAGCTTTACATTGGCGTACACACGCTAAAATGTCATTTTGCAAGGAGGTCTTTAAAGAAAGCATCATCTCCTTTAATGTGGTGTCAGACACCGATTGCCCTTGTGTGGGGAAGGGGAGGAAAGGGTCCTGCTGATGTGGTGGAGCAGTGGTCTGTGTGCCCTCTATAGCACTCACCTCCATGCTGGCAACTGATGTAGGCCGCTCTGGGGATGTGATGCGCTGTTTTGACTTGGCGGGACTTCTGGTGGATGGTGAATATTTGCCTGAGGAGTCTTCACTGCCTTGACGTGCTCCGGGGCACTGAGGGAGGGCTAGGGGTGGAAATGAGGCCCAGGGATGCTGTGGTGGACTCGCAGGCCGCGGCTCCCGGCCGCCACCATCTTGGCTGGAATCGCAGCCTACAGGTTTAAGGAAGTCCTTGAAATTTCACATGTGCGATAATACAAAATTGAACACACCTGCTCTCCATTCACACTTGATACCTTGTAACACTAATGAGTCACATGACAACGGGGAGGGAAAATGGCTAATTGCACCCAATTTGGACATTTTCACTTAGGGGTGTACTCATTTTTGTTGCCAGTGGTTTAGACATTAATGGCTGTGTGTTATTTTGAGGGGACAGCACATTTACACTGTTATACAAGCTGTACACTCAATACTTTACATTGTAGCAAAGTGTCAATGCTTCAGTGTTGTCACATGAAGAGATAGAATAAAATATTTACAAAAATGTGAGGGGTGTACTCACTTTTGTCAGATACTGTATCTTCATTAGGGCATCAATATAGCAAAATTACATTACATTATGTATACTGTGCATACAGTATATTAATGTATATAATATTATTTGTTTCATATGATGATGATGGACCGGAAAAAAACAAGCTTCAAATAGCCAGTTTAAAAGTGCATATACCCCTTAGGGCTCTTTCACACGGATGTTATGTATGTCAGTAAATCACCCCACCTGTTTGCGGGCGATATATGGACATAATGAATGTCTATGGGATTGCGGATGTCAGCAGATGACCATCCGCTGACATCCGATTTTCGTCCTTTCAGTTCTGTTCCGTTTTTTGGAACGGAACCGAACCCTATTTTTGTTCCGTTTAAAAAACTGAATGATTTGGAAAAAAAAAACGGAACGGATGCAAAATCGGATGTCAGCGGTGTCATCCGCTGACATCCGCAATGCCCATAGACATACATTATGTCCGTATATCATCTGCAAACGGATGGGATTATATGCGAACATACTGAGCGGATAACACAAGTGTCATCCGTGTCCGTGAAAAAAAAAAAAGTGCTGGAGCGGATCGCAATACGGTCCGCTCAGTGTGAAAGAGCCCTTAGTCTTGGCAATTAAGTCACAAACAGTAAAGAACCAATATTCCACACACATTTTAGTGGACGCAGAATCCCAATTCATCAGGGCTGAGGTTTTGGTTGCCAGAAATCTTGATATGGACTGTATGTAAATCTCCTAAACTGAAAGCATGCAGAGCATAATGACTGGACTGTGGCATTGCTGGCTGGTGTCTTTATTTTATGGCAGAATATTTAATGAACCAAATTCATATTTGCCATGTTTGTCACTCCAAAAATCTGCTTGTAGCACAAACGTTTTGGTTATATTTAGGGCTCAGCTAGCCATTGCAGATATGTGTGATGTGAGCAATCAATACACACCCTGGTTCTACTAATCTGTGGTGATAGTAGTTATTGCTTTAGAAATACTGTCAAAAGCCCTCTAAGGGGGGGGGGGGGGGGAGGTTGAGTGAGCGGAACTTTCCCCTTCCGAGTTAAGGAAATGTTTAAATACAATAAATTAGTGACTGAAAATAGCACTAGCTATGCAGCCTTTTTTATTAGAAGTAATTCACAAAGATGATTATTATGATTAACTAATATTTTTAGAAACTATACAACAACATTTAAATATAATAAATGAAAGTTACAGCAACATTGTCTTAGAAATATTTGACAAAAGAAGGTACAATGACAATCAAAGACAATCCTGCTCCTCGTTTAGTATGAAAAGGTGAGAAGCAGCACATGCAATTCTGCATTAGTGTCGTCTTTAATTTGTTGGCTTCACATCACATTATGTAGGAGATTTTAGACACTGTCATCTTTTCACTGTAAGGTTTGCTCTGTCTCTCAGGTTCCATATACTGTATGTGTCACTTCCTTTGCTAAACGTGAACACACAGGAAACTCATTTTGTACATTTCTACACATTGTTAGGTACCCTAGTGACAATTCCTCAAGGATATGGCTTCGGTAAAAGCAACCTCTTGGTTTATTGTAAATACATACAGTAACATAAGAAAATCATAATTGTGCTAGGTAGAAACAGGGAATAGTGTTTTCTTTCTTTAGCGGTTGTTATTTTTCTCTATTAATTATTCCTGTCACCTGTTAAGACTTTCAATGCATGGCACATTTCCATTTGATCAATAGCCTTAAGGCCAGTACACACGAGTCAAAATTCGGCCCGGAATTTTCGTCCGACGACCGATTTGCCGATTTTCGGCTTGTTAGTATTATGCTTCCGACAACCGACTACGACTTTTCGGCCGAAAAAAATCTGGTGTGCAGGCTATAAAATTTTTGTCCTCCGTCAAAACACGTCCGATTTTCATGCAGTCAGTACAGATTTCAACAGGGAGAAATCTTATGAGCAGGACTGGGCATGCTCAGAGAAGAAAGAACACAAAGAAAGCAAACCAACACATGACATCACTTCTGAAATAGAATTTTATCGTGCGGGAAAATTCGTGTGCAGTCTAGGCACATTTTAACCAACAAAACACCACTCTGGACAAAAGATGGACAACCAGTCGGCGGAAATTCGTTGTGTGTGTACTAGGCTTTAGAAGCTCTACAAGAGGGAAAAAAAAGTAAAATGCCTACTATGGGCAACTATTTAAACTGACATCACTGGAGGTTCCTGATGAGTAAGCACATTGTGCAAGACACATCACGGCTGCTGCTGCTGCTGCTGATGATGATGATGTTTGTACTGGATTTAACTTTCTTTCCTTCAATAAACCTAGCAATTGGTTCCAGCAAAGTTCTTGGAGCCCAAAGTGTACATAGCCAGGTGGGTTGGGGTTTCTCACCCTAACAGCAGCAGGGACTTGTTATGCATCTTTACTAAATTATAGTTATCCTTGCTCTGCAATAAAAAATAAATAAAAAATACACTGTTATTTATACAGGTCACAATTGTACTTGTAAAAAGCAATTGGATAAAATAATAAGTTAAGGAATTTCTATGTAAAATCAATGTGTTTGCATTCAATATTGACAGACAGAGGGTCACCTTACACATACTGTACATAATTATGGCCCTAAACCCTTACCCATTCTACCCAAAACCTTAAAAAAATGTCTGGAGTTGGACAATTTTATAGCTACTAAACATAATTTTACTAGTTTGCAAATTTCTGTTTATTGTTATCTATGCTTCAAAATTACTATCTCTACCAGCCTAACATAAGGCAAATTACAAGTAAATGTATGTGATATACATAGAAAGGAGCAAGATAGACAATATGGAACCGGGGGAAAAATATCTGCTCAACCAGCGCTAACACAAAGGGTTAACATGCAATGTGAAATCACAAAATAAGCTGCTGCTATAACGGAAGATCATATAGATAAAGGTGCATGTGAAATTTACAATAGTCCAATATAGCAAACTAAAACGCACTAGCAGCGCTAGAACAAAGTGCAATACAGGAGTTAAAGTCAATGAAGTTCATACATAGTGCCCGAAGGGTATCCACTGATGACAGTCCTAAGCACATATGAAATCCTTGGTCTTAAACCACATCGGACCCTCCACCACACCAGGGTGCACACCCTTAAGTGAATGCACTCACCAGAACTTGGATAAAGAAAAGCTCCAAACAACAGCCGATCACCCACTGCAAGTAGATCGTGCGATCTCTCCTTGGCCAGGACCAATCAGACTCCAGACACAGCACCTGATAGACATCGGTCTCAGCGGTATGTGTAGCAAACCAGGATTCAATGATGGTACATGTGGGAATAATAGATCTCATAGAACAGCACCGTTTGACTAAAAGCCTCTTTATTTCCCCAAGCAAGACAAACCCCTGTAGATATTGCACTTACATGTCATACAATCAAGTTAGGCATGAAAACAACTGAAGAGAGGCATAACCTGCGTCCTGCAGCCGGTCCCCGTAGTAAGGTTCGCCGCTGGTACCTAGCTGGAACAAGCCCTCGGGTGTCTTTATCTGTATGTGATATACAGTTTATCTACATAGTACAGTAGTTACAAATAAATTCAAAATAAATTCTTATAGCATCATAATTTAAAGAGGTTGTAAACTCCCCATTTTCACTTTAGCTCATTATAATCTGCCTAAAGAAAGCAATCAATAGGTGCCTTTAAAAAATGTCTTACTTCTATAATCTTCCTGTAATCCTTCCTGCAATATGTGATGACGCCTTTGGCGCATGCCCAGTGTGTTTTTCAATCCACGGCACGCTTGGCTTTCCCTGTATGTCTCAAAACTGCATAGCTAAGTCTCGCGATTAGCTGTGTGCCTTTCTCCCCAGCTTCCTGCTTCCTTATCTGACAGGGGAGGGGGAGTGAACAAGTGAGAGAACACAAGGGGAGGGGGTAAAAAGTTTGGCACCAATGGGTCCCAGAGTTTCTCATATTTGACTACCCTATCTAAGAGCATGTATTTCATCTTAGCATAAATTATTGCTTGTGTGATCCTATTTCATACTGTAAGGACACAGAGAAAGGGAGTTTTCCAGGCTCTCACTATCATTTGAGACTTACTGTATACTCTTTGATAGTTAAAAAGGCCATCGGGTTGAATTATAGTATTTGCAAGAGGCCTAGGAATTTGGAGCCAAATCCATAACTTTCCAGGTTTTAAAAGCCCCCATTCCATTGTAATGTATAGCTGAAATTATGTTGATGACCCTTTCATGTTTGATTGAACGTCTAATGATTCGGGACAAATCCCATCTGGTCTGGGTGGATATGCTGTAAAAGAAAGGAATTTATTTTTACAGATAGGATTTTGGTCAGAATTCTTAAAGTGATTGTCTATTTTTTTATTTTTTAAATAACAAACATGTTATACTTACCTGCTCTGTGCAGTTGGTGTTGCACAGGGCAGCCTGGATCCTCCTTTTCTCGGGTCCCTCTTTAGCTCTCCTCATCCCTCCCTCCTGTCAAGTGCCCCCACAGCAAGCAGCTTGCTATGGGGGCACCTGAGCCGAGCCGCACTTGATTGACAGCCACGGAGCCAATTGTGCTGCGGCCGTGTCTCAGCCAATTAGGAGGGAAAGTCCCGGATGGTCTAGGGACTTATTGACATCACTGGAAAGAGATGGAGCTCAGGTAAATATTAGGGGGTGCTGGGGAGGCTGCTACACACAGAATGCATTACGATAAAAAACCTTTTGCCTTTACAACTCCTTTAAATCCCCTGGGTGATAATTTGCACAATCTCCATGGTTTATGCCTGGCTTTGGAATGACATGGATGAATGCCATGTTTTCATGTGGAGGTGAGTCATAGCTATTCCAACGATCATTAAAAAATTTGCTGTGAAAAAAATTTGGAAATATATGAAAATTTTGATTCCACATCTTTGCGATGTCCAGAAAATCCATCAGGACCAGATGCTTCGGAAGGACTTTTTTTCAAAAATTACAAACATTTTATATTTATCTGCTCTGTGCAATGGTTTTGCCCAGAGCAGCCCCGATCCCCCTATTTTCAGGACTCCCGCTAGTGCTCCTGGCTCCTCCCCTTTTGAATACCCCCCCAGCAAATGACTTGATGGGCGTGGTACTCTTAAGGGCTTGATCCTGAGCCGTGCACTGTGTACCTCTATTGAGCCACACAGTGCAGCCATTCCCCCACTCGCCCATCACTGAGGTAAAAAAAAACTGTAGCCCTTAGAACCATTTTAACTGTCTCCTCTGAAAAGCCATCTTCAATAAATTCTCTATGCTCTTCTTTAAATTAGGGTAAAGATACATTCTCAAATAATCAAGCTGCTCTGTCTTTAGGGCATAGAGTTTGGAGTAGACCATCCATTTGCACTGGGGAATGGTCTGCCCATGGTACTACTAGCACTTTAGTAGATGAACCGGAGAAGTGTAAAGAGAAAACATTTATGAAAGTGAAAATGTTCTGTGTACATTGCTTTGTTTTAGGGGATGTTTCATGTTTTATTTGAATTGATGTAATATTTAATCCAAGTAGATGTTGATATTTCCTCTCAAAACCAGCTATCCCACTGCATGAGGCATTCAAATTTGTAGCATCTTATGAAAAAAAATCTAGCTGTCAGGTATTGGGGGTGTAATAAGATATTAGAGTTTTTTTCATGGTCAATAATTTTCCCACTGCCATCAAAAATCTACCCTTCTTATCCTTAATTACGTGGCAGGATGTTAATAGAACTTTTTTAGGGAAAAAGATTGTTGAGGGAGCGTGGTCGGCATGCGCACTGAATGGCAGCATAGAAGCTGAACTCCGGTGCACTTAGGGCTACCAGCAATGAACGGGAGACCCAATTAACACCCAGCACACCTCTATACTTGTCTGACTAATACAGGCACACATCCACTATGTCGAGGAAACAAAGAGATGGCCGTCAGCCGCAAAAACTGACAGCCTTCTTCCTTCAGCCTGCACAAGGAGGCCGAGAAGATGGTGCCATTGCTCCGGCCCCTGCCTCCTCCTCTGCCTCCTCCTCTGCCTTACAAAACAGAGTGGGGGTAGGATCAATTGGAGCTCAAGGTCAACATCCCAATAATGTATGGAAAGAGGGAGGGGTGCCTCTAAAAGGAGACTTTAAAGGCCAATAAGTAAATATTAAATGATCCAATAATGGGGTCAAGAAGTAATAAAAAAGAAATAATTTTTTTTTTGTATATATAAAAGATACAAAATCACTTTGTTAAAATGGGCGCTGTCCTGACTTTGCCGAGAGCCATGGCATCATGCACAATTGTACTAAAGAGCAAGCAAGATCATAAGCATATGCCATTGAATGCCTAGGTTGCTTCTCCATGCTTTGACCCCTCTTTTTGGTTTTGCTGAACTTCGGGTGTTTATTTGGCCAGATTGACCTTTGTCTTTACATCTGTAACTCTCACTATAGAAAACTGCTTCACTGGCTGAGCAAACAAATGGACTTCATTGGTTTTTGTTTTTAATTGTTTTGAGCTGATAATTGAGTTTTTGTGATTCATTGGATAAACATTGTACTCCATTTTTACCATGTACCCCTGAAGAAAGACAGAACTCTGAAACAAGTCGGCGGGTAATATTTGGGGTTCTTCTTTGCCAAACAGTGTTTCACCATCAATATTCTACTGTTGTAGTTTTGTATATGGCCCTCTGTTTCAAAACCTCTGTTTGCATGTGAGCTCATGTGTGTATACATGTACAAAAAAAAAGTTTTTTTTGCAGTTTGTATTAATAAAGTGATTTTTTATCCTTTATATAAAGAAAAGTGTTTTTTTCTTTTTTTAATACTTCTTGACCCCATTATTGGTCCATTCAATATTTAATTCTTGGCCTTTAAAGTCCCCTTTCAGAAGCACCCCTCCCTCTTTCTTCTGCCTTACAAGGCCCATACACAGACCTGCCAGATGATCAGCCTGGAGCTGAAGGATCCCAGGATGAAGGCTATTCACCTAATCCACCCTCATCACTCAGCCAGCTCTGTGCCAGTCCTGCCAAAGCCAGAATGTGCCTGGATGACAGTCTACAAGGATCTGAGGTGGGCCATGCTGTCCCTCAATCCATACTGCCTATTCCACACCGCTCCTCCATAGCCTCCTTCTCTATCACCAACCAACCAGTGATGGACACACTGTTAAAATATATGCTCTTATCATTGCAGAATTCCCTGCATGCTGATTTTGCCATTTTAACCCACAAATTCTCCTCTGAATTAAATGCACTAGGTGAGAGAGTGAATCACATAGAGGACTCTATGGGAGAAATCACTACCACAATAAATGATTTAGTGGATGCTCATAAAGACAGGCAGTGGGTGAAAGCAAAAATTTTAGACCTAGAAGATGGTCATGGCATAATAATCTAAAGTTGCGGGTTATCACAGAAACATTGCAACCTAGCGAACTAAAACGCTACGCCACAGAAATGTTTTGTACTCTTTTACCTGATGCAAGTCCTATTGATTCAACTATAGACCGCATACACGGTCTGCCTAAGCTGTCTAACCTGCCAGAAACCATCCCAAGGGATGTCATCATGCGCATACACTTCTTTCACATTAAGGAAAAACTCCTAACAAAATCCAGATCTCTAGGCCAGTTTCCAGCTCCCTATGCGAATATCTAGATGTATGCAGATCTTTCCAAGTATACCCTGGATATGAGGAGGCAACTAGCCGCGATAACAAAAGCATTCCGCAACCATAATAGTCCTTTTAAATGGGGTAACCCCACCAAGCTCATTGTGGAAAGGAATGGCGTATCACATAACAACACCTCCGTGCACAAATCTCCTCCCATCCTAGGGCATTATACCTGAACCACAAGTGACTATGCACAAGTCACCAGGAAAGGTGTCACCTTCTTGGCAAAAATCCATTTCTTACCCACAGCAAAGGAATAGATGAATGATCACAGGATCCCCCTCCATAATATTAACCTCAGTCTCAACAGGTTAGCCCTCTGCTCTGGATGATGCAATGCTTTGGTCTTATGGACTTTCTCCCTTTTGGCTATAGACAGTGCCTAAGTCATAGTATATGCAGCCACTGCCTAAGTTTACTTTCTTTTGTTACAATTTCTCATGCATATCCCTTCTCTCTTTGACTCCCCTATGGAAGATACCACCTCTCTCGCTTATCCACCGAACAAACTACTGCACCTGATCACCCCTGCAAGTGGAAGCCAATTTCTGGATCTCAAGATGGTTTTCTCCACTACATGTCACATGCACAACATAACCGTGAGTACAGCAACTTCACCTCAGCAATCCACACACAACAATGGGACTTAAAATACTATCCCTCGTTTCCAAGGGTCTAAAGCACCCAGCCATAAGAGCCTCCCTGTGGAAAACTGCTTTGACGCAAGGATGTGACATTTTGTGTGCACAAGAGACCCACTTCCAAAATACAGCTGCCCCGAAATGTATGCATAAAGTTTTTCCCCATATCTATACAGCTAAAAGCCTGGAGAAAAGAAGAGGCACACTTACAGCTACACGCAACACCGTTGCTTTTCAACTCCTAGATAGCAGTCTGGATTCAAATGGCTGCTTCAAAATCCTTGTGTGCTTGATTGACTCTGTTGTCTACACACTTGTCTCTCTCCACACTCCCAATTCCCATCAATTTCACTTCTTGAACAAACTTATGAAGAGTATCCTCATAATGCAAAAAGGTCACACTACAGTATACTATGCGGGGACTTTAATATAGTTTCTGACTACCAGCTGGACTCCTCACACCCGAGGTTACAATTCCCCATGTCCAAATTCCTCCACACTAATGAACTCTTCGACATTTGGCGATGCCACCACCCACAAGAACACAATTACACTTTTTTTTCAGCAACACACAAATGCTATTCACATATCGATTACTTTCTTGTGTATAAATGGTTACTCCAAGCAGCAAGCAGTTCCAATATCTCCACCATCTCTTGGTCAGAGCACGCTCCTATCTGCTTAACCCTTAATGTGGACCCCCCCGCTCTACCATTCCTAAAATCTGGAGAGCCAATCCATTTATCCTTCGCTTCTCCCCTTATCCTGAGAAACTACATAAAGCTCTGAATGAATTCTTCCCACTCAATGTTGGATCTGTAAAGAAAGTTGCAACCCTGTGGAATGCCCACAAGGCATTCACCAGGGGAGCACTTCATTAAATGAGTTCACAAGTAGAGTTGAGTTGACCTGGATGTCCGGGTTCGGCCGAACTTGAAAAAAAAGTCTGGGTTCGTGACCCGGACTTAATCCAAACTTTACCCTGATCCCAAACCCCATTGAAGTCAATGGTGACCCGAACATTTGAACACTAAAATGGCTCTAAAAAAAACATGGAAAGGGCTAGAGGGCTGCAAATTGCATCAAAATCTTCTTAAGAGCATTGTAAGTGCTCTGCAAACAAATGTGGATAGGGAATAACTTAAAATGACATAAAAAACATAAAAAAAAAGAATCATCTTGATCTAGGAGGACGAGGCCTATATGGAGTAGAAGGTTGAGGTGGCGTGGATGTGGCGGTGTAGGTGGAAGCGGCGGCGGTGGAGGACAAGGTAGCCAACACTGGTTTTGGTTTTTAATTTAATTTTTTTTTAAATTAGGGTACACCCCAAAAGAGTAAGAAAGATCAAATACAACAATGGCTGGGTAAGGCCGGTATACATGTCTATTCTGCACCATGTACGGACAAGTCCTGTGGGATCCATGCCTGGTTCATTTTAATGAAGGTGAGCTTGTCCACATTGGCTCTGGACAGGCGGATGTGCTTGTCTTTGATAACAACCCCAGCCGTGCTAAATAACCGTTCAGATAATACATTGGCTGCAGGGCAGGCCAGCACCTCCAAGGCATAAAGGGAAAGCTCAGGCCATGTGCCCAACTTGGAGACCCAGAAGTGGAAGGGGGCAGACCTGTCATTCAGTACATCTAGGCGTGTGCACACATACTGCTCCACCATATTCGTGAAATGCTGCCCCCTGCTAAGACGTTCCATATCAGCTGCTGGTGCTGCTGCTTGTTGTGGCGTGCTGACCAAGCTTTTCCACATTTCTGCCATGTTAACCCTGCCTTCTGAGGTGCTGGCGGTGCCCTGGCTGCGTTGGCGACCTTTTCCTCCTCATCTGCCTTGTGCTTCCACTGTGCCCCCGCTGTCAGGTGGGAATGCCACCAGCAGCAGGTCTACCAGCGTGCGCTTGTACTCACGCATCTTCCGATCAGGCTCTAGTGAGGGAATTAAGGATGGTACGTTGTCCTTGTAACAGGCATCCAGAAGCGTGGCCACCCAGTAATCAGCACAAGTTACAATGTGGAAAACTCGGCGGTCGTTGCGGAGACACTGCAGCATGTAATCGCTCATGTGTGCCAGGCTGCCCAGAGGCAACGAAAAGCTGTCCTCTGTGGGAGGTGTATCCTCTGTGTCCTCTGTATCCCCCCAGCCACGCACCAGTGATGGCCATGAGCTGGCCTGAGTGCCACCCTGCTGTGAACATGGTTCCATCTCCTCCTCCATCTCCTCATCCTCGTCATCCTCCAGAACTGTGCCCCTGCTGGACAATTGTGTACCTGGCATTTGTGGGTGCAGGAACCCACCCTCGGAGCCACTTGTGAGTGACTGCCCTGAAAGCCTTGGAAATTATACCTCTTCCTCCTCCTCCTCCTCATCCTGTGCCACATCCTCTTCCATCATCGCCGAAGCGTTTTTTCAAGAAGGCATAGAAGTGGGATAGTTAAGCTGAGAACAGTATCATCGGCACTGGCCATGTTGGTGGAGTACTCGAAACAGCGCAACAAGGCACACAGGTCTCTCATGGAGGCCCAGTTATGACCCTTGATAATGCCAGCTGCGCATTGACGAAATGCGTCGGGACGTCTGATCACATTATGTTACGGATTAAGTCATTTCCGGGCTCCGGGTGGAACGCAAGTGCCGGAACGCAGAAGCGGCGTTCCCCGAGACCACGGTTGATTGTCACTATCGTCTGTTTGATTCATCCACACTGTAAGTGTTACTCTTTTAAATAAACCACTTTTACTTGATGTACTTCACTATGCAGTCCTTTTTGTTTGTATGATGCATCTGAGTCCAGCATCCTGATTAAAAGAGCTAGAGGAGGACGGTTCATCCCTGGCTTGAGGCATTCAGTGGGTTTCCATGCTAATCCTGTCTCAAAAAGGCTCTCACTGACCCCCTATAACTTGAGGGTCTACCATCTCTGGTTAGAGGTTTGACTCACCGGGTGGTCTGTGTGTATGGTGGAGGTGTCTTTATTGCAACAAGTCCAGATCAGGATCCCTCTGATATTCCATTCTTTGGATGGTGTTTTTTGGACTGTTTTTGGCCCATTCAACATTGCTGTTGGGACTTTTATTTGCACAATTAATTTGCACATTTGTCCACAATTTTGCACTATTCATATACTGTATTTGTGTATCACTGTATAATTTATTTAATTTTTTATGTATTATTTATTTGATCTGTTAGAAGCCACTTATCAAGTCCCAATATTGATCATATATTTTGCACACAATTTAAGGTGGCACTTAGAGATAAGTGAATAATTATGCACTGGGAATTAAATTATTCACCAAATCCACTTTATCGTCATTAGTTTAACAAAATTTAGGGTTTATTAATTTATTTATGACAATATTCTATGTATGAGCGCCATCTGGTAAATAACTTTTTTTTGTGGGGGTATAGTTCTAGATCTCTGTGTCTACTTTTTTCTATAGAGACAATTTGTAACATCCTTTTTACCCATTGAGATTGTGGGAGGTGAGGAAATTGTCCAGGTTTTTAGGATAGCTTTTCTTGCAGCTTATAGACACAAATGAACCCATTGGGGGTGGTGTCTTTTTGCTGATTGTTGAGTAACTGTCAGGTTGTATTTTGATTGAATATGGAGAGTGTGCTAAAGACCTAGAGCCTATTGTGCCACATCCCTAATACATATGCGAAAATTTAAGGTTCCCCTAAATTGGGACTTTTTAGGCACAAAAGATTGGAAGGATAGATAGATAATATAAATAAAGAAGTTTTTTATTTAAATACAAATACAAATCAAAGATTAAGAACAATGTGCAAGCAAGAAACAAACAGAGAGGATATAACTCATAGTGCTCGAACATGACCCGACATGTTTCGGAGCTAAGGATACTTGCTCCTTCTTCAGGGGAGTTCAAGCAGTACTCTGGTGGTATAAAAATGGGTGTGTAAGAAAAACCAATATTTATAAAGATTCTTGCATAATATAAAGTGACTAATACAGTTCACATAGTATATAGCATAAATAATGAGTACTTACAGGGTTATACCATAACTGAGTTTAAAAGAAGCCTGCACAAGGGTTAAAAACAACTGGTGATACGGATTGATCTGGCAAGCACGTATGGCAGTATGGATTGTAAATAGATTGTAAATACTAACATCTATTTACAATCCATACTGCCATACGTGCTTGCCAGATCAATCCGTATCACCAGTTGTTTTTAACCCTTGTGCAGGCTTCTTTTAAACTCAGTTATGGTATAACCCTGTAAGTACTCATTATTTATGCTATATACTATGTGAACTGTATTAGTCACTTTATATTATGCAAGAATCTTTATAAATATTGGTTTTTCTTACACACCCATTTTTATACCACCAGAGTACTGCTTGAACTCCCCTGAAGAAGGAGCAAGTATCCTTAGCTCCGAAACATATCGGGTCATGTTCGAGCACTATGAGTTATATCCTCTCTGTTTGTTTCTTGCTTGCACATTGTTCTTAATCTTTGATTTGTATTTGTATTTAAATAAAAAACTTCTTTATTTATATTATCTATCTATCCTTCCAATCTTTTGTGCCTAAAAAGTCCCAATTTAGGGGAACCTTAAATTTTCGCATATTTTGATTGAATAACATTAAGTGAGGCAATTTTGAGAAGTTTAGGCCTGTTACACCCTGAACTAGATCCATTACTTGATCCCAGAATAAAGATACCAGGGACATTGCCAAAATCTGTGGGCTAGTGTAGGGTTGTGGTGGCCGCATTGTGGACACAAAGCAGTTTGAGTAAAAACTAAAAAAATCCGCGCTTAGGATGAATAGCCCAGAAATAGGGAGGTATATATATAATGTGAAGAGATTGGCTGCAGCCCACTTCAAAATATAGCCCTGGAGGGGGCTATACGATAAGGAAAGAAAAGGGAAGTGATTGGCGCTGCCAATGTATAAAAGGGATGATGGATGTGTATTATTAAAAAAGGATATAACATATATCCTTTTTTAATAATACACATCCATCATCCCTTTTATACATTGGCAGCGCCAATCACTTCCCTTTTCTCTGCAAAGCAGTTTGAATTTTCAAATTTGTGTAGAGACAGGATATTTGCCCCGTGAATCAGTTTGAATTGTGTCTCTCTCCATGATTCAATTATGGTGCATTTTCAAATCTTCAAATAGCCATTTAAGACGTATTACCCATGACAATTGCAGGAAAGTCCTTATTTCATTTTCCAAATAGAGTTTCCGAGTAGAATTTGTTTGTAGTGGTCTGTAATAGGTTGTAGGCGGTTGAAATGGAATTTGTCTTCTGAGTTACCATATGGTCAATAATTGAAGACCTGAAGCTTCTGGTAAAACTTTTGGAGCAAAAGGAGATGTAAGAAACCACCTGGTGATAACATAACATGTGTGATTGAGGGAGAAGATAATCCGTGACTAGGACACTGAAAGTTTTTACTGACATAGTTTCCAGATGTAAGAAGGATGTTGTTTTGATTATGCCTGATTTATACCAGACAGAATATGTCTCAAGATCTGTAGCTTGTGGGAACATTGGGTTGCTGTGTATTGGGAGATAATTTGAGATATTTGATGGGAGGTTAAGCTTTTTTGATACTTCTCTCCATGCGATTACGGTGTCCCGAATCAAGATATGATGTTGTAGGTTTTTTTGGGAGGGCTATGACTTTGCTGTGTATTATTCCTGCAGGTTGGAAGGGGTAGACTACTCTGGATTCCAAGGTGAAATTAGCATAATTAGAGGAGCAGGAGATCCAATCCAGACCATATCTAACTAGACATGCTAGGTTGTACAATCTAATATCTGGTAGCCCCCCCGCCCGATCGTTCTGCAGAAGGTGCAGTTTTGTTAGAGAGATACGAGGTCTCTTTGGACACCATATAAATGATGATATAGCTCTGTTTATTATTTGTACATCTTTATACTTTAGGAGAATTGATAGTGTCTGAATGGGGAAAATAAGGCGTGGGAAGCTCGCCATTTTGATCAAGTGGCACCTTCCAAAAAACGACAGGGGCAGATTCATCCAAACTTCCAATTCTTTCTTAATTTTTTCTAGAAGTGGTGGGAAATGAAGGTGGTAAAGTGATGATGGATCCTTCCCAATCTTAATGCCCAAATAAGTAATATAGTGTTTTGCTAGAGGAAAGGTAGAAGATGCATCCCATTGTGACAAGGTTGTTTTCCTGAGAGGTAGTATCTCGCTCTTGTCATAACTAACTCTGAATCCTGTAATGGAGTAAAATTTGTCCATTAGAGAGCAAAGAGTTTTCAAGTCTGAGGAAGGGTTGGAGGTGAAGAGGAGCATGTCATTGGTGAACAATGCCGTCCAAAGTTCCTTCTTGCCTATGTGTATACCGTGGAGTGGAGCTGATTTCAGTAGGTACCTCGAAAAGGGTTCTAGAGCTAGGCTGAAGAGTATAGGTGATAGTGGACATCCCTGTCTGGTGCCTTTATGCAGGGATATTGAATTAGAAATGCCCGCTGATGTAACAATGCATGCGGTTGGATTGGTGTAGATGGCCAGTATGAATTCTAACACCCGGCCAGAAAAGCAAAAGCTTGTTAGGGTCAGAAAAAAACAGCCGAAATTAATATTGTCAAAGGCCTTTTCCGCATCCAATGTTACGATAGCTAGTTGTTCTGAGGGGTGCATTTTGGCATACTTAATGCAGCTAAGACTTTACGTATATTGGATGTTGCAGAGAGGCTTTTAACAAAACCTGCCTGTGTGGGCTGTATGAGCATTGGTAGGATACATAAAAGTCTTGATGCTTTGATCTTAGATAGAATATTAGCGTCTATAGCAGCAAAATCAGTCCTTAAGAATCAGGTAATGTGGTATGTTTTCCCTTTTATGCTAGTAGTTTGATGTATGCCTGCGTTCCCGTGGACATGTATGTAGTTACTTTTCTTCCAAATAGTATTGTATAGGGATATGAGACTTGGCAGTAGTGTTTCAGTGGATAATTTATAGAGATCGCCCGTGTAACTATCTGAGCCTGGTGTTTTGTGGTTAGCAAGTGAATTAATTGTGGTAGTTATTTCATCAGGTGAAATGGGTGCATTTAGGGAGTTCAATTGCGAGGATGATAATGTAGGTAGCGATATGTTACTTAGGAAGGAAATGGCATTTTCTTGATTGATGGTGTCTGTTGAGTACAATTTCATATAATAAGCTTCCAATATGTTTGTAATCTCCTTTGGGGACTGTGTGGGTTGGCCTGCTTTATCTTTTAGTTATAATATGTGTGTCAGTGTATGGGGGGCCTCTTATTAGTCTAGAGAGTCATTTGCCTGGCTTGTTTCCGAATCGGTGTAGCTGTGCTTCTAGATGTGATCGTTTCATCTTCTCCAGTTGTTCTGCTCATGGATCAAACTGGCGTTTGGCTAAATTCCAAGTTTTTATGTGTTCTGGGGAGATGGCTAAATTATTTTGTGCTTTACGTAATTCTTCGTTTTTTTGTTTGTACTTCTGGAGTAAGGCTTTCTTGAATAATATGGTGTATGTGATTAATTTGCCCTGAAGGACAGATTTGCCAGCCTCCCAGAACAGAATCGGATTTGATGTATATTCTTGATTATGAGAGGTCTAGTCAGCCCAGGTAGTGTGTATGTGATGTATGTCTTCATTGTTAATAAAATATGAGGGGAACTTCCATAATTAGGGAGTTGAATGTGCTTGTAGCATTTCTATTGTAAGCAGTATGGGTAAGTGATCTGATATAGCCTGTTCGGGTATTTTGGACCCCTGAATATTATGCATTAGTGATGGGGAGCAAAAGAGGTAATCTAGTATGGCTAGTGAATGGTGTGAAGAAAAGTAGAATGTGAATTCCCTATCGGTGGGGTGACTGAGACACCATACATCTGTCAGGTTAAGAGCAGATGCAATCGACGATAGTGGGGATTCCCGTTTGGATGGTCTTTTCTTTGTGTTAGTATGTTTCTGTTTACGGGATCTGTGATCCTCATCTGGGTACATGACTGTGCTAAAGTTATTATATGTAATGGCGTTGGGTTTTGAAGGAGCCATTTAGCAGTGTCCTTGAAGAAACTTGTAGCCAGGGAGTTTGGTGCATACTGTAGATGTTTGATATTTGAATATCTCGGGAGGGGAAACTGAGACTTAAAGATATTTTTCAGCCTGAATTGTCTCTTGTATTCGAGTGAGTGGTGCATGGTAAATTCTTGTGCAGTAAGATTATGGTCCATGCCTTATGGCCTACAGCCAGAGATCTGATTACTTCACCCACCCACAACTTTTTTAAAAGGTGAAAGTTGTGTTCTGACAGATGAGTTTCCTGTAAGAGTGCGACATCCGTCTTTAGCCGTTTGAGATGTGGTAACACCATTATACATTTATTGGGGTATCTTTGGCCCTTGATGGTCAATGAGACTATTTTTAAGGTAACCATAAAGACAGTCGGTTGAGGTTTGTTAGGATCTTTTATAAGCTGTGATTGACCTGTGTAATGTGCTAGGTGAAGGTAGGACGAGACCTATGACTGAGGGGAGGTTGTCACATAGAAAGGCAGTAATCGTTGACCAGTGAGTGAGTACCAAAAGGAGCCTATGGGAGAGAGAAAGTCCCTTATCCCAGAAAATGATGCCCCTTTGCGACTATTCCCTCAAGCCACTTGCATTGAGGTATATCATACCTTGGGACAACATATAGCAAAACCTTAACTCTGGCCTATGGGGTAATCAATCTTGTCTAACAGGAGTTGAAGTTTGCGTTTGAGTTTCCTTCAGGTACTCTGGTTTCCTCCCACACTCCAAAGACTCTAAACACTCCAGTGCTGGTAGGTTAATTGGCTCCTGTGTAAGTATGAATGTATAAATGTGAGTTATGAACCTAAGATTGTAAGCTCCTTGAGGGCAGGGACTGATGTAAATGTTCAATATATGTGTGTAAAGCAACTAAATTGACTGCGCTATATAAGTACCTGTAATAAAATAAATATTGTTTTATGGCATGCTGCTACATTAAGAATGTACTTCTAAACTTTATATTTTTCCAGAAAAATTAACTTTGTGAGAGTTTAACTTCTTAACAGGAATAGTAAACATCACCAGTAGCAATATTGAATGGTGCATCTGTTTTTTTTTTTATTTGTTTTCATTTTATGGGCCTTTAGAAAGTGAATATTACTGTTCTATACACTTAGTAGCCTTTTTGAAGTGAGCTAAAAAAGTAATCTTACAGGAGATTTTGAGAGATTTAAAAGAAAGAATGAAAAACCTTGGCTAGCAGGTTGCATGCACAGTGTTTCTACAAGTCATCACTTTTACCTGCATTGCAGATTGAATCCTGTTCACTCCATGAACATTCTGCCTGTTATGCATTTTAGCTTTTTTATCCAGCAGAGTGGAATACTTACCTGCATCATCAATTTGATTGATAGAATGGTTTGGAGAGGAGGAGGCAGGCAAAGAGACTGATTGAAGATGCTACTTTTTTTTTCCTTTTTTTTCTTTTTGCTAACTGTATGCACAGGGAAAATAATTTGGCATTTTTAGAGGATATCATTATTTGCAAGATACTAGGGTTACATCATTTTGGTTCAAATAATGACATCACACAGGATTTCTGATGCTGTGTTTACCTTCTAACAGCACCAGTAATCTGTCATTTGGGATGAGAGTATCAACAGGTGAGGATGATCAGGACAGCTGTCAGGCATCATTCATTATGAATGAAATGGATCTATATTGTTAGATACCATAACTGAAGTTGGATTTACATTGGGGACATTGTTTATTTATTTAAGTAATGGACTAAAGGAATAAACACAGTTTGAGTCGAATAAAAAATTATTAATAAGTAAAATCACTCAAAGTCTCAAAGACTCAAAGTTTAAATCTGATTGGTGGCTGACATTTATTACACCACGCTTTCTGTAGTAATCAGGAAGGATGGTGCTCCTTTTTCATTTTATGTGTTCATTTAACATTTTTGTGTGTTTAAAAAAGAAAACGAATGCAGCCATCACATCTAAGAACTGGTAAGCTGAAATATAATAAATGCTTTTGGGTTTAATACCAATTTAAAGTTAGTAAGCGCACTTGTCTATTTTTGCAATCTTTTTTTATATATAATACACATTTCAAAGTTGCATTGGTATAAAAGCACTATATCCAATATTACACCGGAAAAATTCCTGTTCTGCCTGTAAAAGAAATGTTTTGCAATAATTGTCCTGTTCTGATAATTTGATTTCATATACCAATAAGAACTCTTGAAATAATATCAGACACCCTGTGATCAAAAACTGTGTTGACGATATGATCCTCTTTTTACATTTTTCTAGCATCTCTAAGATAAGAAATTAAATTAACTTTAAGTTTATCTACCCTAGGGGGCTTACTCTTCTCTTTTTTTCATTCTGTACTTATCAGATTGCAGAGTTTGTACACGCTGTTCAACCATGTGTCTGCATTCCTAATGTAACTTTTATTTGAATACATATTTTAAAGCTAAGTAAAATCTAGAAAACAATCATTGGTTGAATAAATATTCACATATACATGACTAGATTAATACATATAAAACATACAGTACATGCACATATTTAACCACTTAAGCCCCAGAAGATTTTACCCCCTTCCTGACCGGGGGGTTTTTTGCGATTTTTTTACTGCTTGATTTTAATGGACAATTGCGCGGTCGTGCGACACTGTACCTAAACGAATTTCACGTCCTTTATTTCCCACAAACAGAGCTTTCTTTTGGTGGTATTTGATCACCTGTGCGATTTTTTGATCATGCGTTATAAACAATAAAAGAGCTTAAATTTTGCAAAAATAACAATATTTTTCACTTTTTTTTATATGAAATTCCCCCCCAAAAAAATGTAAAAATCAAAATGTCATTTTTGGTGTTTTTTTTTTTTAACGAGTAATGGCGGCGATCTGCGATTTTTTTTGCGGTACTGCGACATTGCGGCGGACAGTTCGGACCCTTGACTGACATTTTTGACACTTTTGGGGGTACCAGTGACATTACTGCAGTAATCAGTGCTATACATATGCACTGTTACTGTAAAAATGACACTGGCAGGGAAGGGGTTAACTGTATTGGAGAGGGAGGGTTAAGTGTGTCCTAGGGGCGTGTTTCTAACTGTGATGGGACATGTCTCCTATTGTAAAAACAGAGATCAACGGTTCTACATAGTAGAACCGTCTGATCTCCATTTTTACACAGGGGAGAATGACAGGAGGCTTGTTTACATAAGCCGCCCGCCTTTCTCCCGCTCTACCGACGATCGTAGTGTGACCGGCGGACCCGATGTCCGCCGGTCACATGCCCGGACTCCTCTGTGAACGAGCCTCAGCGGGCGCGCGCCTCAGCGGGCGCGCGCCTCAGCAGGCGCGCGCTCGCCCACTATTGGCTCAAAACCCGGTGACAGGCTAGCAACGTAGACCTACGTCACTCTGCCTGGCCTGGGCTGACTGCCGCAGTAAATATACTGTGCGCAGTCGCCAAGCGGTTAAAACTTTATTTAGATAATTTGAGGTATTGATTACGAAGGATAGGCTTAAGGTCTGGATCTAACATGGTTTTGACATGAAACCAAATCATTCTTGGTTTGATAAAATAGTAAACTAATGGAGCTAAAGCTAGTGTTCATGACAACCAATTGCTAACGATGCACCTCTGGGCCTCTGAACTGTAAATGAGTAGATTAGAGGGGTCAATTATGGGAGTTTTTGGAATGGAGTAATTAGGAAAAGATTACAGGGAAATTTAGGTGATAAAGCTGGTGCTGATCGCTAAAAATGGCTATCTACAGTATATTTACACAGAGTCTGAAACACACTAATAGTGTATTGTACAGCAGGTTTCCAGTGATAGATGTGAGTGTCCATTTCTAAAAATGTTTATATTCACACAAAGTCACAGACACAATGGGATGTAGTTATATAAAAAAAAAAAAAAAATACAGCGCTATTTCTTCTGTAAAATTGCAAAATTGCATGTGCATATATTCTGTACAAATGCCGACAAAATGTTAATACTGTAGGTTATTTTCTTTTTTCAGATGTTCATCATTCATAGGAATCGCATGAATCAGGAAAATACTGCATTATGGCCACTAGATGACACTGACTATCATAGTAAATGAGTATTTATTTCCAATGATTGTCAGAGCCATCTAGTGGCCATAATGATTATGAGTTAAAAACATCCCACCTTGACAGAAAGTAGTCTAGGTTTGTTGGCATTTGCACAGAACAAACTTACATGCATCATTGCAGGATGAAGAGCTCTGTATTTATTTATTCTTTTTATGAATGCATGCACAATGTGTTTTTCCAGGGAGATTTCCATTTTTGTGTGTGTCAGCAACCATTCCAGTTGCTGTTTGTTTCTTTTATAGTTTGGGAATGCTTTTTGTATTTTATGTTTTCATATTTTATTTTTCCAATCAGTTTGGCTTTAAAAAGGGGGGCTATTGAATAACAAAGTATTTAAAGACTGTACACATCTTAAAAAATTCCACAGAATGGGTCCTGTAGCATAAACAAATTGTGCAAATACTACGCACTTCCTCACTACAATATTTTGTGAGTTTTTTACTGTGAAAAAAATACACTTATATGTTGATTTCTTGTTTCAAGAATAGCAGGTGTGGATCGTGTTGACAAATTGGCCTAGTCAAGGTATTTAAATACATGCAGTACCTGGGTTACGAACAAGTCCCCAGGCCCTGGAAGATGAGGAAAATAGATCTTGCAGAATAAATCTGTGCCTTCACGCCATTCCTGAATCTGTTAATGATCTAACTTCCTATATCACAGCTCTGTACCAGGAACTATCCCCCTCTATACCTATTGATTGCCTGGAATTGGATCGAATCCATGGGGCCCTAACTCGCCACCTGCCTGAGGGCCCTCCTTGTTACATAATTGTCAAGCAGCACTTTTTTCATACGAAAGGAGCTACTTCTGGCTGCTGCCCGCAACAAGGATGTGCTTTTGTTTCAAGGGCATACCTACCAGCACTTTTCTGACTTGGCCCCTCTCATGGTGGCAACATTATGTGCTATAAAGCCTCAGCTTCAAATCCTCCTGCAGCATCAACTCAAGTACACCTGGTGTTTTACTGTTTGCTCTGCAATTTACTATCAACAACACTGCACATCACCTGAATCATTACAACGTCTACTGGAATCCTTACGGCTGGCGAACCCCAGATTCTATATCACTGCCCCAGACCTCTGCATTTCCGGCCCCTTACATACCACGCCAAGGTGCACTCCTACAGGCCCCTCATCTGTCTGCAAGGGAACCCCCATAGGACCAGTGGTTTCTGGCTCCAAAAGTCCAATGCCCTCTACACCAGGCTGTGTTAGCCCTTTAATTTTTTTATTAATCTGCGATTCTTACCTGACTATGACCCTGTTAGGAACCATGTTTTGACATTTCTACATGGCTGGAGCTCACCTAAGGCTGTTTTTCTGCTCACATTCTGTACCCTTAAAATGTTACACTTACCAATATAGTGGTTTATACCATTTTTTGATACCAAGCTATTCTCTACTTTTGCTTAAATATAGTATACAAAACACTTATCTGCTCCACCTGTTGGTTTACCAACCTACCTGTTTTCCCCTCCCTATTCTCAACCTCTCTCTTCCTTGCCTCCTCACTGCTCTCCCCCTCCCCCTTCTCTATACCCTACTCCCTTTCCATACGAATGCTTGGTGCTCATGTATAGGGATGATCGAACGTTTCAGGTCCACCATCGGTTCGGCCCGAACATTGGGTGTTCGAGGTTCGGCCGAATTTAGAACTTTTTGCCCAAAAAATGCAATGCTTCAGGAAATGGGCTTTAAAAACTGTGCACAAGTTCTGATGTTTTGCCTGCCTCCAAAAACTCCCAAAAAATGCCAGCAAAAACACACCTGGGCATTTTTTTTTTGACGCTAGCGTTTTTTTTGGCATTTTTTGGGGTTCTTTTGAGGCAGAATCTGAACTTGTGTATAGTGGTATATATACACACATAATTATATGTATATAGACACCTAGCCATATATAGGTGTGATAGTAGCAGAAATATATTACTGTAAATGATTTCATTAGCGCAAGCATATATTTCTGCTACTATCACACCTATATATGTCTAGGTGTGTATATAAATATATGTATGTGTGTATATACACCACTATACACAAGTTCAGATGTTTTGCCTGCCTCAAAAGAACCCCAAAAAATGCCAAAAAAAAACGCTAGCGTCAAAAAAAAAATGCCCAGGTGTGTTTTTGCTGGCATTTTTTGGGGGTTTTTGGAGGCAGGCAAAACATCAGAACTTGTGCACAGTACCACTATACACAAGTTCAGATGTTTTTCCTGACTGCAAAGAACCCAAAAAAATGCCTGCTATTAAACCGGCAAGGTGTTAAAGGAGCGAAGCCAACCTCCTGTGCTGAAAGTTTTCTAATACAAACAATCTTTTTTTTATGGTTCTGGACATGCTACAGAGCTGAAACTTCACATGTACACTTTTTAGACCCCCCAGATACGAAATCCAAAGTAAAAATCAAAAAAATCTCTCTTTTTTTTTTTTTTTTAATTTTTCAATAATTGGCTTTTTTTTATCAAAAATTACATTTTTTAAGAACTTTTTTTGTGTGATTTTGTGTCTGGGGGGTCTAAAAGGTGTACCTGTGAAGTTTCAGCTCTGTAGCATGTCCAGAACCAGAAAAAAAAGATCATATAGGTGTAAAAGGAGGGTCCCACATCCCTGTTCTACTGAAAAATTATCTTTTTTTTTTTTCATGGTTCTGGACATGCTACAGAGCTGAAACTTCACATGTACACTTTTTAGACCCCTCAGATACTAAATCCAAAATCAAAAAATCTCTCTCTTTTTTTTTTTTTAATAATTGGCTTTTTTATCAAAAATGACAATTTTTAAGAACTTTTTTTGTGTGATTAATAGTTAATGGGGCATGACCCAGAACCCTAGGCACTTTTAGGGGCATTTATTGGGTTTTGGGGCTTAAAAATTGTGTTTTTTGATTACCGAAGTTCGGGTCCCATTGATTTCAATGGGGTTCTGGAATCCGGGCCAAACTTTCGGGAAGTTCGGATGTTCTGGCCAAACCGAACTTTTCAAAAGTTCGATCATCCCTACTCATGTAGAGGGATACCAGTGATGCTAGCCT
Organism: Pelophylax lessonae; assembly: GCF_965119305.1. NCBI lineage: Eukaryota > Metazoa > Chordata > Amphibia > Anura > Ranidae > Pelophylax > Pelophylax lessonae. Next base: position 135,255,608 of record NC_138774.1, read on the forward strand.
ATACCGTGACTCCCAATGTTTATGTATGCTGTTATGTTTAATTACTTGTGATTTTTATTTGTTTATCTCAGTGCTGCTAGGAGCAGACACTGCACCCTTTCTTTCTTTCTTGTGCCCACTCGCTCTGGCCAGCTGGCTGTCCTGGGTGTTTGTACACATTTGGTCGGGCAATAATGACCAACCTGCAATGTATTATACACTAACAATGTTGCTTTACAGAATTTCTCCTTTACTTCCAGAAAATTCTTCTGAACTACTACCTCCTTTGCTACTCCTCTTCCTCCTTTTTTTCCTTCGAGACTGTCGTCTCTCTGCGGGCTCGGGACTCTCATATTTGAATTATCCCCCAATTTTCAGATGGCTCATTCAATATCCTATCCCTGAATGTTAAGGGCCTTAATTCCCCTCATAAGCAGGTTAAGGCCTCCCTTAATCCCAAGGACAGCAGTGGATAGTGGCCTACTCTTCTTCAGCTGAAGCCTAAGCTTTTAGCATGGTCTTGTCCAGGTATATTTTTTATAGACATTTCTTTGGCATAGCATTTTTTGGTAAAGCTTCCACATGCAGCATTATTAGTATATCAGTTTAACATTTTAAGTATGTATTTATTTTAGTTTTAAGCATGTAAGTATGTATATACCGTATATATATATATATATATATATTTTTTTTTTTTTTTCCTTTTTGATGGCTATTTTATTAGGGCTTTGTTGTTTTTTTATTAGTTCTTGTAATCAGAGAGGTTTTAAAAAAAAAAATCTGTGCAATAATGATGGATTTTGTTTTATATTAAATTGTTTGTTTTTATGTGTATTATTTCAGTTATATGTATAATGGTGCAATGACCATTATACATACTATGTAGAATCTGATAGTATTAATTCTGAAAGTGAACCAGATGCACCATTTTCCTTCTTATCTGATATTTTCTCATTTCTTTATCTTCATCTCTTTGCATGTATGCATGTTTGTGTATATGCGGGTATGTTGTCTATAAAGTTTTATGATTGTTGGGCTCATGATTTTATCAGTCAAAATTATATATAAATTATAGGATTTCATAGGATTTACTTTACACCTGCAAACCTTGCCATTATTTATGAATCCTTCTCTGCTGAATGTTGGTGCTGTAACTTTTACCCAGCAGACTTTAGTCACATCTTTTGGCAGTACCCTTTAATTCAACAATGTGGGGTGCATGTTATTCAAATTCTCAAAGACATTATGGCTCTTCTGATTCCTTTGATGGCTTCTGCCTGCTTCCTAGGCCTAGTGGAGAAGACAACCCCTACCATAGCTTATAGAACGCTTTTGACCATCTTGCTAATTCATATCTGCAAATCGGTTATTTTGAATTGGAATTGGAAACATTGCTCCTTCTTTAACATTCTGGAAGGGGTTGGTGAATTCAGTGTTAGCCTTTTACAATGCTACTTATCTGAATAGAGGATGCTCCAAAACATTGAAGAAGATCTGAGATAGCTGGCTATTCACATTTTCTACCAATGCATAAGTGCTCCTAGAAATGCAGACCAATGTAATTATGCTGTCAGTGCCTTTGAATGTGGCGCTCCTTATTAATAAAGTGCAGTGCTATATAAAAAAAAATTACAAATATAACAATTATGACAAGTATAACATGCATTCAAAAAATTGAAAAAACACTGTGACAATGTGTAAATAACACAATAAAAATATTCATCAGTGAAAGTCCATAAATATCACAAAGTGTAAAAAAGATCAGTTGACTTGAAAATAAATTCCTGTGTCCAAGAAAAACATATTCCTCAGGAGAGATGAAATGCATACATAAGGAGAGCCAGCTTCTCCAAGTCCTCTGTGTAAATACACCAGCAACAATAAAGATGACAGCCTACCAGAGTGTACTGGCCTCCAAACTAATGGAAAAGCCAAATGAGCTTACAGGAAAAACTTCCCAGACACATCCACATGGATACTGGCGATTCTGGCATACTCATTCCTGATAGAAACATGTATGGAACATAAAGGCTCATAGCAAAAAAATGTATAAAAAATCTGATTTCAGCCTGGTCAGCCCAGTATTATGCTATGAACTACCGTACAAGCCGCTATTACACTCACATCAGTGACCGCCATATGAATCCGGATGTGATGGCATGGTGTCAAATGTAAACATCTGCCCAATGCTTTTTCCACCACAGTGCATCTTTAGGCACCTCTAGTGTCTGGAACAGCAGCCATGTTGATGCAGCCTAAAACTGCAACTTCATCTTAAACTGCCATAATAATGCAGCCTTATCTAGCATCTGGAATTTTTATGTGGCCTGAACATAAAACAAACAAACCAGAACTCCATCTTGAACCATCATAAATGATTCCTGTGTGTCTTACTGCAAGGACATTCTGAACCAGTAAACCTTCTACACTTTGTCATGAAAGAGCTTGTCTGCTATATTTCAAGTCCCACGTACTTTTCTATTTACTAAGGAGACAGCACATCATTGTAATGAGCCAATAGGAATATGTAGGGGGAGGGAATGGGTGAACTTTGACACTACTCAGAGTTGTTAGAGCTTTGTGATGATACCTATATGTTCTTGCACTTTATACCCTCTCCTTTAGATGTATTTTTTTTTAATTTAATATATTATTTATAACCCCAATTCAAGCTTTAGTCCATTTTGCTATTTTGTTATAAAACAGTTTTCTTTACCCATTTATAAAATACATGTGTGATGAAAATTAACACAAAAAACCTATTAACATAACAAATAAAAATAAGTTGTTTTCCATCTTAGTGTATTTGGTATGCGTTATTAAGCATAATACATAAATCTAATAAAGCATAAACTGTAGAAATTAAATTATGGATTTGTAGTTTTGGAAAATTATTAGTGGTGATAATGTACAATGTTAATAGCAAAACAATCATAAAATAAGTATCTAGCACAAATGTCAATTTATCTACATTTCAGTTTATCTGTATTTGTTTTTTCTTGGCTACACTGACTATAATAAAGCCTAACAAAATTACAGTTTCCAGAATCATTATTATGAACCATCCAACCGCAGTTAATATCCAAAGGCTGAAATTTCACTATAAATTACTTTTATGTGGCATATTTGCAATAAATAGATGCAATGCAGGAACTTCCTACATAAGTTTTAAACTTGGAACGAATGTTAATCTTTCCATGTAAAATTTTTGTATCATCTTAGAATTTAGGAAAATATCTGAGCTCTAGAGATAAAATAAAATATGAAGCACATGGTCATTTTGCTTAGAGGCATTGGACCAATACTGCATAGAAGCTGATTGCTGTTTTTGCAAGATGAGTACAGGAAGAACTCTGTTATTTACTATAAAACAAAGTGTTATTCTGTACTAAAGGCAGCATGTAATATGAACCTAGGAATTGCAGAAAAGGTTACAATGACGTTGATATATATAAGTATATATTTGGCTAGATTGCTTGCATTATTGAACCCCCAGGAGAAGAGACTGCAGAAAATATAATGAGGCGGAAACCGGCTGCCTTTGCAAGAGGTACCCTGGGATCTAATGCATGCATATACAACTGCAAGAAAAAGTATGTGAACCCTTTGGAATGATATGGATTTATGCACAAATTGGTCATAAAATGTGATCTAATCATCGTCATCTAAGTCACAACAATAGACAATCACAGTCTGCTTAAACTAACAACACACAAAGAATGAAATGTTGCCATGTTTTTATTGAACACACCATGTAAACATTCACAGTGCAGGTGGAAAAATTATGTGAACCCTTGGATTTAATAACTTGTTGGACCTCCTTTGGCAACAATAACTTCAACCAAACGTTTCCTGTAGTTGCAGATCAGACGTGCACAACGGTCAGGAGTAATTCTTGACCATTCCTCTTTACAGAACTGTTTCAGTTCAGCAATATTCTTGGGATGTCTGGTGTGAATCGCTTTCTTGAGGTCATGCCACAGCATCTCAATTGGGTTCAGGTCAGAACTTTGACTGGGCCACTACAGAAGGCGTATTTTCTTCTGTTTAAGCCATTCTGTTGTTAATTTGCTTCTATGCTTTGGGTCATTGTCCTGTTGCAACACCCATCTTCTGTTCAGCTTCAGCTGGTAGACAGATGGCCTTAAGTTCTCCTGCAAAATGTCTTGATAAACTTGGGAATTCATTTTTCCTTTGATGATATCAATCCGTCCAGGCCCTGATGCAGCAAAGCAGCCCAAAATCATGCTGCCCCCACCACCATACTTCACAGTTGGGATGAGGTTTTGATGTTGGTGTGCTGTGCCTCTTTTTCGCCACACATAGTGTTGTGTGTTTCTTCCAAACAACTCAACTTTGGTTTTATCTGTCCACAGAATATTTTGCCAATACTGCTTTGGAACATCCAGATGCTCTTGTGCAAACTGTAAACATGCAGCAATGTTTTGTTTGGACAGCAGTGGCTTCCTCTGTGGTATCCTCCCATGAAATCCATTCTTGTTTAGTGTTTTACGTATTGTAGATTCGCTAACAGGGATGTTAGCATTTGCCAGTGACTTTTGTAAGTCTTTAGCTGACACTCTAGGATCCCTCTTCACCTCATTGAGCAGTTTGCGCTGTGCTCTTGCAGTCATCTTTACAGGACAGCCACTCCTAGGGAGAGTAGCAGCAGTGCTGAACTTTCTCCACTTATAGACAATGTGCTGCCACGCAGCTTTAACTGTCTAGCAGTTGTTATTACATGTTATGTTATGCTATGATATTGGTATCTTCCTAGCACCCCTGCTGTTTCTGGCTAGATGGTTTCTCCCATCTCCATTTTCCTGCTGTAACTGCCATTTTGTTTAGTTGTTATGAGGAGACTGCAGAATGTGGAAGCTGTGTAACTTCATTGTAAATTTACCTATGGAAAAGCCTCTATGTTTATGCCTTTGCTAACTTGAAGCATAAAGAAGCATTGGAGAACACCTCTGGAGTCTTTATTCATTGAGTAAACTATCTGTTAAACCCATCATTTTCCTGCTGCACACACTTACAGACTGGAGGTCTACAAGAGGGTCACAGGTACAATCGATGCTGAGACAGAACAGTAAATTTACAGGAGTACACAGCTTCAGAGAGTAAATTTACAGGAGTACACAGCTTCAGAGAGTAAATTTACATGAAGAATTCATCACAGGTATCTCTGCAGCTTAAGAAAAGTAAATTTCCAAGACTCTGCAGCTTCAGAAACCCTTCTGAGGTGATCCAGTTTGAACTAGTTCCAGCAATAGCTAGCTATTGTATCAAATACCCAGCACCTCAGCCAGCCTGCTTAATAACAGAAGTCACTACTTACAGAGCTGAGCTCTGGCAGATTTCTAACAAGACACCAGAAATACAGTACTTATTATGTCTGACAGAGATCTCACAGAATTACCTGCATTTAGTCAAGATAAAGCAGACTCCTTACTTCATTCTGCTCGTCCTGTCAGAGCCCCTCATCCATCCTTGAAGGCAAGGGAGGTTTATGAAGCAAGTAAGGAAGAAACATCTAGTAACCTGACTGCATTATGGGAAAAGACTTTAAGTTGTATAACAGCCACTAATGAAACTAGCAACAATTCTGAGCAATTGAACACTGCTCTCTCAAGGGTTAAGAAGGCATTTGAGAATTATAAAAGACTTTCTGAGAAGTACTATTCCCTATTGTTACATTCCAACATAGAGGAAGCTGCATTGGAATTAAAGGACTTTACTTCTACTGACCAGCAGAGGCATAGCACATATCTTGAAGCAAAGGCACAGATAGAAGGGAGATTGGCACAGATACATGAGACTATATCCTGTAACTCTGCTTCTTCCAGACACTCAGGAAAATCTTCTAGGTCTGCCCGCTCATATCATAAATCTTCTTCTAAGTCATTGCGGTCCTGCTCTATAAGGTCAATACTGAGCGACCAAATACTCAAAGCTCGCCAAAAGGTTGCAGTAGCCCAGGTTCAAGCCGCCTGCTCTGAAAAAGAAGCAGCCTTCAAAGCAGAAGTTAAACGAATACAAGCAGAAACAGAGGCTCAGCTAGAAATTCTTCAGAAGAACAGAGAAAAGGAAGTAGCTTTAGCAGAGTTATCTGTCTTGGAACAAGCCCTATTGGAAGAAGAAGGAGCAGCTTGTACCAGCTTAGCTGCTTGTCAAGACCCTGTTGAAAGGACCCTACAGTATGTCCTAACTCAGAACCACGACAATACAGTCCCACCTACAGTTGGAGATTCTTCTCATAATCATCCAGCAAGTGGATCAGAAGGCAATGTGTCGCCAAAGCAAGCTGGTCAACTAGACGCACCTACTAACAGAGACCCTCCACAACTACCGCATGTTACAAAATCAAGTGAATCAACCTACGCAGCTCATGTGCCACCACAACCCTATGTGCATAGAGATTACAAGGGCACAGCAGAAGACTACAGAATGAACTCTATACCCCCTTTGATACAGCTCTCTTTGACTTCAAATGCTCAGAGACCTTCAGTCGACAGACCCTTACCTAAATTAAACCCATCTGCAACACCTTTCTCTCTACCTACCAGCCAACATCAGATACCAACCATGGTCCAAGACGGCGCACCATCAGTAGACCCTGTGGCTATAAAAACTGAAAGCACTGACATTGCAGAGTTCAGCAAGTATATGATTCGACGAGAGTTGATTACAACTGGACTGTCTGGATTTGATGACCGCCCAGAGAACTACAGGAGTTGGAGATCTACATTTAAGGCGGTAACCAAGAACTTGGACATTGATCCTCAAGCAGAACTTGACTTACTAATAAAGTGGTTGGGGCATCAATCTTCAGAACAAGTAAAGAGACTTAAATCTGTCTACATTTATAACTTTAAAGCAGGCCTTGATGCTGCCTGGGAACGTCTAGAACAAGACTATGGGAGCCCCGAAGTCATTGAATCTGCCTTATTCCAGAGACTAAACGACTTTCCTAAAATCTCTGTTAAGGACAATCATAAGCTTAGAGAGTTAGGTGACCTCCTTCATGAACTTGAAATTGCTAAGTTAGATCCTAGTTTACCAGGTCTTAGCTATTTAGACACTGCTCAGGGCGTAAATCCTATTGTAGCAAAGTTGCCTAGTTATCTTCAGGGAAAGTGGACTAGTGTAGGATCAAAGTATAAGTATGAGCATTGTGTTTCCTTCCCTCCCTTTTCTGATTTTTCAGAGTTCGTGCGGAAGGTTGCAAGATCCAAGAATGACCCAAGCTTCTTCTATCCAGATACAACCACCATTCCTTTAAGTACTTCAAGGGGTATTGCCACCAACAGTAAATTCAAGGATTTAAGGCATCCTATTGCCGTGAGGAAGACCACCATAGCATCCAACGTCTTAGCCACAGACATCAAAGCAAGCAATCTTAATCAACAGTGTCCTATTCATAATGCGCCACACTCTCTCTCCAAATGTCGTGCATTTAAGGACAAGCCTATTGAAGAACGCAAGTCATTTCTCAAAGAGCATAATATCTGTTTTAAGTGTTGTGCATCCTCCGATCATTTAGCTAGAGACTGTAAGATCGCCATCAGATGTTCTCTCTGCAACAGTGACAAACATGTGGACGCTCTTCATTCAGACCTGTTCAAAAGGAAACCTTCACCCGGCAGCAACCCCAAGACTACATCAGATGATGGCGGGGAGAGAACTGAGCAATATGCCGACCCCGTAACCACAAGGTGTACAGAGGTATGTGGAGAAGGGCTTCATAGCAAGTCTTGTAGCAAGATATGTCTTGTAAGAGTGTTTCCTGAAGGATGTCCACAAAAATCCATAAAAATGTATGCCATACTCGATGATCAGAGCAATCGCTCATTGGCCAGTACAGAATACTTTGACCTATTCAACATTCAAGGAGAGACCTGGTCCTATACCTTGCAGACATGTGCAGGAAAGGTCAATACTTCTGGAAGAAGAGCCCATGGCTTCGTAGTTGCATCAGAATATGAGGACACAGAGTTTCCTCTTCCAACTCTAATCGAATGTGATCAGCTACCGAACAACAGAGAAGAAATCCCCACACCAGAGGTTGCACGTCATCACCCTCATTTGAGTCACATTGCTAACTACATTCCACCACTTAACAAGGATGTTAAGATTTTGATTCTACTAGGGAGAGACATTCCTAGAGTTCATAAAATAAGAGAGTTATGTAACGGTCCAGATGATGCTCCTCAGGCCCAGAAACTCGATCTTGGATGGGTGATAATAGGAGAAGTCTGTTTAGACCAATCTCACAAGCTCTTGGATGTAGCTTCCTACAAAACGAATGTTACCTGTCAATTGATGAAATGTCCATCGCATTATTATGTGAAGGAAAGACTTGATTTCAAAAACGAAGTTCCATATCAAGCACTTCAAAGTATTAACTGTAAGCTCACTTCTCAAAAGGACTTTGGTGATTCAATGTACCAGACTACTTGTGATGACAACAAGATTGCCCTTTCAGTCGAAGACAAGGAGTTCATCAAGATTATGGATGAAGAGTTCTTCAAGGACAATTCCAACAGTTGGGTAGCTGCAGTACCCTTCCGAGTACCAAGGCTTACTCTCCCTAACAATCGAGAACAAGCTTTAACCAGATTTGCTGCACTGAAGAAAACTCTCCGTAACAAACCTGAGAAGCAAGAGCACTTTCTAGCATTCATGCAGAAGATTTTAGTGCCAGCAGTTGTCCTCACACAAACCATTTGGTTTTCAGGACCCAAGTTTTTAATGGACCAGTCTTCTACAAACTCAGAAGAAGATATCGATTTCCGCCTGGAGGATCCAGATACTGATCCGGAAATCCGGCCTGAAGTTGTAGCATTGAGTTCCAACATCTGCTCAAGAAGAAATTTGGAGGATGAAGATGACTCCACAGATATGGGGAATGGAGCTGATGAATGGATGCAGGCCAAGACTCTGGTTAAGCCTCCGGACCAGCTGGAACTCAGCGACGCTGAACTTAAGGAGGAATTCACTCGTATCCTGACTGCAAACAACCCTCATGCCCCCCAGAACATTGTGAGGTACAGTTTTAAGGAACGGGCCTACAAACCCATTAGCATCGTGGACCAGCTGGCCGTACACTTCTCCCTGGATGGAAACATGTCACGCAAAGACTCTGATGAAGCGCGGCGACAGATGGCGAAGTTAGGAGTCATTGAAGAGACTCAGACCAACGACTCCACAGAGCCGGGAGACAAAGATACAGATGGGAAGTCTGACGCTCAGGCTAGTGAAGAATGGACAGAAGGTGAGGAAATACCATCCAGGAACAAGAAGGAGAGAAAACTGACCAACCAGTTCAATTATAGCGAGAGAGCGTCCCAGAGCATTAACAAACCCCTGCGGGAGCGAGCTTCTCAGACAGAGCCACCTCCAAGGGCCACCTTCTCCGCCACTGCAAACCAGTGGAAATTCAACCCACCACACGCTTCACACATGGGCGGAGCATGGGAACGTATGATTGGGATGGCAAGGCGCATATTGGATTCTATGTTGCTTGATGTGAGTTCTTCACGTCTTACCCATGAAGTACTTACTACATTCCTTGCTGAGGTCGCAGCAATAATCAACTCAAGACCGCTGACAGCTGTATCCACAGACCCAGAATGTCCAACTGTTTTAACTCCAGCTGCATTATTGAGCCGGAAAATTGGACAGATCCCAGCGCCAAAGAGCATCTTTGATGAAAAGGACATATATAAACGTCAATGGAGATATGCTCAATACCTTGCAGATTGTTTCTGGGACAGATGGAGGAGGGAATACCTCACACTTCTTCAAGGATGTAAAAAGTGGCAAACCCAGAAGCCTAACTTAAAGGAAGGGGACCTGGTTCTTCTAAAAGAAAAGCAAACCAATCGGATCCAGTGGCCAGTTGGAGTTATTTCAAAGGCCATTGCTAGTGATGATGGAAAGGTCCGAAGTGTGGAAGTCAGGATTGTAAAGGACAGGAGCCCAAAAACCTTCCTGAGACCAGTCACTGAGACAGTCCTAATTATGCCTGCTTCCAAAAATTCTGATTCAGTGTTATGTGAAGGAGTCACTTAGATCTCTAGCATAGTTAGCTTAGAGGAGAGGGCTACATAGCATTCTACTGTATGCAATGTTAATTGTATGTTTATGGAAAATAATTGTGTAGTGGTATCTCACGATACCAGGCGGGGAGTGTGCTGCCACGCAGCTTTAACTGTCTAGCAGTTGTTATTACATGTTATGTTATGCTATGATATTGGTATCTTCCTAGCACCCCTGCTGTTTCTGGCTAGATGGTTTCTCCCATCTCCATTTTCCTGCTGTAACTGCCATTTTGTTTAGTTGTTATGAGGAGACTGCAGAGTGTGGAAGCTGTGTAACTTCATTGTAAATTTACCTATGGAAAAGCCTCTATGTTTATGCCTTTGCTAACTTGAAGCATAAAGAAGCATTGGAGAACACCTCTGGAGTCTTTATTCATTGAGTAAACTATCTGTTAAAGCCATCATTTTCCTGCTGCACACACTTACAGACTGGAGGTCTACAAGAGGGTCACAGGTACAATCGATGCTGAGACAGAACAGACAATTTGCCTTACCGTGGACTGATGAACAGCAAGGCTTTTGGAGATACTTTTATAACCCTTTCCAGCGTTATGCAAGTCAACAATTCTTAATCGTAGGTCTTCTGAGAGCTCTTTTGTGTGAGGCATCATTCACATCAGACAATGCTTCTTGTGAAAAGCAAACCCAGAACTGGTGTGTGTTTTTATAGGGCAGGGCAGCTGTAGCCAACACCTCCAATCTCATCTCATTGATTGGACTCCAGTTGGCTGACATCTCACTCCAATTAGCTCTTGGAGATGTCATTAGTCTAGAGGTTCACATACTTTTTCCACCTGCACTGTGAATGTTTACATGGTGTGTTAAAAAAAAAACATGGCAACATTTCATTCTTTGTGTGTTATTAGTTTAAGCAGACTGTGATTGTCTATTGTTGTGACTTAGATGATGATCAGATCACATTTCATGACCAATTTGTGCAGAAATCCATATCATTCCAAAGGGTTCACATACTTTTTCTTACAGCTGTATGTACTCACCAAATATCTCTCTAAAGCTATTTATCAGATAAACAAAAGTTACATTACACCCTTATCAAACTCCTCCCCGAATCCAGATATTCATGTCTCTTTCACTAGAAATTGATGGCTAATAAGAGACATTCCATTAGTGTCATTTGATCTCTAATTTTGTCATATATACTTGTGACAAATAATTTGTGTACGGGTGATTTTGTGCTGATAATCAGGCTCACATACTCACGCCACTCTGTAAATAATGTAGATATGGAACTGTATGCCATGCAGCCAATCTGTCCCTCTAGAGATGAATTGAAATCCAATTAGAGTTCATTACCTGTTAAGTGGTGCTGTCAGTTACATCTACACTGGAATCTTACATCAGAGGGACTAAGATGAAAGAGGAAAAAATATACAACACACCATAGATGAACATTATATATATATATATATATATATATATATATATATATATATATATATATATATATATATATATATATATATACATACATACACAGTCATGCCCCCTTGGCAGTGCATCTTGTCCCCAAGCTAATTGGGACAAGGGCCTCTTCCTCAGAGCCCTGGCCCAATGGCTGTGGGAGTCTGCAGATTGGGTGGTTCATCAGAATATGGAAGCCCTCCTTAAAAATAGGGGGGCCATCATATATTGCCCAATAATGAACAAAGAAAGCACACACTGATATGGTTCAAATAAGGATCTGGTTTGTATTTTAGTGGGAACCCCAGTTTTTTTCTTTATTTTTACACCCCCCCCCCCATTAAAAACCATACCGTGGAATCTGGGGAGGGTGCACCGTTTTTTTTTTTGGTCCCCCTTAACATCCACACAAGACCCTCTTTAAGGATTAGGCTTTATGCACATTGGATGTTTTTAAAGCTGCTGATAGGGGTGCCTAGCTTTTTGCTTCTGCTTTTAAATGCCCCTGCATGTTTAGTCTATGTGCACATAGGCTTTTGAGAAGTTTAGAGGCAGAAAAAAAAAAACACTGTCAGTGCATTCAGGAGCAGCATTTTGGCAGAAAAACATTTAATGCATCCAAAGGCATGTAAACACATACACATTTAGGACTTGAGAGTTAATTTATTTCAATGGTCAGAATGAATTACTATTCTGGGCAATGAAATAAAATAACGCCCAAGCTAATGACACACCTATACACATCTGCACTTGTTTAAAAGTAACAAGCATTTTTTCTGCCAAATTGCTAATGCCAAGAGAAAAGGTACAGTATCTAGGAGAGATGGCCAAATGTCCAGTGTGCACAATCTGGCATGTATTTTTAGGGGGAACCACCATTTTTTACCTTGGGTCCCCATTTATATTTTTATACCAGACTCTCATCTAAGATAGGGAATCTCCAGCCACTTTGTTTATGAACAAAATGAAACAGCCTGGAGCTGTCATTTACCTTAAAATGACAATTTTGCTCAAGTGTGTTGTATACTGTATATCATACAGATACACCACTTCACAGGCATGTTAGGAAAATTCCCCGGGCATGTCATTTCAAGGAATTTTTCATTTTCAAAATGTATTTAAACTTGCTGCTTCCTGCTGGATGTTTTGTGCTTAGGTACATGGTCATTGCTTACTTTGCCATTTCTGGGCCTGTATTACATTTCATTCTTTTCCTTCTTTCTAGTAGGAGTCAAGGCCTGCATGCATGACTTCCTGCTATTCTGACATTTTCATGGTAGAGCACATATCCCTTATCCTTCACCTGGATGATCTCATTAATATTCCTTGACAGCTCACAAACTGCACTTTTTTTTCAAGCCCAGCCTATGTGGTGAGTAATTTTGATCCTTGATTGTTGGACTTTCCAGTATAGTGGAAGGCATAAGCAGCACTCTCAATTTTATTTCACCTTATGTGATCTTTGTTTTATTTTTTTTGTTAGATGGTCACATGTGTTGGCGACCTTTCCTTCTGATGGTTATTGACACATATACAGACTTATCTCATCCTGCTATTTAGTAGTGGGTTGTTCAAAATGTATTTGTGACATTTCTCTGGTCACAATTTAAGGTAAATAAACATGTATTCGCTGATATGAATGTTCCTACTAGATTTTCTCTGCCTTAGAGTCCCCTAATATGTGGATTCTATTGCATCTCCCACATGCTTCCAGAGTTTATGACTGGTCCTCCTTTCCACTGTTTTTCTACACCCCCCCCCCCTTTTTTTTCTCCTTTGTTAGACATAGCCCACTAGATATATGACACTGTCTATATTATGTATGTATATGATGAATTTTGTATATGTTATGAAAAAATACATTTTCTCTTTTGTTTTCTTGATATTTATTATGGAATTAGAATATTGTCTATATTGCTTATCAGATATTAAATTTACCAGTACTGCAAAGTGGATTCTGAGGAAGCCCTTTATGTGGGCAAAACACGTTGATCCATGTGATTCACATATCGTGTTACATATTGAGGCACAGAACAGTTATGTCTAGAGTGTTGTTATAACATGTTTTTATAAAGTTGTGTTTTACCTTTATATTATTAAAGAATTTGGATTGATTTACAGTATGTTGTATTACATGTACCATTTGTAAGCACCTTTGAAATCCCCCCCTTTCCCACAATCTCTCCTTACAGGGAGTTATGGGAACCTACCTACGGGGTTAAAAAAAAAAAAAGCTAGGTATCACTCAAACTGAACTCAGATTAACAGGCAAAGTTACAAAATACTCCAGAACATCAACTGGAGACCAAAAAAGCAAACAGAGACACTAGCTATACAGACATGGTGAGAAGGAAGTCAGACAGCTAAGACTAGAACTGAACATTGCTTTTCATGGCAAGAGTAAAAACCAATGGAAAGATTAAGGGTTGTAGAGAACATAATCATGCATAGATGGGAAAAGGCAAAGCATCTACATCCATTTGTAAAAGAAACTGGCAGCAGAACCTAACTTGTCACAGACATGCTGTAGCTCCCATTTTTGCCAGATTGATAGTCCCGGCATATACCTATCTCAGTAATGAACATTAGTGTTTTTTCCCTATAATCAGGTTGCATGCTTACAAAATGCTATACAAATTATTTTCACCAGTGCTATCCCCTATCTACTCAGCTGCTGTATCAGATCACCACTAGTGTGATCAGACTATTATTGAAATATACTGTATATATAGAGCTTCAGCAAAAAATTAATATGTGTTCAATTAAATTATCCAAGTCATGCAATATTTGCATAATCGTAGCTCTACCCCAGTGAGAGCTGCTTGAAGATTTGTGACCCTAGTTGTTGCCCTGACCCTGACAGTCTCCTGACCCCTCTGACACTCTGGGTTCAGACATTTCTTGCTGTTCAGTGCAGACACAAACTATTGTGCAGTAAGCAAGTATTCCTTTATAGCCACTTCTGGACCGGAAGGGTTTGCCCTCTTAATGACCAGGCCATATTTTGCGATTCGGCACTGTGTTACTTTAACGGACAATTGCATGGTCGTGCAACGCTGTACCTAAATAAAATGGATGTCCTTTTTTCCCCCACAAATAGAGCTTTCTTTTGGTGGTATTGATCACCTGTGCAATTTTTATTTTTTGCGCTATAAACAAAAGAAGAGCGCCAATATTTTTCGCATTCTTCTATATAACATTCCCAAAAAAAAATAAAAATCAATATGTTTTATCATTTTAGGCCAATTTCTCTTCTGCTACATATTTTTGGTAAAAAAAAATCACTATAAGCGTATATTGATTGCTTTGCGCAAAAATTATCGCATCTACTAACTACAGGAACGATTTATGTCATTTTTATTGTTTTTTTTTTTTTACTAGTAATGGCAGCGATCTGCAATTTTTTGCGGAACTGCAACATTGCAGCAGACAGATCGGACCCCTGACTGACATTTATGACACTTGCTACAGTAATCAGTGCTAAAAATATGCACAGTTACTGTAATAATGACACTGGCATGGAAGGGGTTAACACTGTGGGTGATCAAGGGGTTAAATGTGTACCTAGGGACGTGATTCTAACTGTGGGGGGGGGCGTGGCTTGTGAAATTATCACAGAGACCTGTGTTCCTATATAGCAGGATCACAGGCGCTCTGTGATCATTCCAGGGAGAAGAACGGTTAGCTGTGTTTACAACAGCTGACCGTTCTTCTCTCTCAGCGGGGAATGATCGTGGGTGTCAGGCAGCAATCAGACCCGCCTGCCCCATGCATCGACTTTCTCGCTGATGAGCGGGTGTGGGAGCACTCTGCCGCCAGCGTGCGTTCGCCCCCTAGCTGCCTGCGCTCGGCCGATGTATACCTACGGCGGTTCGCGCAGGAGCGGCTGCCTGCCGCAGTATAACTGCGGCGAGCGGTCGCAAAGTGGTTAATATTTTGCAATTGACAAGTTAACAAGTTATAGCATAGATGCACGTGAAATTATTACAGTTGGCACAATAAACAGAATAATTGTGGGCATACGGTATCAAAGATGAAAAAAACAATAGCAACTGGCAACTCTAAAAGAGCCTATGACCACAGGTAAGAAAAGGAAAGTAGAGTGACCAGTTTCAGACTACTCCCTTCTGCCCCTGGTGCCACAACCCCAGGATGCGCACAACTGTTAGCAACGTTCCATAGCTTATTTGCAACTATAATACACTGTTTTTTTAAAAGAAAATGTTCCTTGAATGTATAGGCAATATAGTACCCAATGTTCTTTGATGGGGGGAATGAAGCAAGATGAGTTATTTTGTTACAGGTGTTCTGTGTCTTCAGCTAATTAAAATAAGGACCTGGTACAGCTCCTGTGTTTCAAACATCTAATGTGGTAGTAACAAGTGTACAGTGTCTCCTTAGATATGCTCTAGCAAAGATGTAAAGTACATGTGTTTTCTTATGAGACTTTGGTGAATGAAACAAAGTAAAAGTGTCTGCATGCAGTGTCTCTTGGGGTGTAAATAGAATGAGCTTCTGCCCACTCCACTCAACAATCCAAATGATAACAGGCTTAAACGACTAGCGGGAAGGTTCTAGGCGGGCTCCTGCAGATGCTGTGATCTGGAAGGGGGTGCTGGATCACACACACTGCACACAGTGATTTATCTGGATCAATGCTGTGGACAATGATAGTAGCCTCCTGACTGTCATCCGACTGCGATGGAGGATGCAGTTCCACGCTCTGACCAGAGGCTCCCTTTGCTGCCTAGGCCAATTTGACTCTGCCAACCGTCCAGGTCACTGCTTTCCAGGAGAAAACCAAGGTCCCAAGAGTATGATCCTGTCACCGCACAGGCTTTTTATTACCTCTCCCAAAATTATGTTTTCCTTCTCCAGCCGGCTGGTACTTGTTTCCATAGCAGTCCGATTTCAGTGTACACCTGGCTCTTCGGACTACATGTTTCAAGATCCTTTGCTCCACTCTGCATGCAGGACGTTACAACATATGGTCCAGGCTGAACACCAGAGTGAACATTTGCACTGTATCAAGAATTCAGATGATCTTAGCCTGGCTACATAAATATGGTAGAAAGAGTCGGTGAAAAAGGGCTCATAGGTAGTTCCATTTGCAGAGGCACCCAATATGGTTGTTCAAAAGATAGACACGAGTCATCTGATTTAATAAAACATACGATTACATTGTTTCACAGAAAAAAAAGCATTTTTTAGCCTTAAATTACCACTTCCTCAGTCCAAGGTGATAAAAATGTGTGTCTAGTATTAGCTGATAGTGAGCTCCCCTACATGTGACCCACCTAGATGACATCACTGCTACAAACTTTACATTGCACCTAGTGGCCAATAAAGAATATTTCCCAAGTGGAGCTCACTATAAGCTGACACTAGACACCAATTTTATCACCTGAGGAAATGCCAATTTAAAGCCACTAAATGCATTTTATTTGGTGAAATAAAGTAATTGGATGTTTTATTAAAGCAGAGGATGTGTGCCTACTTTTTAAATAACCCCATCAGATGCCTCTGTCAATCAAACTATCTAAAGGTACTTTTTGCTCTGACTCTTTTTACCACTTCGTTCACCCACTTGAGAACACCCACAGAGCACCCAGGATGGAAGGCTTATAGAGTATTTGTGCACTCTCCAATTAATTGGTACAAGTCGCTTGACTGCGTTAAGCAGGTGAGGAAGGGCACTGTGTTTACACTTCATTATGGGGACCGTAGGGACATGGAGCAAGAAGTGGGCCGGCAATAGTGTAAGGTCAATCTCTCGTATATCTTTTATACAATCCCTAATTTCTTCCAAAAAGGGTTTAATTAGGGGGAAATCCCATCACACATGTAACAGAGAGCCTCGTTACATGTGCCAGCAAAGATCAGAGGCTAAGGGGTAAATCCGGGCCAGGGTTGTTGGCACCTGATGCCATCTAGTCAATAGCTTATAGTTATTTTCTTGTGGTTTAGTATCTAGGGAGCTGTTGTGGGTCAGTTGGTATAAATGAGACAGTTGTTCCTCAGTGAACTCCTTTTGTAGGTCCAGTTCCCACTGTGGTGCAGTGGAATACAGGGCTGAAATATATGGGGATGGATTCACTGGCTGACCAAAGGTGTTCAAACGCCATTAAGGTGGTCCTAATTTGGGGAGGGTAAATAAAAGATTTGCTCGGGCAGTGGTGTCCATTTGGGAATTCCTGCACTCTCATTCTTTCATCCTTCTATTGATGTACTTCAGCCGCATGTATTGTATTCTGGTTTTATATTAATGTGTGTCTTTTCACAATTTGTGTTTTAAATGTATTTACGAGTTTAATAAACTATTACATACTTTTACCTTTGTGTATATCTTTGATGGGTAATTGCCTATAAAGTCTCGCTCCTAATGGAACTTTCTTTGTTCTTTAATTTGGGGAGGGTGCTTTTGAGTGAGAAGGAAGTTATGTAGCTTGCGATATATCCAGAAATCGAAGGGAAAGGAACCATAGCCCTCCCGTAAGGAGTCCAAGGTTACTAGGTCAAGTGTGGAACTGCCAGTTCAGAAGTGCAACTGTTCTATAATAGATTTTTATGTTTGGGACACCAGGGCCAACCAACCGTTTAGGTTTCTTCAATATTGCCATGGCTACTCTTGGTCTTTTGCCACTCCATACAAACAGTATGAACAGGTGATAAAGCTCAAGAAAGAAGTGGCTAGGTAGAGGAATTTGCACCATCTGCAGGAAAATTAGGCTCTTAGGGAAAATGGTCATCTTAAGTATGTTAGTATGCCCCAGCCAGGTGACACCTTGGACCATGATTGGAGGTCAGAACAAATTTGGTTGAGTAAGGGGATATAATTGGCCGTGTTCAAGGATTCGTATTGGTTAGAGAGCTGTACCCCTAGGTATGTCAGGGAAGTATTTGCCTAAGTAAAGGGGAAGGCTCCCTGTAGGGATCTTAACAAGTCTGGAGGTAAAGTGATCGGCAATATTTCTGACTTCTTGTAAATTATCTTAAAGTTGGATACCTGGCTAAAGTCCTTAAGTTCCTCCATCAGGTTAGGCAGCGGGACAAGAGGGTTCATAGCATGGAACAGAATGTCATCTGCATAGGCTGCGAGCTTGTCCTCCAATGATCCCACCTGGACACCTCCAGTATTTGGGTTGGCCCTCACCCTTCGGAGCAAGGGTTCTAGGGTAAGTGCAAAAAGGAGGGGTGACAGGGGCACCCTTGCCTTGTGCCATTCTGGATAGGAAACCTGGTGGATAAGTTGCCATTCACCCTAATCTGAGCAGTGGGCGATGAGTATAGGGCAGCCATACAGCTGAGCATGTGGGGCCAAGACCCAACTTCCCCAGAACTGCTGCGAAAAAGCGCCAATCTACCCGATTGAATGCCTTCTCAGTGTCGGAGATAGTATTAAGTAGGGGGGAGTTTGGCAAGCGTCCAAGCCCAAAGGACAGCTGAATCACCCTAACAGAGTTGTCCTTCCCTTCCTTTCTGGGTATGAATCCAGACTGGTCTGGGTGGATGAGCGATGGAAGTATATGCTTAAGCCGATTGGAAAGAATATTAGAAAGGACCTTCAAATTTGTGTTAAGTAGAGGTTTAAGGTGGTAGTTTTCGGGTAGGGTATGGTGCTTACTCTCTTTTGGGAGGACGGTGATGTGTGCCAAGAGGGCCTCTTGCAGTATGTCACCTCCAGTAGCTAGGGAGTTAAAGTACTGAGACATCTGTGTTTGGAGTTGGGTGAAAAATTGCAGGTAGTAGGCCTTCGTGTAACCATCAGGCCCAGGGCTTTTCCCATTAGGGAGGGATTTTATTGTGGATAGTAATTCCTCAGGGCAAATTGGAGACTCTAGGGTGTCCTGCTGTTCTAAAGAAAAAGAGGGAAACACTGAGGAAGCCAAGTAGGCATGGATACGGGGTAGCTTAGAGTCTAGATCAGTAGGAGAACAGGCGAAGTCCAAGTCATACAGAGCGGCATAGTAATCACGAAACAGAGATGCAATTTTTGAAGTATGTACCGCTGCTACTCTCTTAGGGGTTTGGAGTTAATGAACCCAGGTAGAAGTGCAGTGTTTGCGTAGAGCTCTCGCTAGCATTCTGCCGCATTTGTTGCCGTGCTCATATTATTTATGAGCGACAAACCACATCCGTCGGTTAATTTGTTGATCAAGGAGCTTGGTAAACAGATCACAGATTTCAGTGAGCTTCTGCAGAGCCTCAGCGGTTGCTCATTGTTTATGATTTAACTCTGCTCACTGTAAAGCTGCCAAGACCATTTTGAAATCTGTCTGTCTCTCCTTTTTGAGTTTAGTACCCAGTCCAATAAACACCTGGGGAACCACTGCCTTGTGGCTTTCCCAGATCTTACCTTTGCTGACCCCCTCCATGGTGTTTTCAGAGAAAAAATGCGTAAGAGTCTCCTTTGTCACCTTTGTAACTATGGAGACGTCATCTAAGAGGTTCTCATTGAGTCTCCAGGACCAGGTTCTAAAAGCTGAACCAGGTAACAGGAGAGAAACCATAATTGGGTCATTGTCAGAGATGTTGATCTGTTCTATAGTAGAGTCAGTTAAGTCATCTAGGGTGTTATGGTCCACAAATAGCATATCAATTCTGGTGTAAGTGTCATGTACTTTTGAGTAGTAACTAAAGTCTTTTTCGGAAGTCTGCATAACCCTCCAGCTGTCTACCAGAAAATTTGCTTGCAAAGTCGCTACCCAAAAATGTTTACCTTGCCGAAAATGGGCTAGGCATTCCAAAGTGGAGTCTAGGAAAGTGAGTTGCTGAAAATTTGGGGCGTAAAGGGCTGCAAAAGTGTATTTTTGTCCCTGAATGGTCCCTTTCAAAAAAACAAATCTACCTTGGGGATCTGCATAGTGTTCCTGGGGTTGAAATGGACAGTTTTTATGTAGGGCAATTGCGGTGCCTCGCTACCGGGGAAGTACTAAGGAACGATTGGGGGTAAAGATGGGTGGGAAGTTTAGGGATAGAAGTGTGCATGAAGTATAATCCTTCCCCCCAAGTTCAATCTTTCCTCCAGTATATTCCCCCCCCAAGTCAGTCTGTCCCCCAGTATAATTCCCCTCCCTCCTGGTCAATCTGTTCCCAGAATAATTACCCAGGTTCTTCAGTACAAATCCTCCCCTCCAGGGTTTCTGTTCCCTAGTCTTATCCTTCCCCCTAGATCAGCCTTTTTTAACCAGGGTGCCCAGGCACACTGGGGTGCCTTGGGGTTTCTTCAGGGGTGCCTTGGTAAAATGCTTAAAAATTGCCCAGAAATTGTATACAAGCCAGCGTGTGGAGGAAGCCTGCCTTTTAGCTACACAAAGCCACAGGTTTTCTTGTGCACCATTACAACCTTCTAGCTGTTTGACCCTCCCCTGCCCCTCTCCATCAGTGTTGGGGTCACATTAGCTGAGTGAAGGAGAAAAACTGAGGGAGAAGAGAAACATTTGAATACTAGTCAGTACCCGTTTGCAAAAGTGTATTTGCTTTGTAAGAATACCTCACCTCTAAGTTTGAGTGTCAAACTTGTGTGGATGTCACTGCATTACGTAAAACTATTAGAAAAGATTATTCAATTTAGAATTGGGTACCTTGAGTCTGTCCATAATTTTTAAAGGGTGCCTTGAGATTGTCCATCATTTGTAAAGGGTGCCTTGACTGACAAAAGGTTGATAAACACTGCCCCCAGTATTTACCCCCCCCCCCCCAAGCTCAGTCTGCATCTCTGTATAATCCTTCCCCCTCAGCTTAATATGACCCCAGTATAACCCCCCTAGGTCAGTCTGTCCACCCATTATAACCCCCCCATGTCAATCTGTCCCCCAGTATAATCCCCCCATGTCAGTCAGACTTGCCTAGGGGTAATGTACTGAGGGACAAACTGACCTTTATTACAATCCCCACAATACTTGTTTTTTAGGCCCTGCAACACTTGCACAAATGTTTATCAAATCACCGTTTTCACTAAAAAGTACACTAAAATCATAATTAGCACACAAAAACACAACATAACTTACAATATTTTTGTTTACATGGGGCATAGTATAGTATACACCCATGTGACGGCTGTGTTTATGTGCACAGCGATGCACAGGTGTTCCTTACATCCCTATACAAGCAGTCCCATTTATGTCAATTGGGACACAGTGGCTGCATGGACACAGTTGCTGCTCTCAATCTGATATCCATGTGGGTGTGGGAGCACAGCCCTGATTGGAGAAAATCTGAGTTAAGGGACATTCACCCGCACCCGCACCTGCACCCACACTAATGTCAAATCAAGAGTAGCAACTGTGTCAATGCAGCTGCTGCTTCCCTATTGACATGAATATGACTGCCTGCAAGGAGATGCATGAAACACCTATGCATCCCTATGTGGGAAATATGGCCTCACACGACTGTATGCCATAGTATGCTCCATGTGAACAAGACCTTACTATATTTTTTTTTTTTACGTTTTAGGGGGGCGGGGGGCTTTGATGAAACATCAGGAGTATAAACAGAACCCTCAAGTCTATTTTTGAGAGAGAGAAAAGGGCTTAGGACATTGATTGCTCAGTCCCTTTCTCTTCAGCCTCAGCTGTACTGCAGATGGATGAACAGGACTTTAGCATTCTCTAGTGTACAAAGTTTGTTAGGAAAATTTAGCTGACTCATAGTAGATTAAATGAGTCTGGGTAATTGCTGTGGGTTCAGATTCAGTCAGCTTGAATGATCTACAGGGTGGACTTCTAGTATCTCTCCTGGCTTCTGGAAGCTTCTGGAAAGTTCCAGAAATTAGTAGTAGGGGGTTATAGTAGAGATTGACCGATTATCGGCAACACCGATATATCAGGGCCGATATGCACTTTCCCAGATATATCGGAATCGGCCCCTGAGGTTACCGATATTGCCGATATTTAGGGAAAGTGCATGTACTGGGGTGATGCCTGCAGCTAGAGGCATCACCCTGGTACTGATGTGCATAGCTAACGGTTGGCTGACTTGTAATGACAACCGATGCGGCTCAGAAGCTGCTCTGCTGTCATTACAAGGAGCGGGAGGACGTCTCCCCCCTCTCGCCGCCTTCCACGACTCACCTGGGTCTCCCGTCCCATCGGGAGACCGGGGCATCCTACCTCCACCGCCGCCGTTGCCGCAGAAGAGAAGACCCGGTGTAGCATGAAGATGTATCCCCATTAAAGCTGGTATCCCTGCTGCAAGTGCGCATGCACTGGTCTCCATGTTAAAGACCCGGAAATTATGTCATGACATCACTTCCGGGTACTTGGCGCCGAATTAAAAAAACTGACAGCATTCAAAACAGCCAAACTTGGCATTTTGAATGCTTTTCAGTGCTGAGGAGGGGTTTGGGGTCTTTTAGACCCTCAGATCCCTCCACAAGGAGTACCTGAAGAAAAAAATGTTTTTTATATGTCTGAAACTATCGGCCGATATCGGCCGATACCGATATCCGATGACCAAAATATCGGTATCGGCATGAAAAAAACAATATCTGTCAATCACTAGGTTATAGAACTCGAAGCCTGAATTTTCAAGGGATCGCTTGTCAATCCCTGGGTAAGGATGGCCCAGAAGGTGGGGAGATGGCCCTTATATATTGAAGAACCTGGCCAGTGGGATTGTTGTTGTCGGGTGAAAGATGTAATGTTAGGGGGGAAGTCATGAGGCTTGGGAGCGGACCCTGAAGCTGGGAGGGGACCCCAAAGCTGGAAGGGGGGCTCTGCCACCATGCTGGAGCTGAGTATGGAAGGAGAGGAAGCTGATGAGGGATATTCATTACCCTTCAGTCTCATCCAGGAGACACCCTGTCTAGAATGGGAAGATTTGTACAGCAGGAGACCTGAACAGCAGTCCTAACCAAGGCAGCAGGAGGAAAGGGGACACTTTGATTACTTCTTCTAGATCTCCCTCAGAGCCAATAAGGGAGAAGGCTGCCACATGCAACATTTAGCAAGCTTTAATTTGGACAGTGTCACAGCTAATCTAAATCCCTTGCTCTGGGCCCCTTTTAAGACAGCCAGGTGGGTTGGTAAAAGAGCTCCGACAAGCAGTTGATACTTTGTGAGTTTCACCAAGGGTACATCAAGCTCCTGAAAGAGGATCTTTGCTACTGATCCATTAAAGACATTTTTTCGGAGGAAGTAAAGTCCAGGATCCATCTTTTTTGTACACAGAGAAGATGTTTGTTCTTAATTTGTTCTACAAAGTTCAAATTGGACGTCTCATAATTCCTCATCCCTATCCCTCAAAAAAAAAAAAAACAACAAAAGTAAGCCTGGACTAGTAACTGACTTTGCATGGAAGTTGGAAAATGCATGTTGCCTGGCTGTGCAGGAATGGGGACACCAGAATCCCGTGGTCCTCTAGGAGGTAGCGCTACAGAAGTTTATATGCAGAGGCTCCTATTTAATCTCAAACTGAAGCATTGTAAACACAGTTTATTATGCTTCAGTGATGAATAAACCGATCACTCACTGTGTTCTTTCAGTAAGGGGCTGGTAAACATGACATGGGCTGGTAAACATGAAAAGTACCCCATCTCCTCTCCATCTTGACACTGATCATCCCACTCTTGCAGCAGCTGTAGCTGGCAGGAGGGAGAAGAGGAGAGGCTGGCCAGCAGTGCTGCAGGGGGCACTGGGGGGGTTGATGGGGGAAAGGGGGGTACAGGGGGGAAAAGCAGCAGGACGAAATCTATTTTTATCGTTAAATTCCCCCAAAGTTTCTTTGCAGCACCCAAAGCAGGTGGGTAGAGAAGGAGAACCTGGTAGCTGCAGGGGAGCCACAAGAAGTTAGAGCAGTGGGAGGGAGGGCACATAGGAGTGTGCGGGGGGGGGGGGGGCATGTCAGAGGAGTGGTGGATGCGTGTTAGTGCACAGTGGGCCCCACCCCCTTCAGGACCCATGTCCAAAAATAAAATAAATTGCTTTGCAAATGTCTCTGCATTTGTGCAAAAGACACAATTTTTAACCATAATGTTTGTAATATGTGTAAAATGTCAGTTTATATTGCCTTTTGCAGGGCACTTGTAACATTTCCTTTGATCTTAACAGAAAAAAAGACCTAAGAGCATTCAACCAGAAGAGTTAAAGAACATTCAGCTAATAGAGAAAATAATCTCAACACTATAGAATAAGAACATTTGACTTGAAAGGGAAATAAGGTCTCTGATCCGTGTACAATGAATATACGCTGCAGGTTCCCCATCTCCAAGCTGAGCCTTCAGCTGAAGCAGAAACTGAAATATTTACCAGGGGTGTTTCTACTAGTGCTAAATGTGAAAGCTTCCAGCTCAGGGCTCCTGGTTGCTGGGGAGTGGGCATCCGCAAGCATCCTAACAACCAATGACTCATTCCAGTCCAGCACATTCAGCTGTCAGACAGGGATTCCTGGCAGACAGGTGAATAAAAACAAAATCATGCCAGGCCATTCAGGTCTGCTATGGATTTTAAGAGAAACTCCATGAAGCAAAACAAAAAACAGTTGGATCTCCCCAAATTGCATGCCTAAACCTTCAGGTCTGGTATGAATTTAAGGGGGGGAACCCATGCAAAAAAAAAAAAAAAAACAAGAAAAAAGAGTGTCTGGTCAACTTAAAATTCATACTAGACCCTTATCAGAGTATGCAGTCTCGCAGGCCAAGGTGTGTGTGTGTGTGAGTGTGTGTGGGGGTGGGGGTCAAATGTGCATGGATATGTCCAAATTTGGCATTGACCCTCATCTACTTGGTCCCCCCCAGCAAGGTACATACTTATCCATAGTGAGGGAATGTGATCTGGCATGGTTCAGGAGAGGTGCAGCATGCTCACCTTAGGTAAGAGTCTGGTATGAATTTTGGGGGAGATGCTTTTTCCTTGTTTTTTGTATGGGGTTCCTCCTCTATCTGGTAGGGTCCTCCCACATGGTACTTTGGGAGCCCAATGCCATTTTTGTTGTGTTTTGTTTCATAGGAACCTCCCAAAATCCTTGCTAGACTTGGGCCTGGTATACATTTTTGGGGAGACGATAAGGATTTTTAAACATTTATTTTTTTCAGGGAACCCACAAAAATCATTACTATACCTGAAAGGCCGGGTAAACATTTTTGTGAAGACAGCACACCTTTTTTTCCACACTGTCCCTGCCCCTTTGTTTACATTCACCTGCTAGCCAGGAATCCCCACCTGAGAGCTGAGACTCTTCATTGTTCACTGAACCTCCCAAACAGAGGACAAACCTGCAGCACATACTGTACACACTGTACCCAGTGCAGAAATATTGTTTGATTTCCCATTCTGGTTCAATGTCTATAGCCTATAGTGTCAAGTTATTTTCTGTTTTGGTTGAATATTCTTTAACTCTTCTGTTTGAATGATCTTGGTACCTTGTTTCTCTTGGATTGAATGTTAAGGAATGTTACCCTATGAAAGGCAATAGAAACTAACATTTTTCACATATTGCAAACATTACAGGTATTTTTTGTGTCTTTTACACAAATGCTAAGATATTCGCAAAGTACATATTTTATTTTTTTTTTACATAGAGACCTTATAGCAAACTACTGAATAAACAAGTAAGTACATTTTTTGGTAGAAGTTCTTAGAGGGATTTTGGTTATTATATATGTATTCAAACCAGAGCATACAAGGTCAGCACCAAAAGAATCAAGTAAAATGTCATTCTAATCCCAGCGCAGGTGACACAACATAAACCCTTGAGATTAGTGGATGAAACATTTCAAGGTTATTTTACTGATGTAAAAGTCATTATGAAGCCTGTAATTTCTCAAGGTGTTCAAATGTTTGGAGATATCTAGTAATGTGCTTTTTTATAGCAAGATTATATTCAAAAAATAATAAAGTACACTAGTCATTTTAAGACCTTTTCTTAGAAAAGCTTTACAAAACATTAGTAGTTCTTTCTTACATTAATTGATACATACAAAAATATTAATAATGCAATTTGAATTCTGTCAATTCAAATTGCAATTTGTTCTCCAAAACCAGAAATGCTCAACACATTATTTTGCAGATTACTTGTGCAGATTGTGCAAGAGTACCATACTTGAAAATATTTTAACCGCTGTCATGACCTGTGCTATCACAAGAAATGTTGTTTATCCCTTGTGATAGCAATACAATTCAGTAAAAAATAAAGGCACGGTGTCAAAAATATTTCAATAAAATAAATAATAAAATAAAAATAAAAAAATGTTTAAAGCACCAACTGTGCTCACAGACAGTTATATAATGCATGCATATGTAAATGGTGATCCCACCATATATGTAAGGTATTGTTGTGAATATCAGAGTGAGAGCAATCATTCTAACCCCAGACAACCAGGCTTTTAAAGTGTTGCCTATGAAGATTTTTTAGGTACCATAGTTTGTTGCCATTGTATGAGCCTAAACATATTTAACCACTTAAGCCCCGGAAGATTTTACCCCCTTCCTGACCAGGGCCTATTTTGCGATTCGGCACTGCGTAACTTTAACGGACAATTGCGCGGTCGTGTGACGCTGTACCTAAACGAATTTGATGTCATTTTTTCCCACAAACAGAGCTTTCTTTTGGTGGTATTTGATCACCTGTGCGATTTTTTGATCATGCGATATAAACAAAAAAAGAGCGTCAATTTTGCAAAAATAACAATATTTTTCACTTTTTTTTATATGAAATTCCCCCCCAAAAAAATGTAAAAATCAAAATGTTTTAACATTTTCGGCCAATTTGTTTTATGCTACATATGTTTGGTAAAAAAAAATCGCAAAAAGCATATTTTGATTGGTTTGCGCAAAAGTTATCGCGTTTATTAACAAAGGGAAAGATTTTTGTCATTTTTGTTGTTTTTTTTTAACGAGTAATGGCGGCGTTCTGCGATTTTTTTGCGGCACTGCGACATTGCGGCAGACAGATCGGACCCTTGACTGACATTTTTGACACTTTTGGGGTTACCAGTGACATTACTGCAGTAATCAGTGCTATACATATGCACTGTTACTGTAAAAATGACACTGGCAGTGAAGGAGTTAACTGTATTGGAGAGGGAGGGGTTAAGTGTGTCCTAGGGGCGTGTTTCTAACTGTGATTGACTGTGGCTACTAGTGTAAGAACAGAGATCAACGGTCCTACATAGTAGAACCGTCTGATCTCCATTCTTACACAGGGAAGAATGACAGGCGGCTTTGTTTACATTAGCTGCATTAGCCTGCCTTTCTTCCGGTGTAACGGACGATCGCGAGTGCCCGGCGGACATCGGGTCCACCGGGCACACATGGGGCGCGCAGGAGCGCACCTCCAGTGGCGCTTGCTCGCTCCCTAGAGCCTCACAGGCTAGCGACGTAGCCCTACGTCGCTTTGCCTGTGAGGGGCTGACTGCCGACGTAAATGGTCATGCGGCGGTCGGCAAGCGGTTAAAGTGTGACATGTTAGCTATCTGTTTACTTGCCGTAACATATTATTTTATATTTTATCTAAATTGGGTATTATATATATATATATATATATATATATATATATATATATATATATATATATTATATTTGCATTTGATAAACTGCTGTGCAAAAATTGTGCAATATAAAAATTTGCAGCAACCATTTTATTCTCTAGGGCCTCTGCATATATGTAACAGTACTCACTGCCCCTGGGAATGAAAGACAGACAATATGCTAATATAATCAGCTTAACCTCCTGTCTTCCAGACATTGTTGAATATGCTGATGTACTCACCTGTTATCTACAATAGGTTCTGTATTTACACCTATTGTTTGTGTATTGTATTGCAGGAGCTCGAGGACGGCAGTCTGCTACCTAATTGGCTCAGGTTGATTGAATCACTGTCATCTATTAGTTGCTGAGTGGAAGTATACTGTTTGTGTTGGTTGTTCATCTGCACAGGATAATGTAGTCAGGCAACCCCTGACCTGTGTGTAGTAATTTGATCAGGAGGGGGATGTACCCATGTTTGTATAAATTGAGGGTGAAACTGTTCAATAAAAGGAGAAGGTTCCAAAACATATAGGAGCTAGGTTGTTGGCTAGCTTTGTATGAGGGCGGCTGGGATCTGGCATATATATTCATGACTGTAAGGAAGCCGTATACTGACGGAAGACCACAAGTACAGTGTGGTTCCATTACAATATACAATGAGACACGTGATCTCCACATTACACAACTTGCTCTATGCTTCCATAAAATCCAATTCTAACAAATCATGCAAGACATGGGAACGGGAATTAGAATCATACTTTACTAATGAACACTGGGAATGACTATTCTTCCTAGCACACAGGGGATCCAAAAATGTTACAGTCCAAGAGAATAACTACAAAATCCTGAGTCTCTGGTACTGGGTACCAGCCTACTCCAAAAAATGAATCCCGCTCTCTCTGACAATTGTTGGTGATGTGCCAAAGAAACAAGATGTCACGGAACCATGAACCAGACGTACAACAACAGATAAGTGAAAATAAGAAGGCTTTATTGAAAATTAAGCTGTAAAGCAAAAGTCCAAACGGATGGCGAAACCGAGGCAGAGTCCTTGCGAAGCCAGAGGTCAGGAACCAGGAGGGTAGTCAGACGAAGCCAGGATCAGGAACCAGCAGGGTAGTCAGACGAAGCCAGGATCAGGAACCAGCAGGGTAGTCAGACGAAGCCAGGATCAGGAACCAGCAGGGTAGTCAGACGAAGCCAGGATCAGGGACCAGAAGCAGCAGCAGTCTTAGAAGCATGTGAACACAGGAGGACCAAGCAAGGAACTGAAGCCACAGACCTCCTATATATATGAGCTAGGCATCCAGCTCCTCCCAGTGGGAAGGAGAAGCCGCAGGGTGGGAGGCTACAAGAAACCCAGAAACCAAGATGGCCGCCAGCACATGTCAAACGAAGGAGAACAGCAAGAAGGTAAGACCATGACAGTACCTCCCCCTCAAGGGCCCCTCCTCCGCGGAGTAAAGAACGGTTTCTGAGGGAAGCGTGCGTGGAAGGCTCGGAGCAAGGCAGGAGCATGGACATCTGCGGAGGGAACCCAGGAACGCTCCTCTGGACCATAACCATGCCAATGAACCAAAAACTGCAACCGACCGCGTACCAGGCGTGAGTCCAGGATATTGCTCACCTCATACTCCTCACGATTGCCCACTTGGACCAGACGAGGCCGAGGAACAGAGGAAGTGAAACGATTACACACCAGTGGCTTCAACAGGGAAACATGAAACACGTTGGAGATCCGCATGCCAGGAGGAAGCGCAAGGGCATAGGCTACCGGGTTTACCCTGCGAAGCACTCGGAAGGGACCAACAAAGCGAGGCGCCAGCTTGGGAGTGGGCACTCGAAGGTTGAGGTTGCGGGTGGACAACCATACACGGTCTCCGGCCTGGTAGGAAGGAGCAGGCGCTCGTCTGCGATCAGCCTGGAGTCTCTGGCGCTGCGCAGAGACCTCAAGGGACTTCTGGATCTGTACCCAAGAAGCACGTAGGACGGAAAGGTGATCCTCCACAGCCGGAATATCCTGGGAAGAGAATACCTCCGGTAACACGGCAGGTTGGAACCCATAATTGGCCATGAAGGGAGACGTCCCAGAGGAAGAGTTCACCGCCGTGTTCCTGGCAAACTCAGCCCAAGGCAGGAGGTCAACCCAATTGTCTTGGTGATCGGAGACATAGCAACGAAGGAATTGCTCCAAGGCCTGATTGGATCGTTCTGCGGCCCCATTGGACTGAGGGTGGTAGGCTGAGGAGAAGGAGAGATGAATCCCCAACTGGGAGCAAAAGGCGCGCCAGAACCTGGACACAAACTGACTCCCCGATCCGACACAATCTCCTTGGGCAAACCGTGCAACCGGAAGACCTCCCTGGCAAAAATCGTGGCCAACTCCTGTGCAGAGGGTAACTTCTTGAGAGGAACACAGTGGCACATTTTGGAAAATCGATCCACAATCATGAGAATGACCGTATGGCCTCGGGATGCAGGGAGGTCCACAATGAAATCCATCCCCAGGTGTGACCATGGGCGCTCCCCGGTGGCTATGGGTTGCAGAAGGCCCAACGGAAGGTGCCGAGGGGACTTACTCTGGGCACAAACGGAGCATGCCGCTACATATGCGGCGATGTCGGAACGTAGGGAAGGCCACCAGAACAGACGTGAAACAGCCCAGGATAGCTGATTCTTTCCAGGATGCCCCGCGGTCTTGGAGTTATGGTAGGTTCGCAACAACCGAGTGCGCAACTCCTCAGGCACAAAACATCTGCCGTTGGGTCTCCCAGAGGGAGCACCAGATTGAGCCGCCAAAATCTGCTCACCCAGGGGAGAGGTCAGGCTGGTGCGAATGGCGGCCAGGATCTGATTCGGAGGTATGACCGAAGTCGGAATCGACTCCTCCCTGGACAGGTCGGAGTACTGCCGTGATAAGGCATCCGCCCTGATGTTCTTGGAACCGGGTAGGTAGGAGACCACGTAATTAAAACGTGACAAGAACAGAGCCCATCTGGCCTGACGTGGTGTCAATCTCTTGGCCTCAGAAAGGTAGGTCAGATTCTTGTGGTCCGTCAGGATGAGGACCGGAACCACCGAACCCTCGAGCAAGTGCCTCCATTCTTTAAGGGCCTGCACGATGGCCAATAACTCCCTGTCACCAATCTGATAGTTGCACTCCGCGGAAGACAGTTTCCGGGACTAAAACCCACAAGGAAGCAGAGGACCCTCTGGTGTTCTACGCTGAGACAGAAGGGCGCCTACTCCCGTCTCAGACGCGTCCACCTCGAGGACAAAGGGCAACCCAGGGTTGGGATGCGACAGAATCGGAGCCGACACAAAGGCGGACTTTAGAGCCTCAAAAGCTCGGATGGCCTCGAGCGACCAGACCTGGGAATTACTGCCCTTCCTGGTCAGATCCGTGAGAGGCTTGGCTAGCATGGAAAAGTCCCTGATGAACTTCCGATAATAATTGGCGAAGCCCAAAAAGCGCTGCAGGGAGCGAAGACCACTGGGCTGGGGCCACTGTAAGACAGCCGAAACCTTCTCAGGATCCATGGAGAACCCCTCAGCGGAAATGATGTAACCTAAGAAGGTTACCTGGGATCGGTGAAATTCGCATTTCTCAAGCTTACCGAACAGCTTGTTCTCTCGTAACCGTTGCAACACTCGTCTGACATCCAGAATGTGGGTCTCCATGGATTCAGAATATACCAAGATGTCATCCAAATAGACCACCACACACTGCTACAACAGGTCACGGAAAACATTGTTAATGAATTCCTGAAAGACTGCGGGCGCATTGCACAACCCAAAGGGCATAACCAAGGATTCATAATGAACGGTCCTGGTGTTAAACGCGGTCTTCCACTCATCGCCCGCCTTGATCCTTACAAGGTTATATGCCGCCCTCAGATCGAGTTTGGTAAAGACCGTGGCCCCTTTAAGGCGATCGAACAGCTCGGAAATCAAGGGTATCGGGTAAGCGTTCTTGATCGTGATGCGATTGAGACCCCTGTAATCGATGCAAGGCCTCAACTCACCGCCCCTCTTTTTCACAAAGAAAAATCCAGCCCCTGCCGGGGACGAGGATTTGCGAATGTGTCCGCGTGAAAGCGCCTCCTTCACGTACTCCTCCATGGCCTCATTCTCCGCTACCGACAGTGGATAGACCTTGCCACGAGGAGGAACGGCACCAGGTTGTAACTCGATGGCACAATCGTATGGGCGTTGCGGAGGTAGGGCAACCGCGCGCACCTTATCGAATACATCCCGGTACTCCTCGTATTCAGGAGGCAACAGAGAGTCCGAGGAAGTACACAGCAACTTGACAGGCCCATGGATGCAACTAGCCCCCCACTGCGGTGACCACGAGAGGATCTCGGCCGATCTCCAATCGAAAGTCGGATTATGTTTCTGGAGCCAGGGGTACCCCAAGACCACCGAGTAGTGTGGAGACGAAATAACCTGGAAGCAGACCGACTCTCTGTGAACGGCACCAATGGCTATCCCCACTGGAAGGGTCTCATGAGTCACGTGTGGCGGCAGAAGGGGTCTGCCGTCTATCGCCTCAAGAGCCAGTGGAGAACCTCGGGCCTGCAGAGGAATGGAATTGGCGGCAGCGAACACACTATCAATGAACAAACCACCAGCACCAGAGTCCACCAACGCCTGGGTCGTCACAGAGCCCCCGACCCAGGAGAGGACAACAGTGATCAGTGGTTTGTCAACACGGGAAACCGGGGACGAGGAGACTCCACCCAAGATCTGCCCCCGGCAGGATCTCAGGTGCGAGCGTTTCCCGGACGGTTCGGACATGCCAACCGAAAATGCCCACCGAGACCACAGTACATGCATCGACCCTCGCGTCTTCGGAGTACCCTCTCCCCCTCGGACAGGCGAGCAAAGCCCAGCTGCATGGGTTCACCCCCAGCCAAGTCATCCCCAGGAGGCGTGGGAGGAGAGGGAGGCACGGGTGGGACAGCAAAGGTAGGCACCAATCTGTTAGGAGGCCTCCGCAGACTCTCCTTAAAGGAAGGTCTCTCCCTGAGTCTGGTGTCAATCAAAATCAAGAAAGAAATAAGAGACTCGAGCTCCACTGGTAGGTCCTTAGCTGCAACCTCATCCTTCAAGGCATCCGAGAGACCATGAGAGAAAGCAGCGACCAGAGCCTCATTATTCCAGCCCACCTCTGCTGCCAGGGTACGAAACTCAATGGCGTATTCAGCTACGGATCGTGAACCCTGTCTGATGGACATAAGGAGCTTCGCAGCAGAGGCAGCACGAGCCGGCACATCGAATACCTTCCGAAGAGAAGCAACAAAACCGGAAAACTCGGCAACCAACGGATTGTTGTTCTCCCATAAAGGGCTGGCCCAGGCCAAGGCCTTGTCCGAGAGCAGCGAAATTAAGAAGCCCACCTTTGATCTCTCAGTAGGAAAGGCATGTGGCAGCAACTCGAAATAAATGCCCACCTGGTTAAGGAAACCTCGGCACTGAGTTGGCTCTCCCCCAAAGCGCTGTGGAAGGGGGGCAGAACCGGTCATACCCCGAAACACTGCAGGCGCAACAACAGGTGTCGGGGTAGACTCTGGCGCAACAACCGGAGCGGCAGTAGGAGCGGGCCCAGGAGCGACAACCGACCCATCGGCAACGGGAGCGAAATGAGCCGTGTGTTCAAGCAGGGTTTGCAACGCCACGGCGAACCGACCCAACAGGTGATCCTGCTGATCAAGTCTGGCAACCAGCGTGGGTAGCGAGGATGGCCCTGTACCGTCAGAATTCATGGCTTGGTCCTAATGTCACGGAACCATGAACCAGACGTACAACAACAGATAAGTGAAAATAAGAAGGCTTTATTGAAAATCAAGCTGTAAAGCAAAAGTGCAAACGGATGGCGAAACCGAGGCAGAGTCCTTGCGAAGCCAGAGGTCAGGAACCAGGAGGGTAGTCAGACAAAGCCAGGATCAGGAACCAGCAGGGTAGTCAGACGAAGCCAGGATCAGGAACCAGCAGGGTAGTCAGACGAAGCCAGGATCAGGAACCAGCAGGGTAGTCAGACGAAGCCAGGATCAGGGACCAGAAGCAGCAGCAGTCTTAGAAGCATGTGAACACAGGAGGACCAAGCAAGGAACTGAAGCCACAGACCTCCTATATATATGAGCTAGGCATCCAGCTCCTCCCAGTGGGAAGGAGAAGCCGCAGGGTGGGAGGCTACAAGAAACCCAGAAACCAAGATGGCCGCCAGCACATGTCAAACGAAGGAGAACAGCAAGAAGGTAAGACCATGACACAAGAATATTCCTCCGCATATGGTGGTCCTCCCCTGTGCTACAAAAATTCTGGAAACAAGTCCATAATGTAACGACACAAGACACTACTCAGCAAATGGAATATACACTGGCTACACTCCTCCTTCATCACTCTTCTGGATCTGCCTACTCATACCGCTGCCAAGCTCCGTATTCCTAAACACTGGTGTTCTCCCTTTCCCCCAAAGATACCTGAATGGCTCAAACGTATAAATAAAATTGCAGACATGGAAGAGTTGATAAGTATAGCAAATGATAACCCCACCAGATTCTCACGCACCTGGGCCTGTTGGACTCACATGCAATCCACAGAGAGATAGAAGTCCCTGTTACTTTCGGGGTCCCTGGATTCGCCGAACTAAACCCGGTGTACGCCACCCCCTCAAACCAGTGCATTCATCTACTCTTTGACGTTGGGATGAGTCTGGGAGGTGCCATGCCAATTTAGACCACATGTTGTTAGAAAACTATCTGTTTCTCGATTAACAGAAACAAAAAAGCAAAAAAAAAACAATATTTCTTAGCTGAGCTCCAGACAATCAGCTAAATAGCTGAAATGCATATGATATACATTTTACAGCTTGTTTTTTATTCTGTTCAGTCACTTTAGTGTTCAAGGCACTCCTGGCAAGCAGCACAGTTAGGTTCTGAACCGTCACAGTTACAGATACAGCAAAGCTAGGTTAAAACCACATTCCCAAGCTGCTGATCGGACAGAGAAGGAGTAGCAGCACACTGGTTTTAATTCTACTATGCTTTCTTCTTCTTATACCATGTTCAATGTCAGCAGTTAGTCATTAAGCATTTTGTGGAAGCCTTAGGGGAAGTGATAGCACGCATTTAGTAAAATGAACTGCTTATTCTATGTAGACTTTCAAAATGTTTAATTGTCTGACAAAAAAAAAAAAAAAACATTGGTCTTAAACCATCTTTGAAGATAGTTTAAAACATCTAGACAAATCAGCCTGCTTGGTTAATGTTTCAAAAATAAAATACATAATAAAAGCAATCAAAAGCAAATAGACTCTATTAAATAAAATATCATTCAACTGTAATAATACTCACAGATAGGGGAATTTTAAAGAAGACTCTCAAAGAGCATTTATATGTGATCTGTTTTAATACTGAACACCAAAGTGAACTAAGAAGTTGGCGGCATAATGAATAAAATGTTTTCCTTAAAAATCACAATCTTAATTGCAGTCATTCCTGGGAAAGACACAAATCCAAAGCCAGGCTGACTTGCTGTCAATTACCACTGTGTAGGAGGAGGAGAAATGTGGCTTTGACTTCCTATCCCTCTTGTTCTGCTGTGTGTACACACCAATTTTTGTTCTAAATGGGAGCACATACACATTGGAGACTCTAGCGGGATTCCATAGTTCCCGGCAGGCACAAGGGGCTAACACATACCTGGATTTGGGAAGGTCAGCCAGGGGACAGTGTGATGAAAAAGCTCAGAGAATAAAAATTTAAAAAGAAAATGAGAAAAACAGCGAGATCATATAAATAATATCAACCTCTGACGAAACGCGTCGGGAGGGGCCTACGGCGACGCTAGCCCACACGAGGAGACGCGGCGGCCATTTTGTCAGCGGGAATAGGACGCGAATCGCCAGGCAAAGGAGCTTTCACTCAGCGCCAGTACCACCACCGTTTTGTAAGCTGCTTTTTACCTATTTTAAACATTAAATAGCTTGTACATGTTACGCAATGAGCTATTGTCTGCTTTATTCCATTTGGTTACTGGATGCCTTGATTCTGGGAGTTATGGAGGTATGCTGATTGCCTAGGAGAAGCACTGATCATGTATTCATGGGAACATGCTCGATATGACCTTTGTTATGAGGGTCTATACTATTTGGTAAGAGGCAGTGTGTGTCTTTTCACCTTGGTGGCGGACTTGGCATCTGGATTTTCACTACCTGCGTGACATATTGATGTGGAGTGCTTTACAAACACATTGTGGACTTTCCTTTATACGGACTGTCATATTCAGATTAGCGCTACATCTTTATTTATATGTTTTTCTGATCTGGTTTTGCATTTGGATCTGTGTTAGCAGCTTTTCGCCTACTTACTTTTATTTACTCACCTAAGCGCAGCAATCATTTCTATTTTATCATATAAATAAACACCCAATCCCCTCACAGCAAACAAAATGCCAGTCCTAAACACTAACACACCTAAGAACAGCTAAACACTAACAGTGATTCATACCTTACCACTTCCTGCCTAGAGGACATCCCCTGGTTTCAGTGGTTATACCGGAATAATACCTGCACCTGTGTATGTATTTTTTCAGCCAGCGATTTTTTTCTTGCAGAAGTGATCTGAGTGGCTAATTAGCCACTCAATTGCTTCTGCAGATGGTGGAAGAAGGTTTTAAAGCGTGACATATTAGGTATCTATTTACTCGGCATTAACCACTTGCCTACTGGGCACTTAAACCCCCTTCCTGCCCAGGCCAATTTTCAGCGCTGTCGCACTTTGAATTACATTTGCGCAGTTATGCAGCGCTGTAGCCAAATGACATTTTTTGCCTTTTTCTCAAACAAATAGAGCTTTCTTTTGGTGGTATTTATTCACCACTGGGGTTTTAATTTTTTTGCTGAACAAACAAAAAAAGACCTCTGCTAAAAAAAAAAAAATGTATGTTTAGGAGTTCTGTGTAATTTTCTAGCAAAAGAAAGTAGATTTTTACATGTAGGAGCGAAGTGTCAAAATTGGGCCAGATGGCAATTGCCTAAATACCATACCAAAAAATGAAATAAAGTACAGCGCTCCTAAATGCACACTCCCATTACATAATATAAAGTGATAAAAATGTGAACAAGCCAATATGATATTACCAATGGTGACCACACATATACAAATAATGCAAGAATACCCATGTGCAATAGATCACTAATTAGTGCATAGTAAATAAAGTGCAATCAATGTGATTCAAAAGTTATTTATAACATGTATAGTCATTAAACAGTCCTGTTTATCGCCATTTCATCTCCAGTGTAAACTTCCCACAGCGGCTTGTCTGAAACACTTCTGACATCTATTTTCACAGGAGGTCACATTAGCCATAAATCCACAGAGGTTAATCATCTGCCCTCTTTCCTTAAGGCCCCTTTCAGTTCATCAGTTCAGTCACCTCAAAATGTATCAGTTTTTCATCTGTTTTTTTTTATCCATTTTTGCATTGGTAGTGGATGTAAAAAAAACGGATGAAAAATGGATGAAAACGGACAAAAAACGGATGAAAAACTGATGAAAAACGATGAAAAACTGATACATTTTGACGTGACTGAACTGATGAACTGAACGGACCGTATGTGTGAAAGGGGCCTAAAGGCCCGTACACACGAGTCGAAATTCGGCCAGGAATTTTTGTTTGACGACCGATCTGCCGATTTTCGGCTTGTTAGTATGGTGCTCTCGACAACCGACTCCGACTTTTTGGCCGAAAAAATTCTGGTGTGCAGGCTATAAAATTTTTGTCCACCGTCAAAGCAAGTCCGATTTTCGTGCAGTCAGTACAGATTTCGACAGGGAAAAATCTTATGAGCAAGACTGGGCATGCTCAAAGATGATAGAACACAAAGAAAGCAATCCAACACATGACATCACTTCTGAAGTATAATTCTGTCAGACGACAAAATTTGTGTGCAGTCTAGAGCACATTCCAACCAACAGACACCATTTTGGACAAAAGATGAACGACCGGTCGGCGGAAATTCGTTGCATGTGTACGAGGCTTTAGGCTCTCTCCAGGCATACTTCTTAAAGTATGCAGTCACACCAGCCTCTCAAGGGTTACTCCTACTCCTTCACATGTTTAGCAACAGTCCCAGCACAGCTCCATAAAACAAAGACACATCATCATGCTTATGATAAAAATCAGGTTTATTATAATAAAAGATAGGCAGATGGATCACTTATCAAATTTCCATATACCACTCTTACTGTGGCTAATACAGGTGAATGCTGCTTTCTCAAACTCCTGGGAATTCCCCTAACATGATGACCTCGCACTTGTGTCTCTGCCTTGCTCGTTACATCCTTTTGACTTTATGTAAGGGTCAACAGCAATAGCAACAGCAATAGCATGTCAATCTGTGCTGTGAATGTTTATTAGATATTGGCGCAAGGGAGATTCAGTGGCATTTTCTCTGCATTGTATGGTCAGATTTATTCTATTTACAATGGGATAAATGTTACAGCTGCAGAAAACCACCATTAACTCTTACATGTACAGTTTTTGTGAAGATATGGAGGACCTGGGGCCAAATTTGCCTGCAGTAGCTCTCCATGGTGCTAAAACTGTGTAAAAACATTTTCAACAAAATAATAATAATAATAATAATAAAAATAATAATAATAATAATAATGGTGTGCTCCCTACCTTGCTTTGTTTATCACCTGCCTGTCACCCCAATAGACTGGTAAGAGGAAGAAGCAATTGTGCCCCTTCTTCTCTGCCAAATACCTTTGATCAATGTCAAATTTTCTGTGCACAGTTTTATTTTATTTATTTATTTGTGCTTTTAAATGAGAAATAGAGCAAAAGCTTGTTTGTCTGCACTTCTCCTGTGGATCACAGGAGTGCAGTTTGTTCTGCACTCCTGTAAGCTGTTTTCAGCTGACGTCACAGAGCTGATCCAGGCTTGGGAAAGATTGCACTCTTATGGTCGGAATCCTCCCACATGCCTAGACCACCACCCGGCTCTGCCTCTCAGTGAGCTGCTAAGAGCCTGAGTCGGCTTCTCCTGCCCCCTCCACAGCCCAGCGCTCCAGTGGGTGGGGGGAGGCAGAGCAGAAAGTGATGGCTGACAGACGCCAACTCTCTGCTCAGGTAGCTGTAAGAACCAGTGTAGTGATAGATCACTTGGTTCTCAGCATTAGAAGCGGTGGGGGACAGGTGCAGCATCAGACTGATGCTGCATCCACCTAGGTATGTATAATTCTTAAAAAAAAAAAAAGATTCCATACTTCTCTTTTAAGCCTGCACTCACACCTGAGCAGAATGTAAGTGGAGCATATTCCTGGTGATTTAAAGTATTTACAAGCTTTGTGCAAGTGTTTTTGCATGTGTATCAAGCTTCAGAAATGTTGTTCCTGGGCTAGTCAAGGGGAGGAGAAGAGTTCTTGGGAAGGAGAGGAGTTTTTCAGGCATAAAAATGCATGCTAAAGCCCCGTACACACGTACCGATGGTCGGCTTACAAATGTTCCTCTTTTCTCCCCGGGATGTCGGTGTCTGCTGAAAAGTGCAAAGACAGCACAAGGACAGCACAAGAATTTTGTCCGCCGACTGCAGAAGTGATGTCATGTAATGGTTAACTTTCCCTGTGTTTTCTATTTTCTGAGCATGCCCAGTCTTGCAAATCTGCGGTCTGTCGGCCGAATTGTGTACTGACAGGCGAACAATCGTCCGTTCTGGTGTCGGCATACAAATATTTTCATGTTTGCACGAAAGACTTTTGTCCGCGGATTGTGCGCAGACATCTGTCGGAGGCACCATACTAACACGCGTACAATCGGCAGATCCTTCGTCCACCGACGTTTGTATGCCGACGATCGGTACGTGTGTACGGGCCTTAAATGTGCAAAAATGAGTGTTGCATGCTTACAGACTGAAAATGCCTAATTACACTCAAAATACAGATAATACTTGTACTTTTTAGTATATGTATTATGTCCATGTCACACATTTACTAACAAACCTCATCTGCTATATCAATTATAATCCCCTGATATTTAGAGTACAAAAAAAAAAAAAAAAACAGCACTAATTATACATTATAATGTGCACTGACCCTTTAACCACTTTACCACCGGAGGATTTTGCTGTCTTCCGTCCAGGCCACTTTTTGCGATTCGGCGCTGTGCGACTTCAACTGACAATTGCGCGGTCGTGCGACGCCGTACCCAAACGAAATTTACGTCCTTTTTTTCCCACAAACAGAGCTTTCTTTTGGTGGTATTTGATCACCTGTGCGATTTTTACTTTTTGCGCTATAAACAAAAAAAGAGCGTTTATTTTGAAAAAATAACAATATTTTTAACATTTTTTTATATGAAATTCCCCCCAAAAAAGATGTAAAAACCAATTTTTTTAAAAATTTTTGGCCAATTTGTTTTCTGCTACCTATGTTTGGTAAAAAAAATCGCAATAAGCGTATTTTTATTGGTTTGCGCAAAAGTTATTGCGTTTACTAACAAAGGGAAATATTTCTGTCATTTTTGGTGTTTTTTTTTTAACGCGTAATGGCGGCGATCTGCGATTTTTTTTGCGGGACTGCGACATTGCGGCGGACAGATCGGACCCTTTACTGACATTTTTGACACTTTTGGGGGTACCAGTGACATTACTGCAGTAATCAGTGCTATATATATGCACTGTTACTGTAAAAATGACACTGGCAGGGAAGGGGTTAATTTTATTGGAGAGGGAGGGGTTAATGTATGCCTGGTGCTTACTGACGTGTGTGGGGGGAGGTGACTGAGTGAGTCATGGACAGATCGGATGTCCAGCTATGCTGAACAGTCCGATCTGTCACTCCCTGTCACTATGGAGATCCGCCCGCTGTGTTTACACACAGCGGGCGGATCTCCAGACTCGATCCCCGATGATCGGGTAAGAGCAGCGGCGATCGCCGCTGCTCCTCCCCTGGCCCGACTCCCGCTGTGAATGAAAACAGCGGGAGCGAGCCTCCGGCGTCGCGCAAGCGCCGCCCAGAAGGGGGAGTGTCTGACGACGTAGTACTACGTCGTCAGACGATAACGAGCCACTCTGCCGCAGTAATATTACTGTGAGCAGAGGTAAAGTGGTTAAACTAACGTGCTATAATAAAAAAAGAGCAGGGCTTTTCTTCAGTTGAAACTTGGTGGAACTGAATTCCACCACCTCCAGTGCTGGAACTGCTCTTGTGCCTCACTACTGTCACATGTTAACACAGAAGCCTGGTTTCTGTGTCTATAAGTGACAGCGCTCCTCTGCCAGGATCAGTGGTGCCATGGAACCCTTGCTGCTTCTTTCCCCCTTCATCTCTCCCGCCACTCTGCAGATTTCTTGCTCAGTACCTCTATTGCTGGCTACAGAAAGAGCTCAGAGGTGGCAGAGGAGCATCTCTACTGCACTTATCTCCTGTATTTGCTGTCTAGCATGATACACCCTGTACTCCTCTTCTGAATATACTACCTGTCATCATATATAGTATCTCACAAAAGAGAGTACACCCCTCACATTTTTGTAAATATTTTATTATATCTTTTCATGTGACATCACTGAAGAAATTACACTTTGCCACAATGTAAAGTAGTGAGTGTACAGCTTGTGTAAATTTGCTGTCCCCTCAAAATAACTAAACACACAGCCAATAATGTCTAAACCACTGGCAACAAAAGTGAATACACCCCTAAGTGACAAAGTCAAAATTGAGCCCAAAGGGACAATATTTTGTGTGGCCACCATTATTTATCATTACTGCCTTAACCCTCTTTGACATGGAGTTCACCAGAGCTTCAAAGGGTTGCCACTGGAGTCCTCTTCCACTCCTCCATGACGACATCACAGAGCTGGTGAATGTTAGAGACCTTGCACTCCTCCACCTTCCATTTGAGGATGCTCAATAGGGTTTAGGTCTGGAGACATGCTTGGCCAGTCCATCACCTTTACCTTTAGCAAGGCAGTGGTCGTCTTGGAGGTGTGTTTGGGATCATTATCATGTTGGAATACTGCCCTGCGGCCCAGTCTCTGAAGGGAGGGGATCATGCTCTGCTTTAGTATGTCACAGTACATGTTGGCATGCATGGTTCCCTCAATGAACTGTAGCTCCACAGTGCCGGCAGCACTCATGGAGCCCCAGACCATGACACTCCCACCACCATGCTTGACTGTAGGCAAGACACACTTGTCTTTGTACTCCTCACCTGGTTGCTGTCACACATGCTTGACACCATCTGAACCAAATAAGTTTATCTTGGTCTCATCAGACCACAGGACATGGTTTCAGTAATCCATGTCCTTAGTCTGCTTGTCTTCATCAAACTGTTTGTGGGCTTTCTTGTTCATCATCTTTATAAGAGACTTCCTTCTGGGATGACAGCCATGCAGACCAATGTGATGCAGTGTGCAGTGTATGGTCTGATCACTGGCAGGCTGGCCCTCCATCCCTTCAACCTCTGCAGCAATGCTGGCAGAACTCATACATCTATTTTCTAAAAACAATCTCTGGATATGATGCTGAGCACGTGCACTCAACTTCTTTGGTTGACCATAGTGAGGCCTGTTCTGAATGGAACCTGTCCTGTTAAACCGCTGTATGGTCTTGGCCACCCTTCGGCAGCTCAGTTTCAGGTCCTCTACTGGCACCCTGTACTTTTCACAGATGAGAGTAGGTTCACCCTGAGCACATGTGAAAGACATGAAAGGGTCTGGAGGAGCCGTGGAGAACAATATGCTGCCTGTAACATCGTTCAGCATGACCGGTTAAGTGGTGGGTCAGTGATGGTCTGGGGAGACATAACCATGGAGGGACGCACAGGCCTCTACAGGCTAGACAATGTCTAGATGACTGCCTTAGGTATCGGGATGAAATCCTTGGACCCAATGTCAAACCCTACGCTGGTGCAGTGAGTCCTGAGTTCCTGCTGGTGCATGACAATGGCCAGCCTCACGTGGCGAGAGTATGCAGCTAGTTCCTGGAAGATGAAGGATTTGATACCACTGTATGGCCCCCACACTCGCCTGACCTAAATCCAATAGTACACCTTTGGGACATTATGTTTTGGTCCATCCGACGCCACCAGGTTGCATCTCAGTCTGTTCAGGAGCTCAGTGATGCCCTGGTCCAGACCTGGGAGGAAATACCCCAGGACACTATCTATCATCTCAACCTTTACTTCAACTGTATTTATTTGTGATTAAATCTCCTTAGAATTTGGGGGATTTTTAAGGAGGACAAGTAATAAGCTTGTAAGTAGCCAGCATCTCTTTCTACTTTTGTCATTTTTAAAGACATTCAAAAATGTATTTTCATTTACATTTCTTGTGTGACTTATTGGTTTTTAGAAAATTGTTGATAAATATGTTTCCAGATGCTGCATCCCAAACATTTCATAGAATGTAACAGTATAGAAAAGGTATTGTCTGAAATAATTTCCACTAGTTATTCTGTTCACATGCAATCCTCATCCTAGAGCTTTGATCTAGATAAACCCAGGTGCAGGTTCATGTTTTAGGTTTAGCGTATTTTCTGTTGCTTCATCTTAGCAATGAATGCAGATATGATACTTCTTAAACATTAATCTTTATTGAATCATACATGATATGCATCATGAAACTTAGGCATCAGTCATGGGCATATCAGATTCCTTTCAAGAATTTCCTTTAAAGCTTTAGATTCTTTTAAAATTCAGAGATTATATATTTCTAATAATAAATCTTAAAAAAAAAACAGAAAACATTCTTTAATCCCAAAATCAATATTAAAGTTCAATACATTCGCAGAAATGGACATTAATAAAAGAAGAACACATATGTATATACTATTTCATAATTTTAAATATTTTATAATCCATGAAGTATTAGCACTTTTTATGTATAGTCTTTTTGGAATGACACATTCAGTTGTAAATACAGCATTGGTTTATTTTTAAATAAAAATAAAGTTCTTAATAATTATAAAAATTAATAAAAAAACACATATAAAGATGTTAACTGCTCGCCTACTAAAATAATCATACATAACACATATAATATTTAGCACAGAAATTGAAATTGTTTATAATATAAACTTTATATATTTCAAATACTGTATGTGTTTTTAACCAGAACAGAATAATAAAAACACATATGCAGAATTTTTTTGCTGTAAAGTAATTTGTATGGCAATTTTTAATTTTAAATTATCAGGAAATACTAGCACCATTAATAAGTATGTGTTTATACTGTACCAACCAGGGGATCTTAAAACTAGTAGCATCTTATATTTATGGTGATAATTTCACTTAATTCATGCAGTCAGCTTTATCAATCGTATTTCAAGGAGTGCATTTTATTATTCATATGTCCTGGGCTGATTCACTAAA
Organism: Pelophylax lessonae; assembly: GCF_965119305.1. Classification (NCBI taxonomy): domain Eukaryota; kingdom Metazoa; phylum Chordata; class Amphibia; order Anura; family Ranidae; genus Pelophylax; species Pelophylax lessonae. Next base: position 135,299,959 of record NC_138774.1, read on the forward strand.
ATTGGAGAAGTGGAGATTGTTTTTCAAAGTAATCAATCAACATTTTTTTAAATTTTTGGTCATGGAATAAAAGATAAGAAACAATTTGAATAACCAATCAAATTATCAGGTTTCGGATATTGCTTTTATTTTGTTTTAATTTATTAATTACAGAGCAGTCGAGAGAAGAGAAACTTTGTGAATGAGACAACATAACTGGAAAGTCTGGTGGTTAGATATCGCTGCTGGGAGGGGGCTATGGACCCAATGCCCTCTAATTAGTTTGGGAACTTTCAAACGTAACGCTGATATAGGAGGTAAGAAAAAAATCTGAACTTTGGTGTCATATGATAAATTGTGAAAAAATGTTTGAAAGGGGGATTGATTCCATATGGCTTGTGGATTCAAATCTTCCCCAGTATTGGGACTATACTATTTGAAAAAAGAAAATAGTGAATTTTGAGCAGCATAGGAACCTCATGTTTTTACAATCAAATGAATATTATAAAATTGAAAAGTTGGACAAAAATTTGGGGTTTTAATGCTCTCTCATGGAAACGCTTTGTTTGATCAAAAAACATTTGAAAATTCAGTAATTTGTTGCAATACTGAATAAAGACATTGTAGAGAAAAAGAAAAGCAAGATGTGTAGAGATAGATTAGAATATCAAATTGGGAGGAGATGCAGTTGGAATGTAAAAAATAGTAGTGGGAAAGGAAGACAAATGGATGATGTGGAATTTAAAAAAAAATTCAGGGAATGAAGATTTGTTAAGAAGAATTGGTAAACAATTTTGGGGGGGGGGGCATTAAAAGATAAAAAGAATAATCACTTTGTAAGGGATACATAAATTAAATTATTTGACACAATTCACATGGTGACCAAGGAGCAAACAGATTTTCCCTTAGCATAATTTGTTTTTCCCAGGTCCCCTGTAACATCCTTACTTAGTCATCAGGGAGGAGTCATCATTTGTTAAGGAGCCAGCACCTGCCGGCATCTTAACTATAATGAGTTTTCCTACTGTCAGCTGGAGACAGTAGGGGATCCTTTGGGTCTGCTATGGATTTTAAAGGGGACCCCCCCAAAAAAAAACAAATCATACCAGGCCCTTTGGTCTGCTATGGATTATAAGAGGAATCCCACACCAATTTTTTTTATGGGGTCCCCCCCCAAAATCTATACCAGACCCTTATCCAAGCATGTAGCCCAGCCAGCCAGGAAAAGGTTCATCCCCCGGAACCATGAGGCCATATATCCTCAATATGGGGGCACTTTGCCATGGGGGACATCTCCTGGCAAATGCCCCCAAGAACATCATAGTGTGTGCTCTCCGAGGGCCGCCATGTGATGTTACAGGGGGCAGAGGTCACCCTATGATATCACCAGGTGACCTACACCCCTTTTTTATTTAGCGGTGCTGTTACTCAGCAATTGAGTGGGGGCGGGGGAGGTCGTGGTTTTCGAATGGCAGATTTCTGTTTCACTGTGATTGATGATGGAGTTACTTTGAGGGACATTTATTTTTTATAAAGGACTTGTCAAAAACTGTTTTCTGTTTCTATTTGCATTTGACTTATTTTACTTCTTTTAGTGGACTAGTCCCTACTCATTCACATGGGGGGCCAGGATCTTGGGTCCCTTTGGTAAAGGAGGCTTCCAGATTTTGATAGGTCACCCCCAAATCCCCAAATCCACTGGACAAGGGTTATGAGGAAGAGGCCCTTGCCCTAATCAACATGGGGACAAGGTGCTTTGCTGGGGCGGTTCCAAAGTGCCCCCATGTTGAGGGCATGTAGCCTAGTATGATTCAGGAGGAGGGATGTTTTCTCATTCCCTCTTTTTCTTGACCTTCGGGGCTACATGCAATGATAAGGGTCTGGTATGGATTTTGCAGGGACCCCCATTTACATTTTTTTTTTGTGAGTTTGGCCCTTCAAAATCCATACCAGACCCAAAGGGCCTGGCATGGATTGGAGCAACCTGCACACTGTTTTTTTTTTTTTTTTTTTGCTTTTTTTATGTCAGCCTTTTTGTTTACATTCTATTTTCAGTGGGGATCCCCACTGACAGCAAGGATGATTCGTCATTGTTAGGATGCTGGCTGATGCCAGCTCTTTAACAACCAATTACTCATCCCTGCTGCTGAATAAGAGATGAGTCACAGGTTGTTATTATGCCGTTGGGTTCCGTCTCCTAATAACCAGCACAAATTGCATGCAAAATCACATTAAAAAATGCAAGAAGATGGATTTCCATTGAAGTCCACGGACTATAAAATCCCACTATATCACACCAAAGTAGAACAAGATCCTTGTCAAAAGTGTTGATAAAGCTTTGGCAAATCTTCAAACTGAGATAAAAATTAACATCTATTTTAGCGTAAACAATTTTAAAAACATGTATGATAACAAAATTCTTATAAAATGCATTAGTTAGAAGTAAGGGTGAGCTTGGGTTCAGTGCAAACCAGGAAGTTACCTGTATTGCTGGTCCAACGAGCTTTAGGCCTGAGAATATCTGCCCGGCAGCTGCACAAATATATCGCCCACAGCTCATTGATCCAGCAATGACAGCTAATCTATGGATTCAGACCAAAACCAAGCCCATCACCAGTTAATAGTCATTTTAAAAGGGTAAGGGCTCTTTCACACGGACGTTCCGTATGTCCGTTAAATCACCCTATCCGTTTGAGGGTGATATACGGACATATTGAATGTCTATGGGATTGCGGATGTCAGCGGATATAAGTCTTCTCAATAGTCCCCCCTTTTTGCAGGGCGTTGTAAAACTTACTTAAATGAGGTGCTAAGATGTTTGCAAATACTTTGTAATAAGCTGTGGAGAACCCATCTGGACCCGGAGCAAAACCCTTCTTTAGCGCTTTGATCACACTTAATATTTCAAATTCTGAAATTGGGTCTTCAAGTTGTTCCCTGTGTTCCTGGCTGAGGCGTGGGAGGGCCAAGTCATCTAGAAAGTCCTGTACTGTCTGGGAAGGGGATGCAGGATCAAAGTCATACAATTTCGATTAAAAGCTGTGGAAAGATTTCAAGGCCTGTTGCGGGTTTTGGGATAAGGTGCCTTGTGCTGTTCTGATTTTGGGAATCTTGAAGGAACGCTGTTTGGGGGAAAGTTTGGAGCCAGTCTGGGCCCGATTTTGTCAGAGGAAGCATAAAATTTGGCTCCCGACGAGCGAAGCTGTTTTTCAGCCTCGGTCGTCAGGGCCAGGTTCAGATGGAGCCTGGCTTCTTCCAAGCATGCTTTGGACGTGGAGGTAGGTCCTTTTTTGTGGGTTCTACTAAGATCAAGAAAATACAACTCCAACTTTAAGAGATCAGCCTTACATTGACGCTTAAGGTTCGAGGTGGTTTGAATTATCTTCCCCCTTATCACAGCTTTATAGGCCACCCAAATAGTTTCAGGAGAGACCTCCGGGGTGTCATTGGAGGAAAAGTATGTTTCCAATTCCTTACTCAAGATGGTACATTGGACTGGGTCGCTCAAGAGTGCTTTGTTAAGGCACCATCGAAATTCCCTATCTTGGACCTGGGTGCGGTTCATTAGAATGATAACCATGGCATGATCATAGAGGGGGGGATCTCTAATGTACGATTTCACTACCCAGGGAGCGGTCCTAGATGATATAAATATATGATCTATCCGTGATAGAATATTGTGTGGAGCAGAAAAGTGCGTGTAGTCTCTCGCGGTAGGGTTCAGCTCTCTCCAGATGTCAATCAAGCCCTCTGAGAAGAGCAATTTAGCAATACAGGTGCTCTGTTTGGATGGACAGCAAAAAGAAGGATTACCCGGGTGCGATTTGTCTAGTCCTCAATCTAGGGCTATGTTGGAATCCCCTCCCATTATCAAAGTGCCCACTGCGTGTGGCAAGACATGTGTTGCTAGGTGTTGGAAGAACCTCTCCTGTCGTCTTTTCGGGGTGTAGTAAGAGAGCATGGAGAATGTGTGACCCTCAATTTCTCCTATCAATAAAAGATATCTACCCTTCTGGTCCTCCAACTTCCTTTCAAGATCAAATTGTACGTGGCGAACAAAGAAAATCCCAACACCCCTGGTTTTGTCTAAAGCATTTGCTAAATAAAATTGAGGGTATTTGTGGTGGACAAACAACGGTCTGTATGATGCCGGAAAATGTGTTTCCTGCGTAAATGCAATGTCAATGTGGTGGGAGTGATACAGGTTAAAGAGCTTTTGTCTTTTCAACAGAGATTTAAGCCCCTTGAACATTGTGAGATGAGATCTTCCAGGGATGGGAAGAGGCAGTCGACATAGACTTTTGATAACAGATGAGTGGAGCGCTGTAGTGGAGGCAATTCGAAGTATGTAGTCCGACCTAAGGTAGGAGGTGAAGCCCAGTCTGGAACCTCTACGTTCAAGTGGTAGACCCTGTTGAGAGAGGACGAGGAAACTCCCGGTGACCTGTGGGGAGAGGGGGGGGCAGAAGATGGGGGAGAGAAGAACATGCAACAAAAATAAGCAAATAATAACAATACCAAAAAATTCCAACTCAAGTCGGGGAGGATAGGCCAAATCCTATCCAACCCCTCATCCCATGTATGCCTTTAAAAAATAAAGGCATCAGCCCTGGTCTATAAAAGGGAAAAAAACCCATGAAGAGAGGGGGCGAGGAGCAGCAGTAATCCCGCTCTGGCTAGGCACCCCATAAAGCAAAAGGCACCTCCAGGACAAAAAAAAAACCCACCCACCAACAAGGGAAGAATCCTTAAGAAAAAAAATGTCTTGATAAGTTGTTGTGAGAGTCCCGCAAAAAGGATAAAAAATGCAAAATTGGAGAAAAAAATTTGACAAAAGATTAACGTTCAACATAGGAGTGCCGAGCACGCCACAGGGGGCCATGTTGCAGGCCAGCAGGGTAGGGAATGTACCCCTAAGACATCAGTCAAATTTGCGACTGATGAAGAGTGAATGGATATCAATTGGGAAGAGAACGTCATTATGGGGGTCTTGCATCTTTGGCACGCTTGAACTGTTGTTTCTGCCATGTTGGAACCAGGGGGCTTTGAGGTGAAGGGCGTTTGAAGGAGCCAGAGCTTCTGCCTGAAGCTGAGGTGGCAGGATTTTGCGAGATGAAACCAAGCTTCAGAAGGAGATGTTTACCCTCAGGGAGGGCCAAAAAACTGTATGTTCTTTGTTGATGAATGAAAGTAAGACAAAAAGGAAAGGGCCACCAATATTTAAGAGCTGTTTGCTGTAGGACTTGTAGGAGCGGCTTAAGTGCCTGCCGTTTCTGGAGGGTAGTGGGTGACAGATCTGCTAAAATTTGAATGGGGTGGCCTTGAATGGCTAATTGCTCCGCATTTCTAGAAATCTTCATGACCTCCTCCTTGACTTTATAGAAGTGCGGTTTCACAATAATATCTCTTGGTGATCGGTCAGGGAGGGGGGGTCTGAGGGTCCTGTGAGCCCTATCAAGCTCAAGGCGGTGTTGCGGTATATTGGGGATCAAGTCCTTTATGAAAGTGGTAACAGCAACTTCAACATCTTTAACCACTTTACCTCCGCTCACATGGAGGCTACTGCGGCACTTTGCCACGATCCCATCCAGCGACGTAGACCTACGTCGCTGGACTCCTCCCCCTGTAGGCGGCGCTCGCGCGCCGCCGGAGGCGCGCTCCAGCTGTTTTTATTCACAGCGGGAGTCAGGCCAGGGGAGGAGCAGCGGCAAAAGATTTCTCCAGACTCGATCCCCGACGATCGGGTAAGATCGAGTCTGGAGATCCGCCCGCTGTGTTTACATAGTGACAGGGAGTGACAGATCGGAGTGTTCAGCATAGCTGGACATCCGATCTGTCCCTGTCTCACAAAGTCACCTCCCCCCCACACGTCAGTAAGCACCAGGCATACATTAACCCCTCCCTCTCCAATAAAATTAACCCCTTCACTGCAAGTGTCATTTTTACAGTAACAGTGCATATATATAGCACTGATTACTGCAGTAATGTCACTGGTACCCCCAAAAGTGTCAAAAATGTCAGTCAAGGGTCCGATCTGTCCGCCGCAATGTCGCAGTCCCGCAAAAAAAATTGCAGATCGCCGCCATTACACGTTAAAAAAAAAAAAACAAAAATGACAGAAATCTTTCCCGTAGTTAGTAAACGCAATAACTTTTGCGCAAACCAATCAAAATACGCTTATCGTGATTTTTTTTACCAAACATAGGTAGCAGAAAACAAATTGGCCAAAAATGTTAAAAAAATTAGATTTTTACATTTTTTTTGGGGGGGGGGGGATTTCATATAAAAAAATGTGAAAAATATTGTTATTTTTGTTTATAGCGCAAAAAGTAAAAATCGCACAGGTGATCAAATACCACCAAAAGAATGCTCTGTTTGTGGGAAAAAAAGGACATAAATTTCGTTTGGGTACGGCGTCGCATGACCGCGCAATTGTCAGTTAAAGTCGCACAGTGCCGAATCGCAAAAAGTGGCCTGGACAGAAGACAGCAAAATCCTCCGGTGGTAAAGTGGTTAACACTCTCTGGCAGGCCTCTGATTCTAAAGTTGTATCTTCTAGACCTGTTCTCAAGCTCGTCTATCTTAGATAATGCTGTGTCCAGCTGCTCATGCAAGTCTTGCATCCTGGTAGAGTTCTGGTTCACTTTAAGTACTGTCTGGTCAGTTTTAAGTTCTATGGTTTCAAGTCTGGACCCCAGGCTCTGCAAATCTGAGTAAATGGCAGAGGTTATCTGGGAAGCTGTCTGGACCAAGCCAGTAGATAGCATTTTGGATCAGGTGTTCATTAAATAGGCAAAGTCCTGCTGGTTATAGTGGGGAGGAGAGCCCTGTGTCAGGCTCGGCAGGTCCGAGTAGGCCCCAGCCGGGGACTTTATTAATTCATCCAGGGTTCTCTCCAGAAGAGAAACTGTAGATGCTGGGGATAGTATTTTTGAGAGCTCCAAGGGAGTTGCAGGGCTATTGGGGACTGACCTGTGCTGTCCCAATAGAGCTGGTGCGTCTGATATGTCCTCCCCATCCTTGGGTCCCGAGCCGTGTGAGGAAGCGGCCGCCATTTTAGGATTGCAGGGCCGGGATGCCGTGGCTGTAAACTGTTACGTGAGGTTTCTACAGACCTGGGAGAAGGGCATCGGGGGTCTTGTTGTGTGTACCGGGGAGCTGGAGCCGAGATCTGGAGGCAGGTAGGTGCTGTTGATCACTGTAGGGGCACCTATAGTGCTGGAGTGGGACGGAGCTCCCTGGTTAAGCCGCCATCCGGGGAGCCGCCGCGCATTCGCCTCGTTGAGATATGTTTTTAAGTTGAACCTCAGCTTTGGCGGTGAGAGGCTTGAGGTTGGAAGCAGCCAAGGAGAATGGCATAACGCTTAGGGTAATTCCCAAGAATGGTATACCCTGTGTGCTCCACATATACGGGAGAGTATACTGGAGGTGCGATCTGGTGGATTGTAAAATTCCCTAGGATGAGATATTTGGAAAAATTAGCCTTGTAATACGAGACTGAACTAAAACTTGTGAGTACTTGGTGGGCATGTGGGAGGGAAGTTAGGGGATTGGTTAGTATAAGAATAACATCATCTGTCAATAGATTGATCAAATGTGATCTGGAATTACATTTGAAAACGGTGATGAGGGGATGCAAACATCATCTCGGAAAGGGTTTAGATCATTACATTAAAGATGATGGGAGAGAGTGGGCATCCTTGTCAAGTCCCATTGGAAATGTTGAATGTTTTCGACAAAAGACCAGATGTGTATACCTGTGCTGTTGGAGAAGAGTACAAAGCTAAAATAGAAGAATGTATGAGTCTCTGAAAATTTAATTTAGATACAACCATAGACATGTATTGCCAGTGAACTCTGTCAAATGCCTTCTCTGAATCCATGGAAAGCTTCTTAGCATGACACATAATTTTCACTATTCTTCTTGTAGTGTTAGCAGATTGTCTACCCCTCACAAAACCCATCTGGTCCTGTCGAACCAAAGAAGGGAGTACTGTATATCAGTTAGCCGTTTAGCTAGGAGTTTGGAGAAGACTTTAACATCTGTGTTTAGGAGTGAAATCGGCCTGAAGTTAGCAGGAGTTGTGTGTTCCTTGCTCGGTTTAGGTAGAGTGACCATGTAGGCTCTCAAAATGCATTGCCATTCAGTCAGCTTGATGTTCTGTGTGATCAGCATACTGAAATTACAGGGCTTTGCTGGCTGGTCAACACTTGGAGGCTTCCAGTGCGCCTGCATGGCTTCTGTACTAGTGCTCAGCATGCAGCTCGACTCTCCTCCGGCCGTGTTTTTCTCTGGAGTTACACCCCTTTCTCTTTTCTAGCTCTTTGATTGGCTACAAGAGAAGTTGTTTGGATCCCATACCACCGGCATCAGGATGTCTCTCCTGGGAGCACAGAGTTGGTCTGTAATGTAAGTGAATGCTGTTGCTTTCAAATATTGTATCTATCTTCCTTGCCCACTTTTTAGAGGCTGTGGTTTGTTCTTTTTTGAGAACGCCCATCTCTAGTGCTAACTGCTAATTCCTAGACTGTAGGCTTATTCCATTTTCGTTTCTTCTTGTAATTCCAAGGGCTAAGCCACTTCGCTGTTATCTTGCGTGGAGTCTATTTTTGTTTTTGCTGTGTTTTTGCCGTAAGTTGCTGTCTGCAAGTTTTGACTCAGATCCCTTAAAGACATGAGCAGACCTTCATGGGTATTAGGATTTGTATATTGCAGTGGATTCTAAACATACATCTTTCTTGAACCTCCTGTTTTGCACTAGGAGGATGATCAACATCTTTCAAGGTCACTGCCACAAGAATACTTGAACCAAAAATCAACAGTGCTTCGATTCCCACAGGGAATAAGGCCATTTCCTTACAGTAATGTTTTAAAGTTTCTGATAGTTTATTGAATATATACAGAGGTTATGTTAAGACAAAATACTCCCTCTGACTTTCCTGATCTTAGGTCTTTCTACCTTGCCACAGGGCCTACAGCAGACCTATTGAGTAACACTGAGGACTCCCTCACTCTGAGGGTCTTTTGAGGCTTAGGACTCCCCCAGAGTTGGGAAAACTCCAAATTTCATTGCCGTCTGTGTTACTTTTTAATTGCTAACTTTCATTTTGGTGCTTTGGTGTATACTGTATATGCCTATATCTATTTTTCTAAAAAAGTTACATTGACGTCCTGCTATGTAATTCATGTTAAGAAGGGTAGATTTTTGATGCTAGTGGGCAAAATAATGACCATGCAAACAAAAACTCTGATATCTTATTGCACCCCCAAAAAATGTTGAATTATTCATTAGATAAGCTTTTAGGCCCCAGATATTTAACATTGGGTAGGGACAGTAAGACCTTTTCTATTTCCAGAGGGTGTGAATGGAGCATTTAAAGATTTCGGGTGAGATTCTGAAAGCGTGAGGAAGTGTAGTTGGTCTAAGAATTTCTGAATATCATCAGATGTGGGTTGGGGGGTCTTAGGGTCGTCACGTAAGTTACTGTATATAAAGCGCCATATTAATCTGCAAATTGGTTGGCTATAGCTGAGAATTAATAATTTTATGATTGATAATAATGATCATTATTATCATTAATGATCATTTAATTTGATGATTGAATAATTTTATTATTTAGATCTCACCTGCTTCAACCTATTGGCTAAGTACTTCCCTGCCCTATTAGCGTTTGCATAGGATTGAAGCTTAACTCTCTTAGAATGCATGTCGTATTTTTGTGTCAACAGGGTCCTTCTCATTTCTTCCCTAAGTTTAATGAGTGCCTTGGGGATGTTAGGGGAGGGGCTGGCTTTATTTTGCATTTCTAAGTTGTGAATTTCAGAGTTTAGAGCATTGAACTTGGTGTCATATCTCCTTTTAGCCCATGCTCCTTGCTGGATGAGAATGCCTCTTATGAAAGCCTTATAGGCATTCCATAGGATGAAGGGCTTTTTAACAGAGGTCTTGTTGTCTGTGAAGAAATTTCGGAGATGCTGAGAGATTATCGAAGAAGCCTGGGGATCCCGCAGTAAATTTGTCCAACAGCACCAGATGGGAGTGGGGGGGGGGAGATGATCAGCCACTGATGGAATCCGTGCAACAGGTCGCTATGGTTCCCAGGGGATACAGGTGGCAATTTAAATGGTGAAAACCGATGGGAGAATGTAGTAGCGGCCTGACTGTGCGGAGGCGACCAGTGATGATGTCACTCATCGCAACCAGAGGACAGGCCCCAGGATCAGGAATCAGTCCGTCGGTGGAAGGCAAGCCAAGTGCAGAGAGGTCCCTTCACCATGAGACATGTTCCGCATGCCTGTGCCTTGTTAAGTCATGTGATTGGACGGACCAATCTGATGTTATATAGCAAAAAGAGAGGAGGGGGCTGGGGGGAAAAACAGGGGTATGTAATCAATAAAGCCAATACCCTCTGCCATGGACACCTATGTTTGCAGTTCAAATTGACATTAACTGTATATAAAATATATATAAAACACCACCTCAAAATAAAATGATGGGCATATAAAAAAAAAAAATAAACTTTACAAATAGGAACCTATTATTCAGGGCAGAGACTAAAATGCGAACAACAGAAAAAAAACAGCAATTTTCATATCTTATAGTAATTGCAACATGATTCATATCCATTGTTTAATATAGAAAAAACTGTAAGGTGGATTGCTGTAAAAAGACCGATAATGGTATATACAGTATATATATGAGAACACCTCATGTGTGCCCTAAATTACAAAGATAAAAACAAGGTAAAAAAAGGGGGGGGGGGATAGGTAAAATTGTAGAAAAATGTATTGAATAATTAATTGAACCATACATTATATTCATAATATTATATATATATATATATATATATATATATATATATATATATATATATATTTATATATATATATATATATACACAGTATCTCACAAAACTGAGTACACCCGCTCACATTTTTGTAAATATTTTATTATATCTTTTCATGTGACAACACTGAATAAATAACACTTTGCTGCAATGTAGTAGAGACTGTACAGCTTGTATAACAGTATAAATTTGCTGTCCCCTCAAAATAACTCAACACACAGCCATTTATGTCTAAACTGCTGGCAACAAAAGTGAGTACACTCCTAAGTGAAAATGTCCAAATTGGGCCTAATTATAGAACAGGAAAATGGTGGTCCCAATTCCGTGGGGTTTAAATACAGCCAACACTCGAAACCATTGTAAAAGTATTCAAAAAAGTATATTTCTATATCTTAAAGCGGAGTTCCATCCTGGAATTTTTTATTTTTTTTTAAATACCCCCGGGACAGTCAGGGCTAGTGCATTCCACAATGGCTAGCCTCTGATCTGTCCCGGGTTGCACTTACCTGTTAGGACAAATACTTACCTTGAAAAAGTCTTGTCCAGCGCTGCCATCTCAGATGTGGGCAGCTTGAAGCCAGCGCGATCCTCTTCGGAGTCCTCTTCTGCCTTCTTCGGTCCCACAATGCCCTGCGCCGGCCCCGCCGTCACTTCCGGGCGCGCGCGTCATCCCTCCACAGCTTCTGGGCATGCCCAGAAGCTGTTTAGAAGGGAATGACACGCGCGCCCCGGAACTGACGTCGGGGCCGGTGCAGGCGCAATGATTCCTGGGAGCTATGATGTTCAGCTCCCAGGAATCATTGCAGAGCCAGGAAGTGACGACGGGCCGCAGCCGAGGAAGGAGGAAGAAGGAAGTAAGGTAAGTATATTTTCTTCGCTACGAGGTAAGTAAAAAAAAAAAATGCGATTAGCCATTTGCTTTTCAGGTGACCCGGAGCGAGAAGATGGAGGTAAGTATAAAATTAGGGTGGAACTCCACTTTAAAGACAGTAATGATATATATTGGTATATAATATACCACTACGGTCAGGCATCTGTGCTCTAACATGGTTATACCGGATACGCTAACAGGCAGGGGTGAAGCTATAGGAGTAGCATTTTGGTACTTTTATGCCCGACATGTTTCGGAAAATAAATTTCCTTTTTTCAAGGAAGGTAGCACAGGGTAGTCAGCAAGTGGTTAACCAATGACAAACTTATTGCTGAATATTCAGGCCCATAGTGGAAGTGTACAAATCGCTCTGATCCATAATAGGTATAAAGGTAAGAGAGCTAAAGCAGCTAAAGCTTAATTCTAAGCAGAAATAAAATAAAAAAACACAAATTAATACAACTCTGTAATCATTCATACATGTTTACTTGTATTTTTAAAGGCAAGCAGTGAAGTACTTACATTTTTTCTGGTACTAGCCTCTTTTTTTTTTTTTAAACAATTTTATTGAATTTTAAGTGCAAAACAATCAAATAGGTCAGTAACATTAGGTAAGTACAAAATACAGGCTCAATATAAGATCTAACAAAGGACAACTAACCAGCAGCAGAGAAGTAAATATGCAATAATGACCTGATAGATAGATGGGCAGTAGCCATGAAACCTCAAAACAGCTGTAACAAAAAAAAAAAAGAGAAGGGGGGGGGCATCAAAAGTATATCCATACTCCCGGCCGGAGATCAAAGCTTTATCCCCCTAGTGTGGGAAGAGGAACCTCTAGCAGCGGAACTATAATATATCTAGAATAATAGAACATTATAGAGGTAAAAAGGGCAATGTAATTCGGGGGAAAGCTCAAATGGAGAGATTGAGGCCCAACGGGACAGGTCCTAATGCCAACGTCCGATGGGCCGATTTTCGGCTTGTTAGTACGATGCTTTCGACAACCGACTCCAACTTTTCGGCCGAATAAAATCTGGTGTGCAGGCTAAAAAATTTTTGTTGGCCGTCAACACAACGGCCGATTTTCTGTCAGTCAGTACAGATTTCGGCAGACAAAAATTTAATGAGCAAGACTGGGCATGCTCAGAGAAGAAAAAACACAGGGAAAGTAAACCAGCACATGACATCACTTCTGAAGTTGGTTTTTGTTGGCCGAGAAAATTCGTGTGCAGTCTAGAGCACATTTCAACCAACAAAACAACACTGGACAAAAGTCGGCCGATCGGTCGGCCGATAATCGTTGCGTGTTTACGAGGCATAAGGCATTCCCATATCCTGGATGCGTGGCATCTAGGAACGGGAAAGAGCCTCTTTCTTGTATAGTAGATTTGGAGTGTGAGGGGGAGTATCAGCACGAGGAGCCTGTCAGTTGATGCATGGACAAGAAGCATGCTGAGAGGAATATCAAGCTTCTCATTTCACTGTCCATTCACAAGCAAAGGAAATGGGTTGAATGATACTGGTCATCAGACTGGAGACATCTAGTCGAAGAAAAAGACTGCTATGAACATCTCTTGATTGAAATTGAAGATTGTTGAAAACACTGGTTTTCATATCTTGTCTTTTAACAGGCTATTCAATTTTTCTTTATTTTTGGCTAGAGCTCTGCTTTATATTTACCCCAATGTCTTTCCTTTGTAACATCACAACACCCACAAAGTCACATACATTTCAAGATTTTTACATCTCGTGAGTCTAATATTACTTTATTTTCACTCAAATATCCTTTAAAAACAAACAACCAAAGAAAATATAGGTCAGACTTGCTGGAACATGCACAGCTCTGCAGCTCAAGAAATGTGTTTGTACTAGATTAAAAAAAAAAAAAGAAACAATAACAAGCCGCAGGATTGCAGTCTCAGCATTATGTTGACTCTAATGCAGATCAGGGAGTTTGATGATTCAAACTTTTTCCAAGGAAACTCCATTATTCTTAGACAGCTTTATACTGATGTGAGACGAGAAACCTCCAAGCATCTGCTTTGGGCTTTTTAGTTACTCACTTCTCCATTTATCACGTTTATGCTGGACTTTTTATAAATGAAATATGATCAAGTAACCTGTTATGAAATTACTACAAGGATAGTTTATGTGTACTTGATTAACATATTTTCATGAAAATGTTAAATATTTTTAAAAAATAAATTTAAGTAATAATTTTCAATCATATTTTTTACCATGCCTCCTGATATTTTAAAAAGAAAACTTTATTTTTGTGTAAATAAATTATGAATGTATACAGGTTAAATACAAGTGATTTTATAGTTACATAGTTGATAAGGTTAAAAATGACACAGGCTTGGTCAGTTCGACCTACTGTATGTCTATGTATGTGTGTGAACTTAAGTCTCAAAGAATTCTTGTACCTTTGTAAATCATGTGTACATTAAATGTTTTTTAAAATAACTACATGTGGAGGGGAAAAAGTCTAATAGGAGCCAAACAGGAAAAATCAAAAGTGCCCATTTTGAAGGCTTATATACAAGTAATTGGCCATAAAAGGGGTATGGGGGTCCGGGTACTGCCCTGGAGGACATGTATTAATGAAAAAAAATTAATTTTAAATGTTTTTTTTTCAGGAGCAGTAATTTTAATGATGCTTAAAGGGCAACAATAAAAATGAAAGATTATTTTAAATATAGTGCATGGGGGTCCCCTTAGTCTGTACATCTGTAGCATGCATAGAATGTGCAGCAGAAAAAAAATGACATTTCTAAAAAAAAAAATAAAAAAAATGAGTCAAATCACATTTAAATTGACTCGCGGTTTAAATTGCCAGCACCCAGCTATTGCGAAAAAATTAAGAAAAAAAACAGCGTGGGGTCTCTCCCAAGTCAATACCAGGCCCTTCAGGTCTGATATGAGTTATCAATCAGAACTAAACTGCTGTGCAGCTCTTGCATCTATTGCATTTATTGTCTAGCATCTATTGTCTAGCTTCATAGAAGGGAAACTCATCCTGGGCGGTAATTTCAACACTCACTTAGAAACATTCTTGTATTCTTCAACTTCGAGGTCCACTGTTTCTTTCTCTAAATTGAAAGTCATAAAATGTGCACTAAATGGCATGCATTTGATAGACACCTGGAGTGTTCTACCCCCCAAATCCTCCTAATCTCACATTCATCATTCTTATGCACCATAGTTATTTGGACTGGTCTCATGCATGCAATATAGACACCATAGTCTGGTTCGATAATTCCCCTGCCTACATGACATTCTCAGTCCCTTCTGCTTCTCTGAAAGAGTAGACGTGGAGACAGAACAACGCACGGCTAATGAACCTAGAATATGTCGCTCACATTTTGGAGACCATCTCCAATTTCCTACCCAACTAGGTTTCTTATCCTACTCCGGTCCACATTCAATGGGAAGCATTAAAATTTGTCCTAAAAGGAACCTTTATCCTGATAGGTATACACCTGAAAAAAAGAGCAATCAGCCTCTATAGCAATGATGGTGAACCTTGGCACCCCAGATGTATTGGAACTACATTTCCCATGATGCTCATGCACTCCACAGTGTAGTTGAGCATCATGAGAAATGTAGTCCAAAAACATCTGGGGTGCCAAGGTTCTCCATCACTGCTCTATAGCCTCTATGGTACAAAATCTCAGTAATCTAGAAATTGAGCACAAACGCTCTTTGACAGTTGAAACCCACTCTGAGGTTACCATGGCAAATACAGTTGATGACCTTGAGACCCCCTTCTTTGAAGATGAAGTTGCAAAAGCTATTGCTATTACCCAAACTGGAAAGAGCCCAGGTCCAGATGATTTCACGCTCAAAATTTCCCCCTCTCCTGATTCCTTTTTTTTGACTAAAATATTCCACTGTTTAGCAGAGTGCTCTGGGTTCCCTATACAAAGACTTGAGGGGTAAATTTTCCTTATCTCAAAACCTGGTAAGGAACTCTTCAATTGCGTAAATTATAGGCCTATATCCTTGATCAGCGTTGATTTGAAATCGTTACTAAGGCACTAACCAATAGATTTCTTTAATTACTGCCCCATTTACGCTAGACCAGTTTGGCTTCGTGAGTGGACGAGAGGCCAAGGACAACACGCTTAAATCTCTCTTGCTGACAGATTATGTCTGCATTCATGACATCCCTATTTACCTCCTCACGGTTGATGCAGAGAAGGCGTTCCTCCGTGTCAATTGGCAGTTCCTACCTTTATCCTTACAGCAGGTAGATATAGGCCCACACATGGTCTTAAGGATAAAGTCTCTCTATTCCTTGCCTCCTAGTTGGCAAGGCTTAGAGTTAACAACTTCTTATCTCCTGCATTTCCTATTTATAATGGAATGCAACAGGGATGACCCCTGTCACCCATTCTGTATGTTCTGACAATGAAACATCTGGCTGTGGCCCTGCTCAAAATCCCAACCATAAGGGGCATTTTGGTGGGTCTCCTCCACAATAAGCTTGCCTTATTTGTAGATGATCTGCTCCTATTTGTCACGCCAACCTCTAACTTCTCTTCCCTAAATGCTGCTGGAATTTCAGAGATTTTGAGCTGTCAGTAATCGTTTAAATGGGATTACAATAAATTATAACTTCTCAGGGGCGTGGGGCTCCATCCTTGGGGAGCTCCTGCACCTACCGGGGCTTCTACCGCTAAACACAAGGGACACCGCCGCCACACACCCGCTACAACATGCCCAGTCGCCGCTGATCCATCCCTCAGCCGAACCGCACTGCCACATCCCACTCAGGAGTAATGGACTCCTACTTTTTATGTGGCCTTGACACGCACATTGAAGGTCCCAAGATGGCGCCGGGTCACGGCCCGCAGTCCACGGCATCCTCTCCCCGCTCGGATCCAAAACCAGACACACAGCCTTCTCCTCTGCATCACAGGGGTCAGGTACAGTGCCACAGCCTAACTCGCTCACATGCCTCAACCTCACAATCACACATGGATTCTCTGATGGGTGATTTGGACAGGGATTGGGACTTAAAGGAACATATTAGAGCACTACCCACAGGGAGTGGAGGTAAAAATATACTTAGTGAACAAATGGGGATGTAGCGCTCGACAGAAATATATAAAATAAATACAAACATGTGAACCATATAAACCATATAGGATGATTCGTGCAATAAAGTCTCTGGTGTCCAAAGCAATTAGATAATTGACAGCCAATATGGAAGACACAGACTTGATAGGGTGGTTTCCTTAGCAAAGCCTTCACTTTCACACGATCACCCAGTGGAATAACTATATGAGCCGCTTACCAGATTTAATGGACCCCTTGATTATAGGGGTCAAATGCGCTGTGTACTCCAGTAAGGAACTCTAATGCATCTTGCTCCCATAAGTAGAGGTCATCACAGCCAGAGTCAGTGCCAAAATCAGAAAGCCAAGCCATATGCAGGGATGAAAAAATAGTCTCATGGTGCAGTATCTCTTATCAATCAAGCATTTATTTAAGACAAATTGCACTTACTAGACAAAAAGCAGATAAAAGCCTTCAATAAAATCGTTTGCTGGGGATGGGAGACGCCGCTCCACGCTGCGCTCCTCAGACCTCAGACCCAGATGTGTATGGTCTCATGGGAACGTGAGACCATACACATCCGGGTCTGAGGAGCGCAGCGTGGAGCGGCGTCTTAAATAAATGCTTGATTGATAAGAGATACTGAGTTCCTGGATACTCTCCCTGCCATGAGTGGACTTTTGAGGATTGGAAATTTGTGACGGATGTCCCTATTCCCTTAGGTCCAGGGAAATGGGAACCTACCCCCAAAGGTCTCGTTGATGCCGATGGGCTAGCCGGCGAGCTTCAGTAGATGCTGCAGCAAGGGATGGTTGATTGTCGCTCTTATCTCACCATTATTCATGACGCTTCTATCCACAGAACTTAGTTCTCTCCTTTTGTTACCCTGTCTCCTACAATGTTGTTCATACGCGATTGCTATAGGATGTGCCCTATAACAGAACTGATATATCACACTAATAGCCTTGTTAGGCTCTGAGTGTGGATGGGCCACAGGGCTACTGGCAGGGCTGAGAACTTACCACTTGGAATGACGCCCAGACTGGATATTCTCTGCTCTTTTACCACTCTGCCTACTCACCAGCTGTGCCACCTTACCTACCAGTTATAAGATCTAGAATCTAATTGTTTATTGGTTATATGCTTTCTGGTGGACTATTCCAGTAGATTGTCCCTTGAGGTTTATTAAGTCTTCATCTTGGGTGAGCCCGGGGATCCCGTAAGGATGCTCTATGCTTCTTTCTAACTACGTTTCCCCCATGATCTGACCTCCTCCTGGTGGGAATGGACTTGTGAACCCAGGTTCACCTGGGTTCCTGGACGCTTTCCCCGACTAGGGTGTCCTCCAGCAAACCCTTAGCTGTTTTTTGTGTGCACCTGATGGGCACAAGACTGTTTAGATGTTCTTTTTTTCAAGGTTTTTTTATATGTGTTGTTTATTAGTGGTCTCTATGCACCTAGGATTTACCTTGGAAGCATTGCTCGGCCATCACTGTGGCTTCAAGGGGATCTGCAGGATGTTATACCCTGCTACACAGATGCCGCCTGATTACCACATCCAAATGATGTCTCATTTAAAAGTACTTTCCTGCAATATTAGGGCACTATGTTCTCCAAACAAATGTGGTGAGGTGTGGCAGGAACTCCTTCACATTGACCCACATATCGTAATGCTCCAGGAGACCCCCTTCACTTCGACATCCATGCCTAAAGTGCCTCAGGGGCAATAGCTGGAGGGAAAAACATGCTCAATGAAAACTTATTAGACAGCGACAAGGTATTGAAGAATCTGGAATCCTCAATCAAATTCTACTTTGAGCTATATTCCGAGGTATCTGTGCAATCACTCTGGGAAGGCCACAAGGTGGTGATTCAAGGAGTACTAATTAGTCATGGTACTAGACTCAAAAAAACTAAAACTCAAAGAGGTGGCTGATTTACTGGAGGAGATCAGACGATTGGAACAGAGACATAAATCCTCCTTACTGCCCACAGATGAAAACAAATTAAAAGACTTGAGAACTAAACGAATGGAATGTCTAGAATACAGGGCACGGAATGTACTCCGGTTTTAAGCCCACAGATTCTATGAGTTTGGAGCAAAATGTGGGTGTCTCCTGGCACAAGCCCTTCAGAAGAAACAAAGTCTCTGTCATGTGCATGGGCTGGTAGTTCACGATGGCTCCTTCACAGACACCTCTCGTATTGCAATAGAATTTCAAAAATATTACCAATGTTTATATAATAATAATTCCCCTACCAGGTCCCAAATGGCCCAACGCAAACTTACCTTGATTCACGAATACCTACTAGAGGTTGATTTTCCAACACTACCAAGCGAGATCATTCAAGACCTAGAATGCCCGATCACTACTATGGAAATAGCTTAAATTATTGCTGAATGGGAAGAGCCCCAGGCCTGGATGGGTTTTCCAATGCCTACTATAAAAAATGATCTCATATTTTACTGCACCCTCTCTGTACGTACCTTAATGCTATCAGTGCTTCAAATCCCTTCCCTAAAGAAGCTCCACTGGTGCACATAGTAGTCTTACCCAAACTAGGGAAGGACCCTACGTCATGCCACAATTACTGACCCACATGATTGTTGAATTCCGACACAAAAAATTTCTCGAAAATTCTGGCCTTATGATTGCAAGATTCCTTAAGACTACATAATCCACCTGGACCATACTGGGTTTATTCCTGGAAGGGAGGCTTGGGACAACACAGTCAGAGCTATCCATATCCTGCTTTGGCTACGTTATGATCCCTCTCAATCTCCGGCATTGCTCTTATCAACCAATGCTGAGAAAGCCTTTGATAGTGTGGACTGGTTATACCTGGAGGAAACCCTATCTAGGCTGGGCCTTATGCAGAAAATACTGGGATGGATATTGGCATTGTGCCATCATCCGGATGCCAGGGTCAAAGTGAACAGGATCCTTTCCTCCCCGTTCACCATATGCAATGGTACTAGGCAGGGCTGCTCTCTTTCACCCTTACTATTCAACCTGGTTCTAGAATCACTACTACGCAAGATATACAAGGTGTCTGTGTGGGTACGACTAAACATAAATTATCGGCGTATGCGGAGGACATACTCTTTAATATTACCCAACCTCATACCACCTTGGCAATATTGGTATCTGAATTGCAGATTTTTGGGTAAATTATAGCAAATCTGATATTTTGCTGGTGGCAATCCACCCAGACCTGATGTCCCTTATAAAGAAAAACTTCTCTTTCACATGGCAAACCCGGACACTCCCATACTTGGGTGCCACTATATCCCCTGACTATCACTTCCTCTATTCTGATAATTATGATAGACTCCTGCGGTCTATAGAAGGGGACCTTAAAAAATGGAGGACCATAGCCTTACCTGGGACATATTAATGTGTTGAAAATTAATGTCTTAACAAGAATCCACTACTTGTTGTACACGGTACCTATCGACCTACACCATACATTTTTACGACACTTGCGTAAATTATTCACAGCATTTGTGTGGCAGAATACACGCCCCAGACTAGCCTACTCACTATTAAGAAGATGCAAAGACGGCGGGGGTTTGGGACTTCCAGACATTAACATTTACCACAAAGGAATGGCCCTGGTATGAATTCTCAATTGGCATAATAATTACTCCTCTGGAAAAAACCATAGCGGGTCATAATTTAGCAGGGAATAAGGGTCTGTCTACCTGGGTTTCCCCTCTCACGTTACCCCCCTGAGAATATGGGATAGAATAAAAAGGAATGGGGAGCTAGCTCCTCCGACATCTCCTTTGGTCCCATTGGGGGGATTCACATGGTTTACTCCAGGCAAAGAAGTAGGGTTTTTTCGACACTGGGGCACAGACAGAGACACTAGATGTTCAAAAATTGTCCCCACAGGGCATATTATTACCCTGGATCTACTAAGACAAAGACACGGACAATTCCCCCTGGATTTCTGGCATCACAGACAACTGCAGGACTTCCTCAGTAGAATACGCCTCAAACTTTGTGCCTCGGACTCCATTATGGAGTTTGAAGACATGTGCGCCCATCAATCGGACACCTTCCATCTGCTATCTCACACATACCAACTCTTATTGAGGACACAATCACAAACTGCCCTTACTTTGTACGAGAATGGGAGACCGAATTGGGAATTAAATTCACCCCACTCCAGATGCAAAAAATACTTAAGCTATCCCATGTCTCATCCATAAATACAAAGACGCAGGAATCCTGTTATAAGTTCCTTTCTCAATGATATCGCACACCCCACCGCTTAGCAAAAATCTTTCCTAGGATGGACTCTAGGTGGAGGGGATGCCTGCAAGAAGGAACTTATATACACCTTTGGTGGACTTGCCCTAAAATTCCAAAGTTCTGGCAGGACATCTCACCATGGATACAGAAGACCACCCTCAGGCCCATTGAATTTAGACCCCTTCCCTACCTTTTAAACGATACCTCCTCATCTCTGAAATCATATAAACACAGCGTGACTCCGCACTTGTTGAATTAACTTAGCTGCCTAAGTGCCTAATTCCTAGGTACTGAAGGCAGAATACTTGTCCCACTTTGGAAGATTGGTGGAGGGAGGTGGAGAAGATAATGGAGGCAGAGAGACGGGCTTATAGGTATCAGAATAAAGAACAACAATTTTTAGATATATGGTCTGGGTGGATGCATTACCCACTAGAAATAGCTGGGCTCACTAGATTCCAATTACCTTAAAAAAAAGCATGTGATGCTTACCCATGCAGGCATGGTATATGGTCTGAGAGGGATGCCACAGAATTCAACCGATTGCCGAGCATTGTATTATTTTGAGATACTTGGTGATTGCTGAATGACTTCACTTCCAACTTATGGCTGGGAAGTCACATCCCGGTGCTAATGAGACCAGTAGTAGTTTTGGTTAAGTTTAGCTTGTTCTTTTCCTTATCCATGGGTCTGGTTGGTTGGAGGACTGGTCTCTTAAACTAAGATCAGGAAACTTTCACCTCAACCTATTAGGATGCTTTAGAGTCATTGTCTAGTGCCCTATACAATATCTCACAAAAGTGATTACACCCCTAACATTTTTGTAAATATTTTAATATAGCTTTTCATGTGACAACACTGAAGAAATTACACTTTGCTACAATGTAAAGTAGTGAGTGTACGGCTTGTATAACAGTGTAAATTTGCTGTCAACACAACTTAACACACAGCCATTACTGTCTAAACTGCTGGCAGCAAAAGTTAGTACACCCCTAAGTTAAAATGTCCAAATTGGGCCCAAAGTATCAATATTTTGTGTGGCCACCCTTATTTTCCAGCACTGCCTTAACCCTCTTGGACATGGAGTTCACCAAAGCTTCACAGGTTGCCACTGAAGTCCTCTTCTACTTCTCCATGATGACATCACGGAGCTGGTGGATGTTTGAGACCTTGTGCTCCTCTACCTTCCATTTGAAGATGTTCCACAGATGCTCAATAGGGTTTGGGTCTGGAGACATGCTTTGCGGTCCATCACCTTCTTTAGCAAGTCAGTGGTCATCTTAGAGGTGTGTTTGGGGTCATTATCATGTTGGAATACTGCTCTGTGGCCCAGAGGGGATCATGCTCTGTTTCAGTATGTCACAGTACACATTGGCATTCATGGTTCCCTCAATGAACTGTAGCTCCCCAGTGCAGCCCCAGACCATGACACTCCCAACTCCATGGTTGACTATAGGCAAGACACACTTGTCTTTGTACTCCTCACCTGGCTGCCACCACACATGCTTGACACCATCTGAACCAAATAAGTTTATCTTGGTCTCATCAGACCACAGGTCATGGTTCCAGTAAGCCATGTCCTTAGTCTGCTTGTCTTCAGCAAACTGTTTTCGGGCTTTGTTGTGCATCATCTTTAGAAGAGGCTTCCTTCTGAGACAACAGCCATGCAGACCAATTTGATGCAGTGTCTAAGCACTGACAGGCTGACCCCCCCTCCCCCACCCCTTCAACCTCTGCAGCAATGCTGGCAGCACTCATATGTCTTTTTCCCAAGGACAACCTCTGGATATGATGCTGAGTATGTGCACTCAACTGTGAAGAACAAACTTATAACAGCGCTTAACACCTAAATGTGAATAATGAAATCTCCTAAAAGTGCAATAATATCAATATATGTGTGGTATAGTATGCAGCTGCTGTGCATCCAAAACAATTTTTTGGAAAAAACGTGTGTAAAAGTTAAATTATAACAGCGCTAGCAAAAAAGCATTGTGATAAATAAATATATTGTGAAGTGCAAATATAAAAACACTGTAAACAATACTGTATTTTCTGTATGGACAATACTGTTAGAAAACTATAAAAAGTCCTTCTTTTTTAATACGATAATTGATTAAAGTGCTCAAGTGCAGATCCTTAATCCTTGGTGCAAATAATAAATAAGGTGTTCGGGTGCAAATCCATCCAAACAAACAAGGTGCTCTCGTGAGTGACCCTCCAGGTCCCCTACTCACCGCAATAAAATTATGTCAGCGCATAAAGGAAACTGATGCGACTTGTGGTAAACGAGCTTCAATATTTATTCCAAGGTATAGGAAGGGCCTCTTGATGGAATCGCTCCAATAAGGTAATGATCGTATATCCAGATATATGGAATGAAAAGAAGGGGCCAATAGTGTAATACGTTCGAATAATTTATTATCCCCAAAAGTTATAAGATGTACTTATGCGATTTTTAGCTTTTCTTCTTGTAAGTACATCTTATAACTTTTGGGGATAATAAATTATTCGAACGTATTACACTATTGGCCCCTTCTTTTCATTACCTTATTGGAGCGATTCCATCAAGAGGCCCTTGTAACAGCAGACGTCCTCTGACGAAACGCGTAGGGTGGAGTCTAATACGTCATACGTCACTTCCGGTTTGTGGAGCTCGGGCCGTGGAACGCGGAAGCTTCCCGGCTACCACGCTGATCTATAGCAGCCGACACTATGAGTTACTATGGGCCTGATTCATAGTACGGCGAATTGGCGTTTCGGCGTGATTTTGCGAAGCGGCGATTATTTAAGTCTGAAATTGGCATTCAAAGAACGGCGGGCGGAAAATAGCGCCTAGTGTGAGATTCATTAAGATGCAATATGGTCAGAGCGCGACTTAAAACCACGCCAGCTAAAAGCTCGACTAAAGTTTAGCCAAATTTTCCCCTGTACCCCCAAAAATCCCAAATCACTGTGGAAGGTGTGGAAGTCAATTTGGAGATGACTTGCGTTTAAAAAATCTCAAAAACTGACTTAGAAAGAGAGATATCTGCGAAAGTGTGGAAAGGTTAAACAGCTCCTCCAGCCGCGAGCTGCGAACTCGCGAATGTGCGCATGCGCAACGCCAAATTGGCTCAAAAAATTTCGCCAGCGCGATTTTGGGTCAATTTTTTTTTGAATACCGCTTGCAAATCCGCTGTCTCGCCCATAGAAAATGGCAAAAACCGGCGGAATTGGAAAAACATGCACACTTCCAACAAGGGATCCTTTAGTAAACACCATCACATTCCATACACCTTTCCTGCTAACTCCGAAATCATAGCAGTCAAATCTACAGTGTTTATATAGAACCTCCACATTCTCTGAAAAAACCCACAAAATATTACATTGGGGAATTGGTCGTCAGATAGAAAAAAAATAGATGTAAAACATATTTCAAAGAAAGATTATTAGCATTTCACACATATCAAGGAAATGTCACAATTTTGACAATATTTTATGTGTTTCCAAAGAATGTTTTTAGAAATATATTGCAAATACTACCTTTTCTTCCATATGGGTATGGCCAAGTGTTACCATTTTACTACACATTTAACTGAAGGTATATAT